>NC_090922.1:228539028-229164649 GCF_040938575.1 Ambystoma mexicanum
ATATTGTAAACACTGTTAAGTAACAGCAATTTAATTGAGCATAGAGGCAGACCAATACAATATCTTTCAATTGGATACCAATGTGGTTGTTACTGGTCATAAGGGGATAACATAATTAACAGTATGGCATACCAATCTTGATCATCAGATGTAAGTCTTGCCAATAGTCCAAATTGTGTTCCATAAAGTATTAAACCAAAAGGGCCATAAAGCCAACACGTGTATTGACTGTTTGATCGTCTTTTTCAAGCCTGGTACTAGCTATTAGACGCCAATTTGTGTAACCATCTGCCAATGAAAGCACAAGGAACGCCAAAACTCACTGGGGATCGTCTGAAACTGGAACCCTTGTATTTAGCTCCATGGCCAGACTATAGAAAGTCACCCGGATGGTTACACAGATTGACATCTATTAGCTAGTCCCAGCCTTGAAAAAGGCTATCCACCGATCGAAACATGTGTTGGCTCTATGGCCATTTTGGTTTATACTTTATGGAAAACCGTTTAGACTATTAGCATGACTTAAATCTGAAGCCCAAAATTGTTTGCCATGCTGTTAATTATGTTATCCCCTTTTGACCAGTAAAACACACATTGATATCCAATTGAAAGATAACCTCTTGGATCTGCCTCTCTGTGCAATTAAATTACTGTTACCTAGAGTGTTTAAAATATATAATTAAGTCAAAATGATACTCATACTCATGGACTAGGGTATGAAAACTATGATTTCACACTTAGAAGAGGCAAGTTCCGCGTGTACCTTCAAACATGACATTTTTCAAAAAAAATTTTTTGTAATGGCCACATTTATTATCATAGCCGCTTGAAATAAGTGTATGCATTCATGGAGTTTTAAAAAAAAAAGTAATTCAGTACAGGTAAAACAAATCAATTACTCACAATCATTTGCTCATTCTTTTTGAGTATTTTATTCTCTTCAGCAGAAGCAAATGTTTTGACAAAATGAGGATTCTATGTCAAGACCGGAGGCTCCCATTATGCTTCTCTTTCTTTTATTTAATTAATTAAGAAAGGCTCATCAGCAAAAATATTTTCTTTAGTGCTTGGAAAATATGTAACTGAAAACATAAACAGGTAATCATGTCAAATGTCTTTAACAGTCCTGAAACACATAAAACTCCATTTCCCAGGAAGCCTGAGGAAAGTCCAACGTGATGTCACCAACATGTGACTAAATCCTCCAATGAGATAAGCATATCCCTCCATAAACAGTCCAGGATATGACACTTCCTCTTTCTTTGCTGCTCACAGCAAGAGATAAGTGCCTCATATTCTAGATTATGTTGTTTCTCTTATATTTATTGAATTTACCTTGATTGTACTGAATTTTTAATTTACATTTTATGTTTACACGCGCTGCGTTCATCGCGCGTTATTTAAAGGGTTAATTCCTTACAGTCTGACGCACTCGCGTCAGTCGAGCGTGACTGGAATTATCTCCGACGCCAGCTGCTTCCTGCTGGCGTCGGAGAGTACTGCGCGAGGTGTTTATGCCTCATTAGGCTTTTACAAGCCGCGTTTTCTTTACTGCGAGGGCCTGTCTTCACAGACCCTCGCGAACGTATTCCGCTTTACTTCCCGAGGCGGCTTGCGTCGCCGGGCCTCGGGAAGCAGCGGTTTAATCTCAGTGTGACCGCGATTGCACTCGCGGTCACCAGAGGGAGCACCTGCTGCTGCAGGTCCATTCCTCAGCTTTCTGGCACCCGCAATCGCTTTTCCGTTGCATTTCACAAAGAATTTAGCGATCGTGAGTGCCAGAAGCTGTAGCATCATTTCAAGTGAAAGAAAATAAAGGGAGACAGCGGACAGCTAATTCATGCCCTTCTGGATCTGGGCTGATACAACACTCCCAATTACATACTGTGGGCATAGAGAGAAGGTGGTCTGCCCACATATATAAAAAAAAAAATAATAATTATATTAAAAAAATAAAATAAAAAGAAGTACGGTAATATAAAGGTGCTAACAACATGGCAGCTCAGTACTTCCCTCAGGAGGGCCAGGATTGGTCTTGATACGAGGAAGATACTTTGGATATTGATGAAGTGGCTATGGCTTCCAGCCTGGAAAAAGTGCTGGGTTCCACGGTGGAGACCAGCATCAAGAAAGCTGTGTCAGAAATGCTCCTGCCTATACAGCAACGCCTAGATAACATGGAGGAGCATTTACAAGAAAAATCCCTACCAAGAAAAAAGACACAAAAAAGAAAGCACCTTTTAGATGGGGGATGTATAGCGGCTCGCCTGAGTAAAGACTCTACGACCCCCCCCGAGCCAGCCAGTACCAGCCACTGCTGCCCTATCAGACGCCTTCTCCAGGCTGAAAAAGGCCTTTTTGAATAGGAAGGAACTCCCTTCTGGTGACAAACCCTCTTACCACGAGGAAGAAAACAGGGACTTCGGACCCTTTAACCCAGAGAGATGTTATCTGGGCTCTGACCCAGAGGAATATGACCGTCGCAGTCAATCTCCAGTTTCTTGGGACGAAGATGCGCAGACAATAGGGTCACAACCCTCAACCTCAGGGATTGCAGCAGTCCCCATCCCTAATAAGCCAGCCAAAGATTCCCTTTCCTCAAAAGGGATGTTTGCTCCAGAGGACTTAGTGCACCCGAGGTCTTCACACTGGGAACCATCTTCTAGGACGACAGACTACATTAAAGACAGGCTAGGTAAGCCATTGGACAAAGAAGTCCGAGCAAGACTTAGGGCAGAATGTCCACGCACAGAGATCCCAGATAAGGTGGCCCTCACACCGGAGTTAGACTCCAAAATGATCATTTTCCTTGGAAAGAATACTAAAGATCCACGTAAAGGCATAGATCGTGCCTGGAAGTCATGCCAAGGCCGAGTGCTGGACGTCACCGGTCCACTGGCAAAGATAATGGACCTAGCTGAAGCAGCCATAAATACAGAGGAACCCATTGATCCTCTAATACTATCAGGTTGGGCTCAAAGAGCCATATGTTTGCTCGTAAGCGCCAGCTGTGCCATATCAACTGAGCGCCGCAAAGGTATTCTCTATAAAATCGACGCCAAGCTAAGTGAGTTAGCAGATTCGGAATCTGGAGCGGCAGCCCAAGGTCTCCTTTTCGGAGACTCCTTCATGAAGGAGATGTCAAAATTTGTGGGCACCTTCATTGCGCTGGACAAAGCGCAATCATCCATCAGAAGAGTTTTTTCTTCAAAGATTTTCACCAGGGCCGGACGAGGCAGAGGTCGCTCTTCCGGCCGATACTCTTTCGATAGAAGACCTCAACAATCCAGGGATCAACAAGCCTGGCAAGATCGCACAGATACCTTCTTCCCATCGAGAGGGCGAGGAAGAAGTCGCGGTTGGAGGAGAGTCGGCCGATATCCAGCTCAACAACAAGCCACAGGTCAGTCTACCCATTGCAGCGCCAGCGCTGCAAATGCCTATAGGAGGGAGGCTAGCTCCTTTTGAGCATGCTTGGGATTCCTTATCAGGGGACACATGGGTCGGAGATACAGTTCGCGGCTTGCGCCTAGAATTCTTCGCACAGCCCTTTCAAACAGCTCGTCCCATTCCCATTCCAATGTCCAAAGAGGACGAGGTTGCATTAGACAAAGAGATTCGCAGTTTAGCGACGAAACAAGCAATTCGCCCCTGTACAAGCCAAGGCGGTTTCTTCAGTCCAATATTTCTGGTACGCAGAAAAGAGAAAGTGCGTCCAGTGATAAACCTGAAGGCTCTCAACGATTTCATCGTCTACCGCCATTTCAAAATGGAGGGTATTTACATACTCAGAGACCTTCTGAGACCCAACGACTGGCTTATGCGTCTGGATCTGAAAGATGCGTACCTCGCGGTACCCATACATCAGGACCACGCAAGCTATCTGAGATTCTCTTGGAATCTTCAGAACTGGGAATTTACGAGTCTGCCCTTCGGTCTTACTTCAGCTTCTTGGGCTTTCTCCAAACTCCTGAGACCGGTAGTAGCACATTTAAGAGAACAGGGCATTCGACTTATCATATACCTGGACAATATGATCTTTATGGCTCAGTCTCAAGCACTGGTAGAGCAACAGACCAGGTTAGCCATAGACCTACTGCACAGTCTCGGATTCCTCATAAATTGGGAAAAATCAATCCTTTTTCCATCCAGAAGCCTAGAGTTTCTAGGGTTTGTGGTAGACACCGAGTTAGCTCAACTTCGTCTTCCCACTGCCAAGATTCATTCTACCAAACGGGAGATCCGCAGACTTCTACAGAGAGAAGAGATTTCTCTTCGGGATTTAGCAAGGGTAATAGGACTTCTCTCCTCCTCTATCCAAGCTATCTTTCTCGGACCTCTGCATTATCGAGAGTCACAGAGACTGAAAGGACAACACCTAAGACGCAGTCTCTCTTATTCACAACAGATGACTCTGTCACCGGAAGCAAGAACAGAACTCAACTGGTGGCTTACGCACATGGAGGCCTGGAACGGCCGAGCTATCTTCGGGTCTGCACCAGACATAGTGATAGATTCAGATGCCAGCCGTTCCGGCTGGGGAGCGAGATGCGGTTCAGTAGCCACAGGAGGAACTTGGTCTCCTCTAGAACT
The DNA here is from genome assembly GCF_040938575.1 of Ambystoma mexicanum. Classification (NCBI taxonomy): domain Eukaryota; kingdom Metazoa; phylum Chordata; class Amphibia; order Caudata; family Ambystomatidae; genus Ambystoma; species Ambystoma mexicanum. The sequence goes on from NC_090922.1 coordinate 228,543,622, forward strand.
CGAGATGCATATAAACTGCCTAGATCTCTTGGCGGGTTCCTTCGCAGTACACTCCTTCGCCAAAGACAAAGTGAGTTGTTGTATCTTACTGAAAATGGACAATGTCTCTGCAGTAAGATACATCAATCATCTGGGTGGCACCAGATCTCGACCTCTAGCGGAATTAGCCAAAGATTTTTGGCATTTCTGTCTACAACACCGGATTTCGATTTCGGGGATGGGGGGCCATGACTGTGAAATTACAGGTCACTGTGGAGTTTACTACCCCATACAGCAGTATTCTGTTTGTGCAGTGTGTGGCAGTGACTGTCAGACTTGTTCTTGGAGCTGCCATTGCTGCAGATTTCTGTTTGTGTAGCTGCCGACCTGTGAGTAGAGGCTGCAGTTATTGCACTAGTTCGGCTCATGGGTGCTGGGGCATGAACGTCCGTCTGTGAGTTACAGCAGCCTAAGTGATGTGTGGCAGCGACTGTCGGGACTCGTCCCTTTGAGCTGCCACGACTGTAGACTCTAAGTGTTGCACGGAATGCAGAGGCGTAGAAGACAGTGTGGTCTGGGAATAGTGGAGTCTTAATGCGCTGCTTGGTGCTCCTGTGACATCTGTTGGAATGTGCTTTGAATAGCCTGGGAATTGAAGAGATCATTATTGAGAATGCGTAGGAAGACAAAAAGATATAATCCGAGAAGTTTTGAGCCTACTCTCCTGGACAAAGTTGTGCAAAAATGGGGGTCTGAGGGGAAAAAGGCTCAATCTGGGGATTAAGAGAAGATGACATCATTTTTTCAGCAGGTTTATACAAAAACCTATAGTCAGGGTGTACAGTCTATACCTGACACAACTCAACCAATGACACACAGTTTGGTTGCTCAATCTATACTCGATACAGTTATTCTTGGAATAGTGAATGAAATGAACGACGGAACTGACATTTCAGGGCCAGTGCTTAGTGACATTGAGAGACATGCTATTATGTCTCTGGTGGAGGTGTGTCATAGTCTGGAAGATGAAATCCAGGCTTTGGAAATGCCTCTTAGACAGTTAAGTGTATCCCCAAATATGTTTGGATCTCCTGTGAATAGGGAAGAGGGGCTTGATGACGTGTGATGAAGACAGAGCTCAGGGGCGTGCCTTGGTAGGAGATCGCTCCTCCTTGCCTTTTGAAGGCGCTGACACTTTCCATCAAGATTCCTCACAGGCAGGAAGGTAGTTCACTCGTTGCCTTGAATTTGGGTCTACAGTCGTTCATTAGACTTTGATAATGTTGTATTGGAGGAGAGATCCAACATCTCTCTACTAACCGAACTGAGGGAGTGGATAACTCGTGACCAAGGCTATATGAAAGTAAGGACTAAATCAGTCTGCTATATTCCAAATAGCACTTTGGTTAATGCTGTGGAAAGAAATTCTGGAAGCTGCTCTTGAATTGAATACCAGTATAAATAAGGAGCTGGGTAATGCTACTCAATTTGTTCAGTCCATTTCCCAGAAAAAGAAATTGAGTCCTGGTCTTAATACAAAAAAAATATGGAATGACCGGCAAAAGGTACAAACAAGGGATCGAGAACATTTAAAAGAAATATCCTCAGTGCGGCACAGCAAAGTGACCAGTATTTATCGAAAAAACACTGATCAAGCTGCTGATATAAAAGTAATTAAGGCTACTCAACAGCAATCTGTGATGTAGAGAGCTGTTAATGAACAAGTGCAAGTAGATACTAATGGACAATAGCAATAGCGTGGTCTTAACCTGTACGAGTGATACTGAGCGTGGGAATATAAATAAAAGGGAAAAACAAAGAAGGTAAGTAAAAAGAAAGATATCGGGTGGTTCTTCCTCGCACTAAATGATGGCAGTGATAATGCCGATGGTCGTGAACGGGAACAGAATTAGGATGATCCGAACAGTTTTGATTTAACAGGTACTTCTGGGACCAATGTTAATTTTTATAAAAGAAGTGAATGAGGAAATGATTCTAATGTTGGAAGAAAAAAGTCCAAAAGAAATAGCCCTATGTAACTCTGCTTTCAAATGTGGGGTGTCTCAAGATAGGGTTGTTAGGCAAGCTAAGGACATACAATGGTCTCCAGTGCCTGACAACAATTCATTGATACTCCTATTTGAATTGATGTTTGAGGAAGACCGAGATATCCCTTTGAATAGGACTATGATCTTATCTCTACTCTGTACTATATTGAAATTGACTATTATCTCTACGTCTGATTTGAAATTTGTTGACTTGTTAGATGAATCATGGGTAGGCACATGTGCAGTACATTCCCATTAAAAATTAATTAAACATTTTGTTTATGCTAGCTATGACGACATATTGGAGATGATTCAAAATGTATACCCCTAGGCCTTGGCAAGCTAATGACAATGAGTATCATGATGAATTGAATGGGTCTGTGAAAGAGAAAAAGAATATAAAATGTGCGATTGATGGTCAGGTTCACAGTCAGGCTGAGTTTGACCAAGAGCCAGCGAGTTGGGCCTGGTTGACTTCTTCATTCTCAACCTCTATTGGGAATCAACCAGGCTTTGGAAAAAGAGGACGTTAAATTGTTGTGTTGGAACTCACAAGGGCACAATCGTTTTTGCAAAGTTGACATGAGAAATGTATTTACTGGATTTGATATCGTGTTGATCCAAGAGACTAGGTTGAATGCTATGCCAATTTTAGACGGTTTCATCCTTGAAGCCAAAGTGGCAGAATATAGGTAAAAAGGGGAGACTATTTGGAGGTATTCTTACAGCTGTAAAAAATGCTCAATGTAGAGTGATTTAAAAAGATTAAGACTGTGTCTGACGCTTGGCTTGCAACTGGCATTTTTTATTCTTTTGGTAAAACGGTAACTAGGACTCTTGTGATTAACATCTACTTTAATGCAGTTTGTAGATATTAATGATGTGATCAATGAGTTGAAAGATCTAATCTACTGATGGACTGGTCTAATAAACATGGCGTGGGTCCTATAAAAATAGCTGGTGATTTTAACTGCACATGTCCTAGTATGAAACTGTTGCTTGATGACTTAGACGAGGATAGAAGGGAAGGGATTTACTCGTAACCAGGGAATCGGGGGAAAACAATTGAAGGATGGATGGATGTGGGCACCATTTTTGGCTAGATGGGAATTTAGCCAACTTAATGTACATTTTAGTGCAGCATCGAGTCTTCAGCCGACTTGGTTTGGTATTTTATCCTCCTCATTGATAAACTATATTTTTCTTGCAAATTTCGACCATACGGACCTATGCAATTTTCAAATAAAAACAACCAGGTCCAGTGATCACGCCATGTTAAAAACGAATTTTCATAAACCAGGCAAAAGAGCATGAGGTAAAGTCAGCATGCAATTGTGTGGTTACTAACTTTGTAGGTAATAGGTTAGTCCAGTTTAGTAAAAACAGTGCAAGAGTGAATAGAGACTTGGTTAAATGGTGGCAGAGCTTAACAGGCGATAAGAAGAAATTTCATTGCTCATCTAAAGAGTTCACTAACACACTAATTATGCTTAATGGGAAGATTAGGACTGAAGCTAAGTGGAATCAGAAGATGTTTGCTGGATGAAAAGGAAAGCCTTTTTATAGTATAGTAAATACCCGGAAGCAAAATATGAGAACTAAGAATAGGAAGGTAACAAAATCTAATTGTATTGATTGGAAAGAGAAGAATGAAAAAATATGTATTCTTAGACAGGGTCAGAGAAATTGGCTAAAGAATTATAAAATGCAGAACCATATTAAGGGGAATCGGGACTTTTTATTTGAGATGGCTAATAAAGATGCTAGAGTCATCTGGCTCAGTCAATTAAATCTTAAATCATCGTATATCGCAGAAGGATAGTTGGTGAAACACTTTGCCATTAGTTTTGGTACTAACGAAGTAGATCAGGTTTCGGAAAAAATGTATACCCCTAGGCCATGCAATATCAGGAGAGAGGTGGAAATATGAGTTGGTACGATACTAAGTTGGCCATTGAAAGGTTGAAGAATTCAAATCCAGTGGACCATATGGCATGACAATTAATTTACTTAAGAATAATATTGAGATGTTCCGATGGTCGATTTTTTAAAATTGAATCTGCTCACTCAAATAGTGAGGTCTTTAGCTATTTCCATACCCTGTAATCAAGCAGTTGTTGTCCCTATTTTTAAAAAAAGGAAAAGGGATTTGCCCATTTATGATCAACCTACCTCTCATCGATATTTTATCTAAGATATTGGCCAACTTAGTAATATCTCACTAAACTGGCTGAAAGTATGCAGAGATTAAGCCCTCTGAAAACTGGTTATAGGAAAGGGATCGATACAGTGATTAGTGGCTTAGCACTTGACTCCTGTTGCGCGAGCAGGTGGCGCAATGGGGAGAGTGTTGTATGTGGCAAGCCTGCATCTGTACTCAGCCTTCGACAATGTTGATAAATATTATAGGAGAAGTTGGTCAGGTGAGGGATTGATCCAGACTTGTTGCACATCCTACAGTTATTTTATTCTAACAATGAGGCAAGAGTAAGATTCAAGGCGTGATTTCATAGAAGTGTTTTATAATGGCGCAATCCCATAGGAAAACGTTCTGTGAATCAGGCCCTAAATGTGGAGGGGGAACTTTCGCTCACAGTAAAAGTATGGAATGCAGTTGGTCAGGGTTGTGACCTTGCACCAACACTTTTTAATTTCTATATAGCTGATCTCTGCGAAGAAAGTCTTATATAGGGGGGTATCCTCCTAAACTGAATGGTCGGAGAGTAAATTGCATTGCAACTGTCTCTCCCTAAATACCTCCCTGCTAGAGCCGTCCGGCCTTCTAGCTCAACTCTCTGCAGATCAGACGCTTCTCTAAGCAGAGAATGGGGGGTAGATCTCTCTCCTCTCCAGGAGCCTCCCTGTGGGATGGTCTCCCTGCCCCTCTCAGGCTTGACCGGGATCTCCTTAAGTTCCAGAAACTCCTCAAGACCCTCCTTTTCTCTCCACCCCCGCCCCATGCTAATGCCCCGTTTGCCGCAGTGACTGGCTGCCTGGTTTCCCTCTGAGTTCTGAGTTCTACAGGGCACCAGCCCCCCTGCCCCCAACCCATTCGACCAGCCCTTCTTCACAATTAGCATGTGGACCCTCACCCCTTGCACCTCATGCAATCAATGACACTTGCCCACCTGGCCCCCCCTTAACTAGCCTAGCCCCTGTGGCCCTCTCCCCTCCCTTCACCCTCTCTTTCACTTGCACACTCTCCTCTTGCTCTGCACTCCCCTTCGCACCCTAGCACTTTGCAATTCACGCAAACCGGCACTGCCCCCGGCCCTTTCCTCGCACTTCTTGTTACTGCACTTGCATGATCCAAATGTCACAAGGCCTAGTAGAACCGTTATTGTAATCTTTGTCCCTTGTCCCCCACCCCTTTTGTCTTGTGGCACCTTTTGTGACACCATTTGTCGGACAGGCGCCTTACAAATATCCAATAAATAAATAAATTGCATATGCTAATGACCTATTTTATTGGATTTTACGCCAGCAGGATGACACTGCTCGCTTAATGGGGTTGCCTCCTACTTAAGTGATAACAAATTGGTCATTAATCCAGCGAATTCTTTGATAATGACCATAAGTAGTAAGAGGCAGAGAAAACAGTACATTTGGTCCATTGAACACAAGAATTAAGGAGGTTGAGTTAATGTGCTATTTGGGACAGATATTTTTCAATGAAAAATGCTCTTAAAATGTAAAAAGGGAGGATGAAGTATAAAGCAAGAGCTTGTATTTGGTTGATGAAATCGAGTAAGCATAAGCTATATGCCTTTTCTTTGCTCCCGTTAATTGAATTTTATTGAGGAAAAGTTTCAACTATTGTACTATATGGAACTGAATTCGTTCCTTTTATCAATAGAAAGTATTTTGACGTTCTTGAAGGATGTATATGGAAATAAGTCATTAGTGGGTCTAAACCAGTGCCAGTTAGTGTCATAAGGCTTGAACTGGGTGTGCAATCTTGGTGGTCTCGATATATTAATACATGTTTTGCACTGTACAAAAGAATTATGACCATGGGTAATAAAAGATTAGCCTTTATTTTAGGTGAGCCGATGGGAGAGAACTCTAATTTGGGCCTTTGAAATTTTAGAAAACGTTGTGAGGGTTTATGCAAGTAATAGTTGTTAATTGTAATCACTCACAATGGGCTATGAACAAGAAATCAGAAGGTGGGATAAAATTATGGATAGTAATTACCTATTCAGACTGAAATGATATAGAAATAGGTCTTTTTGGTATGTTAGCTCGTCTGTAATCAAACTATATTTAATGAAATTTCCTTCTGTTATTTAGAGCTTGGTACATAAGATTTCGATTTATTTGCCTTGTGACTCTGGAGGTTATAGGTCCCAGACTTAATATTCCCCGAAAGTGAAGAACTTGTAGACTATGCAGAGCGTTTAGTGACTTATTTCATGTAGTGACGGATTGTCCATCATTAGCATTTATTAGGACAAAGTTTCTTGGCCCTTTGGTGCACTCAACATCATCAGTTATTGCATCAAATCTGTAGAACAGACCAACGAGTGGAGGACAAGTGTCCTTAATACTTGCCTTGGTAAGAGTTTTAGTGGTTATTTTTACCGAATTGACATTTGTGGTAAAACATGTACATTATATTTTACATCAAATCTGTGGAACAGATTAATGAATGGAGCACAATTGTTTTAAAAAATATATATTTTTTGGTTGGTTAGATTTCTTATAGTTATTTTTAAGGAAATTGAAATGTATTGCGATAACAAGGACATGATATTTTAGATAGGATTTTTGTAACAATTTGTGATAAATAAATGTGGGGATTTGTGTAACAAAGTGACTTCCTTAGGCTTGCAGGTAAGTTCCAGTAGCTTTATTACATATTCTTAAGTTACATTAAGTTAGCTCAGCAGGAACAGATACTAGGAGCAAACACTGGCTCCCATCACCCAGGCAGGGGCTCTCCAACTGCCTAGGCATCACAAGCATTCCCTCCTTCACACCATAACATTCCATCTTACATCACATGCTTTTACATTCAGGTACAAGCACATCACAACAATTATATTTAGAGAACATCAGGAACAGTTGGTACAGCAGTTAGTTTTGTACACATTTCTTTTCAACCTTACATTCTGCCAGACAGTGATTTTATGATGGTTATTTGTGTATACATTCGTGTAAGGTATGAGGTATACCATAAACTTCTATACTTGAACGCATTTCTGCAGTTTCAGCAATTCAACACATCAACATTGTTTGCGAGTTACATTTTAAATTGGGAAAACTGTTCTAGGAATGACTTCCTAAGGGCGCTCAAACGGATTTGCTTTGTGTATTTCTCAAGCCAAATGAGCAGATTTTGAGACATTTCAAATGAATCATGGCAAATATTGTAGCAGAAGCTAGACCTTAACTTCCCATTGGAACGGCTCTCTTTGACCCATCAACCAATAAGGTACTTCAGAAATGCAAAGCGAGTGTTAAGACTGCAATGTAGCTTAGCCTCATATCCTAAACAACCCCCATTTTGTGCAAGCCTATCAGCAGCGACAACCTTCTATTACTTCAGAGCCTTACTGTGGGAGCAAGACGAAATGCAGATGCAGACACCAATCTAAAAGTGACTGTCTGTTTGAAACTACAATATGTTTGCTGTGCATTCTGGCTTGTGCACCAGTTGAGATTCTATAAAACTTTAAAATGAAAAAAAAAAAATAAGAATCTCGTCTGTGAAAAAAAGGTTGCTTTTGTCAAGGAACATTGTGCATATTTTTTAATTTTCTTTCTTCTCTTATTCTTTAATTACAGCCATCTCTTGGAGTGGCCAAATCCAATCACGCACTTTTGTACTGCATCATTGGGCCAGTCGGGCCCTACTTTCCGTCGGGTGGCTTCACCCCCATTTCTCTCCTGGCAGATCCCAAATTTGTGCGCGCGTGGATGGGTGGTGTGGGGGACTCCAAACTCGGCGGGTGAGTAGCCAATGTTATCCTTTGTGTGACTTTTTGTCTAGACTATAAGTTGTTCACTTGAGATGTAACTTCCCATCTTATGCTGAAAACAAGGAATCAAGAATGAATGGGCATAGGAGTAAGAATGATTCAGTAATACTCCTGTGCCAAGTTCTCTTTTCACCATACTTGTGGAATGTAGCCCTTCATGGGTACAGGACAGACCATGGTGGGTGGGCGGGGGGCGGGAGGACATTAAATGAGGAAAAGAATGTACTGGGTGTATGCTCACGGGGACCCACCCATCACAGATCCATCCTTGTGCATGCTATAGCCCCAAACTGCAGTCTTCTCCACACAGGCTCTGCAGTATCATCAGCGAAAAGCTGTGCATTCATTTCTTGCACATCAAATTATTTGTTTCTGTTCTTCTCTTCCCTTTTGTCTATGTCCTGTGGGTCTGGTTAATATGCTGCACTAGCTACAACAAACCATCTATGGTGTCTGTCATGGTGTCCCTTGCCTGATGATGGGCATGGCGGGGAAGGCGACCATGGGGGCAGGCGCTGATGCATGCTCTGTGATGCAGGGCTGGGGGAGGAATGGAGAGGATCCCCTGATCACCCCAAACTCCCTCACTAGAGAGCAGTGGCCCGCCACATTTACTTTGCCTAGGTTACTTGCTTTTTAAATGAGGCACACAATATAAGGGAACACAGTAGCAAGAGTGCTAAGGCTGTGGGTCCTGTAACACTGGCCCTGCGTGTTAGAAATATCCCTCAGTCTGAGTCAATGCGATCTGATTTCCCCAATGGAGCGGTCAGCTACTGCCATTGTGTCCAAGACCCCGCTTATCATAACAACTGCTGCCAGAGCAATTCCAGGTAAATGCTCGCACAACAAGAGAAAACCATTATGGCAGACCAGCTTTTTGAATCAGCTCGAACAGATACTTACAGTGCAAAGCATATTCACAACTCACCGATCATGCACTGGGAAAGCAAATCATGCCCAGGTGTAAACCCTAATGTCAAGCACGGCCCAGGAGAAAGTAAGAATTATAGAATTATATATATATATATATATATATATATATATATATTTATTTAGAGAGAGAACCCATAGTTAATCGATTTTAGAGAGCGGGAAGCAGGAAATCTGGTGGCAGTTGGTTAAAAGAGGATCTGGTTAAGTAGAGGAGGATGGATGAGGAGGTAACTATAGGAGCTGAGGAAGAGGGTATAGGAATTATAGAAGGAGGGTAAAGAGTAGCTGAGGAGGAGGTGGTAAGAGGAGTAGAGAGTAAGATCTTAGGAGGACATGGTGAAAGTAAGCAATGATGACATGCAGAAAGGGAAAGCTGAGGAGGAGTTGGTGGTAAAAGTAGCAGGTGATGATGATGATGAGGTGGTGACCGGAGAAGGGGATTAAGATGAAAAAAACAATCGCTACCATGAAGCCAACTTCTTGCGCTGAAAATATTCTTCCAGCAAAAATGATCTTGGACAACTCTGATCTCTTCTCACCTATACTATCCAAAATTATTAACGCTTCTTTTAGAAATCAAATAATCCCTTCGGACATAAAAAGGGTTACTGTTACTCCACTGGTTAAGAAACCAGGTCTGGATCTCAGAAACCCTAGTAATCTCAGGCCAATTACTAACTGTAATTTTCTTTTGAAAATTATGGATAGGATAGCCACTCAACAATTACAGGTGCATGTCGATGCATCTGAATCTCTTCATCCCCAACAGTCGGGCTTTAGACCAGCCCATAGTACAGAGACGGCGATGTTAGACCTTCAGACAAAGATGCTCAGTATTATGGACAGTGGGAAAACGGGCCTCCTGGTCTTATTGGATCTCAGTGCGGCCTTCGATCTTCTAGACCATAATGTTCTCGAAGTGGCACTGAGTAAAACAGCTAACTGCTCTAAGGCAGCTAAGGGGTGGATAATGTCATTTCTAAAGAATAGGACATCTCTGGTTCACTGGGGTGACACATTTTCGTCAGAAAGAGAACTCCTCTGTGGGGTTCCCCAGGGAGCCAGCATGTCTCCCCTGTTGTTTAACTTGTATCTTAGATTTCTCTACCTTGTATTGGAGCAGTTAAATGTCTACTTTATGAACTATGCAGACGATGCTCAGTTAGTGATTGAACTTTGTGGCGATCATAAGAAGGAAAATGAAAATCTACTTAACATCTACTCCAGCATTGAGCAATGGATGGATCTGAATTGGATGTGTTTAAAAGGAAAGAAAACTGAGTTGATGGTCTTCGGTTCCCAGCAGGTCAGAAACTCTCTTTCCCCAGAATACAAATCTTTTCAGATAGATAACACACCGATCAAGATCCTTGATAAAGTTAAAACACTTGGCATAATGATGGAAGCATCATTAGGAGCCGAAGCACAGGCACAATACACACAAAAAACTTGCGGATACTATCTTAGACTCCTTAAAATCATCAGGCCCTATCTCTCAGAGGATAATTGCGCCACAGTGGCTAGGGCAACCATCCTATCTCGGCTGGATTACGGAAATGCCCTGTTGGTAGGAGCAAACAATAAATGCATTAAAGCCTTCCAGATTATACAAAACAACGCAGTCAGGATTATTAAGCGCATATCCAAACGCGATCATATTAGCAATTTCAGGAGAGAATTGCATTGGCTTAGAATAGAGACTAGAATTCAATTCAAAGCCCTTACCATCGCACATCGCTGCGTTTACGGCAAAGCTCCTGTGTACTTGAAAGCAAAGATTCACACTATGTACCCACTCGCTCTCTTAGATCGGCCGACCAAAACAAAGTGGTGGTAGAGAAGCATAATCGTAAGCTAGGCCTAGGCAAATCCTTCCCGACAGTTACTGCAGGTCTTTGGAACAACTTACCTATTAATATAAGAAAAGAAGTGAATTACTTAAGCTTTAGGAAGCATGTGACGACTAGTTTTAGCTAATTGACCCTCATTTTACATCTAGCTGCATTCTTTGTTTTGTCCCGTGTCTTATGATGGTATTACATGTGTTCATGTTCCTGCGCCCCGAGACTCGCGAGTTACCGGCACAAGATAAATGAAATAGAAATAGAAATAAGAGATGATAGTAAGGAGTGTGCGTGAAGGAGGCCAAGAAGACAAGCAGCCTAGAGGGACACTAGTCCGGGGCACTCTCACCTCAAACTTATGAGTATGGTGAGAGTCATGGAAGAAGGTATGAACTTGTGACTGAATGCGGAGGAGGTGCTTGAGGTGTACAAGGGATGTCCGTACCTGAAAGATAGGCTAGAGAAGGTTCCCCCTAGCATGAGCGCACATTGAGACAGATACTCTGGGGAGGGGGAGGACGTGCAGGCCATCCACCTGTTCTCTGGGAGAAAGATCACCAGCTGCCAGTCTCAACCCATGTAACACAACCTGTTTCCTGGCATGGACCACATTGATCAACCACAGTAGAGTGGCAGTGTCCAAAACCCTGGTGACACATTCTTGCTGTCATCAATGTTGAGCCAATTCTCCTGGAGAGCTGAGTCTAAGGCCCATCAAAGATGCTGCTAAAGGCCTTAAACTGAAGAAGGTTTAAACTGCTAACTTCTTGGTCATCACCAAGTCCTGTCAACCCCATAGACTGTGACTGACACCTGATCGAGATCTGGTGAGAATTTGAGAAGAACCTTTTTGTGGTTTGATTTTTCTTTCTTTTGATTCTTTTTTATGAAAAGCCTTGGTTTGTCTTAAACTTGGCGATTGCATTATAGGGGCTAAATTTGTCTGAAAAACAGTTCATGGAAAAGACTGATTGGTTTGTTTTGGGCCCAGGTGCCATAAGAAAATGCTATTCTGACAAGTACGTAAAACACAATTGGCATTTGCTCTAGTGGCTGAAATGAGGGATGCATGAGTGTTGGAATATAGAGGACTGAAAGAAAAAGCTACATTTACATTCGTTCTTCATTGTTTCATATTCAAACTTTTTAGTGAAACGGCCAAACTGGTTTCCCTGCCTCTGATTTTCTCATCTGCGCTTTGTGACATACCTGATCCATATGCGCTTTTTTTGCAGTGCTTAGAACCCGCCACACCTTTTCTCGCAGGGCCTGCTTGCTCACTTCACGTGCTGGGAAGGTTAATTTTGAGTGCGAGCCCCCATAGGATTTTTTTTCCTTCATCCACAGGAATGTAAATGCATTTCTTGTATTCCCTAAGCAACCTAGCAAGGTATCTCATTCCTAGGCACATTCCCTAATGCACACATCTAGGTCTTGCTTGGAGGACCATCTAAGACCCAGCGACACGACTATGTAGAGGTTTAAGTAGCCACAAACAAATCCTAGACCCCTACTGTCCTGCGTCATAACTTGAGTGCGAGAGGAGTGCCACCTATTGGCTTAACCCTGCCACTCTGCCCATACGCCAATAAGAGACACCAAACGGTCTTCCATAGAGATAACTTAGGTTGTTGTAAAAGGCATTTGGGCACATTCTGCTCTAAACGTGAGTGAGGGGTGGGGGCTTGCTGAGTGCATTTAGACTGATGGCATGTAGTATACTATAGCATAGCTTCATTAGACATAAAGACATAAAGGTTACACATGCTGTTAAACTAAAACCACCACTTATTCTATTATTCATCTATTCAAACATGCTCTTTGCCCACATGGCAATCTTGTTCATAGGTGTGATGTGATGTTATACCTGCTTTTGCTTTAGCTTGTTTGATGAACATAAGAAACCTGAGAAGATAGGGGGTCATATTAAATACATTAACATGATAACTCCTGTGTCAAGTGTAGATTTCAGAGTAATGCGTCAGAGTGGTATCTCTTTGAGTGCAAGAACTTTACAATTTCTGGCTGTATATGTTTAATCATGTTGGTAAGCACACACATCTAGTTAGGCCTTTGTTTTAGTGCTGAGACACAGCCTAGGGTGAATGTCGACATGAAATGACTGATGATCAAGGGTCTATTTTCACAGCCTCAAACGAGATCAGATCAGATCAGAAAGACTGCCAATTGGAGTTGCAAACGTGAGACAGAGTCACCAATATATTACAACCCAAGAACTGGCATCAAAGAGGGTTAAAAAGAATACCGTGAAAGCCCAAGATGAAGAGTCCACAAGGGGCCCAATAGCTTTGGGGAGACTTATGGGTGCGTGACCTGTGATGGGTGGAGCATGTGGTCCAACAACTGCACCTAGAACAGAAAGTCTGCTAATATGCAGGGCTATTGGTTGCGTGACCTGTGTTGGGTGAACCGTGTGGTCTGACAACTGCGCCTAGACCTGAAACTCTGAACGATGAACAAGCTATAAACAACTGTGAAATACTTGGTGAAGCAAACATGAAGGAGGGTCAATCCGACCCAGTGTTTTCTTTTGAACTATGGAGCAGATGAAACCCAAAGTGAATGTTATGTTGAAGTCTTGGGGAAGGGAACCCTGAGAGTCAAACGAGGGAAGGACTTTGTCTTGGGGAAGGGAGTCCCATGACCTCCGTTGTGTGCGAACTGTGATATACTTGGAGAAGATAATTTCAGATCTTGATTAAACACTATTGTACTGGATCGCTATTGGAACTGTGTTGAACTTGAAACGGGGAACCCAAGAAGAGCTCGAGCTGAAAGGAGTTCAGTATTTACTTTTGAACACTTCTATTTTGTTGAGAAAGATTCCCGCACTATGTTTTGTTATAGTTGTGAGGACAAGCATAGGTTTTGACACAGGCAGACTTTCATTTTGAACTTGCAGAAAAAGACGTTCCTTAGGTTTCTTTAGACATGGAATATCCCACTATAGTATAGGGCTAGTTAGGCGCTACACCATCCTGATCATCAATACAGTTTTGTTTAGAATTGCACTTCTGTTGTCTGTGTCATCTCTATTGATACCATGCCTGTCTCACAATCCCCATACCATTGTTTCAGTTCAAACGAGATATGGGAAGAAAAGGAATCCGAAAAAACATCATCACCATTTGAGTTTATTCTCTTGTTCCAGAACAAAGCAGCTGAGACTCAGTCTGTGTGGTAGGAGTCAACTCCACACACCATATTGTACTGGTAAATACAAAACCTCTCTTCCATTCTTCTGCCTCCATATTTGGAGCAATGGGGAGGCCTTTAGAATTGCGAGCATGCATTTGTTTAAACATGCACACCCCTCCATCCAGAGTGGATCCGCTTGTGGTCCCTGCAGCTCCGGATAAGGACAGCTCTGGGTCTTCCTAGATCACATTGCCACATTGCCAAGGGTTGGGAACAGAGTAGGATGTTGTAAGAGCAGGCACCCCTGGCACCTTTGGTCCTAACACTGCGCTCCTTGTTATCTTTCTCCACACCAGTACAGTTGTCTCTATCGAAGGCAGCACCGCTGTAGCGGCTTTCAGCCATGCCTTATGGTGAAAAATATTTGTTGTGGGGTAATTACCTTTTTTGCATAGTTGAGGATTTACCATATGGTTTTCAGCCGCAAGTCCCTTTTAGGTTGACATCTCTGCCTAAGGAGCCTACAGATTCATCTTTCTGCAATTTGGCTGAAGATTTACAGGAGGCAAGTTGGTGATACACTTCCCCTGTTTCTGAACAAGGCGCACATGACATTTCACCCCAGACCCGGAATATAGAACTTTTAGCAGCCTGATAGTGAAGGCTGAGGACATGCTGGGCTTTGTGGCTCCAAATGTGAAACATGGCCTGACAGATATTTTTCAACCTAAAATATCTAAAGTTCCTTTGCTACTGTAATGGCAGGGGAACTATGAGTAGTCTCCACATTTACTTGCAAAAGGACCTGGGCCCTGGAAATCCTGTGCCCCAAGAACGGGAGACCCAGCCATAGGACAAAGTTCACTGTCTTTATTAATAGTTAAAATGGCAGGAATCGCAACATGAATAATGCAAAATTCTTCAATAGCTCTCTCTCCAGGTGCCTGTTAGATTTTGTTGACTAGTGATATCACAAAACAAGGTTACATCCCAAAAACGTAACAACATTGTTCCAAAAGGTATTAAAGCTGCCTTGATCACCCCACTCCTCAAAAAACCTGCAGGGGGATTGGATTGGTTAGTTAGGTGAACTACAAATGTAATATGTATGGGATTAGTATGATCATTGGGTAAACCATATCTGGTGACTCCTCCTGAGACCACCTCTATGTATCACAAATACAAAGTTACAGGTTAGCATAAACATGATTGGCTGGTCCAACACAGTGTACGCTTAGCGTGGAAGGCGATTAGGGATTGGACATAAAGGGTCTTCTAAGCCTTGGAGCTTTGGCTTTGGACAGTTACCAGGCCATGTGCAACTATTCAAGGTAGTGCGAACGACCCCAAAGGTGCTGCATCTTCCCAATAAGTTACCTTCTCCGATCTCCTAGGCCCAGAGACAGCTTTGAACCTGTATAACTGTTGTAGCCTTCCACCTTTGGTCAGATGGGAACAACTTTCTCCGTCTGCATCGAGTGAATATGCTCTGTCTCGTAGATTCAGGTCACTTGTGTTGGGATCACAGAATGAAGCACTCTTGTTTGTAATTAAAAGGATTTTTGACTGTATCGCTTGCAGGTGTCTTATCTCTTCAGTTAACTGGAAACTTTCCTTCCCTACTTGTCCTTGGTGAGTCTGTGTACGGTGTCTGCGCTGGAAGCTTTGTGTGCCTGCTCCAGCAGAATCATTCTGTCAGCCTTTCCCTGTATTCTGAAGTTCATCTTGCTTTTCCCGTTAACTCCAATGTACTTGTAGCTTCCATCTTAATTTGCATGGCCCTCCATGTTAGTTGCAATTAAGCCTAGGCAAGCCGTTCATATGTATTCCTAGTCTTGGTTTCCTCATAGCAAGAGGTATATGTGTGTCAGTCCTCTAACTAGGTGAGTCATAAGCATTAAACTAAAGTGTTTGTGTAGTTTTGTGCAGGATGTCTGTGTGCTTTGTGTCTTAGGTATGCATGTCATGATGACATCATCGTTGTTCTTCGAAGTTGCAGCCAGTCGTCCTGTTTGATTGACTACCGCTGTATCTCTTCAATACTGTCATCTGGGTATGGTCTGAACGGTTGTCTGAATAGCGCTTTTCACACCTGCGATGTACATCTTTTGTTTCTCTGTCGCTGGGCTGAGAGTGCGATGGGTGTAATGAAGACCACGTTTGGGTCTCCTTCACTACCATTTAGCGAAGACCTCATGGAATCCTTGATTATGGAGCAGGCCAGCTTTAGTCCTCCCCTATTAATAAAGTTGTGCCCCAGGAACATCGGACCGCGTTGACAGACATTCTGTTCTTCACAGCACATCTTACACCAGAGAGCTTGGTCATGCATGTGGTCCAGGCAGCTTAAGTACTACAGCCTTTTCTACTGCTCGCAAAGAGCGGGAATGCAAAGGCGAAGATGTTTGGAGAAGGAAAGCGTTTTCCTCTGCCAGTTTTGCCCTTTGTATGTTCAATGCCTACTGTACTATGACGCAATATAAGCCTTCACCCGATGTTCAAGGCTTTTTTCAGCAACTAGCTCACGTTGGAACAGAGGCCATTAAACAACTTCTACAGCTTCCGAAAACTGGTCTTCACACCACACATTGCTTATCAAATTCAGTGGGAACAGGATCAGTCACAAAGTGATATGTGTGCATGTGCATTGCTAACTTTGCACAAGATTTGCAAGCTAAACATTTTGACGTGCCATTTGATAGTCTAGACCTCTTTGATACAAGGGCTAACGAAAGCCTAGACACATTCAATGCTCTCTGAAGGGACAGGATTATATCCTTTTACCTGCTCCCTTCCCCATGTGCTCACTCTTCACTCACCTGGCTCGTTCAGGGGGCCTGGTCTTTGTGCTGTTTTTATTTAGAGGAGTTGGGAGCCTACCACACTCTGTACGTGGAATTATTTTCATTTTACAATCAGGTGGTGAAAAGATTTTTTTTCATCCCAATAGTGGCTATTCACCCTAATTGAGACATTAGCATTGTTCTTTCGATGATTCTTGCACATATTATTTGATTCCGTGGCTCCAGTTGATTGAAGTTTAGTTTTGCAGAATCAGTCAACTTCTAGTGTCCGCTTCTGAACCATGGGGCTAAGAATGCTTATATGTATGGATCCCATGTACCTTGCAAGGATTTTGTCAGACTTTCATATCCATTAAGAACCTTTTTCTGGAACCCCTCTTCAGAGGCAGATACCACCATTCATCATTCCCTTGCTGTCCACTGGGCTTTGAAGTTTTATTTGGACATTCCTGCGACAAATTGTCTGACGAATTAGCAACTATCAAAGAAAACATGCCACCAAAGCATCCACCCTTCGCTGCGTCGTCTGATGTATCTCTGAATGTTATTCTGTTCATGCAATTCCTGCAGTGCAGCAAAACCTTTTTGGTTAATATCCATGTATGTCCACCACCCATAGGCTTTTACTTGCTTTGTCAGTCTCCCTGATGAATGGAATGGAATGGAGGGAAAGGTTTGAGATGTAGCAGTAATTAAGTCACTCACCGTGCTGACTAACGTAATGCTAATTCATAGTCTATATTCTATCCTTCCGTCCCCTCAAACCTAGCTATCGCACTAGGCACATCCTAGGCGGGTGGAAAGGTTTGTCGCGCAAAGCCTGTGGTCTGAGCTCTCGCTTCACTTTTGCTATGTACAAGGATTTTTCTGTAACTGGCAGTAATTTGTCACCAACGTTTGTAACTTTTAATTAAACAGTATTTCTACACCAAATCGCGTATCGCACTACATTATGTAAGGGGAAATACTGGAGATGGAATGATGCAACAGCAAAAATGCATCGGAGTGCAAAAATGGCAAGATGGGTTGGCACGGAAAGTGCATTATTGTACAGAGGCAGGGACAAAAAGTAAGGAGAGGAATGGGACAGGAATAAAGGAGGAAACCGATGTCTGATACAGTGTCTAACACATTGACCGAACCAAGCCAGAAAAAAAGGGGAAAGAACCCCATTCTCTGCTCCATAAAATGAAATGTTGAAAAGTTGCTGCTTGCAACATTGATGTTTTTTATATTTAAATATTAGAAATACTTGAGTGGACTTCAGTATTGGCAAGCATTGACCAAGCCATTAACTTTTACTTTTTTCTTTTTTTTGTTGTGGAAATGATTTCTGCGTTTCCAGGTAATGCCCAAAAAACCAGGGCAGTCTCCCCATTTATCAGGAGTTGCCAGCACAAGTCTGAGCACAGCCGTCCTTCCACAGGACTGAACATGATATGCTCTGGTTCCCATATCACATGGCAGGTTTTCACATCACATGATCAGGTACACATTTGGGGAGATTTTGATGTGACGTATATTGCACGGAGAGGACCACTTATATATGTATGTATGTGATTTTAAAAGCATAGACCTAGTTGGGAAGCAGCAGAGTGCTTTACATAGGGTACAAAGCCAGGAAGTTGCAGTTAAGGGTGCTCAGGTTGCAAAGGAACTGTGATTGATAGCAGCAGGGCAGCTCCAGAGTGGGTGATGTAGGGTTGAGTGGCATGATCTGCGATTGGCAAGCTGTTCTTTGAAGAGTAGGGTCTTCAGGTCCTTCCTGAAGTGCAGGATAGAGGTGGCTAATCTTATATGCTGTGGTAACTTGTTCCAGAAGTAGGGTGTTGTGAGGAATCAGGAGTGAGACTCGGACACAGGAGTTATTCTGGTGGTGGTTCTAGACTTTTATTAAAGAAAAAAGGGTTGGAGAAAGACCTATCTCGTCCTATCGCTATGAGGGGGTTCCCTGCCTCAACAAAATTAAAGGATGTTGATGTCAGAATGTCCAAAAATACAGAGTTTTCCATCTTGTGTCCAATATCCTAACATGACCGTTACATGCGTAACTCAAAATAAAGTGCAAAGGGATAAATTCTTTCAACTGGCCATATGTAACCTTTTCCAATATTCCAACACAAAGTTCCAAAAGGTGCAAAAATAAACAAATGATCAAAGTTTCACAAGATTCCATCATTCTCAGGAGGGAGTCCCCTTCCACCAAGTTTCTTGGCTTCTTTATAGCTGACAAGCACAGTTCTTGGGAGGTATTTCTCTTCCACTGAGTTCTTCGGATACTTTATATTTTACAAACACAGTAGATCAAGGGGTATGATTCTCAACTTGCGTTCCTTTTCGATAGAATGCTATTTTCCAGCCATGGGCTTTATGATTCCTCTTTCCTCTGGTTTCCAAACATTCAAGAAGTTTGGCCATCTATTATATATTTGGGTGCAGGTCCCAGACCCACAATCAATTCACCTGGGGGATTCTCCTACCAGGACTTCCTTATTTTCTTCACTTTGCTTTTTCCACTACTTGCAACTTGGCATCTCAGGGGGTATGGCTCCCTTCCTTTGAATCGCTTATGACAATGGTTTTTTCTTTTCGTTCTTGATTACCACAATTTCACAATCGCAGTTCTCTTCTCAGAATATTTAATTTTCCAGTCCAGAAGGTATGGTTCCCTTCCCCTGGATTTCACCCATTCAAGAGGTTGTCTTGCCTCTTCTTGATTCTTATAGTTTATTTGTAATTGGGTGCCTGTCCCAGACTGGCAATCACATTCCCTGGTACATTCTCTGCCATGACTTTTGCATTGTTCACTTTATAATTGGGTGCGGGTGCCAGACTTATTTATTTATTTTAATTTTTGTAACGCGCCAACATGCCTGTGGGCCTCAGGGCGCACACAGAAACAGAACAAGACGAGACAAACAGGCAGAAGAGGCAGAAGGAAAGGAAAGTCAGGAGGTTATTCCAAGTTGAAGAAGTGAGTCTTTACGGCAATTTTTTTTTTTGTTCCACTTTGTTTTTATTGAAAATTTTCAACAAGAGATAAACAAATTCTCCCGAGGAGAACAAGTCAAGAACAATTCAAATTCCACCCAACAGCTACCCCCTCACCCCCCAACTTCTCCCTCTCTCTTCCCCCCACAACTCCAGGTTGTCCAGGCCTCCAAAGGCCTTGACGACTCATACATTAACCCCAAGGTCTTCCTCACATTATCCAACCCCTGTCGACCAGGGATGAACCCAACCTGATCGCCGTGAACTAGGCCGGGAAGATAACTAGACAGCCTATTCGCCAAGAGTTTGGCTAAAATCTTAACATCTACGTTAAGCAATGAAATGGGTCTATAGGACTGACATTGCTCGGGATCCTTCCCTTCTTTCGGCAGCACCACTATGAGAGCAGTCATCATAGAGGGGGGAAGAGAACCCGAGTCCAGGGCAGCGTTGAATACCTTAGCCAAAAAAGGGGCCACCGCGGAGCGGAAGATCTTGTAAAAACAGACCGTGAAGCCATCATCCCCTGGAGCCGTGCCACTCTTCAGGGAAATAATAGCATCCAGCACCTCCTGGGGGGAAATTGGGAGCTCCAGCCTGTCAAAGCCCTCTGCGGAGAGGCACGGGATATGCAACGAGTCCAAAAATAAATCTACATCGGTCCCATTCCCAGTATATTCCGAAGCATAAAGGTCCTTGTAATACCGCTCGAACTCTGCTGCTATCTCATCATCTAACATCACTCCCTCCCCCCTACGACCCCTAATCCGATTCACCCTCCTACTATTCCGCATTTCTCTCAAGCGCCATGCCAGAATCCGGTCCGCCTTTTCCCCCTGCTCCATATACCGCTGTTTCAAAAATGCTAGCTTTCTCTCCGTTTGCCCCACGAGCAAGGCTGACAATTGGGCTTTAAGATTCTGGAGCTCCTCCCACTTTCCCGGAGCCATCTGGGATCTCAACTTCCCTCCCGGCTGGATGCTAGCAATTTGCTTCCTCAGCTTCACCTCTTTCCTCCCCCTCTCCCGCTTCCTTCTCGCGCCCATCTCCATAAGCACGCCCCTTATGGTGGCCTTAAAGGCGTCCCATACCCCCAAACATCCACCTCCCCTGTATCATTAAGAAGAAAATAATCCCTGATAGAACCCAATAAAGATTCCTTAAGTTCTTTATCAAGCAATAGACTGTCATTGCATATCCACCGCGCTCTAGCCGGAGCCACCGGCGGAACTCCCAACGTAGCCCATACCAGGTCATGATCCGACCATGGTACTACCTCCGTACCAAAATTAACAACACTATCCCGCAATGTCGAATCTACCAAGACAAGATCTATCCTCGAGAACGCTTTGTGTACCGGCGAGAAAAAAGTGGAGATGGACACAGTTTTCCTTCACTACGTGTGTGTCTACCAAACCCAACATATCATTAGTCTGCCTAAATGAATCTGCCAACTTCCTCTGAGCCCGCTGGGCAGGGCAGGGGGAAGGGGATTTCCTATCTTTATCAGGATCGAGAACCATGTTAAAATCCCCTCTGACTATCAGCAGACCCTCAGCTAAGCCCCGAATTTTCACTCCCACTTCTTCCCAAAAAAGATCCTGCGCCTCGTTCGGGGCATAGATCCTCACCAAGGTAAACAACCTACCCTTCACTGACCCCTTAACCATTATATAGCGTCCCTCCGGAACGGATTGGTGGGCCTTAGGAACAAAGAGAGCCTTGGGAGAAATCAGGACAGCAACACCCCTCTTCTTGGCCCTATAAGGAGACTGGAACAAAGACTGAATAGCTTTAGATCGCAATGCTGGTTCCTTTCCCTTAACCCAGTGGGTTTCCTGCACAAACAGGACGTGCAATTTAAGCCTAGTTAGTTCCCTCACCACCAAGGATCTTTTTGTTGGGGAATTCAACCCCCTCACATTCAGGGACCCCACCAGCAACCTCTGCAGGGAATCATCCATTAGAATAGCCATAAAATGTTTTCCCCTCCGAGTACCACCCGCTCTGAAAGGCCCGCTCACCCCGCAATTTTACACTAGTAAAGACCAAAAAAGGACCCCTGGAGACCCTATCCATCAGAAACCCGCACAACCTTAAAAACACCCTCAATAAGCAATCTTCCCAAAAAAGATCCTGCGCCTCGTTCGGGGCATAGATCCCCACCAAGGTAAACAACCTACCCTTCACTGACCCCTTAACCATTATATAGCGTCCCTCCGGAACGGATTGGTGGGCCTTAGGAACAAAGAGAGCCTTGGGAGAAATCAGGACAGCAACACCCCTCTTCTTGGCCCTATAAGGAGACTGGAACAAAGACTGAATAGCTTTAGATCGCAATGCTGGTTCCTTTCCCTTAACCCAGTGGGTTTCCTGCACAAACAGGACGTGCAATTTAAGCCTAGTTAGTTCCCTCACCACCAAGGACCTTTTTGTTGGGGAATTCAACCCCCTCACATTCAGGGACCCCACCAGCAACCTCTGCAGGGAATCATCCATTAGAATAGCCATAAAATGTTTTCCCCTCCGAGTACCACCCGCTCTGAAAGGCCCGCTCACCCCACAATTTTACACTAGTAAAGACCAAAAAAGGACCCCTGGAGACCCTATCCATCAGAAACCCGCACAACCTTAAAAACACCCTCAATAACACAAGGAAAATTTGCAAAACTCCCCTGCCTACTCTACTACCCCCCCAAAAACCCTGATACCCTCTCACTCCGCCCCCCTACCCCTGAGCGCCTGTAATAACTGCGGCATCTCCCAGCCACACCACCACGCCACCAGGAATCATCCCCACCAGGGTGCCTCTCACAGCATGTAAGCAAATAACGCTATGAGCCCCCCCTCTCTCACCCATTAACAACCTCCAAACACCCCCATCTGAGACCACCTCCCCCCACCCATACCCCTCGTCAAGAACTGGGCACAAGGCAATGACCCAACAACTCAAGGAACAGACCTGCCCCTGGCAAAACCATCCCCATTACCCCTCAGGGCCACCTCCAAGAGCCGATCCGGGGGTTGCTCCGGGGACGGGGGCGCCACTTTTCTGAATTTCCTATGCCCCCGCACACGCCTCCGACCCGCGAACCCCGACGGGCCAGGGCGGTTCCCGCCCAAACCATCACCTCCCCCATCCTTCGCCTTTGAGGAGGGGTCCCCCAACAGCTCACGGGAGACTCGTTGGATATCCGCCTCTGAGGGGAAGGCTAGGGAAAATGGATGGCCCCATCTGTAATGAACCCCCTTAGACTGCAACCACCTTGTGAGCGGGCCACAAAGGCGCCGTGGAGCCAGGGTGAGGGCTGAGAGGTCTTGATACACCTTAATTTGAGCTCCACTCCATTCCACAGGGCCCTTCTTACGCGCTAAGTCCAAGATCTTGGTTTTTTCAACATAATAGTGTAATTTCACCAGGACCGTACGGGGCTCACCTGCACGCCCCCCGGCCCTATGGGCTCTATCAATGGTGGGCTCGCTGGTGTTCTCGCCATCAAAAAGACTACTCACAATCTCCTTTACTCCTTTCACAATGTCCGGCGGAGACTCCCCCTCCAACTCCGGCATACCAAAAAACCGTAGGTTGGAACAACGTTCCCTATTTTCTAGATCGTCCAACTTGAGGGTGACCCTCTCCTCTCGCCTCTCAAGCTCTGCCAACCTCATGTCAAATTGTGTCTCGAATAGATCTGCCGAGGATTGGTTCGCCTCCAACGCCTGAACTCGGTCTTCTACAGCGTCAACCTTCTTGTCCATGGAGTCCAGGCGCCGATTGACATCCGCTCGAAAACCTCTCATCTCCTCCAGCAGGACCGCCATGCTACGACTCACCGTCAAGGCCTCGGCCGTCTCCAACTGGGCCCCTGCCTGCATGGCGGTCTCCTTCTTCTCCTCCACCTCCACTCTCTGAACTTTTGCCGGGTCAGCGCCCAGTTCATTCAGGAGGCATCCAAAAGGCACCCATGGCAAGAGAACAACAATCTTCTGGGAGACGCCGGGCTGGCCCGCCCCTTCCCTCGCTCAGAGGCCACACCTATACAGTCCAGGCTCCTGGGTCCGAAACTCCTGCGGCACGCACCTGTACCAATAGCTAGCACGGCTCTAGTCCCAAAGGGTCCTCCATTCAGAGCGGCCACCGCACCAAAAGCCTTCCGGCAGCTCCACGCCGCTCCCCCACAACACAGCAGGATGGCAAGACTAGCCCAATCCCGCGGCTGGTAGGGCCACCACTCCTCACCGGACCCTCTACCAGGTGGCCGCACCAAGGGGTATATCTCCTCCACTCCCAACACTTAGTCCTCAGAGGAGAGGGATGCAAGCCTTCACCCCCAAACACCCCCGCCCTGCTGCGGAGTCAGAACACCGAGCACCGGCCTCTTCTCCCTCCGCCTAGACCACCCGTCAAGCTGCCGGGGAGAAAGGCCCCTAAGGTTCTGGATCACCTCGCTCGCCTCTCTGCTATCTCGTCCTCCGCAATGGGGAGTGCGCCGCCACAGAAGACGCGGCCAGGCCTCTCCACCAACCGGGCCGCCAGGCGCCCCCCAGCCGGTATCCAGCGTCGGCCAAGGCCCCTCAGCCCAGCACCCCCAGGGCCGCCACTATCTACCTTCACCAGTCGCCCCCTCCTGGCCCAGTCACTGAAAGGGCAGGAACAGCTCACCCCCGCAGCCGGATCGGGGGAGGATCGAACGCCGACTCCTCTCTCTCCTCGCCACGACACCGCTCCAACCCGAACACACGGGCTAGATCTCTCAGAGCAACGTGCCAAAGAGCTCCAGACAGTCCCAAGGGAGCGCCGAGGGGGCCGCCCAGCCGACAACCTTCACCCCACACCGGGAAGCGGCGGCCGCAGCAGGAGATACAACACAGAACGGCCAGAGACCCCTCCCCCACCGGGACGCATCTGCAGTCGCTGCCGCCGGCGGGAAATCGTCTCCACACAGCTCCCCCGGCCACCGAGGCAAGCTGAGTTCTCCAAGGTCCCGGCTCCGCCAACAACCGGGACTGCACTCAAACAGTGCCTGGGGGATTCATACGAAGCCTGGGGGGGGTCAGAACTCCTC
This sequence comes from Ambystoma mexicanum, assembly GCF_040938575.1. Lineage (NCBI taxonomy): Eukaryota > Metazoa > Chordata > Amphibia > Caudata > Ambystomatidae > Ambystoma > Ambystoma mexicanum. The sequence goes on from NC_090922.1 coordinate 228,568,433, forward strand.
TCCTGGGGGTACAAGGGGGGCTCCAACTCCATTTTAGGGCGCCCTGGGTAGGAGACCAACGGAGATACTTCAGCTCATCTCGACGCCCCCTGGTGGCTCCTTTACGGCACATTTAAATGTGGTATAGCTCTGGATCTGCCGCATCCCAGCTGGAACTGTGTTCCACAGAAGGGGACCCTGAGCATCAAGAGTAGTACCTCCAAATTTGGCTGTCCCGAATTTGGGATGGTTGAGCGTGACCGCAGAGGAAGAGCGAAGGTTCCTCACATTAGGTTTGATGCTTATACGGGATGACAATAGGACTGCTGAGACTGAGGCATTTATGGGTCGTGGTAAGCATCTTGTGCGTTATGCAGTGTTTAACAGGAAGCCAGTAGAGTTTTTTCCTGAAAGTTGAGATGTGTGTACGACGCGACTAATTGAAAATGTTCCGTACAGCATTGTTCTGTGCCACTTGTAGAGATTGGATATTAGAGGCTGTGGTTCCCACCAAGAGGCTGTTACAATACTCCAATCTTGAATTTATCAATGCAGTGAACAAGAGAGCACAGTTCTCCTCCAATATGAATGGTTGAATATATCTAATTCTCCTGTTTAAAATACTACAACTAGATTTAATGCTGGAAACATGGGATTTCATGGAGAGTTTTTCATCAAGGACTACTCCTAAGGTCTTCACTTTCTTTTGAACAACGATGGTATTGTTGGCAATATAGAAACTGACGTAGTTAGGATCAAGTTTTGCCCGAGTGTTTTTAGATGCCACAATAAGGAGTTCAGTCTTTTTATCATTTAGGGCAAGAGAATTGCAAGCCATCCAATCTTGTATGGCTTTATGTATTTGGTTAATGGTTTCCGAATTGCTGCTGTATGAGCCACTCAACTGAATAACAACCTGAGTGTCATCAGCGTAATTTGTATATTGCACTCCCAATTTGTTCAAGAGATCGAGAAGGGGCCGGATGTAAAGGTTGAAAAGCAGCAGCGACAGACAGGAGCCCTGAGGAACTCTGCATGTCTGAGAGATTGGTGAAGATTGTTTATTTTATCACCAACGCAGACCCTTACCATTCTGGGACCCAGAAAGGAAGCAAACCATTTGGATGCTTTTGCAGAGCAATTGGCGTCCTCTCCGAGCCTTGACACTAGTAAGCTGTGATCAACTAGGTCAAAGGCTGCAGAGAGGTCCAATAGCATGAGCAGAGCAGCTTGGTTTTTGTCAGCTATGCTAGCAAGTGTTGATTTGAGATCCAGCATAGCTGTCTCAGTTCCGTGACGAGCTCTATATCCCGACTGACGGGTACCCAAGACGTTGTATTTTTCAACATGGGCCTGTAGCTGTAAGTAGGCAAGTTTATCAAGTATCTTGAGAACATAGGGCACTTTAGTTATGGGCCAGTCATTGTCGTTGTTGGCTGGGTCAAGGTTTTCTTTTTTTCAGTAAAGGAGTGATCCATGCCGACTTTAACAGGTCCGGCACCAGACCCTCATCAAAGGAGAGGTTAACCAATTTGGTAATCCATGGAACCAGGGTCTCTAAGGACTCATTAAGAATACTGGTGGGGAAGTCGTCAGCAGGGCAAGATGTGGCTTTGAGGTCCTGTATGATTTTGAATACTTCGTCTTCAGTATAGTGCGTGAAAGAAAATAGAGGGATGGTGTTTTCACAGATGTTGGTTTCAGTAATAGATTGTGTAACAGCTATGTTACTAAGGGCTTTACTGATTTTTTCTTTATGAGAATCAATCTTGAGTAGAAAGGCATCATGAATGACCCGACACCACTTATCATCCTTGATGATGTTAGTGCGAGGAGGCTGATTTTGAAATTCCGCTAAGATTTTATATAGCTCCCCAGTATTGGATTGAGTGTTCACTATTCTTTCATTATAGTGTGTAGCTTTTGCTTCTATAATGAGTTTTTTGTAATTGAGAATGGATTTTTTATATATTGTTAGGGTGTCATCATTGGGGTCTTTCCTCCAGGCTCTTTCAAGAGCTCTCTTTTCTTGTCTGGCAGTAAGAATTTCATTATTGAACCAAGTGTTCTTTGTGGTTTCGGACTTTATTGCCTTCATTTTCAATGGACCAGGACGTTAACAGCTTCTTGGATGTTAGTTGACAGATGGTTAATAAAGTTTTGCGGGATCGTCAAAGTTGTCTAGGGATTGAAGCTTAGTTGACAATAGTGCAGTAAGTTTTGGTGCTGTTAGATTCTTTAGGTTGCAAGACATTTTTTGAATACGTGGATTTGTGTTGAGATTGGGAGGAGATGGTAATGAAATCTTGGCTTGAATGGGAAAATGGTCCGACCAGATGCATGGTGTTACAAAGGTGTCGGAAATGTTAGTGTTTTGGGACAAAAGCCAGTCTAAGGTGTGACCCTTGCTTTGCGTGGGGGACTCCATCCACTGGTAAGGCCAAAGGAGGTGATGGTATCCATAAGGTTTGTACCTGCTTTGTCCTGCTGGTCATTAGCCCAAAAGTTAAAATCACCCATAATAATAACAGGGCCTTTGGTGACACAAATCTGGACCAGTAGATCACTAAACTGTTCTTCAAAAAGGGGCATGATTTTAGGACTGGCAACAGGTTTCCTGGTAAATTCTCCTGCCAGGACCTTCTCCACATGTAGCAGTTTGACTCATTCAGCCAATGAGTCCTTGACCCCATTTCGTCTGTTTAATTCCGTAATGCACTCAGCATCCCAGTTCCCTTGCTCTGGTTTGCCATGTGAACTTCTCCATCTTTCCTCAGTGTGTGGTATATGCTGCGAAGCACACCGGTGTCCCAATTGCCCCCTCTAGGCTCACCAGTCTCTTGTGACTGCTTCAGCGCTGTCTGCGGTCTTCGGTTTCTCCAGCGGGGCACCTCCTCCTCCTTATGCTGGCGTGGCGTCTGTTCTCCAGTACTCGCTGTGCTTTGGCCTCTTCTACACAGCATTACATGCTGCAGTCCTCTGTGCGGCGTACCTTGACCTAAGAGCTTCTCACGACGGCGCCAGTAGGAGTTCTCCTGTCCCATTCTGCAACTGACGACTTCCTCGTTTTATGACCCGCGTCAGGTATAGTGGATCTTCTCGCTGTGTCAGGGTTTTAAATGTCCCGGCACCTATTGGATTCATCCAACCACTAGAGCGCATCTCTAGTTCCGCAGGTTTAGTGCTCAGCATTGCTCTTGTGCTCTTCCACATCTCACTTATGTTTGCAAAATGTATAGGAAAGAGCTCTACTGTCAGTACAAAATAGATGGACTCAATCTCTATCACAATACGCCACACAGGTTTGGAATTTCAAAGGATTGGTGTCATACCCCAAGTGGAAAGGGAATACCATGTTCCTGCCAGTGAGTCTCTTTCCCTCCCATGAATCGCCTCTCCCCTATGATCTTCCCTTAGGCAGCCACCACCAGGGTCTGAATCGGGCAGCGGCTGCCCTTTCCTGGCCATATGAAAAGAGAGTTTCTCCAGAGAGGGAGTGATGGCATCAGTAGATTGATCACATTGCATAGCAGGAAAAGGCATGTTACCTGTGTTTTTCCTCTTGGACAACTTTGTTTCCAGCCTGGCAGTGTTGTATTTCCTAGTGGTACACTGGTCTCCATGGACTGATTGTGAGTTTCTCGACCAGGTAGGGTGGTGTTTAGGTTGTGTCTGCTTTGTAGGTGATGCAGGCTGTCTTGCATGCAAGTCCTGCCTGTAGAGGTAGTCGGTGCAGCTCCCAGAGTATATGGGTGATGTGGTCACATGTTCTTAGTCCTGTGATGAGGCTTGCTGCAGCATGCCCAATGGTTTTCAGAGGGCCCACGGGGGTATCTGATGCTCATGTGAGTAGGGCATTACCATCATATATTTGCGAGATGATCAGGGCTTGGACAACTACTCTAAAACTCCGGGCAGGGATCAAAGGTTTGACTTTGCAAAGGAGCGCAAGATGGTACTATGACCCCTGGGCCTTCTTGCCAATGTGCGTCTTGAATGAGAGGTCACAGTTAATGGTAAAGCCGAGTAATTTTGCTCTGGGTGACAGATGAGCCATGAATCCATGAAGCTTCATCTCTGTCTGGCAATTCTGTAATTTGGACATGTTGGGTGGGGTTTCCTTGGACAAGGAATTTGGTATTTGTAAGAATCAGCTTCAGGGAGCCTCTTGACTTTTAGGCGTGGATGAGGGCCAGGCAGTCCTTGACTCGATGGATGTAATTGATGAAATTGGTATATAGGTAAAGCTGTGTGTCATCTGTGTATTGATGTATTCTGATGTCGATGTTGGAAAGGACTTCACTCAGAAGTTCTATGCAGAGGTTGAAGATGGCAGGGGACAAGATGGGGCCTTGTGAAATTCTGCAGACTACTAACCCGGATTTGGATCTCTTGTGGCCCATTTGGACAAATTGGTCTCTGTTGGAGAGGTAGTAGACAAACCAAAGCAGGACTGTTGCATTGAATCCCAGGACGGTGGCAAGGATCTTGAGGAGGGCTTCATGTCAGCTACTGTTAACAAATGCCAAGTCCTTCCACTTTAGGCCCAAATAAGCACACCATCTGATGGATTCTATATTTAAATGATGCTGTCCTCACACCATTTGCTAGTGATGGACATCGTTTTCCATTGTATGAACATTATTTGCTGGATGTTACTATCACATTTCTAGGTATTTCTATGTTCATTGTCTCCTTCCTATAGACTTGAGGAAGGCCCTTGCCAGGGTATGGAATCGGGAGCATTATTGCATGACAGCCAAACATCCTAGCACTGCAAAAAGAGGATCATGGAGCACTGTCATACCATTCCCAGACTAATGGTACCATAGACAGTGCTCTCAGTAGCCTAGATAGCGTCTACACCCGGGGAGAACCCTAGTCCAAGTGGCAGAGTTGGTGCATGGTGTGATAAGCAGACTTCAGGAGACAGGCGGATGCTGAAATAATATTTATTTCTAACGGGTAAAGGGTCCTTAGCAAAACAAAGAATATAGTCCTCTGGTTTCCTTCACCAGTGTTTGGCCCTTTCAGAGTAGATTGAGGCAATCCCCAACCTTGTCCTATCTCGTGGTGTCCGGATAGGACCACCACTCCGGTCTTCTTTCCTCTTCCTCTTCTCTTTCCTGTAAAATGAGAGAGCCTCGTCAGTTTCATTTGGCGCGCTTTTATAGGCTTCCCTAGTTTCAAGTCCCCACCAATCGGCATCAGCCTTGTCTGGCTTAAGCCTTATTGGCTGCCGAGGGGTTGTCCCGCCTCCCATAAAGGCTGCCGTGCCAGCGTGCACCGTTCCCTGCTTCCGGAGTCCAGAGAAGCGTTTGAGGCGATCACGTGATCGTGATCGTAATTGCGTTGGATATGGGCGGGTTCTGGGTGCCTTCCAGCCGCGACCCGCTCCGGGGCCGCCGCAGGGCACGCCATGCTGACGGGCCGGTTGCCCCCACCCCATGCCATCATGGAGTGTCTGCGCCGTCGTCCCACCCCCCTCGGGGTCGGGTTTCCCCACGGGTGAGTGCAGCTGTGATCCGCCGCGTCTCTGAGCAGCGGCTCGCGTTCCCTCACCCTCGGCGCCTATAACAGCCGTGAGCGAAGGGACCGACCCGCTGCCTCGGCTCTCAGGGCCCCCGACCACCAGTGCGCCCAACACCCCCTGTGGGCGCCGAGGTGCATTACCACATATCCCCACCCCAGTCCCAGGCCGTTCGGGCCGGGAAGCACACCTAGACAGGTAGTCGGCCATCAGCTGAAACCTGGCCGGTTTGTGTAACGTGAGGAAGTCAAAAGGCTGGAGGGAGAGAAACCAGCGGAGCACTCTCTGGTTGGTGTCCTTATGTTGCGCAAGCCATTGCAAGGGAGCGTGGTCCGTGTACAAGGTGAACCGGCGGCCCAACAGGTAGTACTTGAGGGAGTCGATGGCCCATCGGATGGCCAGACATTCTTTCTCTACGGTGGAATTGGCAGCCTCATGAGGCAGTAGCTTCCGGCTGACAAAGCACACAGGACTCAGGTCGCCCCCCCCCGGTCTTGTGAGAGTACAGCCCCCAAACCCTGGTTCGAGGCGTCTGTTTGTAGATAGAAATGTTTTTGGAAGTCTGGGCAACAAAGTACAGGATTCAATGAAATCCTATGTTTCAGGAGTTCTATGGCGTTCAGGGTGCTCTGGTTGTTGGTCAGGTTTGGAACACCTTTGAGCCTCAAAGCATCGGTCAAGGGGGCGGCCACCGAGGAGAAATCGGGTATGAACCTCCTGTAATACCCAACGAGCCCCAAGAACGCTCGGATCTGTTTTCTGTTGGTGGGAGTCAGGATATCGTGTATAGCCTGAGTTTTGGATAGTTGCGGTTTCAGGACACCCCCACCCACTACGTGCCCCAGATATTTGGTTTCATGGGTTCCGATCGTGCTTTTTTTCGGGTTTATATGCAAACCAGCCCTATGCAGATCAGCCACCACCAGTTCCAAATGGTTCAGATGGGCTTCCCAGGACTTGCTATACACCACAATGTCATCCAGATAAGCGGCCGCATATCCGTCATGTGTTCGTAAGATGATATCCATTAGTCTTTGGAACGTGGCAGGGGCGCCGTGTAGTCCAAAGGGTAGAACCTTGTATTGATAGAGTCCCCTTGGTGTGGAAAAGGCGGTTTTCTCCTTGTCCCGGGAACATAAGGGGATTTGCCAATATCCCTTGGTTAAATCTAGGGTGCTTAGAAAGAGGGCCGCTCCGAGGCCTTCCAGGAGTTCGTCCATCCGCGGCATAGAATACGCTTTGTATTGGGAAATTGTGTTTAGTTGTCTGTAGTCCATACAGAAGCGGACGGACCCGTCCGGCTTGGGAACCAGCACTATGGGAGATGACCATACACTGTTGGATGGCTCAATGATATCCATCCGCAGCATTTCGTCTACTTCCGAACTGATAACTCTTCGCCTGGCTTCGGGGATTCGATATGGTCTGAGCCTTATGGTTTGTCCTGGCTCTGTGTTGATCTCGTGTTCCAGTATACTGGTCCGACCGGGTAACGTAGAAAAGGCATCGGCGTAGGGGAATAACTTGTCCACAACGTCTGATTTCATTTTCGGGGAGAGGACGTCACCCCAATTGATGGCTTCGAGGGTATCGGGAACGGTGTTCACGGTTTCCTCTGATTCCGGTTCCACGGGTTCTGCGAAGGTGCCCAGACTCGGCACATTCCACTCCTTCAGAAGGTTGATGTGATATACCTTGTTGGTTGTGGTCCTATCAGGTTGATGCACCCGATAAGTCACTGAGCTAAGCACGTCCGTGATTTTGTACGGCCCCCTCCATCTGGCCAATAGCTTGTTTTCAGATGTAGGTAGGAGTACTAGTACTTGGTCTCCAGGTTTGAAGGTCCTCATTCGGCTCCCCTTATTATAGTTCTTCTCTTGGGTCGTTTGAGCCTGGCTGAGGTTGGCTTCGGCCAAGGTACGCAGAGCCGTCAGATGGGTCTTTAGCTCCTCTGTATATTCAGTGAGTGATACTTCCTCGCTGGCTTCCCATTCTTCCTTAACCAGATCCAATATCGTCCGGGGTTGTCTTCCGAATAGAAGTTCCCGAATAGAAGTTCGAAGGGGGAGAAACCAGTGGATGATTGGGGTGTATCCCTTAATATCATCAACACCAGAGGCAAGACCCGATCCCAATTCTTAGCGTCCGGCCCTGTCACCCTTCTCAGCATTTTCTTGATGGTCTGGTTATACCGTTCGACCAGTCCATCTGTCTGGGGATGGTATACTGAGGTTCTCATTTGTTTAATCTGGAGACGCTCACATACTTGCCGTAGGAGGACGGACATGAAATTCGTACCATGGTCTGTAATTATTTCCGAAGGCAACCCCACTCGTGCAAAAAACGGGATAAGCTGATCACACAGGACTCTGGCGGATGTTCCCTTTAGGGGAAACGCTTCCGGGTATCGGGTGGCGTAGTCGACGATCACTAACAGATATCTATACCCCCTGCTAGCAGGTTCCAAAGGACCGACGATATCCATGCCGATTCTCTGGAAGGGGACCGCTATGAGAGGCATTTTCTGTAGTGTCGCCTTTGCTGGTAGGATACCGCTGGTCAATTGGCATACAGGGCAGTTTTTACAGAACTGCGCCACTTCCCCGTAGATACCTGGCCAGTAAAATCGCTTCAATAGGTTCTGCTGAGTCTTGAGGGAAGCCATATGACCGCCACAAGGATGGTTGTGTGCCAGTTGTACAACTATGGCACAATGTTTCTTTGGTAGCACCAATTACTCTTTAGCGACCTCATCCTCGCCCTTATATCTTCGATATAGCAGACCCCGGCGTAGTAGGAATCCTGGCCCCTTACTTAGATCGGGTTCCCCTTCTTGTGTTGCCCTTTCTCGTGCTACCCGTAGAGTCGGGTCAGTTAGGGTCTCCCTCCTAATGGTGTCTTCATTTTCCTCCAGACTCCAGTCGATGGGTCTGGTCATGTAACTAGCCTGACACCATTCCATCCGGGTTCGTCTTTTCCTTCCTGGCAAAGGGGTCAGGGAAGCGGAGTCCGACGCTGCGGTGTCGGAACCGTGCGGAATCTTTTTCTTTTCCTCCAGGGCATTCATGGCCTGTTCAAATCCAGGCAGGTCGGTCCCTATAACTACCGAGGCAGGCAGACACGGCAGGACGGCAGCCTTTAAGGGAGTGGTTGTGTCGTTTAGTTCTACCACCACATTCTTCATGGGATAACGCTTCACGTCCCCATGGATACATCTAATGGGTACTGTTATATTAGATAAATAGGGAGTGTTACTCACGGTTGGTGAAATGGCGGTCTGCCGCTGTCGAGTAGAGCGCGCGATGGTCTGCCGTCCACCCGGATGTCCACCACATAGGGACCTGGGATGCTTTCCTCCGATCCAGGGCTCAGGTATCCGATGTCCATCGGTTCGGCTGGTCTCCTTCTGGGGCAGAACCTGGCTATATGGCCCCATTCGTTGCACTCGTAGCATTGCGGTTGTTTGTATCCTGGTGATGCCAATGGGTGTTTCTCCTCGCCTCCCGGTTTCTTGTCTTCCGGTTTTCTGGAGATGTCGTCGACGTGTCTCCATCTCGTGGGTAGGGTTCTGCCACCCCTGAATGCAAGGGGGTCGGATATCGGGATAGCAATCCGGGCTGTTACTCCAGTTGGCTGCATCTTGTGGTGACCCGCCTTCTGGTATGCTGAGGCGATATCTACCGCCTCGATCAAGGTTGGCCGGTGGTTCTGTCTAAGCCACCTCTGCATCTGTCCCGGTAAGGCTTTGATAAATTGCTCCAGGATGATCTTGTCGAGGATGGGTTGATTCGCTGGGGTGGGAGGTAGCAGCCATTTCTCGACCAAGTCCTTTATACAATAGTACAACTGGCACGGGCTTTCCCCCCATCCTGAGTCGGGCCTCTCTCAGCTGTATCCGGTAAGCCTATTCGTCTAGGCCTAGATGGTCCAGGACTGCGGCCTTGATTTCTCCATAAGGAGTGCTACCGTTGGGGTTTACTGCCTGATAGGCACCCTGCATCACCCCGGATAGCAGGGGGGCGTCATATTGTCCCCAGCAGTCCAGAGGCCATTGCGCATTCCTGGCAATCCTCTCGAAACTGGTGAAAAAGAAGGCCTGGTCTTTCCCCTCCTTATATTTCTGGAGTAGAGCTGATGGCACCAATGGTTGGTTCCTGGCGTTGGCCACCACATCAGTGAGACGGACTATGGTCTTGTGTTGTTTATCCTGGGCCGTGGTTTGTATGGTGCCCTGCAGCTGGATGGCCTGCTGGAATGCTTGCCTATCGGCAGCCGCCTGTTGGGTTTGCAGCTGTATTAATTGTTGCAGCTGCTGCTGCCCCTCTGATAGCGTTTTGATCAGTGCCTCCATGACGTTGTCGCGATCCCACCTTCGTCGCCAGTCTGATAAGCAGACTTCAGGAGACAGGCGGATGCTGAAATAATATTTATTTCTAACGGGTAAAGGTTCCTTAGCAAAACAAAGAATTTAGTCCTCTGGTTTCCTTCACCAGTGTTTGGCCCTTTCAGAGTAGATTGAGGCAATCCCCAACCTTGTCCTATCTTGTGGTGTCCGGATAGGCCCACCACTCCGGTCTTCTTTCTTCTTCCTCTTCTCTTTCCTGTAAAATGAGAGAGCCTCGTCAGTTTCATTTGGCACGCTTTTATAGGCTTCCCTAGTTTCAAGTCCCCACCAATCGGCATCAGCCTTGTCTGGCTTAAGCCTTATTGGCTGCCGAGGGGTTGTCCCGCCTCCCATAAAGGCTGCCGTGCCAGCGTGCACCGTTCCCTGCTTCCGGAGTCCAGAGAATCGTTTGAGGCGATCACGTGATCGTGATCGTAATTGCGTTGGATATGGGCGGGTTCTGGGTGCCTTCCAGCCGCGACCCGCTCTGGGGCCGCCGCGGGGCACGCCATGCTGACCGGCCGGTTGCCCCCACCCCACGCCGTCATGGAGTGTCTGCGCCGTCGTCCCACCCCCTTCGGGGTCGGGTTTCCCCACGGGTGAGTGCAGCTGTGATCCGCCGCGTCTCTGAGCAGTGGCTCGCGTTCCCTCACCCTCGACGCCTATAACAGCCGAGAGCGAAGGGACCGACCCGCTGCCTCGGCTCTCAGGGCCCCCGACCACCGGTGCGCCCAACACCCCCTGTGGGTGCTGAGGCGCATCCCCACACATGGGTAGGGACCTTGGCATAGGGATGTGATGCAGGTACCCATGGCAGAACAAAGTGAAGTTGAACAATTATTAGTCTTCTGAGAGAACTAATTGCATTCATTGTGTACTAATTATCCAAAAGCACACGTTTTCTGCATCAGCCCCGTTCGCATGATTGAAGTTATTTAATAATGCACTTGCAAAAAGGTGTCAAAGCTAGATTCACAGGAATAAGAGTGCAATTCGTGACCAATTTGCATAGGGAGGAATAGAGTTGTTTATGCGGACGCATATGAATGACTAGTAATTCATGATAAATATATGCTTGACATAATGCGGTTACCTCCTGAGAGGAGGCCAGACAAGTCTGAGATTCAAAGACCACTGCAGAAGCCCATACCGGGTCACTAAATCTTGACCTTTTCTTTATCCAACATGTATTCCTTCATCCTCTTTCAGGCTACCTTAAATCCCCCTTGCTGTTTATTACTGCCACAATATGTTCCTCCTTTGCAGGATTCCTCACTGCCCTACCCTCAAAGCATTCAGAGTCTGGTGGAACCTTTTGAAGGCTATCCGGGGGAGGGTCTGCTACCCCTTCTGCCCCACCACCCACTTCTGAACTCACTGGCTTTCTCGCTTCAGTTTCTCAGAACTGGAGACTGGATGTTTTTCGGCTGATCTAGTAAATTTTTCCTTTTATAGCATTTGTTTGCTGCTAGAGTTTTTGGCTATCTAAATTGCGATTCTTCTCTTCCAGTTCAGACATCTGTGACTTAGTCTCCTAATAGAAGTTTCATGCTTTTGGTTTGAAGAGATATGGTTCCTTTCTGCCCATTGTCCTAGTTGGTGACCTGCACTCTGTGCCTTCACTGCCTTGCACCTCAAAATCCCTGGCCTGACTGTGCACTGTGCAACAACGCTTTTAGTTCACTCCTTCGAAACATGATGCACAGTTACACAGCTCTCTTTGGTACTACTGCACTATTACGATTCCCGGATTTTGTGACGGGTAGGAAAAAGATGGGCTTGAAGGTGAGTATTCATCCCTTTGAGGATGAGTTTTTATTTTTTACTTATCAGCCTTCTGTACAAAAAGGTTCTGGGCTGTTCCTGGGGACCTGCCACAAGTGTCTGAGGCTTAGGGGTCCCAGACAGGACGCTCACTCCCATATCCCTGGGTGCCTACATGACCTTAAAGGTCACATGCTGGTGTGCTGCCACGGGTGCTGGCTGTGGGGTGGCGGGCGCTGTCCCGATTCTATGGGGCCTTTGGATCTGCGCTAAGGCAATGATTTACCCCCAATCTGCAGATTATACTCAGAGTGCCAAGGCTCTGTCTGGGCCAAACTCTGCTTCCGCTAAGCACATTGTTCCACTATAAGAGTTTGGCAAGATGGCCAAGGGGGCTAAATCCAAGGGGCACAAGATGCATCCGGATTTTGTTTTGGGGCCCAAGAAAAACACTGCTCACATAAGTTGCATAAGGCCCAATGGGTCACACTAGAGTGGGACACCCCTAGGCTGGGAGTCGTTGAGTATGGTGCCCCTTCTTTCTCATGCCTATGCAGGTTGATGATTCCAGCTCAGAGACCCAGAAACGCCTTTTGCAGTTGGTGGACCCATATCAAGGGGCTTTACCTTAGAGGTCTTGAGGATGCTCTCTCACATGTCAAGATTCCACCGATTCCCTTGGCATGAAACCCTCGAAGGCTAGCATTAGGGTAATATCCAGTTTATGGGGCTTCTGCTGTCTCTCTTTGGGGATTCCTAAACTTTTTGCATTTTTCCCATTTGGTTTTCAAGCTCTCTGACCTCACTTTGTGGTCAGAGGAATTCTTCTGGAGTCCATCTGACACAGCATCCCTTTTTAGTATGCAGTGCTATGGCAGCCCATATGACTCCTTGGAGATGGGTGCTTTTTATGCACCCCATTTTGGTCCTTGGGTGATTACATCACCCTTCTTTCATTTTAGAGAATCGAGTGGCAGCTGTTTTAGTTTTGGCTTCACCAGGGCTGCAAGCATATTTACTGCACTAGGATCCCAGTGCAGGTTATTGGTTGCTGTTGTGATACTCATGTATTTTAAATTCTGCTTTCTGCCATTTTATTTTTGGATCATTCCTTTTTTGTTTGTGGAAACCATGAGGAAGGCCTAAAGTGGCCTTTTGACACATAAGGGCTCCCTCTGAGCCCAACCCTGCACCCTCTATTGTTATTTGGACTGGTTTAGACCAATCTATATCCCTAGCAGGCCATTACACATCCTGTGTGGGGGGACTAAAATGTTTGGCAGATTTTGAGGCTAACCAGATTAGCATGTTACAAAAAATGTTTTGGGTGACCTGGTGTGTGATTGAAAGGCTGGCTTAGACCAGCCCGTGAGCATATGGGTTTATCTAGGGTAGACCTGAACAGATAAGTGGAACCACTGGGTTTACCAGGCGCTCTCAGAATGCTGTTCCAGAAGAAGCTGCTAAATTCATATGCTTTATTCTTTATAGATCAGGAAGTAAATAAATAAATACATCGATTTGTGTCATTCGTAAGAAGCCCAAACCAGAAATATTTTTCCATAGAGGCAAAAAAAATGTACATTCCTAGCCGTATTAACTCATATGCCAATGCATTTCGGAGAAAAGTTCCATCTTCAGGGCTGAGCCTTACATAATGCAAACATGTGCATAATGGTCAATAAATTACAAGTATAAGAATCCATACATACCAGAATGCGCGCAGGTGTGTAGGTCAAAGAAAGGGGAAACAGCATAAAGATTCAGAAATTGCGTGGGTGTTAGTAATGAGGTAAATGTTATCTTTGCAAATACTAAATAGTTTGTTTATTTGTATAGCGCTCCTGACCCTGGGGTATATGGGCGCTTAAACATCAAGTTACAGGCAATGGTGAGGAACATTTGTACATTTGTGCAGCATATGTATAGTTACAAGAAAGCAGTTAGTGCAGAGATAGTAAAAAGCAGACATAGTAAGGATACATTCATACATTAGGCATACATACATAGTTGGTTATTTATTGAGTAACCAAGTGATGACCTTCGTTCTGAAAGTTTGGAAGGTGGGGGTGGATTTGATATCCACTGGAATAGTGTTCCACAGTTGTGAGGCTAGAACTGGGAAGCTGGATCCACCGGCTCTTTTAAGGGAATATTTGGGCACCGTCAGTTGTAGTGTGTTAGAGAATGTGGTGGTTCTAGAATTATCTCTTGAGGTGAATTTATTGGTTAAATAGGGCGGGGCTAGGTGGTTGAGAGCTTTGTAGGTGAGGCAGATGGTTTTTAGGTCTATTTTTTGTTGGATGGAGAGCCATTTGCATGAAATTCTTGTAGCCGAGATATGTTCTCTTCTAGGAATATTGAGGGCGGCACGGAATGCATTGTTTTGTAGAACTTGCAATTGATTTATTACTGTTTTGTTGGCGCCTACATAAAGGCTGTTACAGTAATCCAGTTTGGATTGTATGAGTGCTCTGGCTAAAGTGAGGCAGTTGTTGGGGGAGATCAAAGGTCTGCAGGCCCTAATTAGTTTACCAGTGTTAGCAGTGGCTGAGGCGGTCATATTAATTTGTTTGGCAAGGTTGGTATTAGTGTCTAGATATAAACCAAGAGTTTTTACACTCTTGGCGATGGGAATGGTGTTACCGTCAATGGTGAAGCTGGTGAAACTGGGGCTGAGATTCTGGATGGTATTAGGTGAGCCGACAAGGAGCAGTTTGGTCTTGTCATCATTCAGGCAGAGGCCATGTGTGGCCATCCATACCTGAATGATGGAGAAGACTTCATTGATCCAGTTGGCGTCCGAGTTGTAATTGTCAGATAAAGTCAGGAGTATCTGGGTGTCATTGTCGAATAGGGGCTTTGTAAATATATTGTACAAAGTGGGTGAGACACAAGATCCTTGTGGGACACCGCAAGTAATGGGAATAGGGTCGGCCGCTGCTATGGGTGAGAAGACCCGCATTGTCCTGTTGTCAAGGAAGGATTGGATCCATGTGACCGCAGAGTGGGAGAAGTGTGCTGCCGATGACAAGTGGTTGCACAAGATTTTGTGGTCAACCAAGTCAAAAGCAGCAGAGAGGTCAAGGAGAAGGATGGCAGCCCTACCTTTATCTTTGAGTTCGTCTATCTGGCTCTTGAGATCAACAAGGGCTGTTTACGTCCCATGTTGAGGACGAAAGCCAGATTGGCGAGTTCCTAGTAATTGGTTTGTCTCAAGGTAATCCTGAATTTGTAAATAGGCCACTCTGTCAAGGATTTTTAGTAAGAATGGGACAGTGGTAATGGGTCTATAATTCGTGGGTATATCTGGGTCGAGAGTTTGTTTTTGTAACTGTGGTAGGACCCAAGATTGTTTCAGATTACTTGGGACCGTGTTATTGGAGAATGACAGGTTTATTAATTTGGTAATGAAGGGGGAAAGATCCGTGGCTGCATTTTTTTATGATCTGAGCGGGGCAACTGTCCCCCTTACAGTTTGAGGATTTCAAGGATGCTATAATTCTTTGAACTTCAGGTATGGTTACCTTTTTGAAAGTGAAGCCTGAGCTAGTGGCGGTGGGTGAAGGAAGGGTGGATCTGGAAGTACCTTAACATGCTGTTTCTGTGAATCTTTAAGTGTAAGAAAACATGTCAGAGAGAGTAGCAGGGTTGGTCAGAAGTGAGTGCAACAAGGGAGAGGCCCTTACCTGCGCTGTGGTGAGTATAGTCCTCTGTGATAAGCTATTGTGAATCTATGGAGAATAGAATCTAATGTAGTATCCATGTGGTGAGCATACTGTTCATTAGGTGCATGATTGCCAAGAGATTGTGTCTAAAACTAACCTGGTATGCGATCCGCGTTCTACTGCGCGAAGGAAGCCTCTCGTGCTGGCTCCAGATATTGTGTTAGTACTGTCGCCCTGGCACCCGAGGGCGTCGTGTCCGTGTACTCTGGGGATCCAGAGCGGTCGGCAACCGGGCAGGGCGTAGGTGTGGAATATGCACAAAGAGGAATTAATGTTGCAACACTAAATTAAATAAATACTCCAATATTCTGTAGTCATGTAAATAACCAATGTGGACAAAGTGAAGTCAATGTTGCAACAAAAAGGTAAATACTCAAATATAATGTACTCAGGTAAAAAACAGATGTAAAAGGTTCACCATTGGCGTGGAGCTGCCTTTAGTACCAAAGGTTGCCCAGATATGGTGAATAAATACAATTGTAACATCCATTCTTCGAACAAATGTGCTTTGGATGAATTTCCAGCGTGTGCACATTGTACATTGCATTACAAATGGTAATATGAATACACAAACACAATGTAGTGTCATCATTGATGGGGATTACTTCAACAGGAATCGCAAAAGGAAATTGATGGTAACACAGAGATCTTATGGCAGATAAATCATACTAACTGTGATGGACACAAAGGGTGTCAAAAAATAATACAATGCCAAGGAATCTCATAAGAGTTGTAGAATACATAAGAAAGCATGGGTTTTCGGGCATGTAGGTGGGCACCAAAGTCGAATTTTGAGGGAAAAGGGTTTAGTTTAGTTTAGTTTATTTATTTGTACCGCGCACCGAACCCTGGGGTAGCTGGGCGCCGGAGACTTAAAAACAGTTACAGCATGGCAAAAATATACAGTACAGATTGTGAAAAAACAACAACGGCTTAGTAGACCGGGTTACAGGTGGTCAACAAAGGCAAGCAGAGAGAAAGTGCATTAAACGGCATTTTTGTTGGAAAGCCATGTTTTTGTTTTGGCTCTAAAAGTCCAAAATGAGGGTTCTGCTCTAAGGTATGGTGGCAAAGCATTCCATAGTTTGGCAGCTAGGACCGGGAAGCTGGCGCCGCCTGCTTTTTTTAGGGAGAATTTGGGAACAGAGAGGCAGTGTGCGTATGGAGTTCTAGTTGGTCTAGTTGAGGTGTGATTGTGGAACTTGTCTGCCAGGTATTTGGGTGCGTCGTTAGAGCGGCATTTATGGACGATGACGAGGGATCTGAGGGAGATTCTGTCTCGTACTGGGAGCCAGTGAGCATCTTGTCTGAAGCTGGAGATGTGGGCGTTTCGTGGGATACTGAGGGCTGCTCTGATGGCATTATTTTGAAGTACCTGTAGTTTGTTCAGGTTGTGTTCTGATGAGCCAAGTAAGAGGGTGTTGCAGTAGTCAATTTTTGAGAGCACTAACGCTCTGGCTAGTGTGATGCAGCTAGAAGGTGATAGGAAAGGTTTGCAGGCGTTGATGAGCTTATTGGTGTAAGCGGTTGAAGAGGCAGTTGCGTTCACCTGTCTTTTGAGCGAGAGAGTAGAGTCTAGATAAACCCCAAGGGTTTTAATTTCTTTGGCTACTGTGATTAGGTTACCGTCTATGTTGAAGGACGCGTAACGGGGGTCTAGTTTGTTTAGCCGGGGTTGGGAGCCGACAATGAGGAGCTCAGTTTTCTCATCGTTGAGGCATAGGCCGTGCTCTGCCATCCAGGCTTGGATCTCTAAATAAAGGTTGTTGATTTTGGTGGAGTCCTCGTCGTAGCACCCTGATAGGGTGATGAGAACCTGGGTATCGTCAGCATAGTTTGTGTAAGTGACACCTAGATTATCTAGGCGGTCAAACAATAGCTTTGTGAAGATATTGTATAGGGTCGGCGAGACGCACGAGCCTTGAGGAACGCCGCAGGTGATGGGGACAGGGAGTGCTGATGCCCCTGGGGAGAAGACTCGGGTGGTTCGGTTGGTTAGGAAGGACTGGATCCAGGCAGTCGCCTGGTTAGAGAAGGCCGCTGAGGTCATCAGATGTTCTGTGAGGATCTGATGGTCGACGAGGTCGAAGGCAGCTGATAGATCTAGCAGTAGGAGAATGGCTAGATTACCCTTGTCCTTTGCCTCGTCCATCTGGATTTTTAGGTCCAGTAGGGCTGACTCTGTTCCATGCCTTGGCCTGAAGCCGGATTGTCTGAGACCCAGGAGGTTGTTGTCTTCCAGGTGCTTCTGTATTTGCAGGTAGGCCACTCTGTCTAGGATCTTTAGGATGTAGGGAACGGTGGTGATTGGCCTGTAATTAGTTGGGTTATTGGGGTCTAGATTAGGTTTTTTTAGAAGTGGCATGACCCAGGCCTCCTTGAGGCTACTGGGCACTGAGCTTGATTTGAAGGATGCATTGATGAGGGCTGTTATGAAGGGGGCCAGAGTGTTGGCGCCTTCTTGGATGATGGGAGCTGGGCATGAGTCCCCTTGGCATCTAGAGGGCTTGAGGCCCTTAATGATGCTTTCCACTTCTTTAGTGGAAACTGGTGAGAAGGAGAAGGGGGGGCAAGTAGGTGTTTTGGGGGTGGTGGGCGGAGGGTGGTTTGTTTTTTTGGATAGGCTGAGCTTTTTCAGTTCGATTTTGGATTGTAACATGGTGATTTTGTCTGCAAGGGCTTTTTGAATCCTCTCACACCAGTCTGCATCTTTCACGCAGGTTTCAGCCAGAGTGGGGGGGGATTCGAGTTCCCTAAGGATATTGAAGAGCTCTTTTGTTTTGGATTTGGCGTTCTCAATTCTGTTATCATATGTCTCTTTTTTGGCCTTAAGGATAGCAGTTTTGTAGGTGGTGGCTGCTATCGAGAGTTGAGTTTTGTTGGAAAGGTTGGGCATTTTTCTCCAGGTGGCTTCTGCGGCTCGTTTGGAGTTTCGGAGGATTTTTAGCTCTGGTGTGAACCATTTGTTCATATGAGCTGCCGGTTTGGCTTTGGTGAGTTTGAGTGGGGCGATGGTGTCTATTGCTGATTCTAACGTTTTGTTGTAGAGGTCAGCGAGTTTCTCTGCATCTAGGTTGGCGTAGTTTGTAGGGGTACAGATATTGTCTATAAGTGGGCAGAGGTTTTGTAAAGTAATGTTGCGGTTGTTTCTGGTGAGGGTTTGGGGGATGGTAGGGGTTGGAGAGTTTGGTTGTGGATTCCCTTGTATGGAGAAGGAGATGGCGTGGTGGTCAGACCAAGCAGTTTGCTCGTTTTTTGTAATGGTCGTAGAGCAGTTGAGATCCGCTAGCCAGTCCAGGGTCCTGCCTTTGTTGTGGGTAGGGTCTGTGATTCTAAGCTTGAACCCTAGTTGGGGTTGTGTCCATAAGAGGTTAATGTACCCAATGGTACATACACAAGGAGGTATAGTTCATGTCTATGACTCTATGGTGAGATAAATATCAACATTGTAGGTGAATTGTCAGAGCGAGCAAATAATCATATGTAATACACCTCGTTTTTCTTCGTTGATGACGTTCGGTGAGAGCGTGCCAAGGCATTGAATCCAGTAATCTCCCTCTGGTCTACTTTTTTGGTGATGTTTTCATGTTCGTTATTCTTAGTCACTGTTACAACAATTTGAAATCGTATTTGGGAGATGTTGTGTCTTTTCTCATGCCATTGGGCCTCATTACGAGTCCGCCGGTCCGGACTTAACATTGCTGGTATAAGCATACCGGCAGTGTTTCCGCAATCGTCAAATTCCGATCTACGATCCTGGAAATACCACCACCATGGAATCCCCCCAGTTACCGGCAATACCTAACACCGTGCGCATTACGAGTATCACGGACATGGAAACACCGACACAAAAATGGCGGAAAAACCGTGGACACGGTGGCGGTATCGCCGTCACTGCGAACATGACATTAAACATTGCCTGGTGAGCTGAATCAGGCCACAGGTGCACCAAATGAGCCCAGCTGGACGCAGCAGGCCACTGGGAGCCTACAAAAGGCCCACACCCAGGCCCACTCCAAACACAACTATGCAGGAAGCAGCTGTAGCAGCATTGGGACTGGGGCTATTGAACCTACAGGCAGCACTGCACATGGTGGCAGTAATGGTGCAGAGGAGGATGAGGCGGAGGCAGCATTTAGCAAATCCTGCAACCATGCCAAACCAAATTGTGCAGCCGGCATGACCCCGCAGGCAGCCTGCAATACCCTGCATCAGGGCCTCTCCCTGGAACCTGACCCTAGGACAGATCCACACATTATACCGGCTGGACCGTCCAACAATCATGTACATCACCATCATGATTGAGGAGGACATCAGCAGCCACATTGGCATTTCGACCGTAATCCCCCCCCCTCCTGAAGGTGGTGTCGGTACTGCATTTTCTTGGCAACGGAACTTATCAGCACACAGTTGGTGAGCTGCATGGGCTCTCACAACCCTGTTTTTTAAAATATTGGGACAGGTACTGGATGCCCTGCTGCGCCATGTGTCGGAACACATCACCCTACCCCGTACCCTTGCCCAGGTCATTGCCACCAAGTTCGCCTTCCATGCCATTGCGGCCATGCCAAATTGCATAGGCGCAATAGACTGCACCCACATAGAGCTGACAGTACCACGTGCAATTGAGATGGTGTACCGCAATAAGAAACCTTACCACTCACTGAATGTACAGATGGTATGTGATGCCGGACAAGTGATAACACATTGCTGCGCACGTTTCCCGGGGTCAACACATGACTCAATGGTCCTGCGGAATTCGACATTGCCACGGTACATGGAACGCTATGCTGGACAAAGCACATGGCTATTTGGTGAGTACAACTGCCAATGCACAGGCCCTGTGGAAGGGGGGTGTGCGTCCAAGGCAATGATCTGTGTGAGTGGGCTGCTACAACTGCACATGCATCACCCCTCGGCTCATTTAATGGACAGTTAGCACAACCCACACATGACAAAGCTACACATGACAGGCTGCCATAGTGTGCCCGTACACACCCTGCCAAATGAGACACTCAACCAATACTACCACAAGCCCATACAACTTGAGCCACTCAATACATCCACCCACACTATGCACCACTGCCCCCCCCAATGCACATGATGCCTGCACATGAGACATCCTGCATCAGTCACATCATCACAGTCTATTTATTGTCTCCTCCATGTGTGTACATCACTGCACAATGCCATACCTACCAACCACTATTGTCCGCAAGGGCATCAACATATGCACAGCAAGTCGTTGGGCAATGTCCAAATGCCAACGTCAACAATAATGACCCAGGAATGGTAATCACCCACCGGTCCGACCACTGCTTGGCCCATATGGATGGATGAATGAATGATGACAGACGATTGCACTGCATCTGATCAACACATGATACCACCAACAATGACATCTCCCCCACATTTACATCCCATGTAGGTGATGCCGGATATGCACTCACGCCATGGCTGATGACGCCTGTACTGAGGCCAAGGAACAGGCATGAGGAGGGGTACAACAGGGCACACGTCTGCACACGTGGCATGATTGAGAGGACGTTTGGCCTACTGAAGGCCAGGTTCTGCTGCTTGGGCAGATCTGACGGATCACTGCTCTACAGTCCAGTGAAAACGGGTAAAATTGCGCTTGTGTGTGCCATGCTACACACTCTGTGCATGCGCAGGAACATTCCGCTGCCCCCAGGCACAGAGGATGATGATGGAGTTGAAGATGGTGATGGGGATGGGATGGCTCCACTCACCCCCGGGGGTGCGCAAGATGGCCAACGAGCATGGGATACACTCATTCGCATTTACTTTTGAGAGACTGCACATTCACAGCATTGCACGGAAATGACAATGCCTTTTAATAAATGGATTGACTGCAAATCAAATGACGGATGTCCACTCATAGAATTTTTCAAAGGTGATATATTATAAACAAAACAGGAAAGAAGGCGCATTGGGTAGGGAAGCTGTATACCCGTGCCCACCCACAACCCAAACATACCCACCCCCAACCAGGCCCCAAACTACTAACCCCCTAATGGACCTCCCCCACCACCCAAGCATACCCACCCACATACACCCATTGTGTCCCCGAATGTCTCCGGTACAGCCAAACACACATGGCATTATTTGCGTGTGCGCTTCTGCGCAAGGGGGTCCTTGCCAGAGGGCCCTGTCAGATGACGTGAGCGCCTCCGTGGGCTGGCAGTGTTGATGGGGTGGTGCTGGTGGAGGGCACTGTTGGTGTCAGTGTTGGCATACGTCCTAGATACGCCTGCTGGGCAAGCAACATGGACTCTGCTATGGTGGATGTGTTATTGTTGCCTTCCCGGACATGGTGTGACAAGGTCACGATGGTGGTTGCAAAACGTCCAATGGCCCTGGAGAGCCGACGCACAGATGTTGAAGAACTCTCCCTCTGCAGCCTAGCCTCCTCCCGCTGCAGCCTGGCCTCCTCCTGGTGCCTTACAACAAGCTGCGTAAGAGTGGCCTGCTGATCTTCCATCCGCTGCATGCGGGCAGTCAGCTCAGCCATGGAGGGGGTTGGCGATCTCATGGGACTATGCAGTGAGGGGGGCTAAACTGGTGGTCGTGGAGGGATGATGGGTCACCCAAGTTGGTCTCCTCCCCCTGTAGCCCTTCTTCAGCCTGCAAAGCTGGGGCACTGTTCTCACTGCATGCAGCCTCCTACGCAGTGCAGATGGTCTCAGGGTTGGGATCTGTGGACATGATGGGTGGGCGTGGCACTTGTGTGGCAGCAGGCAGCATGGGTATGGTGCCGTTGGCTGGTGCATCCGAGCCAGATGCAGCTGGTGGCTGAGTTCCAGAGCAGCGTGCGTCGTCCTCCTGGGCAGGGGTGCTGCGTTGTCCATGTCCATGTGCAGGTGCACGTTGCCTCGCCTGTTGGGCGTTGTCGCTGTCACTTGAAATGACTGTGGGGACACAGAGGGCATGCTGTTAGTTGTGTGCTGGTACTTGATGGGTCCATCACAGGCATCTAACAGGACAATCAGTGTGCACTTGCATTTACACGTATATGACTATTGATGCACTCAGGTGTATGTGTCTCTGCTTGTACCCAGTCACGCATTGTGAGCATGTCCAAGGACCATGTATTGTGGGGGTGTTACTTCTCATCTGGCTAATGAGTGGGTCCTTTGGGTCACTCCTGCCCTGACTTTGGGGGGGGGGGGGTTTATGAGTGGGTCCTTTTGGTCACTCCTGGGCTAAAAATGCACTCATGGCTTTAATCTGTGCACTTACCGGCATCTGCAGGTGGGCTCACTCCTGCCTATGAATCGCCAATGTCATGTATTGCCTTAAGGTGGAGTACACTGCTGCAGCGCTCCTCCCAGGGCTGCAGTTTTAGTGGTGATGCAGGCCCTCCACCTGTGCCACTGATATGCTGGCGGTGTGCAGCAATGAGGTTTCGCACCCTGAGTCTGAGGTCGTCCCACCTCTTGTGGCAGTCCTTCACGCTTCCTGTTGTGACACCGACTGCTGTGCACTTGCGTGCAGCTTCAGCCCACACCTCCTTTCGACATTGCTGGGTTGCACGGCGCTGGTCAGCACTGAAGAGCATTTCAGCATGCTGCACAATGTGGTCTACTAGTACTGTCAGCTTTGCCTCGCTGAAGCGCTGTTTCCGCTGTCTTTGTGCAGGGATCCTGGATGCCATGGTGGTGGATCTTTTTGCCTTCTCAGAGTGGTGATCTGGCCTGTGCTGACTCTGGATGGCAGTGGATTGTAGTTTATATAATGGCTGCCTCTCTCTTTCTGGTTTTCGCGGTCATGGTATTTCCGCTCCCGGTGTTTCCATATCTGTGACGACAGTGACGGTTTTTGCACTGCTTTTTGAGGCGGTATGTCCATTTCCGTGGGTGCTTATGTGGCAACGGTGACACCGTTTCCACGTTGGTGTGCTGCGCGCAATTTACAGGCTGTAATCGCACACTCTTTCCGCAACCTTGCGGATGCGGAAACTATCACCGTCGTCACGGAATGACCGCATTCCGGACCGGCGGACTCGTAATGAGGCCCAGTGTCTTGCTACTTCTGAGTTGTGGTTGTTATTCCTTATGCACGATCTGTGTTTATTCCACCTGAGTTTGGCCGCTCACTTTGATTGTCCGATATAGTATAGTCCACTTGGGCACCTAATGGAATATATATAATGCATAGAGTGTCACACGTGGCATAACATTGTAGTTACATTTTCTCTCCTGTGCGTGGATGATTGATTGTGTTCCTTTGGTAACAACACTGCAATTGGTGCAATGGAGGCATGGGAATGTGTCAATGTGTGTAGTACTTGGTAACTGTATAGGGGGTCTCGTGGTGACTAGCTGGTCTCTGACATTTTTGCATGTTTAGTATGCAAACACTGGGAATTCTTTGAAGAGATGTTCAACCCTATGATTGCAGGTAAATGTTCTCCAATTTCTCTTGATGATTTATTTGATCCTGTTACTTTGTGTGGAAAATTTGGATACATACACCAGTGGGAGTGTTTTAGTTCTTTCTCTAGTCTGCGTGAGTAGGTCATTGAGTGGTACAAGATTCAGCTTGGTGGTCACTTCTTTAACGTCTTGTGTCTTGTATCCACGTGATATGAGTTTCTTCCCCATTTCTTCTATCTCCCGGATGTAGTCTTCTGGGTCACTGACAATCCGTTTAACTCCCAGCATTTGACTGTAGCGGAGGTTTTGAATGAGGCTAGGTTGAAGAAAGCTGAGTTTATTTAGTAGATTATTACGATCAGTTTGTTTACGGTAGATATTGGTAGTGAACCCATTATCTCCTGTTTTGATCTCGACATCTGGGAAGTGTATCATGGCTCGTGATATTTCATGGGTGAACCGTATGCATACATCGATTGAGTTAAGATGCATGAAGAAATCATTCAAATCTTCTTCTGTTCCCATCCATACCCCGAAGATATCAATGTATCCACAGGCCGATGTAGTTGTGCCATACTGCATGGTTGAGTACATGGTCTGTTTCCTCCTTGTACATAAAGCAGTTTGCATATGAATCACTTACCAATAAAAGGGCTGAGACCTTAGGTTTCACCCTCGAAGAGGCAGATGCCATTCTTAGCCTCATAAGCATTGCCTCCCTCAATTCAGCTAACACAACCAATCCTGATCCCTCGAGATGAATCAAACAATTGGAATACTTGATTCACAAGGAGATCAATAGGGAGTTGCACGCAATCACCTTGGGTAGATGCTACAAGAACCAGCAGATCCCCAGAGGCCTTAGAATACAATTACGACCTACTCTATGCAACATGAGCAACAAATTTGTCCACAAATGGGAAGCTACACTTTGTTGCACTCACTTCTGACCACCCCTGCTACTCTCTCTGACATGTTATCTTACACTTACAGATTCACAGAAACAGCATGTTAAGGTACTGTTTAATTATAGTCATTTCCATTTGCAAAGATACCATTTACCTCATTACTAACACCCATGCCAATTTCTGTATCTGTATGCTTTTCCCTTTCTTTGATCTACACCTGCACACATTCTGGTATGTATGGTTCCTTATACTTACTCACCAGTATCCACATGCTTGTATTACGTAAAGCTCAGCCCTGAAGATGGAACTTTGTTCCGAAATGCATTGTCATATGAGCGAATATGGCTGAGAATGTAATTTTTTTTTTTGCCTCCATGAAAAAGGAGTAAAAAATATTTTTGATTTGTGCTTCTTACGAATGACACCAATCTATTTATTTACTTGCTGATTCATAAAGAACAAAGAATATGAATTTAGCAGCTTCTTGGAAGAGCATTCTGCGAGCGCCTAGTAAACCCAGTGGTTCCACTTGGTTAACTGTTCATGTGAGCGTTCGATCCAGTGTCATAGGATTGTCAATAACAGGTGACTCCTCGTAATGGCTATAACTACACTGTAACTCATTGCAATGAAAACTTAAAAGATGTGCCATCTACTACCCACAGTTCTCTTTATCTAGGGTAGACCCTGACCCGGTCTCAGTTCTGATGGATGTTTGCCAGCGTTCTGTTTAACTCAGCAGTTTTGCGCACCTGCTGGAGGATATTTTGCAAAGGAGCTGTTGCAATTTTGGAATAGTTATTCTTAGACTGTCGCCCGGTCTTCCCCGCAGGGTATTGGGATCCCAATACACCCTCCCTCCTGTTCTTTTTCGGCCGCCTTTGTTGTTTTATTTTGTTGGACTGTTTTCTGCTGATGAGCTGGCTCTCTTTGTCCTTTAAGCTGCTAGAACCTTCGAGACTGCTGTGCTGGTGAGAGGAAAAACCTGAACTGAGGCAACTGGCATGGTGCATGCCATTTAAAGACACGGATGCTGTACTAGAGAGCGGACGGAGGCCATCGGGCCACACGAGATTGGCAACCACGCACAGCGCCCTCTGCTATAAAATGTTTCCTAGCTGCAAGCAGGATATCGGAGTATATCAAAGATGAGCAATATGTGGGAGGAACATCCAGTCGAAAGAACCTTACCAGGGGTAAATCATTAGTTCATCTGGGCGAGCCATCTCCTCCCGCGGGTTGTGGGGGCTGATATAGGCACTATCAATTTCTCTGACTATGCTCCGGTGCTTATCTCCCTCACGAAAGCCTTAATCAAGTGAATGTAAGCATAGACTGTGGAAGCTAAGCCACACTCTCTTCAAAGAATTGGTGGTATGCACAGATCAAGGGGGTCATTACTGATTTTATGGTGCATAATCCGGAGGGACAGGTTGAAGAAGTGGTCAGATGGGACGCCTGTAAGGCATGTATTCAGGGGATCCGTATCTCTAAGGCTGTAATGCTTATCAAGGCTGGGAGGGATCACTTCTTTGGAGAAAGAAAAACTGAACAGAGATACAGGTTCCCGGAAAGCAGACTGGGAACTGCAGACAGCAAGGAGGCAGATGAATATGTTTGAGTCTTCTAAGGCAGAGTTTGTGATGGCCTGTACAAAGCAGTTGTACTTTGCGGAGGGCAATAAAACCAGAAAAATATTAGCATGGAAGTTGAGGCGTAAGATCAATGGGGGAAAATATGGGAGGTCGGGGCCCGAATGATGTGCTACTGCAGACATTGCTGGAGCATTCGATGGGTATTACAGGACCCTATAGTCATCTGAAAATCCCAACCCCTAAAAGATAGCAAGCATTTTAGACAGCTGCCCCCTTCCTCAACTTACAGAGGAACACCAGGCCCTTATGAACAGGGAAATCGCAAAGGATGAGATTTTTCGCACCATTTCCTCTCTGGAGGTGGGGACGCAACCAGGGCTAGATGGCTTCATGGCTTCTTTTCTACAAGCAGTTCTCGGGTGGCCTGATGGCCTGGCTTCACACTCTCTTCAATGTGATGTTTGTGCAGGGGAGAATCTCCAGCACTATGGGTTAGATCGAAATCTCTGATCCCGAAAGAGGGTAGGGACTAAAGTTCTGTGCCTCGTACTGCCCTATTGCAGTACTGAATTCAGATATTATATATATTAAAATATAGGAAAAAAAATACTAACAAACTGTCTGTACATGGTCTTCCGACTTCTGGTTGGGGCAGAACAGGTGTTGTTCTTGAGGGGTCGGCAGGGTGCAGACAACGTTGGGAATCTGGTCTCCCTTATTGGCATAGCCCATAAAACACGTGTCCATGTGATGTTACTGGGACTAGATGCGGAGAAGACATTCGACCGTGTCAAATCGCCTATCCTGAGGGAAGTCCACACCAGGTTTGGACTGCGGCATGCTTTCATCATCGGTGTGTTTGCTCTATATTCCGGGCCATTAGCTATTCCGGGCCATAACCCGCTTAATGGGTTCTTATCTGGTTTCCCACTCTAGGGGGACGAGACAAGGGTGCCCCTTCTTGCCTTTGCTCTGTGCATTAGCCGTGGAACCCCTAGTGGTGAAGATTAGGGCGGATGTTGGGATTAGGGGTGTAACCTATGGTGGTGGTGTGTAGACCGTAAAGTAGCCCTCTTTGACCCTGGTTCCTCTGTGCCTCTCTTGCTGAGGATGGCTTGGGGGGCTTTCAGGAGGCCTCAGGGTTTAAAGTCAATATAGCCAAAAGTGAAGCACCATGATGTCATAGAAAGCCTACAAAAATCAACCCTGTTCCGTTGGGCGATGGAGTCACTCAAATACCTTGGGGTTTACATTATCCCGCGGTGCATAGTGCTATATCGGGCCAACTACTTGAAGCTGTTTTCTATCAGGCTATTAGAGCAGATTCACAGACTTGGAACCTGTGAGCACGATCGCAGTTTGGAAAGATTGCCTCGATTTAAAATGAATGTTCTGCCAAGACTTCTATATCCCTTCCAAACACTGCCGGTGGTGGTTCCACCCTGGGCCTGGAGGAGAGTGCAGTGAGACCTTGAATCCTTTGTTTGGCCGGGAGGGAGGGTGAGGATTGCCAGAGAGGCCCTTTACAGACCAAGGGACAGGGGTGGGCTTGTGGTCCCAAATCTGAAGCACTATTACCAGGCCATCCAGCTGAGAGTGCTGTATGATTGGGTTAACCTGCACACACTTAAAGGGGCAGGTGGGGGGGGGGGGTTGCCTTTGGATAAGGAGGTAGTGGGTAAACCTATCTGGAATATGTCCTGGCTTCCGAGGAAAAGTAGGCCATTGTTCATGTATGAGTTGTCACCTTTTGAGGACGACCTCCTGTGTGTGGGACGGGGCAGTCACTAGGAGGGGCTTGTCATCGTTTCCGTCCCCAGCTACTCCCATACATGGTAATCCCGACTTAATTCTGGCCTATGACGGGGGAGGGATTCCTTTGCAGCATGGAGAGTGGGAGGATGTGAATTTCTGGTACACCTGTTTGACAAGGGGCAAATCAGGACATTCGAATCATGCAAGGCTTCATTTGGGGGAGGTAGCGCTACTGTTATTGGCAGCTGCGGCACTACGCTCTGCAGCCGTGTAATAAGGCAGCGCCACTAGGGTTTTCACAGAGTTTGAAAGGTTGACATTCTCCATGTCAGACTCAAGAGGACTGATATCCCAGTTATATGGATGCTTGGGGGCCCAACAGGGCGAGAGTCTGCCGAGGTATTTACATGTGTAGCCCAGGGAACTAGGAGAGGAGATTCCAGAAGAGGACTGGAGGGAGTCATGGAGGGGTCTGAAGAAGGCCACCCACAGCATGCAATACTCCAAAAAGGGCTTTAGATTCATAGCTTGTGATTACCTCCCCCCGGATAGGTTGTGGCAAATGGGACCTGAGCAGGTGATGGTCTGTTCTGGCAAGGTTGTAGGGGGTGGGGGGTTCTGGGACGTATATTCACATCTGGTGGCGCTGTCGCAAGCTAGTCAGTTACTGGTCAGATTTATTAGTCCTAATAAGCGGAATCACAGGGGTTTCCCCTTCCAATGAACCCAATCGTTTCTCTTGTTTCGAGGCAGGGGGGCTACTAGAACAGCACCACAATAGGCCTCTCTTACACACAATGCTATTATTCTCTAGGGTGGCCGTGGGAACCTGTTGGAGGCGCGTGGCTGCCCCATTAATGGAAGATTGGTGGACTCAGATGTGGTTTCTGCTGTTGATTGAGAATATTTACCTTACCGTACAAATTAGGGTGCAGGAGTTTTTTTTAAATTTCTTTTCAAGTGGACCTTTTTTCTGTCCTATGTGAAAAGGTACAATAGCAGCCTTGCACAGGGTCCGCAGTTTGATGGGACTGCGACCCTGCTGTGAGTAACTATTGATCTTTTTGTTCTTTTTGATGTCTTTGAATTGTAATGTTCTCATGCTTCACCTCCATACAGTGTAATATTACGCTGTTACAGTGTGTGATACTTGTAAAATTTCAATATATAAATGTAATATATTGTAAAACAAGCCCTATGTCAATTTCTATTTGTGTATGCTGTTCATATTTTTGCAAGATCTCAGGGTTTCTGTCTGATGCCCATGAAGCACAACCAATAATGTGGGTATTGATGGGCTTGGCAATTAACAAATTGACATTCTGAGGGTGAGGAATGTATGGGGCAATACACTCAGGCTGATGTGACTTCCACCCACTAACCTCTGTGACAAAGCTGAAGATCTGCTCTTAAATCTCCCATTTGGGAAGGACCTGTTCGACCTTCTGCATTGATGGAACAGTTGGAAAAGAGACAGTACCTATACGCTTTGGCTTGTGGCATACACAAAACCGTCACCAAAGCCTTAAGCCTCAGTCCCTTTTGGTATTTCTTCTGCAGGTCAGGTGTGGTCCTTGCTGGTATATAAAGATTTTGTGTTGATGCATGGACAAGTAGGAATTCTTGAGTGGCGGCAAACCTTTTTGCCATACTCCGTAGCTCTGGAAATGCTACACCAAAGTCAGACGGGGAGTGAAGCCTCACTTACTGTAGGGATGGGACCTTCCAGTCATAGAGGGCAGAGGCAGACTTGGGCATAGAATTGTCTTGGCATCCATTAAAAAGTGGCTCACAGTCACAAATCGCATTTCATTCCTTTTACATCAGACTGGTGGGGTAGTACCCAAAGCGGAGTTTTTTGGTAAATTGTACATTTTAAAGAATATTTGTTCAGTAACACTGGTAAAAACTCCAAGCTGCACAGTGAAATAACTCATGAAAGTGAATACTTTGGACAAAAAATATTCCAACCTTGACCAAAACAACGGACCCACATTAGCATTTTGGGCTTGCTCTATTGCCCTATAAACCCTTCCGAGCCTGATGAAGGGCAATCACCAAAAAACTCTTGGTTCTTTTTGTGCTATCTGGAGGATTCCATCTCCCTCTCCCCGCCTTCCTCATTCCACTCAGCCAAAGGCAATTTCTACAAACTGATGGGGAACAGATTACCAGTTCCACCAGGAGAAACGGGCAAGGCTTCTCTTAACCAATTTTCAACAAAACGAATGACGGTCAACTACTCATTTTGAACAGTGTGAGAAACCTGAAGGTGTCTCCCTGGCTAGTCCCCGGGGGGGTCTGTCATCCAGGTGGCCAGAACACTGCCATCGCTATTGGATCCAGTTCCTGGGGGTGGACCAGTGAGGGAGGATCACTTGGATGGGTGGTCCTTGGGGAGTGGGACACTGAAGAGTAAGACGCGGTATCCCCTTTCTTTGAATACCTTTTCCCCATCCTACCATGTAGGATATTCCAAAACACTGCACCCCGCCCCCTTTTCCGACACAAACACTTTTGCACAACACAAAAGACGACAGACTAACACCAGAGCCGTTTACCTGACATGTCCCAATATAAGGGTCAGGCAATTGACCAGAATCAAACACACATGACAGCCCTTTCCTTTTGAACAGTTATCTACAAATTTGGAACCAGGTTGAGGGATCTGTAGCTCAAATCTTCCCTATTGTCGTAACACAGTATGATTCAAGTAAATTCTATTCAAATATTACTTCTGTTTCGGACTTGATCCATAGTATTGGGTTCCTGTTTATTTCATCCTTCAAGATTCCACACATTATGGTTTTTTATGTTGTTGTTTCCCAAATAAACATCACATTTTATTTCGTTTTTTGGAATGCAACGGATTAAAAATAGAGGTTATGGTCTACTGTCTCTCTGCTGTAAAAATAATGTTTTATTATAAAAGTCCAGAGGCAATATTTGTGTCACGTGAATTCACTTCACAGAATATTTGTTAACACCAAAGCAGCGTATTTGGAGTGTTGGACCAAAGATAGTCTGAGACAGCTCCTATTTCTTTAGTTTTGGAGATGCATATCTTGTTGTAAACTCTGTTCCCAAGGTTTTAAGTACACAATCCCTCCTAGTATTGGGATTGAAATATAGCCTGGCACGAGGATATCTCTGATCCGTATCTTGTCTAGTCAGGTCACACAAAAGCCGACCGGTTTCAGTGGTGTAGGGGTTTCTGGGACCATTTTCTTCAGGGCTAGAGAGACGAACACTGACTAGTGTGCGGTCTAATTTCTTCTTTGAATGGTATTGAATCTGTGGTATTCAATAGGAGGTCACCCTTTGCAGTGAAAGAGCGGGATGGGGGGTGGGAGAGATAGAGAAAAGAAAGACCATTAGGGACATGTCCCGCAGGTTCCCTCAAAAGACTGAGTCATAATAATGTCTGTACCTTACCCATCAAAGATGACAACTCCCATATGTCAGGGTCCTGGATTCACACAAGCATAGTTATTTAGAATGTTCTGAATCCGAAGTTATCGTGCATTCTTTGTGAACCTACAGAAAAAGTATTGTCTGTAAATTTTCAGGTAGGAGGTGGTGGAACTAGAGCAGCATGCCAGCCGGCACGCTTGCATCAATTTTACACAGTTCAAAAAGATCATTAAAAACTAGCGAGGTCGTTAAAAGGGCAAAAAAAGGTCAACTTGTGGAGAGTTTGGCCTAAGGAACACATCAACCAATTGGAATTATCCCCCAACCTATCAGGTAATCTCTCACTTAGTAGTTTACTCATCCTTGTTCTTTTTTGATAGGGGGAGTTTTAGAGAGACTGTCCCCAGTGGGGTCACTTTCTGTGGGCTAGTTCAGGCAATAGATGATGGCTAGAGGAGACAATATTATTGCAGGAGTGCACTTCACAGGGTGCGCTCAATGGGCGCAGGATATGCACGAACCAAATCAAGGGTAAAGGCATGTGTACAGTGACTCTGTTTAAGGATACATAAATAGTCCTCTAACAAATTCTCGGGAAATCGGTAACATGAAGGGCAACTTGCTAGTGTGGTTGCATTGCATGCCGTTCTTACCTCCTGATATATTAGAGCAATTCCTGGTGATTCGTTCCCAGCGCGGACATCAGTTTGCATAGCTGAGTCTCAGATGTGTTTGTATCCTTACGCGCAGAGTCACGAGATTGGCTACG
Source organism: Ambystoma mexicanum (assembly GCF_040938575.1). NCBI lineage: Eukaryota > Metazoa > Chordata > Amphibia > Caudata > Ambystomatidae > Ambystoma > Ambystoma mexicanum. The sequence goes on from NC_090922.1 coordinate 228,600,655, forward strand.
TTTTCTGGCGCAATGCCGAGAAAACGTCAGGAACACAAAAAACGGACCGCAGACATGGGGGCCATATTGGTATGATGTTGGGATGTAAAGCCACAGTACTAAAATGTGATGCCATAGAGAAGGCAGATATACCTGCGAAGTTCAAGAGGTACTATGTCGAGAAATGAAGACTAAAGTACTACAAGCCCCTGATGTGAAAACGTAGATGCGTGCCACTCAAACAGTTTGGGGGCATAAAGGTTATTGTAGCATAATTCGAAATAGTATTTAATGTGTGTTCTAAAACACTTAATGGGACTACGTTTGCAACCCTAGTGCTCTCAGAAGGATTGTTAACTAAATATGTCGCAAGGAGTGCTGGACAAAATTGGTGTGCAGCATATTAAAACCAGTATACCAAGGACTGAAAGATCTCGTAGTATGTTAGCCTAGCTGGATGATACTGGCAGCAACATGCTAAAAGGTGTCAAATTAATAGATCATAACAACTGGTGTGGCATTGAGATGCAGTTATGTTATGGAGAATCTTGAAAATGCACATATGATTCTTAAAACACGCAGATTATGGAGAGAACAAGTAGAAGATAGTTAAAGGGTTGCAAGCGTTTGCCAACACATAGATTCATTTAAGCCTTTCACATCTGTTCGGAGTCTGTATATCCACATTTGCTCGCGTCTGAAGAGCAAGTTTTGGATGTTGCCTCCTCTTGTTGGAATCTTCACCTTTTCAACGATTGTCCATTGGATTTCTGTCGGACTGTGCTTCTTTTCCAAGTAATGTTCCACCATGGGTGCCGAGATTTTTTTAGTTCGTATACAAGAGCGGTGCTCTGCCGGCCTTATTCTGATCGGATGAGTAGTCATCCCTACATATCTTAAGGCGCATGGGCATGTAACAAGATAAATTACATTCTTGTTACAATTGGTCATATCTTTTTGTATCCATGGATGGCGCCATCCAATATCTATGGTCTTGGTTCTCATAGGCCCAGGGCAGGCACTGCATGACCCGCATGGAGTATGTCCTGTTGGTTTTTCATGATTCCAGAGTATCTCAAGGGGGAGGCTTTTTTCTTTATAGGTCTTGACAAGGGAATCCCTCAGGTTCTTGTTTCTTTTCATTGCAAATCTCGGGGGAGCCAGATTTGATTGCCCTACATTCAAAATATGCCAAAGTTTTAGAACGTCTTGTTTAACTTTATTGATGAGAGGAGAGTTCTTTGCTTTTTCATGCTGTTCCAAAGTGATATCACGTGGTATGTTACATGCTCTTATTTCTGGCCTGTTTTATGGTCTGTCTAGGGTACCATCTCTTCTTTAATTTGTTTGCTAGATGTTCTGATTGTCTTTCAAAATCCAAGGTGTTTGCACAATTTCTTCTGTACCTTAGAAATTGGCCAAAAGGTAAGTTATTCTTCAGGCTGGCTGGATGAAAGCTCAAGAATGTCAACAAGTAGTTCCTATCTGTAGGTTTGTTGAATACCAATGTGGTTACGGTATTGTTGCGTACCTAAAGTTGGAGATATAGAAAGTGTATCACGGATTTGCTACGAGTTTCAGTGAAAGTCAGATATCTGTTTCGTTCATTGAGCCAAATCATGAATCTTGTTAGTTCTGGTTCAGTGCCTCTGAAGATCATAAGGACATTGTCTATGTAGCGTGACCAAAGTTGTATATGAAGTTTCCAAGGGTTTGTGTCAAGATAGATAGTGTCCTCCTCGAAGGCTGCTACATACAAATTAGCGAGGCTGACGCAAATGTTGCGCCCATCGCTGTGCCTGATATTTGCTCGAAGTATGCTTGTTCGTATAGAAAATAGTTCTTGGTGAGTGCTATTTCCACCAACTGTCACGCTCACCTGGTCTCCACGGGGGTGTTCTCGTGTGCGTAGGGTGTTGTCTGTCCTGATAATGCTCTGCTTGGCTGGTGATGCTAGCTTGCGTCTCCCCTTTGTGCTTGCTTCAGGAGATGTTAGCCTGCAAGTCGAAACAAGATATTAGCTACCGAACGGAGCTGGCCAGTGGTTTTACCTCCTTCAGGTTTATCCTTCACTTCTTCTGGCTCACCTCTGTTTTTTAATGGGCCAGCTCTCCGTCCTGCACACTCTGGCAGGGGCACGGTTCACAGTCTTTCCTGGATCGAGTTACGTCACTGATCCGAAGGAAGTTGCAGGTAAGTCTCTATTCCAATAACTGCTTGGAATGACTGCCTTTAAGTCTTTCTGTTCAAGATAACTAATGTCTGTTATTGTCTTACAGGTGCGGAGTTAAGCGACCTTCGGATGATGGATGACCCTCCTAACAATGATGCTCAGGATTCCTGCCGGTAAGTATTGCGCTGTGCTGGGCGCGCGAATGTTCGCTTCTGTAGCTTTCCTTTGCTACGTGCGACTAACCTGTTTGTCCTTTTCTGTTCAGCAGGTACGGCGCGAGTCCAGGAAGAAGAATAGAAGATCCGCGTGGCAGTGTCGAGCTGCGACGCGCTGCTGACTGAAGAACTGTCCGATGAAGTTCCTGTAGCGGGCTGATCAGGTGAGTAGCTCCCCGAGAGGGTGCTTTTCGTTCTGTTCTGCAGATGCGGCTGTCCGTGGGAAAGCAGGAGATGAGATCTGGATGTACTGCAGGTCAGGCCTTCGATGCTTAAATAACTCCTGTTATTCTCTGTTTGCAGGTGCCGATGGATGGAAGACTCTGGACAGGCGTGGCAGAAGGAAGCAAGAACTGATCTGACACGGTGAGCGTTACGCTGCAGGAGTGCAGAATAACGTGAAGCATATTCAGATTGTTGGGTGCGGTTTAAATAGCCTTGCAAGTAGTTCCAAGAAAATAGTCCTCTTCTCCGTATCCCTTCTCTCAGGTAAAGTAGTTCCAGGCTACACCCTGAAATGAATGGCTCAGCCTCTCTGGACCATGTAACTAACACCTACATGAGCCTGGCGCCATCGGCGCCAGGACTGAGTCCAGGTGAGCCTGGCTGGGGCCTGATAAGCCCCCAAGGGGGCCAAAGTCAGGAAAGGTCCCACCAGTTTCAGGGTTTTGGGTGCCTGTACTATGACAGCAACTGCATGATCAAGGTTACTGGGGTATCTAGAGGTGGATCCAGGTTTCTGAGAATATTCTCAAGTACTTGCAGAGTGGCCATTTGGGGGATTCGTGTATACAATGATTCAATGTCCAAGGTTACAAGTAGATGGGTTTCTGGATCGAAGTTTCGGTCCCTCAGCAGTAGAAGTGCAGCAGTCGTAACCTTGAGGTAGGAGCGCATTTTGTTAACTCTTGGTCTGAGGAGGAAATCTACAAATTCGGAAAGGGGTTCCAGGACTGATCCTATGCCTGATACTATGGGTCTTCCCGGGATAGGTGTTTTCCATTTATGGACTTTAGGCAAAGCGTAAAATGCTGGTCTCCTCAGTGTTTTTGGAGATAGAAATTCATATTCTTTTAGGCTAATGTGGCCTTCAGCGATGCTGGTCCAACACTCCAAATACGCTGCTTTGTTAACAAATATTCCGTGAAGCGAATTCATGTGACAAAAATATTGCCTCTCGACTTGTATAATAAAAGTCTTTTTACATCCGAGAGACACTAGACCATCATCTATATTTTTAATCAGTTGCATTCCAAAAAACGAAATAAAATTTTATATTTATTTGGGAAACAACACAAAACCCAAGGTGGGAACCTCAGTAGTCACTGGCACCTTCAGGTAGAGACATATAATACAACAAAAGGTGGTGCCGGGAATATGAGAAAAACAGAAGAAGGAAGGAAGACGAATATATAATTCAAATCCTTATTTTCATTTTATTTAGATTAGTATAAAAAACATAGAAACTTTTAATCAATTCTTAAAAAACACATTCTACTAAACATGCATTCATACATTCACTCACTAAGTAAATCTCTAAAACATATAGATATTCTGAGATGTTAAGAGGATGACAGTTAATTTCTATTATAATATTAATGGTTCCAAACAACATTTCATAATAGATGGCAGTTCATTCCAGGCAAAATAGAGATATTTTGTCTGAAATGAACTGCCATCTTGATTAAAAGGTTCTATGTTTTTTATACAAATCTAAATAAAATGAAAATAAGGATTTGAATTATATATTTGTCTGCCTTCCTTCTTCTGTTTTGCTCGTATTCTTGGCACCACCTTTTGTTGTATTATTTGGGAAACAACAGCATAACAAACCATAATGTGTGGAATCTTGAAGGATGAAATAAACAGGAACCCAATACTATGGATCAAGTCCAAAACAGAAGTAATATTTGAATAGAGCCCTTTCCTTTCCCCACTGGGATAGAAGGTGGAGTGTGAGAGCACAGTACGAGCAAGGCAGATCACAATGTGAGTTCAAGAGGAGGAGAAAGACGGCGCATACCGAAAGGGTGAAAAGGAGAGAAGCAACCTTGCCTTTTCCGACAAAGGCCTGTGAAACCTTCACAGAAGGAATCGTAAGACCGCGAACAATAGCCAGCGTTGTTGCAGATGTCAATGGTAGACAGGACCCTCCTCTGCTGATAACCAAGCCGGGGAGTGACGTTGGTCTCCAGAGTACCGACCTTGACACCAAAGAGAAAGAAGTCAAAGCGGTTCATCACAGCCGGTAAGTCGAGGGGAGACTCGATAAGAAACCGAACTATGTTGAACGAGAAGTAGCAAGCAGCTAATTGAAGTGTGAAAGCATAAAGAGCTATTGATGGAAGTGGGGGCCAGTGGGCACCAGCAACAGAGGAATCCGGCACTGTGTGGGTGCTCACTCAGAAAACTTTGGTGATTACCCGATTGTTGAAAACTACGATAACCAGGGGGCCTTGGAAGAAGGCGAAGAGGGGGGCAAACTGGTCATACAGGGGTCTTGTGTCGAAAGTCTTTGACCGACCGATGATTGTGAATCGAAGGGAAATTAATCCTGTTTGGTCAAGTTGGCAAAAGTGAACCCGGGCGGAGGGATGCTGACAAAAAGGGGCACAAACCCTGAAGTCCCTATGAACAGTATGTTGACAAGAGTGAACCCCACCGAGGGATGCCCACAGTGAACTGAAGACATTAAGAATCATGAATGTAAGAAAAGCCATAGTGAACCCGGCTGATGTCTGAAAGGGGTCCGAGCCCGAATGAGGGAGACCCACGTGTGGAAAGTTATCACCCAGAATTCATTGAGAAAGGAGCTCTTTATTTGGTTGATTGAAAATTTATTGAGAAAGCAAATGATTGATTGAATACGATTTGTGAGGAAGAGGGGGACCCATGGGTGAACCCATCACCCAAAGTATACGTGGAACAGAACTTTGTGTTTGTTTGTTGAAAATATCAGGCCCTCGAAGGCAAGAGACTTTTTTTAAGAGACTTAACCATCGAAAGAACCTGATAGCTGGTACAGAAACTGTTGGCTCGCGCTGGGAAAGGTCGAGCGTGTGCTGGGCTCCAAAGTCCCTCCTTGTCCCATGCTGAGAACCTGGGAAGGGAGACCTCAAATAGCACATCTTGGCTTATTATTTGTGAACACTTCCTTCTTTCTTGAAAACATTATCCCACACTTCTTTTCGAGTAAGGATTGGCAATAGGTGTTTCTTAGTATAGACCTTTTATTTTGACACAACGCCACTAGGGCTGCCTAATTATTTGATGGTCGAAGCTTGTTCTCAGCTTAGATTTAGGTTTAGATTTGGTGTTTTTCCAACCTACCTTTACAGTTTAATAAACACTGTTGAACAGTGATCACATGTGTCTGTCTTTAGTGTTGCCACCATGAGTTCCTTACAACAGTCACCTGCTCAATAGGTTCTTGCTCGACAAGGATTTCAAGACATTTTCCATCAGATAGATTATCTCTTGCTTATGGCACCTATCGTTCTTAAGGATACATCCCATCCGATCCCGATTCACAGCACAAAAATGTTCCTGCCCTTTGTGGCCAATGGCTTATAGTACTAGTAAAGTATCTCCCCTTGGGCCTATGCACTCCCCTTGGGTTTTTACAAACGTCATGGCAGTCTCCTCCTCTTAATTGAGATGCACATCTATTCCTATTCAGATGACTGGTCACAGTAACATCTCCAGAGCTTGCTTCTGAGTTGTTCCAGCAGATGGTAGAGCTATGTTTCTCTGTATTTCTGTATGTACCTGTTCATTGTTCCTCCTCCCATCCAACCTGATTTTTATCAATGGTGTGGATTGAAATATGGCAAAGGGGTAATGTTTTATCAGATTTGCTCAGCTGTAAATGCTAGCAGTGGACATTTGAATTTGGTCTCTGGAGCACCAGATCTGTGGGTATGTATGACTCATCTAGTGGGAGTCCTCATTGCAGAAGCGGGTGCACTCAGCTGGTTGGGGAATGAGTGGTCTCTTCAGGACCAAGTTGTCTACAAGTGGTTTCAGACTTGTGGGGTTGGAGGCAGGGTTGCTCAAGTGATTTGGCTTGCCTTGGAAGACCATCTTAAGAGCAGGACCTTTTCATCTTTGTTTGACCTGGTGCCAAATCCCCTGGGTGATGCTTTCCATTTGTCGTGGTAAAGCTGCTTCTGTTACACATCCTCCTTTTGCCACCTGCTATTGAAGTTTCTGCATAAGATCCAGAAGAGCAGGCAGTGTGTCATTATTTTGATTGTTTCTCATTGGTTCAATGGCTTCTGGTTTTCACAATTGCTGGAGCTGTCCAGTGCCCAGTCCATTCTGGTCCTGTATAGACTGGTCCTGCTTTAACTGACATGAGTTTGGGTTATGCACCACTGCCCTCAATCCCTAAACTTAGCCACCTGGTTCTGGAAGAATTTGCCACCTTGGTTTGTCCAAGGACAACATGAAGACTATTCAGGTGCCAGGCGATGTTCTATGCTCTGGTAGAACAAGAGTGAACTGTCGTATTTTTGCCACTGGGTGCTGGAAAGTAAGATGCATTTACACATCTTTTTGTTGGACTGTGCTCTTTTATACATATATAATATTTATCCCGGACCTGGAGAAACCATTGCAATACAAAGTGAAGACATTGGTGTGCTTTTGTTTTCTTTAAAGCTGTGCTCTTTTATATCCCACCTACCTATATCTGAGTTTCGGGTTGGGTCCTGAAATTCCTATTTGGCAGGTGTTGTGGCTGACCGGAACACTGTGGAGAAGAGTTATTTATTGTCCAACCGTGTTGTCAAACAATATTTTTGAGTCGTCTTCATATGTTTCCCAATGTTTCATGGCCTTATTCTTCCTGTGACTTGAACATCGTTCTTGCTGTTTTGGCTCATAAGCCCTTTTTTAAGTGATGGCCATTGTTGAAATCGGATTGGTGACCTAGAGGTTTTTTGGGGGCTATTTAATCAAATCAGCTTGCCATCATAGTGAGTTGTAGGTTCTTTCAGCTGTGGGGGCATTGCACATTTTGTACACCAAAACAAAGGTGGTCCTGCAGACACATCTATTTTTTCTCCCAAAGGATTTAGTATCCTTTCCTATAAATAAGGAGAACTTTGCTTATCTTCTATCCAAAGATATCTTCTGATGCTGGGTATGTCAGGAGGGTGCTTGGATTCTACTCCCCATGTAAAGTGGGCTTGTGCAATCCATATGCACTATTTGTGACGTGTGCTGGGGCTTCTAAGGCCAAGTAGGCAGCAAAGCTGTTACTCTCCGGATTGTTGCATATATTTTACAATTACATATTGTTAGTGGCCTTTCTTCTCATTCAGAACTTAATGCCAGTTTTGCCCATGCCAGGGCAATTTTGGTGACATACCATCACCATGTTCTGCTTGTCGTCATTTGTGAGGCGGATCCCTGGGTCCCCCCTTTGACTTTTTTTAATTCTGTATGATGGATGTGAGTTTGTGATCTGATGCCTAGTTTGAGCAGGATATGTTATAATATACTCAGTGGCTGAGCTAGGGTTCTGCTGTCTGCTTTTCTCCCTTCTCATGGCTGTTCAAAGGGGGGGGCTGCTGTAAGAGTAAGTACACGTTACTCCTCTGTGTCCTCGTTTCTCCAGGTATGCCCACCCAGCTAACCCCCCCTGTGTCATTTACTAAAACATGTCTGTTTGGACAGAGTAGAAAAGACTGAAGGTGGTAAACCTGTGGTTGCAGAAGTGAAGGTGGAGTTTGGGCGCTGGCAGATCCATGAATTCCCTCACCAGGACTCCCTGTGTGCTATGTTCTTATGCTGCTGCTTGTACGTTCTTCAGACAAGTCTGGAGCAAATGAGACCTGGCCTTGGGGGTACAATGGTCACAATAGTGAGCATCTTGTACTTACTAGTATCATATGCCAGGTTTTACGGTGACATGTCCAGCTAATCGCACATGAACACTTCAGGCTAATCAAATGCTCATTTACCAACACTATTTGCTTTGTATTGCATTTATTTTCCCTGGTAGGCATACCGTTTGTAAAACATTGCTAGACTTTGCCCAGGTACTCAAACAATATATTAGGTTTTGCTACTAGACATCTTCACAAAACATCCCTGGTTTTGCCTTCAAATTCTCAGGTACTCACAACCTAGGACTTGTTTCATCACAAATAACCCGGTACAAACACCAAGTTTCATCACAAATAACCCGGTACAAACACCAAATGCCCACCTACCTATGTAATGATCTAGGTATTGTCATTGTATGTCAGCACTCATGTGTTAGGTTGTGATGACAAATAACTATGCAGGTACTCGCACCATGTGCCAAGTATTTGCGCAACTCGGTATTCACATAATTTGCCTTTCATTCAGAAGGACACTTTTAGGTGTATTAATGTGCGCTGAAGAGATACTTAATAGATTTATGGCTCACAGTTCCCTACGTGCTACTGATGGAATCTTATTATGTTTATCACCAGAGATATTTTGTTGAATCAACCATTTCTCATGAGTTCGTTCAGGTGTTTCTCAAGGCTGAAATATCAGTGAGATAAATACGCTTAACTAAGAACAAACATCAGTCTAATAGGTAAAGAAAACATCTCAAAACATACCCTTCAATACATTCAATTCTATGCAACCACATTGATCAAAACTATGAAAAATAGAGTTCAAATGTTGTGCTGAAACACATCCAGTAACAGTGACTTACACGCTCCATTCAGTTTCAAGAGTCTTTTTAAAGTAACTTTACAAATGACTTTCTAATTATTCAAAGTACAAATCATTCATTCTCTGTTTCCATCATTTTTGACTCATTCGTAGACTTTTTCTGTATTCTAGGTTTCAGCAGTATCTTAGAACTACATGACGTGCAACTTGTAATGGTCTAGAAAGGTCCACATCAAGCATTTTTAATGTTCCGTGGAGTTTTAAATTCATTCCTTCTTAAAATCAGTTTAAATTTGGTATTATACAGTTCTTCTCACGGATGAGAAACAACGTCTTAGTTAGGTATTATTAAAAATTGAAACTTCTATCGGTATATGGAAAGAGTTTCTTCTATTCTTGTAGACATATCTTGCACTGTAATAAAACAAGCCCTTTTGAGGAGTTACATTTGCTGGCAGATTCTGAAGAAAAGAGGAGGGGGACTCATTAATACATGTAAAGAAGTAGTTCAGATATTTGTTAGATATCCATACTAATTTCTACATAAATGCATGTGGGTAAAACACATACGTGATGATTGTGTCTTTATTATGAAATAATACCTGTAGGTGCGGCCTTATATATCCCGAAGACCCTATTGGGGAACACAAATGTTAGATGATGTTGGATTCAATTTGACCAAAACATTTTTTTTTTCATGTATTGTGCTCATATACCAAAGTGCTGGAATGCAGATCTTAACATTGGAGAAGAGATCTCTAACCCTGTTTCGCAGACTGCTCCAGCCTTTTTGCTTTTGTTAGTGTGTTTGAAACGGATGGATGCTGTAGGATTGGAGCAACTACAGAGCGGGTGTTCACCATTTCCTTCCTGTGCACTGTGGAGAAACTAGTCATTGGGGGTAGATGGGAGAGAGTGCGCGTCCTTATTCGCTCCCTACTCTGCCAGACACCCCTTTGTCTGTGCTCTTAGCAATAAAGCTATTGAGTCAACGAGGTAGAAGTAAAGCAGGGTATTTGGGCATGACAGCATCAGCTTTTCTATTGAACCCCTGGCCCCTCTCTCTTGAAGAAACTCCACACACATTTCATAATCCTGAATTAATACAGCAAGTGGGATGCAGCATTCCTGCTTCCGCTTGTCATGCTGTTTCATGACTCTGCCGGATTTACAAATAACAAATGCCTCTGCAAATTAATCCCATCCAATAAATATCTTTATATTTTAAAGCACTACCAAAGAGTTGAAAGTAAAAATGATCAAGAACCTCTGTGGCTTAAAGTTTTCTTCCCGTTCTTTGCCAATGTAGCAACTACGGCCCTACCATCTATGTGCAGAGCATAGCGGCAGACCAGGGCTGCCATCAAGTGCTGTGGCTGTATGGGGAAGACCACCAGATCACCGAGGCAGGCACCATGAATATCTTTGTGTACTGGACCAATGAACAAGGAGGTAAGTAGATGAGATCAACTTGTTTCTTGTTCTTCCTGTCTACGTTTTCTAACGTTGGTATTGAGGAGAATACGTTTTAGAGCTTGTGTTTATTAGGCCATTGCTGTGTACTTATGACATTACGTTCATCACAGAACATACAGTTGTCTGTGCTTTCCAAAATCCAACATGCTGTTAATGTATGACCAGCATAGGGCTGGAGTACACTTTGGCATGGAAAGAACCAATATACTGTAGTCACATCTGGACCCAGGTTTATGTTTACTGATCAACCGTGTAGTTATAACAGTCAAGGTGGTGATGAAATATAATAGCATTTAGTAAACATGTGAAACAAAGGTGAGTGGTGATTAATGAGAGACAAAGACGAAAGTGGAAGTTTCCCCGTGTTTATTTTGAAGCAATGCAAGTTAAAGGGTATCAGTTCAAACAAATGAGCAGACTTGTTTCTTTTGGACTAAAAACAAGTAAACCAAAAAAAGTTCCTATATTAAACAGTCAACAATCCGGGCTCCCACTTGGTAATCCTTGGTGGTGGATTTCATTCACTTAGTCTGGGGTGTTTTTGGTGCTGCAGCTGTGGTCTTCTCCTTTTCAGCCAAACCTTGGTCCAAGTTGTCACACACTGCTGATCTGTAAGTCAGGTTGACCATTGAAAGGAGAACTAGGGTGCCCGTTTATAGTCTTTGGATTGTTAATTTGGGTCTCTGATGGAGTGAATTCTAGCTGTTGCCCAGGGGTTCTCTGACCAACACCAAATTTGAACTTCTGGGTTTCCCCCTTGCGCATAATACCCAGAGGTTTCAAAGCGCAGACCCGGGGATCAAACCACTTCCAAGGCGAGTGCATGGCCCCTGAGCTATCCTCTCGGGACATGATCTTGCTCTTTGGGGACCCTCCTGTCTGTGTTGCCTTGTCTGTCCTTGCTCTGAGCTCCTATCACCTCCTCTGCTCTTAATCACATGCTTGCACTCCAGTGTCCCATCATCGGATGGCCCGGTAGGATGTATCTGGGATAATATCCCTCTCTGGCTCTGCCTACCGAATCTGTTCTCCTTCTTACCTCTCCCCTGTTGGCCCAGCTAAAATCTCCTCTGTGAACTTCCACTCGCTTCTCTTTTTTTATATTGCTCTTTCCCTTTTTAGGTATTCCACCACCACCTCCTGTTTGCTCACCGCCTCTTTGTGTTTGCCAACCACCTCTTTGTGTTTGCCTTCTTGTTTTTCAACGTCACTTTATCATGTTTGTTCGCCACCTCGTGTTCTCTTACCATAGTCTTCTCTTCCTAATGTCTTTTTTTATGCCTCTCCAACTTCACCTGCTCTTTGACCACATCTCTCCACTTTACTTCCACCATGTTCTTATTCTGTTGTTCTCCCCCTTCTCCTCTCTCTGCCAAAACCAAACTCTTTGCTCTCCCCCAGGTCAACTCCTCCTTGCTCCTAGTCACCTCTTCTCCTCCAGCCACCTGTAAACCAGCCTCCTCTTCTGCTTTCCCCTGAGCTCCAGTAAGATTCTCCTCTTCAACCCTGCCTTTTCCTGACTAACTAATTTCCAAGCCGTCCTCCTTAGAGTTCCACTCTTCATTCTCTTGACAGTAGTGTTAGCTGATAATTTGTTGTATTGGACTGATGATTTTGAACTCATGGGTGGTACTATTCCCGTTCTGTAGGCTCTTCCTCATGAATACATGACTCTGTAAAGTGAGCTCATGTCTGGTGTGGATGCCATCCTGCCTGCATATCAGTGCATCAGAGGTGTGGCCTCTATGGAGTGGATCAGTAGGTAGATTACATCTCAGACCATTACTGCGAATACGATTCCATTGCATTTCTTTCAATGAATTTCACCGAAAATATAGATGGGATTGGGGTAATCATTAAATTGGTGGGAAGTGAGGAGGGATATGGGGGGTCTCGCGCATTTATTTTCGGTGGAATCCGTTGAAACAAATATGATGGAATTGCATTTGCAGTAATAAATAAATCCGATCAGTATACTATGCAGGGTTACTGTGTACGCAAGCCACATAACCTGAAAACAGGTAAGTGTATGATCTGTTTTCCCCATGCTGCCTGGCTTCCCAGGGACAATGGGTATAGGGACTGCTTGCTCCTTGAGAATTAAGGCATTGCTTAAAGGCGAAAAACACTGGTTGTTGCCAGAGTGTGAAAGGTTCATGCAAGCTCTGGTGAGTGGGTGGAATAGGCCTTGGGATTCTCCCGTTACAGCCTCCATGCCCTGGTTCACATAGTGATTGGCTGCATCCAGTTCCTATGGTCATCACTGCAATAACCCTTAAAGCAAGGCAGGGCACTTTGTCACGTATCTCCCCGCTTTCCTCCAAGTTCCCCCTTGGCTTTTCTATTGGGCGTCTCATTAAGAGATCTGCATTTATTTGTTAACCCCTCCCCCTTATTCCCTCTTCCAGTAGACCACAATTAATTGGTATGGCTTTATCGGCCAAGAAACACTAAAGGACTCATGTCTTGGTATCTTTGTTCCAGGACCACCACGTGAGAGGGGCATGGTCCATGATGTGAATGATTTTCTGTCATCTAAAATAGCATTTTAAGGCTTCAATGGCATGCTTTACTGACAGTCTAAATCCAAAATGTTGTAATACCTCCCCTGGAAAACGCTTTTGGATGGAGTAGAGAATGGGCTGCTCACATATGTTACTTCCTTGGGAAAGAACTGCACCTTGAGGCATCTGCTTGCAAAACAAACGGTTGACTAAAGTCCAGTATCATGGGGAAGTGTGATTGCCAAACATGTGTTTCAGACAATTGAAGGAGCTTGGTTGCCGATTTTAGGTGCTCTTGTATTTTTAAATCTTGATAATGTCTGCAAGGGCCTCTGCAATGGTTACAAAATTTGTTATGGCCTTCGATTACAAAAATCATAACTGGCCCAGCAAAGCACAGAGTTCTCTCCTTATTGAAAGTGGTGGCACTCTGAAAGGCTTTAACCATGGCCTCCTGCGGTTGCAATCCACACATCCTGATTTTGAAGCCCAAATCTTTGACAGACGGAGGGAAAGGGAGCATTTGACCAGGTTCAGTTTTGGCCCCATCTTTCTCAGACATTGGGGTACCAGATACAGGCGATGCACATGCTTGGACCATCTATTGCTGTCTATCACAATATCATTGAGGTAAGCCCAGCATATTCTTAGTGGGGCTTCAAAACCTCGTCCATCATTCTCTGGCTGAAAGGGATGGAAAAGTCAATCTTCTCTGAGTCTTTTATTAACAAAGGGATTTGATAAAAATACCTTTAATGGTGAAGATGTAGCATGTGGGTCCGAGCCTTTCAACAATCTCACATACTCAGGTTATTGGTTAAGCATCGAACTACAATCTAATTTTCTTTCCAGAAATCTATTCAGAATCGCCAGGGCCCATCCGGCTTTGGCACCAAGACAATCTGGGAGGACTAGTGGGTCTCAGTGACTCCCAATTCAAGCATCCAGTCAACTTCAGTTTGGACCTCTTGCTGTCAAGTTGGTATCAGGATAGATCTCTTTGCTGGCTATTAGTGCCGACTGGGGTGTTTCCATTCTTTGAACTAGTTGGCATAATATGCTTGCAATGTCTTCTGGTGGTCACCTTGTTGTAGTTGGTATTTAACATCGCTTCCAACTTCTGTGATCCAATAAGGCCTATGCCACCTCCCAAACCGTTTTTCAGAAGTGTGACAACTACAACATATAGTCTCCAACCTTGGACTTTCTTAGGGGGGCCTGAGGATTATACAACTACTTCTGCTAGTCTTGACTGGCATGTAGGTGTCGATGACATAAGTCTGTTTCTAGACGCAGTCATTTTCAGGTGGTCTGCACGAAGTGGGTGATGTGCTGGCCCAATTCTCACACTTTTCTTACAACATATCAAAGGCCTATAGCCATTTCCTTCCATAAACCAGTTCAAATGCAGAGAATGTATTTTGTATCTGCATCTTCCAGACAGCGGATGGAGTCCAAAGGCCAGAGGTCATCCAGAATTCTAGCTTATCTGTCGACCAGTTGCTGTAAAAGTGTCTTCCATGTCTGATTAAAATGCCAAACTCGGCCATCCATCTGGGGTAGGTATAAAGACGTATGCGGAGTATGATGCTCTAAAGGTATTTTCAACTTGGTCATGAATTTAGACGTAAAGGTGGAACCCTAATCAATAAGAATCCCTTGAAGAAAACTCAGCCTGGAGTAATAGAATAGATGTTTTTTTTATTTTTTTATAATCGGTTATGTTGTATCGTTGCATAAAGTCAAGGTATTGGGTTAATGGAGTATGTGATCCTTAATGACAAGGATGTAACAATTTCAGGCTTTGGGTTGACAGAGGGGCCCCCTAATATTCATCCCAGTGTGGGAAAATGGCACCTACCAGATATGCAATGGATGTAACAGTACCTGCCCTATATCAGATTTATAGCTTTTCTGGCAGATAGGGCATCGATCACAGAACTGTTTCTCTTGTTGGAGGAAACCTGGACAAAAGGAAATCTTTAGTGCATTATCCAAAGTCTTGGACATACCTTAATGTGCCTCTGTTAAATGGGAATGTGCCAGGTCTAATACTGCATTCCTGAAAGCAGTAGGAACCAAGAGTTGGTAGTAGGTCTGCCCCACTTCCTTCATATTATTTTCTGGTTTATTTGGAAGACCCCACTTTTCCACAAAGCATGGACGGGTCTGACTCCTGCACTCCTGCACTGAGATTGTTTGTTCCACAGCAGAGAGGAGCAGTGCACCCTTACAGTAGGCCAGTGCAATCTCTTGGCACATGGGTAAAGGATCTTGGGGGCTCTGCTTGCGGATGTGCACAATCCTTGTGTTCTTGTCTGCCAATTTTCTGTTCTCGAATCCTTATGAGATATAATACTTGCGGTGTGAAGTAAACTCTCGCGCCTACTGATGTGCAGTTAAAACAGGCAACTATCTGCCATTTGTGGTTTGGTCATCTGCCAGAACAGGAAAGCACCACTCCCTAGACCTTGGTGAGGCCAAGAAATGTTCGTCCAGCAAGTGTGCATACTAGCCTCATGTGAAGCGTGTGCTGTATGTTTGATGAACATTATGTTTGACAAACATTTTTCAGCTATCAATGGCTGCAGGCCGCATGAGATATGAAAAGCTGTCTTCAATTAGGCTTGTTGTCATGTCACTACTCAATCACTCCAGTCCATATATTCAGGCTGCCCTGCTTAACAGCTAAGCATGACTTAGTTGCTATGCTTCCATAGATCCCACTGGGTAGTTGGCCCCTGACCTTGGTGGAAATGAGGGCTCTGCCCTCTGCTGGGATATCTACCTGATCTCCACCGAAGAGGTCAAAGCCAGCAAATTCAGGGGTGGCTTTGAAGGGGAGCTTTACACGCTTGGTGACCCTCGACCCCTTTAAGACGGGCATGGGGGATCTTCTAGGTCAGTTGCTATTGATTCCCTTTCTGACACCACTTCTCACAAATTCACGTTGGGATCAATGAGACCCATGGACCAAAGCTGACGTTTGAACAGGGTTTATTTTGAAGTAACATAAGTTTATAGCATCAAAATTTAAGGGCATCACTTTGAAGTAGCAGGCCTCCCTTCATTTGAAAGCGAGTAAGCCAAAAAGGTAGTTCCTCAGTTAAAAAATCCCAGCCCATCATCACAATCCCTGGGGTAGGGACAGAAGTTGTCACTCTCAGTCTGGGATGTTTTTAGGGTTCCCACCACCGTGCACTGCTAAGACTCACACCCAGGACATCAAAGATGGCATACAAATATGTAGGCCACTTTTTTTTGTTCACTGACATACCTAGGTCAGGTGTTTTTGTTCACTGACAGAATATGAAAATTCAAAATGTGCTATGTATCTTGTTGTATGTTCTTAAAGTATTTTCCTTAGGATTTAGGCTCAGCTCATGCAGGCCTCAAACACACAATTCATTTGTACACATGAAGATGAACTTTCACTGTATTGACATTTTCTGGTGATATTGTTTTTCTTCCTTGTTTTAGTTTCCCTGTATGCGCCTCCGATTTGTATGCATTGTGAGTCTTCATATGTATTTTATAAATATGTATGATTTTCTGCAGCTCCCTCAATCGTGCGGGCGAAAGAGTCATTGCTGGGCCTTTCTTTTCCATTTAAACTTGCCCAAACACACTGCGTGTGGGTCTCCTGAGCCCCCAGGCATCTTTCTTTTTCTTTCATTCTCATTCTTTCTCTCTGCCTGCCTCCCGCTGCCTGTGATAGGGTGAAGTGCACCCAGGAAGCCTGGCATATTTAAAACATCTTGCCGTGGCTTGTATTTTCCATTTCACTTGAGCTCTTTAGTTCCTGGCTCAAGGCAGAGGTGAGTTCTGGGCTTCCCTGTGCCCCTTTTTTTCTAAAATCATATATTTCCCCCTGGTTCCTGCTTGTGCTACTGCACGCACTCTTCTCCAGCTGACCCACTCCCTTTCTGTGTCGCCGCCTACCTACCGCCCCAGAGCGTTGTGATTGGGCCTGCAGCCCTATTCAGTCCCAACACCCCGGGCAGCCACCTGCCCGTTGCTGCACCCTACGGCTAAGGGGCCCCAAGGCAAAGGGCAGCTCCTACAGAAGCAGATGCAGATGGTGTTGGTCAGTGTCCACCAGAGAAGCGGGAAGCCGGCAGCCATCAACCAGCAGTGACAAAGTAAGTGTGGTGCAGACATGGTGCACAGCAAACTGGCCCACCTCTCTCATATCTTATCTTCCCCACCACCCAGGAGCTTGTAGCTTGCATGTACCCATTTCCATTTAGCAACTGCTGCCCAATATAAACTCACTGAGTTGTGAACTTTGTTGTCTAGTCATGTCTCACATCAAGGAGAACTGTAGTTAGCGATATCTCGCATCTAGTGGACTGTATTCTAACTGCGCAAGCTAGCCCAGACAGAAATGTGAAAATTAGCTTGCGTCACATCTAGACAGAAATGTGAATATTAGCTTGCGTCACATCTAGACAGAAATGTGAATATTAGCTTTCAGCACATCTAGACAGAAATGTGAATGCGTCAGGCACATCTTGACAGAAATGTGAATATTAGCTTGCGTCACATCTAGACAGAAATGTGAATATTAGCTTGTGTCACATCTAGACAGAAATGTGAATGTTGGCTTGCGTCACATCTGGAAATAAGTGTCAATATCCGTCATTTGTCACATCTTGGTGAACAGTGTAAGTCAGCCATTTGTCATTTCTCGGCAAACTGTGTTGCTTCTCCATTACCTGCAACTGGGTGAACTAATATTAACGCTCAACCCTTCGCATACTCCTCTCACATACCGCACTAAAGACAACCAGAACTTCTCAGCACAGCAAGCTGCTTGTACTTCACAACACCGCAACAACACCACATGACGCCCGCCTCCGATTCTCGCACTAGGCGCAGTGAACAGTCCATCCAAAATGAAGCTGCCAACAGTACATCAGACCCCATTGCTTTTTCCCACTCCTCCAACTAACCGTACCCACTGCCCTCCTTATTACAGAGCCGCCAGAGCACTGAGAGACCACACAAGTGGTACCTGTGCACAGTATAAAAACATTTAACATTATTGCTGTAACTACCACAAGTGTGTTGCAAGTCTTAAATTGTTAGCTGTTTATTCTAGGTTTAACATTACTCAAAACGCTGGTAAGGTTGTATACAATAGTTTACTTCTATGGTGCATGCTGCAGCCATTGCCTATGTGTATGTATGATTAGTTTCCTGTATTAACAACAGCACTCCAATATAATGGTTTGTTTAAATGAGTACATTCTTTAATACATTAAGTAGTTCATGATAGGTCTCTTGATCACCCCTGACATCTTGTTACCAACAGAACCCTTTTTTAGGAACTTTTCATCAAAATTAATTTCATGTGTGATGTCATCAATGACATTTGTAATGTCATCTTTGATGTCCCGTGTGTTAGTCTTGGCAGTGCACGGTGGTGGCGCAAGTTATGGTTGCTTAGCTTACCATAACTGGCATATTCCTGGGGGGTTTCGGTTTTACTTGTAACCCTAACGTCCCTTTTAACAACATTTTTGTTCACTGAATTTCATAGGTTTTTATTAGTGCAACTTAACCATAACGTCCCTTTTTAAAAAATAAAAACAAGTTTTCTGTGAATTTCATGGGTTTTTATGAGTGAAAATGTTTCATGATGTTATATTATTGTATATATTATATTATTGTATATGTATATATTATTGTATATAAGTTATTTATAATTTCTCTTTTAACATATGAAATAACTGTAAACATCCATTAACAAACATCATTTTTGCAACACATACTGATGTCTGTCGCTATCAGCAGCGCATGCAAGTCATGGTTGAAGGTTGAATTGCCTAGAGCATGAGGCTCGACCATGACCCCAGCCCCACCAAACCATCCCTGTTATCCACTGCACCCGCCCTGCTTCCTAGTTCAGTGTCCACTATACCCCCATAATGTGACCAATGGCCAATGCTTACGGCTTGCAGCATTGGCCAGTCTCCACAATCCATGTTGCACCTAGAAATACTTGTGTACAGGCACGTTATAACTGCCTTATATCATAAGGGGGCTGGGCTTCGGCCATGGCGCATTCCCCAATAGGCAAATCAGAGTAGACATTTGTCCTTGCTGAGGGCCAGGTCCCACTGCCCAGGCAGAAAAGTTACATCACAATTTTTTGTATTTCATTTTTGACACTTTCAAAAAAGTAAAACACAGGACAGATTTGCAAAAGCATGGTTGAGGTCCTTGCTGATGCTCCTTGCAAATGTTTGCTTCAATCCTGTCCAGCATTTCGGGCTGTAGCCACAAGCAGAATTTCTTTTCCCATTCAAACCTATTGCTATTTCAAAAAACGTTACCACATAGCCGGCTCCTGGTGGCCATGCCCACTTTAACCGCATTGCCGGTCCCTCGTGGACAGGCAAAACCTCAGTTGCCAAAGGAATATCACTATTTTTTGTCATACATCATGACACTTTTCAAAAAATAAAACGTGCAGACATACATTTTCAAAACCCTGCTTTCGGGTCCTTAATAATGCTCCTTACACGTGTTTGCCGCAAATCCGTCCATGTTTTAGCTTTTGAAAAGTGTCAAAATGTACATACAAAAAATAGTCATATAACTTAGCCCCCACTTGACAAAATCCATTTAGACTTTACACAAGCATTCATGGTTGGGTCTAAAATATTTCAGAAAACATTTGTGCAGATTTGTCAAAGAGCAACAAGTTAAAAGCCATCTAAAAATGTTGAACTGCCCCTCTAATTTTGCCCCTCTAGACAAAATCCCTCCAAACCTTTCAATTTTGCCTTTTTTATGACTATATCCCATCCCATCCTCAACACCCCTCGCCTCCCCAGAGATTGTTTCATTAGTTGAAGTGCAATGTTTGTTTTCGAAGTTTTTACCGCAATGTCCGCAGGTAAGGGGTGCAGTTTGTGAATCCAACTTGGCGTTGGTTTGAAAATTCTTGATGCACCTCACGTTTTTAATTGACCTAACAGAGGACGTGCATGATGTCCTCGAACGTCACGCTACTCTCTGATTGGGGCAAAGGTGTCCACGGACTGTGAATCGAATGAACCCAAATATCGCTGATTTTTTGTAACCCACATTTGGGCCATTTTTTTAAAACCGACTGGCCGTATTTAAACCAAGTTTGCAAAAGCACGCTTTCAGGACCAAGCCGTTGCTCCTCGCACAAGTTTGGTGCAAATCCATCCAGCAGTTTGGGCTGTAGGCGCGAGCAGAAGTCTTTTTCCGTGGAGTCTTGACAGTCGAGCTGGTGTGACGTGAGGCCAGGTTTTGTAACAAAAACTGTGCAGCAGGAGAAACCAGCCCCCCGCCACCCAGAAGAATTGGTACTCCAGAATGACTGGACACCGGCTCCCCACATCACAGGCTCGCCTTCTGGTATTTCCGTTGTGTGAAGACAGTGCGAACACTGAACCGGAAGGTGTAAAGGACTCTGGCATATATCCAATGGAGCCACGAAAGAATACAATAGGAGGCGGAGAAAAGGGCAGAGTGAGAAATAAAGAAAAAGACCTTAAGGTGTAGAGGAAGGCCACAAGAAAAAAGTAAGGGGTAGGCAGGAAATGGAAGGCCAGCAAAAGGAAAATCTCGGAAGTAAGAAAAAGGAAACCGGGGCCAAGACAAGCTGACAGAAAACTGGGGTCAGGAAGAAACGGAGCTGGTCTGCAGAGGACCAGGGCAGGCAAAAGAAGCTCAGAGGCAGGAAACCGGACTAAGGAGGGACCAGAACGGTCTGGGAAAGACTGAGCAGGCAAACACGTCCAGGAGACAGCAAAAGCAGTAGCCTGGACAGAGCGAGTAAGTAGTAGTCTCACAGTCAAGATGGGGGGTATAATGCCACAATTTTACAATTTTTGCTTAACCTAGTTCTATAAGTATTTATATATTGGAGTGACACTGTAGTATGTGTACTTTTCAAGTTAGCTTTATAAAGCAGAGTATTGTTGAAAGCCAGACATGGGTGAGGAGGGAAAATGATGAGGGCAAGTAAGTCATGAGTATTTGCCCATGATGTGGCAAGAGAGTTTGTAAACCTTGACACTGGTGCAGTTATTATCCCCTGATTGTAATTGTTTATTTGTAAAGCACCTATGCACAAGCGAAGTGAAAGATCTTGCTAGGCCTATGCATTCAAGTGCACAGACAGGAAGTGCAAGGGAGTGCGCCCAGTTCATCAGGGGCCTGGGTTATGTGCAGAGGAGTTGCTCCTGTCATGGAATGTATTCCGAGTGCAGTAGTGCCAGGCAGAGTACAGAGGCCCGGAGGCAAGTGTAGGACTGCTGGAGGAGCCTGGGACCTGTGAAGCTCTGGATGTGCACTGAGCGACCTGTCGACGATGAGCAGAGTTGGGGGTAGATAAAGGAGGAGGGAAGCAGGCGAGAAGAAAAGGAAGTTAGCAGGGAAGAGGGGGAGAGAGAAAGAGGAAGAGAAGAGGATTGTTTCTGCTTTTCAGGCACAATTAAAGGGCACATGTAGGTTAGGGTGTAACATTTTTTCATAGGGCGGACGCAACACATGTTTTTTTTTTTTTTAGGTTGGCAAGCTAACTCAAGTATTTGGCTACCAGGATTTTACTCCGTAAATCAATATAATCAGTGGGTTCGATATAGGATCTGTGCGCTGTTGACCACTCCAGAATTAAAAACATGTAATGATCTAAACCGGCAGTGGTCACCCTTTCCCCAAAGCCACCCACTAGGGTTTGGAAAATGTGAGGAAAGGATTCAAATTTTTTGAAAAGGGCGCTTCTTTTCAAAAAATTTGAATCCTTTCTTCAGGATTTTACTCAGGTTGCCATGTTCCGAGTGCAGACGGCTACCTACAAGACCACAAGCACTTGTTTCGTATTGGGATTTTGTTTACCATTTCACAACAGATTGCTGGGTTTAAAAGGTGAGCACATTTTATACTTTGAAAGCATATCTTTTGGGACATTTCCTCTCTCGGGTTATTTTTCTGGTGACCATTACTTTAAAAAATAGTCCAATGCTATTTTGTTTTACACACTTTCTTCTAAGAGGAAGGTCAAATTAACTACATTTGTATATTTCACTTTAAGATATATGTTCACTTACTGTGTGTATATTCATGGGTGCCAGCTTTTGTTTTTAGCTATGGGTGCAGAAGGTACCTGGGCATGTGTTATTCTACACAGCTAATCATTTATCCCCAATTCCGTGCTGCTTAATGTGGTTAGTTGGTGTTGTGTGATGCATCACAACAGTCCTCATTAGACTGGCCATAAAACAAGGGGCTTGGAGCACGCTGCTTAACCCAAGTGTTTGGTGTATGGCAAATAATGTAATCTCACTGCGTATTGCCTAGAAACATTGTGAGTTCTCAAAGCCTGCAATTTTTTATACATAACAATACCATTGTCAAAACAGGACAAAATCAGTTTGTGATTGATTGAACGTCTTTGAGCGATTCGTTGCAAGTGTTTTCAAATATAGAGTGGCCGTGCCTACCGGCCATGCCCAAAGACCATGCTTGGAGCTGGAAGTGTTCTAAAAATCCATGGAATAACAAAACCCTTGAAATTCAAGGAAGAAACTTTAGTTGCAGGGATGTTAAGGTGAGAACTTAATGCCACGAAACCTATGAAATTGCACTTTAGCTTCACCACCTTGACTTCATGCCACCTGTTGCGCAGCCTATGACCACAATGATGACATCACAGATCACATCACTAATTACATGAGAACACTGATGACATTACAAATCACACCACTGATGCCATCACTGGGGACAACACTCATTACTTTGTATAAAACTGATTACATCAATAATGGAATTTGGCATAACATCATTTATAAGTTAGTTGAAAATTGCCGTAAAAACAATTTTGGCCGTAGACTTGGCTATGACAAAGACTGTGGTCACTGCCCAGCACCAAAGGCCATAGCTAGTGGTCTGTGCATGGTTAAAAGCCATGCCTAGAAGCCCATCACCGTTTTAAAATAGAGTGGGCAACGTTGAAACCTGTAGTCAGTTGCCATAGCTAAAGGCCGTAGCTAGTGCCCATTAATATGTTAGAATATACAGTCCGCACAGCCAAAAGCCGTTGCCACTGGCTAATATTGTGTTGAATACCATGGAGAGTGGCTTGTTATTGTATATAATATACAGTGGGCACGGCCGAATGCCGTAGCTAGTTGTTGGCTAGTGTTGTATAATACACTGTGAGCACGGCCGAAGGCCATTGCTTATTGCATTTTATTATTTTAAAATATACAGTGGACATGGCCAAAAAATGTACAAACTGCTCAAGGTCAAAGGCCATGGCTAGTGGCCCATTTATATGTTAGAATATATATTGGGCACAGCCAAAGATTGTGGCCACTGGCCAGTATTGTGCTAATATCTATGGCTAGTGCCGGATCAGTGTATATTTATTTATTTTATGTTAACATTTGTGTAATATACAGTGGACACGGTTGAAAGCTGTATCCACTGGTAAAGGCCAAAATCTATTGTTGGTAGCCTGTTAGTATTTTAAAATATTCAGTGCACATGGGTGAAGGTTGACCACTGTCCATAACTGAAGGCCATGGCTAGTAACCATTCATGTTAAAATATATTTGGCCATGCACACTGACCATGGCTGAACGCCATGCTGAATGCCAGTTACTGTTGTAATGTAATTAGTAATGTCATCAATTCTGAGTACCTCCTCCCGGGTCAGAAAGCCTATGGCTCACTTTGTAAAGAATACCAGGATCAGGTGTAAAGAAAAGGACACAGATCAAACAGTCCCCAGATTTGTGGGGGTGGGAGGAGGAGGAGGAGGAAGATGATGATGATTAGGGCAAACAGCCCTATTAAAAAAGACCTAGGAGGGCGTCCGAAACCAATCACTATTCCTACGTGGCCTACACATAGCCTGTGTTATTTATTTCTTTGGAACAGTGGTATGGACGGAGTGTAGGTTTGGACAGATGACTTTCTAAGTTTTGTATTGACATACTCACAAGCACCCTTTTCAGACCTTTTCTTTAAGGTAGAATCATAGATGTAGGGAAGTTCAGGTTTCTTTGTTGAGAAATAAGAAGTCTCTCTCGCAATGCCTCGTCTGTCTAATAATTCTGACCTACACACAACCTCACTCAATCTCTCACTTGGAAGAGTATATTTTAGCTGAAAGCACATTGTGAGACATGCCTGTGAAGGCGAGGTGGACACTTGGAACAGCGGGAACATGAAGAGGAGCATACTGAGGAACCTGTTGACAAATGTTTTCAAGAACACAACAGAGAGAGTATATATAACATATATGAAGGCACACCTTTCTGGCACAAGCAGGCTCTTACAAAAACCTTTGAATAGTGGCTTTGTAAACACATTGTACAAAGTAGGGGAGACGCACAATCCTTGTGGTACCTCACAGGTGACTGTAGAAGGTTTTGCGGCCGCAGAAGGGGAAAAAACCCACATGGATCTGTTATCCAGAAATTAACTGATCCAGGCCGTGGCTTTTTCAGAGAAGTGGGCAGCTAGTTTGAAGTGTCGACAAAGAGTTTGGTGATTTACAAGATCAAAAGCTGCAGATAGATCAATTAAAAGTAATAGGGTAAGTTTGCCCTTATCTTTTATGTCTTCAATCTGGGTTTTAAAGTCAATGAGGGCAGTTTCGGTGTCGTGCCGTGGACGGAACCCAGATTGCCTCAGTCCAAGCAGTTTGTTAGATTCAAGGTACTCTTGGATCTTAAGTAGGCAGCTCGATGGAGAATTTTTAGCAGAAAAGGCACCGTTGTGCCTGTAGTTGGTTGGTATATTGGCATCCAGTGAAGGTTTTTTCAGGCGCGGGATAACCCAAGCGTCTTTCAGGTTGTCGGGAACAATCCCGGTGCTAAAGGAGGAGTTTATGAGAGTAGTAATGAAGGGAGCTAGATCATGAGAGGCCTCCTTAATAATAGGAGCAGCGCATAGGGCACCCTGCCAGTTAGAAGGTTTGAGGCTGTTAATAATATTTTCAACTTCAGTGACGGATAAAGGTGAGAAGCTAAATGGTATCAACGAGTCAAGGTTAGGGTTGTTTTTGGCCATATTAGTATTAGATTACGGGTTAAACTGCAGACTAGTTTTTTGTCATTGATTTTGGTTTGGCGATATTTACATTTAGGCTATTTTCCTGAGGAGTGCATTTTGAATATTGGCGCACCAAGTGCTATCTTTAGTGCATGTGTCAGGTGGGGTTATAGGGCATTCCAACTCTTTTAGTATTCGGAACAGCTCTTTAGTATTAGATTTAGCTTGTTCAATGCGTTTGTTATAGGTGTCTTTTTTCGCCTGGAGTATAGCATCTTTGTAATTCAACGTAGCAAGAATAATGCTAGCTTTATTTGTTTCGGTGAGATTACTTTTCCAAAGTGCGTCAAGGTTCCCTTTTTCTTTGCATAAGGTTCTCAGCTGAGGTGTAAACCAGGAGGTAAGGTGAGCTCGAGGTTTTGCCTTTCTAGGTTTAGAGGGGGCAATGTGGTCGAGGGCTTTCAGCATGGTCTTGATTGAATGTGTCGACCAGGACAGATGGATCAGTGCATGATAGCGCCTGTTCGTTGAGAACCGGGAGAATAATAGAGGGAGGTGTTTATCACAGGTTATGTCACACTTATTTCTGGTGGAGATCGCAGGCGCGACGTCTGGGGGGGTATTAATAATTCTGGCAGGGATGTTAAAGGTGATTAGCTGGTGGTCTGTCCAAGCACAAGGTTGGTTGGATTCCACGTTGATTTTGCAATTTAAGTCGGCTAACCAATCAAGGATTCTGCCTTTGGAGTGTGTGGGCTCGTTAATATGTTGCGTGACGCCTGAGTTGGTAAGCAGATTATTAATAACATGGACCGCGGTATTATTAGTGTCTGAGAGGCCCAATTAAAGTCACCTAATGCAATGATTTGAGATTTGGTTTTAGTGGTGTCGGCAAGAATGAAAGATAGGTCTTCAGCGAAGGTGGATAGAGGCCCAGGGGCCCTGTATATTAGATGAAATGTAATAGTTTGGTTAGGGGTGAGAGCTAGTTTAGCTGTCAGCACTTCTGCTGAGATTTGATGCACAGAGGAAATGCGGAAGTTTGTGGAATTTTTATGAATGATGGCAATACCGCCTCCTTTAGATTGGCTGGTGTTGCAGTCGTGTCTAATGATATTATATCCTGCGGGAATAGCTAAGAAAGTAGCGGCCCTGAGGTAGCGTGGAGCCAAGTTTCAGTGATGCCGATGAAGTAAAGGTCATGTGTTGTGATAAGATCAGCCATATCTAGTGCCTGAGCCGTGAGGGATCTAGCATTAATTAATGCCCCCTTGATTAAGTTTTTAGGAGTACATTCAGTGTTCATATAGAGGTTCTTGACCGAGGTGGATGTAGGTGGAATGGTGGTGTCGGGCATGGAAGTTGGCGGTAAGTGGTTATTAAGTCAAGTAGAATTCGAGTGGTGGTGAGAGGCATGAGTGAGTCTGGCGCCTAGTCTAGAATTCCTCACTGAGCTTGTGCATGGTTGGTTAGGTGTAGGTCTGGTGGCAAAGTGTTGTAGCCAGAGGGGAGGGGTTGTTAAGGTATGCGTTGGTGGAAGAGGGGGGGTGGCCATAACTGTAGTAGTGTGATAGAATGGGTTGGTCAGAGGGGCAATGCTGAGGGTATGAGCAAGTGCGGTGAAGGGTGTAAGGTAAAGAGTAGATACTGCAGTTAATATAAATAACTTGAAGAGGGGTGGCAGCATGGAGTGATTGGCCACTGAGGAAAGGGTTTGCCTGTGCATAATGACTGTGTGCTCGAATGAGTCTGCAGGTGGGTTTAGACGGAGTAGAGTGCCGGAGTCTGAAGTCAGTAGACGTAATGTTTCTGACCTCATTCCTCATATTCCTCTGCTCAGTAGGGTTGTCAATGTAAAGTGGGGAGGAATTGTGGGAGCTGTAGTTTCCTATAAAATAAGAAGGGATAGGGGTTAGATGGGTTGTGGAAAAGGGGGAAAACCATGTCTCACCATCAGGTGCTTCTCTCCCACTCCCCGAGGACCCCCTACCCAGGTGATCCTCCCTCGCTTGCCCAACCCGAGGGTCGGGATCCAAAAGCAATGGCCTATCACTGGCCACCTGAGCAGCGGATGCCCGGGCACTAGGTTGTGAAACACCCTCTGGTTTTTCACAGTACTATGTTCTCAGAATATTTGGTTGCAGCTTGTGCTACTTTCCATCTATATGTGTGGCTTTGAATGCAGTTATGTATGCAGCTTTAAATAAACGTGTGTGTGTGCGCGCCCTGCTTACAGTCTATTTGCATGTGTAACTATCAGTCTTTTTATGCATACACAGCTTTTCATGGGCTTGTGTATAGTTTTCAGCCTGCATGTGTTTTTGATTGGGAGATATACTATTCAACAGTAGTATGTACAATGTTAAAAAAAGAAAAAATGTCTCCCACATTACACATGAATCTGTGCATTCAAAGATCAGGAACTACAGGACTTAACACTTCACACATTTCTTATTAAACACACTCGGCTTAGATTTTTTTTACGGTTGTCGCAGTTTGGATGAGCAGCAATTGGCTTAAATTTAATGGGGACAAGTCCGAGATACTGGTGGTTGTCTCCTTCCCATTTTAGAGCTCCATTGGTCCCTGCCCTTGCTTTAAGTCGTATCGACTATTGCAACTCCTTGTTTCTCACCCAAGCCCTGTATCTTATTCGTCGTCTTCTACTCAGCCAAAATCTGGAAAAGTGTGTGTCACCACAGGTTTTTCTTATGGGTCTCACATTTCCCTTACGCTCTGCTCCCTGCACTGGCTTACTGTCCCCAGGCATCTATTGTTTAAATCCTTATGTATAGTTCACCAGGCTTTTTACGGCCTGGGTGCAGAATTTCTGCAGGCAAAGTATCCTCCTTATCTTTCAGTGCGATCACTTTGCTCCCAGGAGGCTTGCTTGATCTCATTACCTCAGTGTTGTTTGGCTAAGAGTAGCGGCTGCTCTTTTTTTAATTACAGCAGCAGCGGCCAAACTTTGGAACACCTTGCCACTTCAGCTTAAGAAGTTGTGTTGCCTGCTTAAGACTCCTTTTTTCTAGTTATCTGACTCTCTTCTCCTACAGACTTTCCTGTTACATCCTCAGTGGGAAGATGCCTTTGGTGTACGTGCGCTCTACTAATACTCCTAACATCACATTATTCCCTATACTATATTGCACAAGGCTCCCCAGCTATGTTAATTTCTGATATCTTTCAAACGATAGTATGATAGTGTGTCATGACTTACACTTTTGTCCAAAAAAGCTCTACAACGGCTTCAGCCCTATATTCTATTTTAAATGGTGCTTAATTTTACAAAGCCATTCCTGAATTAAAGAGGCACCAAAATGTATTCAGTTTTAAATTGTGTTTCTCAATACAAAATACTTTGGGCTTCAAAGAAATAACCTCTCACTTTGTGTTCCATGTAAATGGGAAAAACACCAGGCATTTAATTCTCAGCTCCTGTTTCTGTTTTCATTTGCATTCCCCTGCCCTTTATTTTGCCAAATTTACACTGGACAGTTTGGGGTTTATTTGACCTTTTGTAATATTGCTTCTTATTTTGGAGAATCAGGCTGGGGGGGCTCCATCATCCTGAGGTCATTCGTTCAGCAAACACTCTTTTTGGGTAGCTATTCCACTTCATTTGTGCTACTGAAGTCGTGCATGTACTGACAACTAAATACAGATAATCAGAACGCCAGGTTGAACTCACCGGCTTCTGTTTTCCTTTCTCCATGTGTTGCACCACTTTTGCTGCATCTGGCTCCACTTGGGACCCACACCCTCCCTCGCTGAATGTGTTTTTGGTCTGGCCACTCAATTAAGAAGCCCCCTCGCGCTTGAGCCACACAGTTGCTCACCACAGTCTCTGACAGAACAGAAGAAATCATAGGGGAAGGGAGATCCCTTTCCTTTATCAAGATTGTGGAACTTTGTTTTATAAATGCACCTTTTTGCTCCAGAGACTGGGGCCAGAACTTTGATTTATGAGCCAGTGGCTCCCAGACATCTTCCCTTTTGCACATTATATTTAGTACAAAGAAGTGAGGGTCAGGTTAGGAGTTAGACACGGGACGGAGAACATTTCTTTTCGACATCCTGACAAATGAGAGATTCCTTTGTTAGTTTGGAAAAGTAAGGGAAACCCCCTCTTAGTTATAAGGACAGCGAGGAATTTCCCGAACCCCTTTTATTTTAATAAATGTTTATAACAACCAAAATGGCAACCTTGTGTCCGCCTCTTACTCTGGACTCCTCACATATGCCATTTTATTCCTGGGTTCACAAAGTGGAAAAATGCATAGTTTGACAAACTGGGAGCATTATTGGACTGTGCAAACTTGAATTATACTATGCTAGGGACAGCCTCTGAATACTAGTTGTAGCCACACTGAGAGTATAATGTGATTGTGAAACAGGGAATATACTGGGATTGTGAAACTGGGATTGCACTGTGATTGTCAAACTGAAAATATAGTGGAACTGTGAAACCAGAACATACTGGATAAACTGGTGTTTTCAAACTGGAGGATACTAGAACACACCTGGAGTATTCAGTGTTTGTTTAACTGATACTATCAATCGATTAAATACTCGATCTATACTGAAGTCATATAATGTTTGTAGGGGGAACATCTTTTATGGCAAGCATACATGGCTGATTGTCTCACCAGTATGTATTTGTACGAGTGTTAGGCAGGGGTGGACTGGCCTATGGGGAACTCTATAGAGGTTTCCCAGCCGACCTCTGCACCCATTTAATGTCCGAATGTTCCCATAGGAACGGTTTAAGCTTGCTGGTATGGTGCCACGTTGAGCATTGTTTCCAGGACCTCTTTTGTTTTGTACCCTTGGTGTGAGGTCTGTTAGGTCTGAGGCAATGAGGACAGTTGTTCGCATTAGTGCTAATACTGATGCAAATGTTTTCATTGCGCTAGGACTAAGATCAGGAATATTTAGTAGTTGTGCTGGGGCTTCATCTACCAATGCAGTGCTTCCTCAGTGCTTGGAAGGAGACGGTTGATTTATGAGTCTTAAGGTAAGCATATGCATGTTCGGCTCTTATGTGATGGTTGTGCAAATCCTGAAAGTGCAGCAGTGGGAAACCCAGCCAAGTCTTACCTTTTCACTGGCTCTACAGCCATTGTTATTCAGTCACTCTAACAATAAGACAAGTGCATATTGCATACGAGAGGCGGCCTGAGGTGGGCTGGGCCTGGCTGTCCAGACCAGACCACCTCAGACAGCTTGCAAGCCGATAGTAGAGTCTACTTTTTACTGCAGTTTCCATCACATGTTGTATATTTGCTGCGAGTCCAGGCCTAGACCATCTACTGACAATCAACTGGTGTATCCTGCTGGCTTAATGTAAATGTGGTCAAGGGGGTTAACTGGATATATTTCAAACCGCCCAGTATGTGCTAACACAGTATAATAGAAACTAGTACTGATAGGCATTTGCGAAACTACGCAGTATGTAACAGCTTTGCATAATGGAAATGGCAAGATCGCCGAAGTACACACAAAGTAATTTCATATCGATCACACACTTCATGATGTGTAAGTGGACATGGTGGAAACGGGCAATGATGCTCCCACTGGGAGTTATATAAACTGGTAATTATGTGCTACATGGTATGTATGTATGTTTTGTATAATTGTAAAGGTTTGATATAAATCAAAAACATTAAAGAATGAAATTACATATGTATTCAACCGTATCTTTGTTTTTAATCGACTTCTGTTTTAAAGTGGTTAATTTGGTCGTGCACTTTTATACGACCGGAATTCGACCAGTTTTATTGTAATGGGTATGTGCATGCGGGGGTGGGGTGCAGCAGAGGGGACATGGGGCGAGAGGTAGTGAGTGGCTGTATGCAGAGTCCTCACCATAATAAAAAAAGAAACTGACGAATTCTTGTCAAACGAACCTGCCACTTGAAAGAAGCACATACAACCGTATTCATCGAAGTATTTTGTGCCCTTCCTTTCCATTGCAACTTAGATGTATGTAATAATATGAAGCGTTACCATTTCTGTCCATGTACTTTGACGTCCTCCAAATTCATTAGGGGGCCTCATTAGCAGTAAAGGTCTGGCTTTGTCTCATAAATTAGTGCATTTCCTATAAAAGCCAGGGCATCCAACATGTCCACCTTTCATTCCACCAGCCCAGCAGTTAACCTGCTTTCCCACCCAAAGTACCTTACTAATCACCATAGTCCCTTTGCTACTACTTTGACATGGTCATGTCGTCCTTTAATTTGCACCAACCTGCATCTGCCAAGAGGAACTGATGGGGTGAGGAACCAAGAAATATGTCTTGTATAGTGCTTGATTGTGGTATTGTTTAATTTACTGTTTCAGAGGAAGAGCTCGTGACACCACCGCTGAATGGCATCATCCTGCCAGGGGTCACCAGACACAGTCTACTGGACCTGGCTCGTCAATGGGTGAGTGCACGGTCTAAACAGGGCAGTCTAAAGTTGATGTACCAAAGCACAGTTTGTCACTGCTTTAGGTCCTGTGATCGTTTTTGTATTCGTTAAGGGGCTGGCTGAAGTCCGCAAGAACTATTGTATTAGAAGGCAAAATAAACCTCAGAATAAAGAGGCTCTGTCCCCAAAGTAGTAATGTGATGCCAGCAGAAGTTTAACGTTTTCGCATTGGTTGTCCGTTGTATGTCCTCCTATGTAAGAGTCCCTCTGGAAAGGTGAGAAGGCAGAAAAGGAAGTAACAATTTCCTGCCTGCCTTCTCAAAATGAATCCTCGTTTATGGCAATACCACCCATGCCTCTTACCCTGTTCCCTAGTCCTCAGTCAGTGTTAGATTGGGTGAGCGGGGGTAGCCATAAGACTAAGGGGGCAGAAATGGTTCATCTGCACTTTACTATCCTCCCCCTCCGATCCTCGTGCATTATAGAACATGTAGTCATGTGGCATAGGTCAACTGGGGCATAATGAATTGTATAAGTAGGCATATGTCTGAATCTGGTCTATGCTCAGCAGATGGAGAAATAGTTAGAGTTTGGGGCTGTAAATTGATACTCATTTCTCCCAATAAGTACTCATCAAGAATCTGTGTAATTTGGCATGCCCAAAATATAAACCCTGCATCTGCCAGAATGCGCGTAACTGGGTCTGATGCAAGACCTGGAACCAGAATCTGTACTTTTAAGTACTTACATCCCCCACAGTTCACTGCGCTTATTTACCTTGAAATTGTACCTTTCATGTCTACATCCACAATGCACTGTGCTGTTGCTTCAGAAGGCCTGATTCTGAACTAGATCCCCCCACAATCCATGATCTGTCTCCTGGAAGACCTAGATCACGAATATGCAGTTTTGAACCTTCCTGATGCCGTCATGATGGATATCAAGCCACCCAAAAACTAGTTCTTCCACCTTGCACTATTCGTATCCACTGGAAGTCCATATCACGGAACGTGGGAATGGCAGAGGATTTAAGACCAAAATAGGTTGCACAACTCAGAGATTTAAGTCAAAATTCACAAATTGGAGTATGGCTTGGATCAAGCGGAGAATTGGGGTAAAAAAGCAAATATAAATCTACATACAGTGCAGCGGTTTTAAGAAAAACGCAACCAAGTGAGAGGAAAATTTCAACCTTAAACTAACATAGGACCATGTTCTGTAGTCCGAGTTCACTAATCTACAACATTTTGTAGTCGGTGTTGATTCTCCCTGAGCCATCACATAACGACAACCATAGTTTCAGGACTGTCCAAGGGCTGCAGAGCTCTTCTTTCATTGTCTATATCAGGGGTGGCGCACTTTGACTTGTGGCACGATGGGTGGTGCTGGTCCTCCAACCTCCAAAGTCTTGTATACAAATGACGAAAGTTGATTTGATTTCCTCCCCGCGTGTTCACAGACAATATCAGGCTGTAGACATTTCTGTCACACACCCACAGCCAAGGACAGTGTGCCCCAAACAGTCTCAGGTGTCAGGAGAGTCCTCCACCAGATGTAACAATTAGGCTCCATCTTCAGCAATGACACTCAGTGGGTCAGGTTCTTCTCCCACTATAATTTCTCAGTCCTCTAGGGTTACTACCCTCTCCCCATCCCCCCAGGTATTGGGTAATTGGCATGGCTTAGTCCTTTATTCTCTAGTACTCAACTCTGGCCTTTTCTCTGAGCCTGCATCTGCAGCATCTGGGGCATAACCACCAATGCATTTGTGGATATGAGTCTTTCCCAATCAACACTGGAGTAGGTGATTACTTTCATCTGAACTCTTTTCTCCCCCTCTGAAGTATTGCTTCCTCCTCTTTTTTTCTCTTTCCTCAACCACCATCTCTTTTGAATTTCTTATTCTGTCCCCTCTTCCTTTAACTTTCTCTCCTCCAATATCAGCCTTTCCCTTGCAAGTATGCAACTCTCCTCCTTGATCTTTCCCTCCTCCATCTGCAACCTTTCCCTTAATTTCATTCTCCGATCCTGCTCATCGATCTTTCCCTCCTTTCTCATCAATCTTTCTCTCACTCTCTTCCTCTTCGGCTCCTTCACACTTTCCGCACATCTCCACTTCTATGACCACCTTCCAAACTCCCTCTCTTCGGTTGGCCCGCCGACCCCTTATATACTTTGGGACACCTGGTGGTTGTGGCACAGATAGTGGTTTTGTGAACACCTGAAGCTGGCCTGTGGGGGTATATGTGTGTGATTACCTCACTGGTATGGGATCCGGGTCAGAGTCAATGTAAAGACTGGAGGGAGGTATCTGTACTTCTTTTGAGGCAGAGGCACAGAGCACCCCAGCCAAGGTTCTCTGTATGGTAGCATTGACAAGCAACCAAGGCTTCAGCTCTCAGGTGGTGATGCTTGCTGGTCCTTCAGTACAGTGAATCCCCAAGCCCCCACAAAGGAATGTCCACACCCAATGTTAGGTGATAACAGAGTTTCTTTATGTAAAATTAGGTGTAGTTTAATATATACACATACATTACAAGAACTCTATGTACTTTGGTTATACTATTCAGTTAATGGCAATATGATTTAGACTCTGTGTGGTACCACACACTACTTAGATTAATAGAAAATGCACCAACAGTCTGTAAAAAGCATGTGAATTATTAAGCAAGGGGTGACTGCATAGATTAAGGAATAAAGGTAGATACGTTTCAGAACATATGCCATATACTCTCTGTAGACTTAAATAGTAATACTGTGTGAGGATCCCTCCACCCCCACACCTGGGCAACCTGTAAGGGAAAAGTTGAGGTGTACCTTATTTCTATTACAGCCCAGTCCGAAAATGTTCAATAATGTTCTGCTTTACTTCTACCGGTTCAACCACCCCAAAGTACCTGAGATGCCACAGGAGAACAGGATCCACGATGAATCTGGGAGCCCTGGATGATTCCTGAAGCTGGAAGATGATCTTCCTTGTCACAGTACCTTTGGTGTCTTGGCAGGCAAAGAGGTGGAGGTGCTGTGCCTCCCTCAACGGGACCCCTTGAGGATGGACCCCCTCTGCAAGGATGAAGGAGTCACTGGGATGTTGAGGTCAAGAAAAAGTAAGGAACCAGGCAGTGTTGGAAAGGCAGCACTTTTGATCTTTGCGGTGGTGTCCGTTGGCGGGTAGTTACTCTGACTGTGGATGTCTCTTTAAGGTGAAACTTGCTGTGGAGTCCAGAAAGGCCTGGCTGAAGAGGATAAAACCCTTGGGGACCTTGGATGTCTTTCGCAAGCGACTGGTGCAGTGGCAGAAATAGGTGCCGGGATTCGGGATTTCTCAGTTTACTGACATTTAGTTCTTCGTTGCCGCAGCACAGACCTCTGGATGTCTTCTGGCGATCTGAACTCTAGCACTGGACTGGACTTGGCTATGGACCCTCACCAAGTCTGGACCCTCAGGAAATCATCTTCAGCTTTTGGTGCGGGAAACCCACCAGTGAACTTTCCTCTGCACACAGCGAACTGAGATCTTCTTCGGCAGGAAAAAGTGGACAGATGTGGTGTCAGGGATGTCCCTTGAAAGATTCTTTGATCAGGTGGAACCTTTACTGGGGGTGTCTAGCAGCACTATGCAAGTGTACCCCCTCTTCTGGGCGATAGGTAGCAATCTGGCTTCCATCGGTTAGGAACACTCCTCCGAAACCTGGCCGACACAGGAGGACTTCTTCAGATCGATCTGTCCAAGCACTCCTCTTCTGGACTCAAGAAGACCCCTTTTCTGGGCGGCAGGCACACGGGACTGGCTTCGAGGGTACCTCTGATAATTATATTGAGGTGTTATTTATATAGCGCCTTAATCCAAAGCGCTTTAGAGAGCACATATTTACATACAATATCACCCAACCGAAATTGGTACTCATTTATCGATCTCGGAAGGATGAAAGGCTGAGTTGGCCTTGCCAGGATTCGAACCTGCAACCTGCAGATCATGCTCAGATTGCAGCAACGACCACTCAACCCGCTGAGCTATTTTACCAGCATGATGAAGAGTAGCAGGTGCACCATGGTCTCTCGTAGCTCGGGAAGAGGTCGCCTATCCAGGTCGTCTGTTGATTCCGTCCTTGGGTCAGCTCACCAGTCTTCGTATTCCTTGAAGAAATGCAGCTGTAAACGCCTTCCTCCGACTGGACCCAGGATTCAAGCTTCGTGTTTCAGCTTCAGAACATTGGCTGACTGAGCCTGGCTCAGCCCGATTGAGAGGTTCCTAGTTATACACAGTTGTTCCCCATTCACTCAGGCTGCGAGAGGCTCAGTCAGCGAATCATACAAGAGTGCATTTATGCAGGCAGCTAATCGGGCTCGCAGGCATTCAGGCCATTCACCCAAACCAGACAACCATAACACAGATTGTGGATAACCACCCAACCTTTCAGAACACTGCACTGCATTCACTCCAGTTTTAGTCAGTGATGGCCCATGCATTATGTCACACAACCAAAACTAGACAACCACAACATAGAATACGAGTTAACTTCAGACTTCATTCATACACACAGTCCCTGGGAAGGCTCTAGTCAGTCTGACAGGAGACAGCCCCACCGCCATATATGGTCTTTCCACCCAGCAGCCAGTCAGGAGAAAGGGACAGAGACAGGGCTTCCAAGGACTTTGGAAACAGGGTGTAAAGGCAAAAGAACCCAAGAGGCTACAGTGACCATCTTGCCTTTGTCCAAGAATCCATTGATTCCAATGGCAGGGCCATGGGTGTCCCAAAAATGGAGGACACTCAGAGCCATGTCAAGTCAGCATGTAGCTGCCACTAGCCCATACCCCTCCTCTGTGGGCAACATATGTGCCCAAAAACACACACATGGGGGTGTACCCCCACCCATGGGTGCCATAACGGTATTTCATGGGTGGTGTTCACAAAAAGGAAAAAATGAAGAGCTGCACTGCCAGAGGCCCAGACTGGACCTCGGAGGCAGAAAACACACACAAAGAAGTGGTAGGACAAGGACTAGGAAGCCCTGTCTCTTCAAAAGGCTTTTCCAGCATCACAGTCAAGCTGCATGAATTCTTCAGTATTCATTGTGGGTCAGTGGATTCATGGGCTGAACCATTTAGGAGGGGCACGGACCGCTTGGAGTCAGTCAGCACTATCCTGGCAGTCACCCGTCTACACTTGCGCTACTGGGCATTATGGAGAATTATCTTCTTCTTCCATAGATTTCCAGTTGAAGGTGGAAGCAGTACCAAAAGAAATCTTTAGATCGAGGGGGGTGGTACTCATCCAGTGGAGCTCTCCGCTAGATAAGCACCTGCTCAACCAGAGCTGATTCCCTGCAGCATGTTCATTTCAGTCCTTCTTTACTCCAGCATTATCCTTTGATTCCTAACCAACGCAGCTCTGGCATTGGGTATGTTTTACATTTTTTCTGAATCTGCTTGAGGTCGTGATCGTTTTGGAAGTCGGTGTTGCTGGCTTGTGTGTTCTAAATGGTTGTACAAGCTGCTCTCGGACTCTCAAGGCTGACAGTGGCATTATGTTTTCGATCACCAATCTTGCACCTGTGTGCAGCAACCGGTTGCTTTTTTGCTATCTAGTAACTGCCTGTTTTGATAGCATGCTTAACCTCCATAATTCCTGCTGGTTCCATGTGATCTTCTGGCTGATTATTCCTTGTGTCCTCAATTTCGAAACTAGGGCTGTCTGAACTACTCACACCTGACAAGGGATAAAGTAGTGTGATAAAGGATAAGCTGTTATTAACCAATTTAGTGATGCACTGCAGGATCAGTGCCAGATGTAATTGGGAAATAAAATAACAGCAAAGCTCTGTAGTTGTCTCATTACAAATATATGGGGGCCTCTTCCACTTCTGATTTCTTTTCTTTGCATTCTGGGACTTGGAAAAGGAAAAAGTACAAGTACCGGAGTAGAAAATATAAGCAGCCCAGGGACAACTTGGGGGAGCCATTGCACCAACTCACGCTGATCCAGAAAACAAACTTTCTGCACATTTCCTAAAAGCAAAGCATAACCTGGAACGAATGCAGCCGGCGGCTTAAAATAAGGGCTGCCTGTTTTACATGTTATTAGTTGATGAAGATCAAATGCACACAAAAATAAACTGCTGGCTTGCCTGTAATTTTTGGTGTAAATAAATAGAAATAAATAGGCGTAGAATAGAAGCCGAGGTGGTGCCAATGCCGGCCCTTACCTGCTATTGAAGTTGATACTCCCTCTAAGTTGCAACATGGCCAGCTCTCTAGTCAGCAAATGAGAAAGTGAATGTACTCCTCTCGTCGATCCCATCTTCTAAAAGTGTTTCCATTGGCAACGTAAAGGTTTTTAGACTACCGTTTCCCTGAAGGAATACAAAATGACCGTACAAAAATACTACTTGTGACTGCATTACAAAGTGGAAAAAATAATGGCATATAAAGAAAATGTATGCAACACAATTATAGAGAAAAATAGATGTAAATGTCATTAAAACAAATACCATAAAGCTATGATGCTTATATATAATGATACAGTTCCTTTCAGTATTGCATTCTCTGGGATACAAGTGTTTTGCAGCTTTTTTCCTGCATTGATTGCTTAATGAGAACAACGTTTTTGGATCATTTTTAGTCCTCCAGGCATCTGTCTAAAGATGAACAATAGTTCTTTATACTTAAGAATTTGAAAAATAACCTTTTATTTTATGTTGCTTAAATGCTACATTTGTACATGTTTGTTACTTGATGTTTCATTTTATTTGCTTAGGTAATGTTTGATTCCTACTGAACTGTAATCCCCCTCCAAATGACCCTTCGAAAACAGCATAAACCATAGAGACCGGTACATTTGTTATTTCAAACTATAACAATTCTTTTTTTTCTTTAGCTTTAAATTGCTACAACTTAGATGTTTTATTCTAGTTTGCAAAAATGAGTTCATAGGAGCAGGTTTACCGGTATTTCCTTTCAGCTGGAGTCAGAGATTAATTTACTTTCTCTATTGATTTTTTATCGTAGTTTAAACAAATAACTTGTCAAAGAGTGGGTGAGAGTTGCTTAGCCTAAACTGGTTTTTGACTCTGCCTTTTGTAGGTCTTCTTTTCCAATTATCAATACAGTGGGATTTACGCATTCTGATATAGATCCTATTCCAAGCTCGAAGATCTGGGGTTACCTATGTGTCGGGTATGGAGACCCCATTGATCCCTTTTCCGAATTCTGTAGTTGTGTTCTCAAATTAAGGATGAGATAGGCGAACAAAACTACAGCTACCAGAATTGGAGATCTCAACTTGGACCTTTGTCAGTCAGTTGCAACCCTTTCAGTCATCTTTTTATCTGTTGAATTCTAAGTAATTGTAGTTGTACTATTTCCATCACAAATGAAGGACTACAAGGCCCAGAATTTGAAGAAAATCGGACCGGATGGACTACACCTGCTTGATTTCACTTGTAGTTTAGATTTATGCCAGAATGCAAAAGAAAGGTCAGGGTTCTATGAAATGTTAATGTTAAAGGATATTTGTACCACGCACTATCACCACCGGAGTGGTCCCCTGGTGCTCTGGCGGCTCTGAAAAAAGGCAGGGGGGGATGAGTTAGTGGGAGTAAGCTGGAAAAGTGCAAGAGAGCAGTGATGTGCTGTTGGCAGCATCAGCCCGGTGGGTCCGTTGGCTGGACTTGGGGTGTTTTGCGGTCAGTAGTCGTCGTGTTCTGTTGTGCAAGTCTATGTGTGATTTGTTTTGTTGTTGCATTGTAGTGAAGTTTGTGCAGATTGCTGTGGTTTAGGCTTGTGGTTGTGTTTAGTTAGAGTTTGAGAGGTG
Organism: Ambystoma mexicanum; assembly: GCF_040938575.1. NCBI lineage: Eukaryota > Metazoa > Chordata > Amphibia > Caudata > Ambystomatidae > Ambystoma > Ambystoma mexicanum. The sequence continues at coordinate 228,639,942 of NC_090922.1, forward strand.
TACGCAGAGGGATGAAATTGTTAGTGGATTGGTTAGTTGGCATTGCTGTCTTTTCAATTATGTCTAGGTGTGATTTCATCTGGGTGCAGACCTTGCTAATTTTCTATATTCTGTCTAGATGGGAGGCAGGCTAGTGATCATGATTTCATCCAAGTGTGGCGCATCCTAACATTCACCATCCTGTCTAGATGCGACGTAGGCCAAGGTTAAGAATTCCATCTAAGTGTGGCACATGCTAACATTTACAATCCTGTTTAGATGCCGCAGGTTAAGGTTAAGAATTCCATCTGGGAGGGGAGGGCGTTGCTTGGCAGCCATAGAGTAGGCTACATCTCCACTAAGCTCCCTGATCCGACCACTGATCCTGAGAAGCGTGAGCTGCCTTGCAGCAGATTACGGCATTAAAATAACCCTGGATTTGCATGAAGGTGTCTGGAAGAATAAACGAGTAACCGCGATGTGAAAAAACAGAATAATATGTTAATTGTCATCACAGAGCAAATTTCCATGTTGGGTTACAGAGTCTGCCAAACAAGAAGAGCACAAGTAAATGTTCTGGTGAACTACAATGCTTAATTTTTGTTTTGTTTGGTTCGAAGAATTTCAAAATCATAGCGATTACAAGAACAGGGGTACGATGAAATTGATTGATTTCAGCAAGATAACACTATTGGGCCTACTGGGTGACAGTAGGCATAAGGCCTGGGTCTCTAGGGTATACAGCGAACAACACAATTGCTGTTCTCACCTCTTCCAAAGAACAACAATTGCCTGCTGTCAGACCAAGAGATTCCCTGTGCTTTCTTTAACTTGTGGTCCTGCGCTTACAATGGGTAATTACAAGTTCCAGAGTTCAAAGGAGAAAATGGGACTAGATGGCTACTCATGCCCGACCTGGGACAACTTAAGCGCTCTGCTCCTCTAGTTTTCATAAACTCTTGCTGAAGATTGATTTGCCTCTCAGTCTGCACTAATTCATCTGAATAAAAGAATGAACACCTGCCAAAAGAGCTCTGAAGTGGCAAAAGGCAGTCCCATGAGGGCCAGGTGCTTCATCACAGAATTGTATTGATGGCATTGGCAGGTTTCTTCCATGGCGGCATTTATATGGGGCGGGGGTAGAAATGCATGAAGAACTGCTGATGTTGGCTGCCTCCCTCTGTCTTGCTGGAGGGTGTCGGGTCCTTTCTAAACTTCTCGGCCCAACTCCCAAGGTCACCCACTCACCACAAGCTTCAATCAATGCCAATGTGGGTGCACTTGGGAGCAACAATGAAATGACCAAAGAGCTGAAACCATTTGAAGTGTTTTCGTTTTCTCTCTTTTATCCAACTGCATTATTGGACATATAGTCTTACAACATTAATTCCACTCCCCAGTGTGCATTCTAGTATATGTAGTCCTGTTCCAGCTTCGGAGTTTAGTGCAGCAGAATGCATTCTCGGATATGTACTGTTATGGGTCTTCTTTCCTGAGTGAGTCACAGTGCATTTTGGAATTTGAAATCCCTTTGAATATTTTACCATGTACTTACATCTCAAGAGAAGAGAATAATTTGACCCGAGCCTGCTTCACTTTACTGACAACACAATGTGGCATCACAGCACGGTGTCTCCCAATGTAGCTTCCCATTTCCAGATATGATGTCTTAATTTTAACAATTGACAAGCTGGCAGATGCCCTGTTGTTTTGAGACTGCGACTTCAGGACTGTTGAATACGGAAACGCTGAGTAGGGTCAGTTGTGCCTAAATAAATGTGCAGGGAGGAGCAGTGAGGACATCATACTTGCTAGAAGCATCTTTGCAAGGACTATAGTCTTTTTTATATCTCCCAATGTACCACTCGTCAGGGTGGCCAGTCGGAGGTACCCACAACTGAGGTGTGATATGTGATAGCATCAAGAGTTCCATTTATGGAGCTGAGGGCAGTTCTTGCACATCATTGAAACGGTGGCTCCAACCACCGACGAGTCTTCAACTCCTTGTCACTGACGCTCAAGAAACCAAAGTGAATGCCTGTGCAAGGAGAGAGGCGCACACTGCAAGGACAGGTTCTCTTGCATGCATGTCACGCCATAGACTACAAAAGAACCAAAGCACCATGGGATTTGTAGTTCCCTGGTGGTAACTCCTATAAGAAGTATCACTAAACAGGAGCATCTTGGGACAACCAAAAGTGCACGAGCTACCCCTAGATACACTCAAGACAATCGGACCAAAAGGCCCATGCACCACTCTATATAAGTGGATAGCTTAGTCAATACACCATTTTTTATTGTCCTATTAAACAAATTCATTACAAACATCAACACTTTGTGTAACGGATATAAAATGTTTGTCATTACAGTACATTAGATCCATAAAGAATTGGGGTGGTGACTCACGAAGGTCACAGGACATAAATGTCACGTGAGCGCACATGCATATATATTTTTGTAGTGCAAGCACTGAGAGCATGTTGCACAGATTTGATTAGTGTATACTCATATGTCCCGTCCCCTTTCCTCCATACTTTTGGGACATTCCGTCCTGTGGGACGGGACCGGAGCACTTTTTGTAAAAAAGCATCAAATTGAAAAATGTGTCCTTCTCTTTTTACGCGGGGTACCACACGCGGCTGTAAACCCGCCCTCCTTAGCTCCGCCCGCGCATCGCTCTTCAGTCCTTTTCTCCACGCGGTCAGGGCTGGACGCACTTGCATCACCGGGAAGACCTTTTTCTTTTCCCGTTGTCCTTCTCTCCTGCTCCGGTTCTGCGGTCGCATCGTCTTCCGTCTATGCCAGATCGTTTGGGATTTGTCGCTTGTTCCTCTTGCGAACATCGTTTTGCTAGGGCGGATCCCCATTCTCTCTGTTTGGAGTGTCTGGGACCGGATCACCGTTGGGACTCGTGTTTCTACTGCGACCCGCTTTCGGTCCGGGCACTTCAGCATAGTCTTCGTAGGTGGGAGGAGATCTTCCAGAGAGCTCCTCCATCGCATTTTCAACTCTTCGACAGAAAGAAAAGACGCCCGGTAAGTTCCTTATGTTTCAGGCCACCCCGGCTGCGGGACTCCTTCCCGGGGTCCTCCAGGTCCAGGAAGGGGTTCAAAAGCTCTGCTTCCAGGGTTTCTCCTGAGGTGCCTCGCAGGCCTAATAGGTGTACTGGTGTTTTCTCCGAGGGTTCCCGCGAGGGGCCTGCCGATACCGGATCACGAACCGAGGTTCACCAATCAGGTGCTAATAGCCAGCATAGTCGTGCTGAGGTGTTGGGTACCGGAGTTCGCTCCGAGGTCTCCTTGTTTAGAGCTTCCCACAGAGACACCAGGGTGCGCCCTGAGGCCTCCGTTGAGGCTTTCTGTACCGAACCACGGTTCAAGGCCACTGTCTGGGAGCTATAAAGACTTCCTCTTATCGAGGCTAAGGTGTGTACCAACAGAACTGAGAGACCTGTTAAGGTCTTGTCTGTGACGTGGATTCCTCAACTTTACCGCACTCGCAGTGTTACCAGTTCGGTTGAGGGGGGCACATAGATGGGTCGCTGATCGTAACTCCTCCGTTACCGGTTTTGCCGAGGTTTGTCTTTTTGAGGCGAATTCAAGGGACAGTAAACATCCAAGACCCCATAGTACTGGCTCTGCCGGGGATCCTTTTATCAAGGCTAAAGTTTTGATCAAGTCCCCTGACCAGTCTGTGGCGTCACCTGCCTCATCTCCACATGTCACGCATGTGACGCAGTTCTCCTCAGATGCTCAAAAAATGGCGGGCTTTCCCATGTGGTTTACGTGGTCTACAGCAGCCATTTTGAATTCTTCCCTCACACCCATGCTATCGACGGTGGGTGCTGGGAACCTTCTTTTTGGTGGACAACCTTTTCCACGTGACGGTGTGAATCCATTCCGCCCCTCTTATGACTGGCGTGCTCGGATGCCACTACCACATTCAGTCTTGCTTCCTCCTAAATCTGCCCCTTTGGTCTATGTGGATCCGGTTGGTGGTGGCCCCTCTTGGCAGCCCTCCTCACTACATTCATGGTTTTATGCCCCTCATGAGCGGCCTCTGCCCACTCCAGTGCCTAAGATGTCGGCGGCAGGATGCCTTTGTTGGGAAATTTCATAGTCTTATGAACTCTGATCCCATGAGGGAGTACTTTAAAGGACTCTTTAGGGAAATCTGCATCCTGCCCCGACGGTTTCAGTCACGGCACCGGTCGCCCCGGCAGCGGCACCGCCGCTGCCTTCCGGCCCACCTCCAGATGTTCCGCCTCTGCCTCCCTTGCCTCTGGTTGACAAGACTCCAGCAGAGCAAGACGTCAATTTGACACCGGTCGCATCGCAGCCGATCGCTCCGGATGCACTAGACGACCCCCGGGCAGATCAGGATAGTGAGGACCAGGAACGCTCTGTCCAAGCATTCCACGACCGGGTACTGGATATGTCACTCCTTGCCATACCAGTACCTGAGGCACCTGCTCCGCAGCAAGGGGTGCTTTTGGGGGCGCTAACCATATCTCCACAGGAACGCACCAGCCTGTTCCTTCAGAGGGACATCCTGGCCGAGGCCCGCAATGTCTGGGATAAACGCCACACTGGGCTGCACAGAAATAAAAGAATTGATGCCTGTTACAGGCTTCACACCTCCGAGGAAGTAGCCTTGGCATCATGCCCGCTCCCGTCCTCGACTGTGGTAGCGGCCGCCACTCTGCAATCTAAGCCAGCCTCTGCGACCTCCACAGCTGCGGCCCAGGTTCTGGCCAAGGAAGATAAATTCCTCAATTTCATGGGCAGTAAGATTTTTGCTAACTCGGCGCTGCAATTGCGTCAGGCTAATGCAGAGCTCATTTTGGTGGCAGCAAATATGAAACTGTATTGGGATTTGGCTGACTTCCAGGAGTTCATTCCTGTTGACAGGCTGGAAGACTTTAAAGGCGGTTTATCAGAGGCCAGGGTGTTGGCGCAGGATATGCTGGAGGCTGCTGTGCACCATGTTGACACCTCAGCTCGAGGCCTCATGCTGGGGGTGGACACCTCTCGTCAAGCTTGGCTTCATGCAACTAAGTTTTTAAAGGAGGTCCAAGATAAAGTTCTGGACCTGCCTTTTGACGGCAAAGAGCTGTTTCATGCTTCAACGGATGACGAGCTTACAAAGACTAAAGCGAGCATGCAAACTGCCAAGTCTCTGTCGGTGCTAGTGAAGCCCCCAATCAACGCTCAGAGATCTGGATCCCAGTCTCGGTCCTCCTCAGGCTTCAGAGGGTTCCAGTACCGCAGGTCTCCTAGGACTGATCCGCCGCGAGGTAACTCCCGTCAGAGGCAGCAACGAGGTCCGTTTTTCTCTCGGTCTTCAGCCTCCACTTCAGGGACAGGTAGTCTCTCCGCCGAAAAGTCTGCAAAATTATATTGTTGGGTGCTTGCACGAGACTCAGGTGGCAGGACGAATCTTGTCTCATCTGGAGGCGTGGCAAACCATCACCGAAGACTGGTGGGTTTTGTCCATTGCTTGGGTGGGCTTCCACTTGACCCTACCCCACCCTGTAATCCTCCCTTTCAGCAGTCGGGGACGCCCTCAGTCAGAGCCGAGGCCCAGCTTCTAGCTTCTAGATCTCAAGGCTGTGGAACCCGTTCCCCTAGTGGAACGAGTGGAGTGCCTCTATTCTTGTCTGTTTACAGTGCCTAAACCCAACCAGGCTGGCCCGCGCAACATTCTAGACCTTTCCCAGTTCAACCTTTCTCTTCCCCAAGAGAAATTCAAGATGATCACCCCCTGCCAAGTAAAGTCCCCCCTTCAGAAGGGCGACTGGGTCAGCGTTGTGGACCTTCAGGACGCATATATGCATATCCTGATCTGGATCCTGCATTGAAAATATCTGCGGTTCTCCCTGGGAGAGGAGCACTTCTAATTCCGAGTGCTCCCTTTTGGTCTCAGCTCAGCGCCGCGTGTCTTCACAAAGATGTCGGTCATTGCGGCTTTTCTACGGCTATTGGGTATTCATGTGTATCCATATTTGGACGGCTGGTTTCTGCGCAGTCCTTGTCCAGTGAAAGCGTCAAGCAATCTTCAGTCTCTCCAACAGCTCCTGTTCCGGTGTTGGGCTGTTGGTGAACTGGCGGAAATCCTCCATGACGATCTCTCAGGACCTGATATTCCTGGGTTTCCGTTGGAACACGATCGACTGCAGAGTGTACTTGACTGTGGACAGGATGGCGGATCTGTTAACCACGTGTCCATTTTTCAGTCAGAATATGTCAGCCTGGTGGTTCCAGAGGCTTCTAGGCCTCATGACCTTGTGTGTGCTTGCTCTTCCCCATGCTCATCTCAAAATGTGAATCATGCAGATGGATCTTCGGAGTTAATGGCTTCAGGCAGTGGACCCGGACACCAAAATGATTCCGGTCCAACCCTGCATGGTGACAGATCTCCTATGGTGGTCATCTTCCAGCAATCTGTTGGTGAGTGCTCATTTTCAGGAGCCCTCCGCTCAAGCGGCCATTACGACGGACTCCTCCCTTTTCGGGTCAGCGCGATGATGGATCATCTTCAGGTTTTCGACCTGTGGTCGCCACAGGACAGACAGTTTCACATAAATTATCTGGAGCTTCTGGCGATTATCCTGGCGCTCAAAGCTTTCAAGCCAGTGATTGTGAACAAAGTGGTTCGCATCCGCACAGACAATGCGATATCAATGTTTTACATCAACAAACAGGGGGTACCAGGTCACCTTCCCTTGTAGATCTAGCCATTCAGATTTGGGAATGGGTCATTCAGCACAGTGTTTGGCTGCTGGCGGTGCACATTCCGGGCCAACTGAATGTGACTGCAGACTCTCTCAGCCGACGAGCGGTGGTCAGCTACGATTGGGAACTAAACACAGAGATCCTCTCGGACCTTTTTTGCCATTGGGGCACTCCAGAAGTGGACCTCTTTGCGACGTCATCAAACAGGAAGCTTCCTCTTTATTCTTCCAGGAATGGGCTTGGAGCTTCTTCCCTGGGGGATGCTCTCGAGATTCTGTGGCACAACATGAGGGCATACACCTTCCCGCCTCTTCCTCTGATTCACCGGGCGCTATACAAGCTCAGGAACACGACTAATTGCACTCTCCTGTTCAAAGCCCCTTGGTGGCCAGCCAGATTCTGGTTTTCGGAGCTTCATCCTTTGTCAGTCTGCTCACCGATCAGGCTTCCGCTGATTCCCGACCTGCTTCACCAGAGCGATCAGCAGCAGATGTGGCAACCCCCTCCCCCCCACAATCATTCAGCTTGGCAGCATGGTGCCTGAGTTCAAATCTTTAGAAAATTTCAACTTGTCTGCGGACGATATGCGTATTATCCAGATGGCTAGAAAACCTTCAACATGGTCTCAGTATATGAGCAAATGGCTCTGGTTCTGTCACTGGCGTTTAGCTAAGCAGCTGGACCCCAGAGAAGCTACCATCAACACAGTCCTGTCATTCGTTTCTCATCTGGTAACTTCAGGCGTACATGTCTTGTCTTGTAGGACTTATTTGTCGGCTCTCGCTGCTTGCCTGTTCAGACTGTTGCTCTTTTTCATTGACAAACTGTGTCATTAAAAGACACTTTGCAGGTCTATTGCATCTTTATCCACCTATGTGCAACCCGCATTCAAAGTGGGAATTGAATGTGGTCCTCCCTGTCTTATGCCATAGACCTTTTGAGCCTGTGACTACGGTGGACTTGAAGTTCCTTTTGTGGAAAATGGCTTTTCTGATTGCAGTGACTTTGGCGAGGCGTGTAAGCGAGCTTCAGGCCTTGTCTGTAGAACATTCATTCCTCACCTTTCAGAAGGACTAATCCATCTTTCCTTCCAAAGGTGGTATCCGATTTGCATCTGAAGCAGTCTATTTCCTTACCCGTTTTCTTTCCAGACCCGGCCTCACATGCCGAGAGGGTAGTACATAATTTGGATGTCTGGCGAGCTCTAAGGTTTTATTTGGACAGAACATCTAAACTTAAGAGCTCTTCCCAGCTTTTTGTGACCTTCGGAGATCGAAAGGAAAGCCGGCCTCGAAAGCAACTATCTCCCGATGGATTGCGTCCTGTATTTCAGAGGCGTATACTGTTCAGGGCCTTCAGCCTCCAAAGGGAATTCATGCCCATCTGGTGCGGGCCAAGGCAGCTGCCGTTGCCTTCCAGAAATATGTTCCCTGGGAAACCATTGCCAGAGCAGCTACGTGGGCTTCCCCATCATCTTTTTGTAAGCATTAATGCTTAGACCTGAGCGCCAGAGACGATTCTCAGTTCAGGCAGGCGGTTCTTAAAAACCTCTTTTAGTAAAGGAGTTCCATCCACCCGTTTTCCTGTGAGGAGCGCTTGGTAATCTCCCAAACGTATGAAGGAAAGGGGACTATGGACTTGGAGTAAGGTAGTCACTACGGTGAGTAACTTTGTTAGTAGTGACGTAGAGTGTGTTCACTATACAGGTGAATGGCTGCTGCCAAGGTAACACCAGAAGCAAGATCATTTGTAATATGGGCTTACAGAATTTAGAAGTTATGGCACCTCAAGGCCGGGACTAAAAATATTGTCAGTGACAAAGGATTGTCTAAGATTCCTATGGTCTGTTAATAGACTTTGGTCAATGAAATTATCACTTGAGAGGAAATGTTGGTGTTGGTATTGATGTGTTTAGGGCAACATGTGAAAAGTACTGTATAAGATAGGTACTATTAGAATTAAGTATTTTACTGTTGTTTATCCCAAAAACACCCTCCCCCGCCTATGAAGTTGCTGCATTAGGATGGTGGTAAGGAACGAAACATGTTGGGCATATGAGGAATCATACCTGATCAGTGTTAGAAATATGAGACTGAGCTGGAAGATATTAAACTCCATGGTTAGGACAGTCGTACAGATTAAGATTAGTTCTTAATTGTCATAATATATTGTGGAATTAAATGAAGTCGTCTAGGGGATCAGATGTGAAATTTTAATTGTTGACCGTTTTAGAGTGAAAGGAAAATTGTATAAATGTTGGCATATGTTTACGAATACTGATTGATGTCATTTTTGCCTCATTAACCGTACACAATGGGTTGATGTTTTTAATTTCTGTAATCAAACACTTAATAAAGTCTAAGCTATACACCTATAAAGAGTAGTTTATGGGCTTTTTGGTCTTATTTTGTTAACGCCTGTACGATCACTGAACCTGGAAGGAAAGGGCCTCTTTTGCAAAAGTCACTGAAAACAGGGCAACAAGAAAATTCTGACAGCACTGTCAGTGTCAAATGGTACACTAGGAGTTAGGGTCATTGCATTTGTCATACATCCAATGAGAATAGAACCAAGGTGCCACGTTTATTGTGTTTGCATTAATAGGCACAACCTATATAATAACATACCCCAAAGCGCATTGGACAGTAGTCCATTGTAGGATCACTGTGAGCGCAAACAAACCTACTGCTGTGACATCTTTGGAAATAACAGTGAGTGGTGGCAATGTGACACCAACGTGGCTTTAAGAGCATAGCCTCGGGCTACCACATGGGCAGTAGGCTAGTAGTACCCCTGTAGCCCCCAGGACTTCAGAGTGAACCAAAGAAGACGGTATTGGGGCATTACTAGCCAGCAAGGTCACATTGACAGCTAACTCTCAACGACCCCAAGCTCGAAGTCTAGATCCAGAAGTCTAGATCCAGAACAAGCACACCCAACATTGAACCTCCCCCATCCTGGGGAAACCATCACTGAGTGGATGATTTGGTTGAACTCAGTCCTGGTATACTATACAGCAGCAGATGGTGGGAAGTTCACAGATGATGAAAAGGAAGCACCACTTGTGCACTAGTTTGATAGGATGGTTTACGAATAGTCTGGAATTCGACAGAAGCAACTACTACACTTACGAAAAGGTTGGTGGAACGAGCAAGACAAAAACATATAAATAAGCCATCTGAGTTGCCAGTTATTTTTGCAAAAAGCTGAGAAAGAGGGAAAGGGTAGACAATTGTGTTGCTGCCTGCAGAGGTCTCATCATTACATGCAATTTCATAAGCATAGCACAAAAATATCTTACAGACCACTTGATTAACATTTCTGACCACAATACACAACAGAAATGTTGGAGAGCAACAAACAAAAAACATCTCTGGCCATGTACGTAGCAAGATCAGTTGGCATGGAGTAGAAACGTGTGAAGATAGTTAAGGCAGAAGATAATGGCACTCGATTTGACTTCATGTTTCCAACAGATAGAACTTCATGACAAATTCGGGTATCGTACATCCTTTGTTGCACCATAGAGAGTATTTCAATACTGCAGCATGCCGTTTGGTTTCTCTTCAGTCATCTCAATTTTCCAGCACTTGATACAGAAACTGTTTTTCAGGATGAAAAGAATACATGTCTTACAGGATTGTTGGTAAGCATGCCTCTTGTCCACACCAATAGCCAAAGCTAGTGAAAATTGACCCTTGACGTGTACGAAATGGTGTGCTGTGTGCTTGGGGAGAACCGAGGAGGCAAGTGATTTTTTTAATGATTGGCTAGTAGCTTGCAACTTGAAATGTGTACCCCGGGTGGTGAGAATAAAGTGGGGAATGAGGCATGCCTCCATGTAGTTTTGAGTGCCATCAAAGCTAAGGGCCAACCTCTCTGGTTGTTGAAGATCCTGCTCAGGTTGTAAGAAGTGGCATATTTGATGTTACACCATAGGTGCAGCTGCCATAAAATGAAAGAGTTGGTTGGAACCTTGCTGGGTATTGTGTCCCCTAAAGACCAGGCCCAGCCCAAAATGTTCTTCTATTACTATTTTGCCAGCAAGACTACCCACATGAGAAGTGCCCAAGGAAAGTGTGAGGTTCAGCTGGACTGTGGCATGAGACCTCAAAGCAGAGAGTGGGATGTAGATCCCTTTCCTCAGCAGGTTCCTGCTTCTGGAACAGCCTCCCTCGACCCCCTCAGACTTGAGCCGGATCGCCGTAAGATCCGGAAACTTCTAAAGACTTTCTTCTTCTCCTCTTCTTTCCCTCTCCTCCTCCTGTGCTAATGTCCCTCTGCCACTGCAACTGGTGTCTGGTCCCTTCTGAGTCATACAGGGGTCAGACCACACCTGACCAGTCTCCCCAGCATCTCCTTCTAGCACTTGCCCTCATGTACCCTTCTGCGGACTAACTTGAATCTGCTCCACCCTGTCCATTGCACTTATCTGCCCTTCCCCCTTTTTCCCTTGGCACTTGCCCTCGTTGGCCACCCCAGCACTTGCTCACCCCCTTGGGCTCCCCACTGCTGCCCTTCACCCCCTCCCTTCCTGCCCCCTACTCCTACCTCCCCTGCACTTATCACCTGGGTCTGTGCACGTGCACGGTAGGATTGTCACAAGGCCAATATAACCGTCTTTGTAGTTTTCTTTTTCCTTTGTCTTGTGGTGCATGGAAACACTTGTGTATAGGCACCATACAAATGCCCAATAAATAAAATAAAATAAATGAACAACTCTGCTAACCCCATGCAGAGAAGTGAGCATAACCATTGCATCAATTACATGCTTTGAAAGAGGCATACAGGAACTACTATGTGATATAATCGTTTATTTATATAGCGCTTATACACAATGTGTTTCAAAGCGCTTCACGACAAGGCAGGCAACAAGGGAAAATACAAAAAAATTCTTACAGGCCATGAACAACAAGAATGTGAATTTAACTATCGTACCTGGCCTGGCGACATTTCAGATAGTGCAAGTGCTAAGACACAGATAGGAAGGAAATGGGAACAGACGGGTGACTACCGTACTAGGCCTGACAATATTTTTGGTGGAGCCGGAGAATTACGAGAGGTGAGGGAGAGGGGAGGAGAAAGTAGGGAGAGGAACAAAACAAGCGAATATCGTACTAGGCCTGACAACATTTCAGATAGTGCTGGAGGGGGAGGGGGAATGACAAGTTAGGGGGGGTGGGAGACAAACATTTGTTACTATCAGGGACAATTCTGATACAGTAAGTGCATAGAAAAAAGTAAGGGAGGGGGAGGAGAGACAGAGAAAGGGGGAGGGAGAAGAGAACAGATAATAAAAACAGAAGGAGAGCAGAGAAGCAGAAGGGAGAGCAAATACAGTTGCAGAGCTCAGTAAAACACATAGGGCCTCATTACGACCCTGGCGGTACGGGGTAAACGGCGCAGTAAAAGGTGCCGGCGCCGTTTACCCCGTACCGCCTCATTACGAAGTCCCCTCGCGGGACCCAGGATGCAACGCCTGGTCATACCAGGCGTGCTTACCGGGTCCCGCGAGGGGAAGAGGGAGCAAACAACGGGCCAACTCGTAATGGCCCGTTGTTTGCTCCCTCTCCCATTCCCATTCAGCCCTATGGGGGCTGAAATGGAAATGGGGAAGGACCGGGTCCTGGTCCTTGGAGGGAGGAATTACCGGGCCTTCCGAACTCGGAATGGCCCGTTTATTCCTCATTCTGAGCACCCGGACGCGATTTCGGCGGCAGCCATGCCGCAAATAGCGGCATGGCTGCCGCCAAACTCGTAATGAGGGCCATAATGTTGCAAGGGAACAGAAAATGTAGGCAAGGATTCAAGTGATGATGGGCACAGCATTATTCAGGGCCAACCTGAATGAGATCCTGGGGAGGTCCAGCATGAGAGTTGAGAGGGTGAAGCACCAGGAGTCAGTGTCCAAAAGTCGTCAAATCCAAGCGTTGGCAAAAGTTGTTGATGGTGAATCAAGACAACTCCTGCAATGAATGGAAGGGGGGGGGGGTGGAAGTAGGGATAAGGGGAGGGGGAGGCGGGAAAAGAGATCAGGGAAAGCAGAGTGGTGAGGGAAGAAGGAGGTGTGGGGGGCACAGAGAGACCTCACAGGGGACCAGAGGGATGGGGGCCACACAGAGGTATCACTGGGGACCGGAGAGGGGTGGGGGCCACACAGAGGTATCACTGGGGACCGGAGAGGGGTGGGGGCCACACCGAGGTATCACTGGGGACCAGGGGAGGGGTGAGGGGCACACATAGGCATCACAGGGGACATGAGTGAGTATGAGGCCCTGGAGTGTATTGCTGTTTAAGACATTTCAAAACCATAATTTGGGGTTTACTAGTGCACATGCTGAGTACAAAGGGGATTTCCACTGCTTCTTGCATAACACGTTGCGTGGCTGTGGAAATAATGGGCTTCGAAGTGAGAGTGGTGGACGTTATAGGGTTGCAGAAAAATCGTAGTTGATACTTCCTCGGTACCACAAAGTCTCGAGAGACAATGTGATTAAGACCCTGTTTAAGGTGCAGAATGAATTGAAGAATGCATGGTCCCTTCTGGTTAGCCAAGTCATCTTGTGTGAACTTTGTTTAGTAAACAGGTAGGAAGATGAAGAGGCTTATGTCATCCACAAAGGGATCAATGAGACTTGGACGTCTGTGATGAAAGACATACTCCTACGTCACGTCCCCTTACCTCCATACTGTATGGGCATCCCTCGCTAGGGTCGGGAAACTGAACCTTTTTCACCAGAAAAAATTGTCTTTCTCTTTAAATTCTGTTGTGCACAGGGGCGCGGCCTGAGAGCATGTCCTCCCTTTGGAGTCCTCCGCCCACCAGTGCTACTCCTCAGTCCTCTTTTCTGCATCGACAGGAACAGTCCTCTTTCACCTAAGCTGTCCTCGAGACCCTTATTTTTGCTCGTAATTCCACGCTACAACTTCTCCAGCCTTACATTTTTCTTTTTTCACTTTAGCTCTAATTCTTCAGAGACATAAGTACTCCCTCCTCCGGTGCCCACGCTCCTCCCTGGCTTCAGCAGGTGTCCGGCATGCGAGGGTTCCTTTCCCACGTCGGACCCACACGCACTTTGCCTCCAGTGCCTTGGGGAGGACCATGGCTGGGACGGCTGCTCGGCGTGCGATGCGATTACCCTGCGCTCGCTAAAGAACTGCTTGGCCTGTTTTTTCCAGATCACCAACGGAGCACATCAAAGAGTACGTCAGGAGGAAGACCAGGCCAAAGATAGGGGCCCTGTTTTCCACTGCACCCCGCAGGAGTGACTCATTCCCAGGGAAGCGCCCAAATGGGAGGGGCATTCTAGGTCCTAATTACCAGCAAGGGGACCATGGCTCTACGAGCTACCGGCCACATGGCTGAGGGGTCCAAGGATCCTCCCGGTCCTGCTGCTGAGGGGCCTCAAGGCTCTAGTACCGGGGTACTCCCTGAGGGGCTTAGCTCTTCTACCGGGCACAAGCCTGAGGAGGGCACCTGAACGCAGTACCACATGCTGTACCGGCAACATTGCGAGGGCACTCTGCCTCCCAGGTATATAACCTAAGGTGCAGGGACGATCTGAGCCTTTGCAGTCAGGCAAGCAGGCGGAGACTGGGCCCACTATGGCAGTCGTCATGCAACAAGCACATACGCAGTACCAGACAAAATGGCGGCGCAGCCTGAGGTTCACCATTCGAGTGTGCAGCAGGGATCAGACCGCGCCCCAGGGGTGGAGTGGTCACCTCAGGTCACCTGGTGCACCTCATACCCTGCTACATCTACGCAGGGGCGATTCACGGACCCCAGCTACCAGAGGCAAGGTGCTGGGAGAACGCAGCAGGAACGCCGTACTAGGCAGCCTGACAGGTCCCCCAGCCAACTGTGATGCTGGAAATGCATCAGAGGGACAGGGCCTCTGAATCCTTGTCCTTTACTGCTTTTTATCGTGTGTTCTGTCACGCTTTCTGCCCAGGAGTCCATGTGGGACTCCTGGCAGTGCAGTTCTCTCTTTTGGTTTGGTGAACAGACCCATGGGATACCCGTATGGCACCCATGGGTAGGGGTACAACCCTGTACCCCTAGTGTATGTTTTTGGGCACCTGTGGGTGGCCCACAGAGCAGGGTATGGGCTGGTGGCAGCTCCATGCTGAATTTGACAGGTGCTCTGGGTGTCCTCCATTTTGGGATACCCAGGCCCTGCCATTGGGATCAGTTGATTCCTAATAGGAAAAAAGATGGCCCCTGTGGCCTCTTGCTCTCTATTGCCTGTTACCTTGTTTTCCCAAAGTCCTGGGAAGCCCTGACTCTGTCCCTTCCCGCTGACTGGCTGTTGGGTGGAAGTTCCATATATGGTGTTGTTGTGAAGGCCCAGCTAGACTGACTGGAGCCTTCCCAGTGACTGTATGTTGTGGGTACCTCCTGTGGGTGGGACCTGGGTGAATGGAGTGTGTGACCAATATACACTCCTTGTTGTGGTTGTCTGGTTTCTGGCATGAGAGACAAAGACTGAGACAGCCCTGCCCGAAACTGCCCTGAATGCAGTGTGTAGTGTTGAATGGCTGGGTACTTGTCCCAATCCACATTCCTTGTTGTGAGTGTCTGAAAGGGAGGAGTGTGGCCTGAATGCACTGTGTGCCTGATTGGCTGACTGACTGCATGAATGCCCTTCTGTATGATTGGCTGCTGAGTTTGTGCCAGCAGTGTGGATGAGAGACAGAATAGTATATCTGGGGACCTCTCACCACTGGTTCAGAGGTTTCAGGGAACGTTCAGAAGCTTTCAGAAGCGTTCTGGAGCTGAGTCTCCACTCTAAGAGTAACTGGAACTGCTGATCCTCGACGTCCAGCTGGAAGAAGAAGACTTGCTGTTGCATTTGCTTCGACCGATCCGAAGGCTGCCGAAATCGTCGAAGACTGACCCGAGAGAGGACCTGGTAAGGCGCCCTCTTCCCGTGCTCCGCGGGACCATCGAGCACCGCTCCATCTTCGCCGAAGCGCCCTGGAAGACAGACCCTCGAAAGGCTGCCGACCCAAGATGGGACCGCCGAGGAGATCGAAGTGAAGCACCCGGACATCGCCGCCGTCGAAGTCCATTGCCGTCGACCAGGGTTCGCAGGTTTATGTAACCGCTGGAGGCCCATCGAAGTTCTGTTGCCCAGCCGTGGGAACCACTTGACGCCGTGCCGCCGACGACCGGAGCCGTCCGCTCCTTTGCCTTAGAACATTCGAATCGAAGGACTCCCTCGTCCGCACCGTCGACCGCTTTATCCTGCCGGAGAAAGCCGAGAACGACCAACGCGCTGAGGAGAAACCTGCCGGTGGGTTTCCCGCCACCCGAAGGCCACAAAGACTCGAACGACTCGACGCCCTTGCTGGGCCTCCATCTCCACAATCTTTGCGGTCCAGAACTATTGTCACCGAGGTGCCCCGCACGCCTCTGCCTTGCAGGACGCCGACGCTCCGACGCCGACGAGCACCGCTTGGACGAAGCTGCCGCCTCATCGACGCCGTTCTACCCTGTTTGTCGACGGACGTTCAACGCCCCGTGCCTCCCGCTTGAAAGGGAAGGCATTCAAGAAGGGCCGTCGATTACCCGTCGCCAAACACCGAGTTCCTCGACGCTTCTCGACGCCTCTCGACGATCCGTGACTCCCGCTTGAAAGGGGGTCGCTCAAGAAGGATCTGTCGACGCCTCTTCGAAGAACTCGACTCCACTAGGTACATTGGGGGGGGGTAAAAACATTATAGGAGGGAATAAGACTTGCAGAACAATATATGGACTGGGCTTGTGCTATATCTTTATTTTACAGGTTGCCCAGGTGGGGGGATCTCCACACAGAACTGTGTCTAGTGGTAGGGGCCAGTATTCTGCCTATTGCTCAACCATCTTATTTTCTCTCCTCTCTCTATTGTTGGTTTCACTCTATTTGATCTGTGTGACATTGTTACAGTATTGTTGATGCACTTTAATGAGATCTAATACAAAGGGCTGTACCACTTTAGAATTGTATATATTTGCCATTGTTGATTTTCCTAAGTACAAAGTGAGTTATTATGATAAGTGTACATAACCTTGAATATTGATTATATAAAGACTGTGTTCTAACCAATACAGTGTGTGGACATTCCTTTGTGGGGGCTTGGGGACTACACTGTACTTAAGAACCAGCCTGCATCACCTCCTGAGAAGCTAGGCCTTGATTGCTCGTCCATTGCTACCGTACTAGAGAATCTTGGCTGGGGTCCTCTGTGCCTCTCCTCTACCATATATAGAGAGCAGAAGTACAGACACCCCCCACCGGTCTTCCTCTTCACACTGGTGGCAGCGGTGGGATGCTTATGGTTTTAAGAATCAGTGTATAACCGTGCCACTTACAAAATATCTGCACTTTATTAAATTAAGGTTTAGTTGTGTACAAGATAACTGCATTACAAACAATGGAGTCTATTGCAAATGGCAAATTGACTCGGATGAGCTTGGAGGCTCTCCAGAGTGCTTGTGAAGCCAGGGAGTTAGACTTTGTGGATAAGTCTAGGGCTGAGCTGATAGCTGCCCTGGTGGACTACCAGACTGATGGTGAAACTCTTGATGAGGGGGGGAATGCAACCAATGAGGACTCTGCCCCTGGGGTTTCTGCTGAATCTGTTCCTGGGAATGCCGCCATTCCTGCTGCCTCTGTTCCAAACCCCAGCAATTCCTTGGAGCTTGAGTTATTAAGGATGAAATTGGCCTTTGAATACCGCAAGTTGGAAATAGATGTTGAACTTAAGAAAGAGGAGTTGGCTCAACAAGTGGAGCTCAAGAATAGGGATCTTGAACTCAGAAATAAGGACCCTGAACTCAAGAGCCAGGACACTGAATGTCAGAGAATCCAGCTAGAGAAAGCTAGAGTGGAGACTTCAGCTAAAACCAGTGAGAGTGTCAGGTCCCCAGCCACCAAGTTTATGAAAGATTTGGTTGGTGTATTTGTGGAGGGTTCAGATATCCTCCAATGGATTGAAGCGTTTGAAATGGCTTGTGCGATTCATGATGTTGATAAAAGAGATTGGGCTAGGTGTTTGTTAAGCAGAGTGCCTCAAACTGGATATGACTGTATTCTGAAGCTGAGTGTGGAAGAAAGGGGTCAGTATGAGTGTATGAAGTCTGCTTTGATTGCCAAGTTTGGCAAGACGCCTACCCAATACCTTAGAAGGTTCAGGGATTTTAAGAAAAGAGAGAATGTGTCTTGGGTTGACTGGGTGAGTGCTGCGCACATGAACATGATGGGGTGGATCGATGGATACAAGGTTAAGACTTTTGTTGAATTGTCCCACCTCTTGTTTTTTGAGCATTTTTCTGAAGCCTGTTCACCAGAGCTGCGTCAGTATGTGGCTGACCAGAACGTTTTGGACCCCTTTAAGATGGCTAGGTTGGCTGACAAGTGGGTCTCCCACCGGGTGTCCCCTAAGGACTCCAGTGGGAAGGACAAGGACAAGGACAAAGAAAAGGGGGCCTCTCAGAAAGCTGAGGAGTCCCACAAGCAGTCACAGTCGGGTAAACCTAAACCTTCCTCTCCCAAGACCCAAAAATCTAGTGGGGATAAAAGTCATCTGTGGGTGGGAATAAGAGTAGTGGTCCACCTGCTGCAAAGCAGGCTCCCAGTGGTTCCAGTACCGTACCCCGCACTCCTGGCGCTTGTTGGGACTGTGGGGCTCTGGATCACAAAAGGGGTGACTCCAAGTGTAAAGGTAAGACACTTGGAGTACAGGCTGTCAGCCTGACCTACCCTTACCCCGTGTCTGAGGTGGAGGCCACTGTCCTCCCCTCCTCTACCGGGATCACATTTGGTGCTCCGGTAGAGATTTCCTTAGTGTCCCTTGGGGCCTGGGACCAGTATGCAGAAGTACTGGCGACTATCCCACAGAACACCCGTAGGTTTTTGAGAAGTGTCCTCTTGAATGGCCAGCCTTCTACTGGTTTGAGAGACACTGGGGCAAGCATGACAGTGGTGGACAGGACCCTGCTCAAGCCAGAGGACTATGTAGGTGCTCCTCTGCAAACCACCGGGTTAGCTGGTGGGCCTCCCAAATTATCACCTGTAGCCTTAGTCACACTCATGATTGGAGACAAGACAGCAAAGCTTCCTGTCCTGGTTCAGGACAATGTCCCTGCTAACATTCTGTTAGGAAATGATCTAGTAGAGTTGGGGTTGATCTCGGATGGTCTTCCCATGACTGCTGCTGCAGTCACTAGGTCACAGGTGACACCGGGTCTGGCTGTGGGTCAGGTACCCGAGCCAAAGGCGAGGCCTAAGGCAAGAAGAAGGAAGCCCAAGAAGGCCACCTCTGTGGAGGGAACACCTTCTCTTCCTGCTGTTCCGACAGCACCCATTGGGATCCATGCTCCGGACGGGCTGGGTCCAGTGGAAAACCCAAACTCAACTCCTGTGGGAGAAGAGACAGAATATTCTCCTGGTTCTCAACCCGGAGGATCATCCCGACCTTCAATGCTTGTTAGCTGAAGGGGGACCCTCCCGGGCAGACTTCTGTAAGGGACAGAGAGAGTGCCACTCTCTCGAGGGACTGAGGAAACAGGCCCTGTCCCAGGCACAAGGAGAAGTGCCTAGGACATTCCGGATTTATTGGGAGGGTGAGCTCCTTGTTAGTGAACCCACTAAGCCTGAACCTGGTGCCCTCAAGAGTTTGGTGGTACCCCAGGTTTACAGGCCCTTCCTACTGCAGTTGGCGCATGAGGTGCCTTTGGCTGGTCATCTTGGGACCAAGAAGACTAAGCAGAGGCTCTCTGCCCATTTCTACTGGCCAAGGATGGGAGTAGAGGTGGAGTCCCACTGCAGGACCTGCCCAACTTGTCAGTTGTCTGGCAAGACTGGAGGTAGTGTCATTGCCCCACTGCAACCATTGCCAGTGGTTGGCACACCATTTGAGAGGGTGGGCATCGACATCGTCGGTCCCCTTGACCCTCCCACTTCAGGTGGACATCGGTTCATCCTGGTCTTGGTAGATCATGCCACCAGGTACCCTGAGGCAATACCCCTTCGGACTGTTACTGCCAAGGTGGTTGCCAGGGTTCTCCTGGGTATTTTCACCCGTGTTGGATTCCCCAAGGAGGTTGTCTCTGACGGAGGATCCAACTTCATGTCTAGTTACATGAAAACCATGTGGAAAGAGTGCGGGGTAACCTACAAGTTCTCCACCTCTTACCACTCCCAGACCAATGGTCTGGTTGAGAGATTTAATAAAACTCTCAAGGGCATGCTAGGGGCTTTGGAAGAACCCCTAAGGAGGAAATGGGATCTCCTCCTGCCATGCCTGCTGTTTGCTTACAGAGAGGTACCTCAAGAGGGTGTTGGTTTCAGCCCCTTTGAGTTACTCTTTGGACATCCCGTGAGGGGGCCCCTCGCCTTGATCAGAGAAGGCTTGGAAGCCACCCCTCCAGGTCCCGCCAAGCAAGTGGGGGACTATGTGTTAGGCCTCAGACGGAGGCCTAACACATAGTCCCCCACTTGCCTCAGACGGAGGATGACACAGATGATGGGTCAGGCAACAGCAAATCTCAAGGCCAGCCAGGAATTGAATAAGTACTGGCATGACCTTAAAGCCTCGCAAGTGGATTGGACTCCGGGACAGGAAATCCTTGTGATGGAGCCTACCAAGCCTAGAGCTCTGGCAGACAAGTGGACTGGACCCTTCAGGATCATCTCCAAGATGGGCGAAGTCAATTATCTGGTTGACATGGGAGCCTCTGGGGTAGCCCCTCAGATATTCCATGTCAACAGGCTCAAGCCTTTCCACAGGCGAGCAGAAGTCTCATGTCTCTTGCTAGCTTCAGGGCAAGAAGAGGATGAGAGTGAGCCCCTTCCTGATTTGCTGCATAGCAACCCTCAGGATGGCTCAGTGGAGGGAGTACATCTCTCTCCGGATTTGACAACAGAGCAACAGAGGGCCTGCAGGGCTTTACTCCAACAGTATGCCACTCTGTTTTCACTGACGCCAGGCCTTACACCGTGGTGTAGGCATGAAATTGACACTGGTGACAGTGTGCCTGTCAAAAGCAGGTGCTACCGTATGTCAGATACCGTCAAGAACCACATCCAGGCTGAGGTCGCCAAGATGTTGGATCTGGGTGTTATTGAACCCTCAACCAGTCCCTGGTCCAGTCCAGTGGTCCTTGTCCCCAAGGCAAGTTCCCAGGCGGGTACCAAGGATTGGAGGTTCTGTGTGGACTACCAAGGAGTCAATGCCGTCACCAAATCTGAGGCGCACCCATTGCCCAGGGCTGATGAGCTCGTGGACACCATAGGTGCTGCCAAATTTGTGAGCACCTTTGACCTTACCTCAGGCTATTGGCAAATAGCTCTGACGGACCATGCCAAGGAAAAGACGGCCTTCTCAACACCTGAGGGACTCTACCAGTTTAGGGTCATGCCTTTTGGGTTGAAGAATGCCCCTGCCACCTTCCAGAGATTGGTCAACCATGCGCTCAGTGGGCTGGAAGCCTTTTGTGTGGCTTACTTAGACGACATTGCCGTCTACAGTTCCATCTGGGAAGAGCATTTGACACATCTGGATAAGGTGTTACAGGCCTTGAAAAGGGCTAACCTCACTATCAAGGCCACCAAGTGCCAGATAGCTCAGGGGAAAGTTACCTATCTTGGTCATGAGGTAGGAGGGGGTCAAATCCAACCTCTCTCCAGTAAAGTACAGGATGTACAGAACTGGGAGACTCCCACTACTCAAACCCAGGTGAGAGCCTTTTTGGGCCTCACTGGGTACTATCGCAATTTCATGGCAGACTATGGAACCATAGCTGCACCCCTGACAGCTCTAACTTCACCCAAACAGCCTAGGAAGGTTAATTGGACCGAAGACTGTCAGAGGGCCTTTGATGGCTTGAAAGAAGGTCTGTGTAGGGCACCTGTGTTGTGTGCGCCTGACTACAGCTGACCCTTTATCGTCCAGACGGATGCCTGCAACACCGGAATTGGAGCTGTCTTGTCCCAGTTAGATGACAAAGGGAGAGAACACCCTATCATATTCATCAGTAGACAACTCAAGGGTAGAGAACTTAGGTGGGCTACTGTTGAAAAGGAATGTTTTAGCATAGTTTGGAGCCTTAGGCGTTTTAGGCCCTACCTTACGGGGTCTACCTTCAAGGTCCAAACAGATCATAAGCCCCTGAAGTGGCTTATGCAAATGAAGGGTGAGAATCCGAAATTGCTCAGGTGGTCCATTAGCCTGCAAGGGCTAGACTTCACCATAGAGCACAGACCAGGGAAGAGTCACGATAATGCAGATGGCCTTTCCAGAAGGTATGTTGACCGTCTGGATGAGGGTGTCTATCCCGTGGGAGATTAGACACCCTCCACCTCAGTCTGGGGGGGGCGACTGTGATGCTGGAAATGCATCAGAGGGACAGGGCCTCTGAATCCTTGTCCTTTACTGCTTTTTATCGTGTGTTCTGTCATGTTTTCTGCCCAGGAGTCCATGTGGGACTCCTGGCAGTGCAGTTCTGTCTTTTGGTTTGGTGAACAGACCCATGGGATACCCTTATGGCACCCATGGGTAGGGGTACAACCCTGTACCCCTAGTGTATGTTTTTGGGCACCTGTGGGTGGCCCACAGAGAGGGTATGGGCTGGTGGCAGCTCCATGCTGAATTTGACAGGTGCTCTGGGTGTCCTCCATTTTGGGATACCCAGGCCCTGCCATTGGGATCAGTTGATTCCTGATAGGAAACAAGATGGCCCCTGTGGCCCCTTTGGCCTGTTACCTTGTTTTCCCAAAGTCCTGGGAAGCCCTGACTCTGTCCCTTCCCCCTGACTGGCTGTTGGGTGGAAGTTCCATATATGGTGTTGTTGTGAAGGCCCAGCTAGACTGACTGGAGCCTTCCCAGTGACTGTATGTTGTGGGTACCTCCTGTGGGTGGGACCTGGGTGAATGGAGTGTGTGACCAATATACAGTCCTTGTTGTGGTTGTCTGGTTTCTGGCATGAGAGACAAAGACTGAGACAGCCCTGCCCGAAACTGGCCTGAATGCAGTGTGTAGTGTTGAATGGCTGGGTACTTGTCCCAATCCACATTCCTTGTTGTGAGTGTCTGAAAGGGAGGAGTGTGGCCTGAATGCACTGTGTGCCTGATTGGCTGACTGACTGCATGAATGCCCTTCTGTATGATTGGCTGCTGAGTGTGTGCCAGCAGTGTGGATGAGAGACAGAATAGTATATCTGGGGACCTCTCAACACTGGTTCAGAGGGTTCAGGGAACGTTCAGAAGTGTTCAGAAGCGTTCTGGAGCTGAGTCTCCACTCTAAGAGTAACTGGAACTGCTGATCCTCGACGTCCAGCTGGAAAAAGAAGACTTGCTGTTGCATTTGCTTCGACCGATCCAAAGGCGGCCGAAATCGTCGAAGACTGACCCGAGAGAGGACCTGGTAAGGCGCCCTCGTCCCGTGCTCCGAGGGACCATCGAGTACCGCTCCATCTTCGCCGAAGCGCCCTGGAAGACAGACCCTCGAAAGGCTGCCGACCCGAGACGGGACCGCCGAGGAGATCGAAGTGAAGCACCCGGACATCGCCGCCGTCGAAGTCCATTGCCGTCGACCAGGGTTCGCAGGTTTGTGTAACCGCTGGAGGCCCGTCGAAGTTGTGTTGCCCAGCCGTGGGAACCACTTGATGCTGTGCCGCCGACGACCGGAGCCGTCCGCTCCTTTGCCTAAGAACATTCGAATCGAAGGACTCCCTCGTCCGCACCGTCGACCGCTTTATCCTGCCGGAGAAAGCCGAGAACGACCAACGCGCTGAGGAGAAACCTGCCGGTGGGTTTCCCGCCACCCGAAGGCCACAAAGACTCGAACGACTCGACGCCCTTGCTGGGCCTCCGTCTCCACAATCTTTGCGGTCCAGAACTATTTTCACCGAGGTGCCCCGCACGCCTCTGCCTTGCAGGACGCCGACGCTCCAACGCCGACGAGCACCGCTCGGACGAAGCTGCCGCCTCATCGACGCCGTTCTACCCTGTTTGTCGACGGACGTTCGACGCCCCGTTCCTCCCGCTTGAAAGGGAAGGCATTCAAGAAGGGCCGTCGATTCCCTGTCGCCGAACACCGAGTTCCTCGACGCTTCTCGACGATCCGTGACTCCCGCTTGAAAGGGGGTCGCTCAAGAAGGATCTGTCGACGCCTCTTCGAAGAACTCGACTCCACCAGGTACATTGGGGGGGTAAAAACATTATAGGAGGGAATAAGACTTGCAGAACAATATATGGACTGGGCTTGTGCTATATCTTTATTTTACAGGTTGCCCAGGTGGGGGGGGGGGATCTCCACACAGAACTGTGTCTAGTGGTAGGGGCCAGTATTCTGCCTATTGCTCAACCATCTTATTTTCTCTCCTCTCTCCATTGTTGGTTTCACTCTATTTGATCTGTGTGACATTGTTACAGTATTGTTGATGCACTTTAATGAGATCTAATACAAAGGGTGGTACCACTTTAGAATTGTATATATTTGCCATTGTTGATTTTCCTAAGTACAAAGTGAGTTATTATGATAAGTGTACAAAACCTTGAATATTGATTATATAAAGACTGTGTTCTAACCAATACAGTGTGTGTACATTCCTTTGTGGGGGCTTGGGGACTACACTGTACTTAAGAACCAGCCTGTATCACCTCCTGAGAAGCTAGGCCTTGATTGCTCGTCCATTGCTACCGTACTAGAGAATCTTGGCTGGGGTCCTCTGTGCCTCTCCTCTACCATATAGAGAGCAGAAGTACAGACACCCCCCACCAGTCTTCGTCTTCACACCAACACCGCTGGAAGCAGCACAAGTCGTCACGTAAGGGGTTCTTCCAGTCCTGCTCCCAGGCATCAGCCTCAGAAGGAAAGAAACTGTGAAGGGGTCATCCAAATCCACATTTCTCCAGTGTGTGGCAGACTTGCCCTTCACGTCCAATCCTGGCAGACAAGATTTGCGGACCCGTGGATTCTCTCAGTGGGTTTCCTCGGGCTTCCGCCTACCGGTACATCAGTCTCCTCCTTTACCTCTGCCCCCTACCACAGATTGGGACGGCAACTCTTCTGGCAGAGATCTGCTCACTCATAGTGAGCCAGGCAGTAAAGGAGGTCCCAACCTCATGAGGCATGGGTTTCTACTACTGCATCTTTGCCATACAGAAAAAGAACCAGGCTGGTCTGGGAGTTGTCCTGGACCTTGCAACACTGAACTTGTCCCTGCCTCTCCAAAAGTTCAAGAGCGTTATGCCAGTGCTGATAGTGGAAAAGCTGTGTGGGGGAGACTGGATGTTCTCCCTTGATCTGGCTGGTGCATGCATACATACACGTCCCGATATGGGAGCCCCATCATTCCTTTCTACGCTTCAGGTCATGGGCTTCCACTTCCAATACAAGGTCCTCCCATTTGGGCTCAATTTGGCCCAGAGAGTCTTTACGAGGCTAATGAATACAGTGAGGGCCGTCACATCTATCCATACCTTGTGTGGCTTGTACGAGGAGAATCTCTCTCCTTAGGGAGTCCAACACACAGCAGCCAGGCTTATGCACACGCTATACGTATTGGGGTTCTCGATCAACCTCAAGAAGTCACAGCTACATCCCACTCAGTCCTTGACATTTTTGGGGCTTATCTGGGATACGAGGGCAAGAGGATCTTCCCCTCTGAGGACAAGGTCACGTCAATCAGGACTGCCATGGGGAATTTCCTAAGCAGGTTAGTATCCTTGGCATGGTGGTACCAGCACCTGCTGTGGATTATGGCGGCATGCCTCCTGGCAGTGCCACTCACACGGCTCAAAATGAGGAGGCTGCAGTTACATTTCTCAGCCTCTTGGAATCGGAAAACGGGCTCCCAAGCTGCTCTATTCAGCATACCATCGCACCTTCACCAGGACCTTACATGGTGGAGGGCTGCGGCCAACCTGTTAGTGGATTGGCCATTCAGGCAGTCACAACCGGCATTCACCATTACCACTGACTCGTCCCTAGAAGGATTGGGGCCACCCTGGACGAGCACAGTGTCCTCCAACTCTGATCAAAGCAGGAACATCTAGAACACCTCAACTGGCACGAGATGATGGCCATCTGTCTTGCTCTCAAAGCTTTCCTCCCTATTATCAGCAACAACCTGGTCTGCATTCAGACACAGCTCCACCTGCATGAATTACCTCAACAAACAGGGTGGCACCAGGTTTCCTCCCCTCTGCAGGTTGTCCATCGACCTTTGGGAGTGGGCACTGGCGAACAACATATACCTATTGGCCGTCCACCTCCCGAGGGAGTCGAACATGGAGGCGGACAGACTCAGCAGGCTAAGAGTGGCAGCTGAACGAGGGTGTCTTGAGGGAATTTTTCAACAGGTGGGGCCATCCTCGGGTAGACCTTTTCACCACTGCGAGCAACAGGAGATGTCACAGTTTGTGTCCTGGATGGGACACAGCAGAGGCTCACTGGGGGATGCATTGCAGATGCAGTGAAACGACATGTGGGCATACGCTTTTCCTCTGATCCATTGATACACAGGGTCATCCGCAAGGTCAAGGAGACGCAGCACCTGCGCCTCATCTTGATAGCGCAGATGTGACCGGCCAGACATAGGTTCTCAGAGCTTCTCCGACTGTCGGATTAACCGCCAATCCCCCTGCCAGTGGCACCAGCCCCCCTATTATCACATCAAGGTGGTGAAGCCCGCCCTGTAGAAGTTAGCCCTAGCAGCCTGGTTCCTGAACACGTGATCCTGAAACATCTTCACTTCTTGCAGGGCAACTTGAACATCATTCAACCAGGAGTCAATGCAGAAGCAAATGGACCAAAAGCAAATGGAGCAGGTTCTGTCAATGGGCCAAGTCAAACGAGATAGACGCTCTGGCTTGCACGATAGACCATGTGTTGTGTTTTTCCACGCATCTGGCTCATTCGGGTGTGCAGGTGGACACCTGTCGTACTTATCTGGCGGCCATGAAGCCTTACAAAAACTCCGGAGATAAAGTCTTCTCCTCCTCCCATTCTGTGTTCAACAACCAGGTTGTTCTCCCCAGTCAAGCGATCACACCCAGTCTGGGATCTCAACGTGGTGCTGGGCGCCCTGGCCCACAAGTTGTTTAAGCCCATGGCATCAGTGGATATCAGACTGGCTACCATTAAGGCTGCTCTCCTGGCTACCCTTATCTCAGCGTGCTGGATCCATGAGATTCAGGCTGTAGTGGCATCAGAGCCATATACCACGTTGCACCGGGACATGGTGGTGCTAAGGATACACCCTTACTTTCTCCCAAAGGTAATATCATCTTTTCACCTCAATGAGGAGATGGTACTTCCAACCTTCTTCCCAAATCAAAGGACGAGGCAGAGAAAGTCTTGCACTGTCTGGATGTCAGGCGTGCACTGAGATTTTACCTGGACAGGACTAGGAGCTTCCACAAATCGGACACTCTTTTTGTCACTTACAGTGGGTCAAAATGAGGTGACCAAGCATCCAAGGCATTGATAGCTACGTGGATGGTTCTAGCCATCATGGAAGCTTATGAGGGGCAGCACATGACTTTGCCAGCAAACATGCACGCCCACGCAGTCAGAGCCAAGGCCACGGCTGTGGCTTTCCAAAGACACGTGCCATGGCAGCCAATCAGCAAGGCGGCTACTTGGGTTCTCCATCAGCCTTCTGCAAGCACAATTGCTTGGACGCCAGCGCCAGATCAGATGCAGCTTTTGGCCAAGCAGTTCTAACAAACTTTTCCTCCTGGAGGGACAACTTTCCTCCCCAGGGCTTCATTCTGTGGTAATCACCCATACAGTATGAAGGAAAGGTGACGGGGGATAGGAGTATATGTTACTCACCATAGTGACTAGCATACTCCTAGTCCATAGTCCCCTTTCCTCCATACGTCCCACCATCCTCCTTCTTAAAAAAGCCTGTATGATTAGGAAATTGTAATGTAGCGGACGCGTCAAAGGAGACTGAGGAGTGGTGCCAGTGGGTGGAGTCAAGGGAGCGCATGCTTCCGGGGCCATGCCCCCAACAAAATGTAAAGAGGAAGACAATTTTTTGTGATGAAAAGGGTTCCGTTTCCCGTCACTAGCGAGGGACGCTCATATAGTATGGAGGAAAGGGGACTATGCACTAGGAGTACGTTAGTCACTACAGTGAGTAACATATAATTACCATAGTATGGGCCAGTTGTTTTGCCGCTCCTGGAGGGACCCTGGAACACCATGTTTGCAGCATGCAGAGGAGGAAGGGGAATGGGGCAGTGCAAAAGGGGATGTGAGGATGAGGGTTGTGGTGAGCCAAGTTTGGGAGCGTGGGGGAGACGCAGAAGAGTGGGGGCAAGGTGAGACGGATGCACTCTCCGGTTGTTGGGATGATGGAGGTTGAGCGTGGGCAGTAAGTATGTGGTCGGAGCCTGCCATTGAGAGGTGTGCTGGGGAGGTCACTAGAAACTGGGGAGAGAGGTAGGGAGCCAAATCGCCTAAGTGATTCAACTAAGAGGGAATGTTGGTGCGTGGGAATCGGTGAGTTGCGGGTTGGCGACTTCCAGTTTGGGCTGTTGCGCAGTCATATAGGACCAGAAGATGTACTGTCTACCTGGAGAATGGAGATGGTTAATCATGAACAATGTGGTTAAATTGGGTCCAAGGGAGCATTTCTTGGCAGCGATGAAAGGCAGGCAACGCAACAACCGTGTGATTTCCTAATTTGAGATGGTTTCCCAGTCAGCTGCCTTTCCTTGGTGAGCGATTGGGTCACGGAGGTGAAAGCCAAACATAACAGGTAGCTATTTTTATTGGCCTGACTACTTTTCCTTCTTCCTACACATGCCATTTTCTTTTTTGTGTAATGCATGGAATTGTTGGGATGTGTTAGCCTGTAAATGCATCACTTTTGAAGGCTATGGCATCTGCCTTCTGGTCGTTATGCCATCACTTAGTCACTTGATATGCTCTACTAGCACACTGTAGAAACACAGAATTTCTCCCAATAAAGCCGCTCTTACTCCCTTTGACGTAGTGGATGTCTACTTTATATAAATTCCCCATAAATGAGAACTGTGAGGTTGTATCTTGCAAATATGGTTGTTTCTAGCATGTGATAGTTATACCAATGAATAAACATCTGGGCTAGTGCCTGTTTTAACGTGCCGCTCTACCAAACCAATTTATGCATTGAGCTGTTATGTCAATATACCAATATAACACTGTGTTATCGGGTCTGGTTCTT
This sequence comes from Ambystoma mexicanum, assembly GCF_040938575.1. NCBI lineage: Eukaryota > Metazoa > Chordata > Amphibia > Caudata > Ambystomatidae > Ambystoma > Ambystoma mexicanum. The sequence goes on from NC_090922.1 coordinate 228,668,865, forward strand.
TGAAGATTTAGCAGTAGCTGGCATCCACGTGCAATACTACCCAACCTGAGTGAGCCAGCAATTTACTCTCTCCAATGTCATCGTAAACAGACCGGGAACTCCCACATTAGGAGGAGAGTCTGGCCCCACGTGCATCAGGTGCCACTGCAAGCCACAGCCTCGGCTCCCCTTTTGTCCACCCAGAACCTGCAGTCCCCTTTTGTTCTCCTCCCACCTGCATTCCCCACACCTACATTTTTGTCCTCCCCCTGCTTACCTGCCCCTCTCTTCCTGCACTTATTTTCTCGACAATGTCTCCACTTCCCCCAACAAGCCATGGCCACCTGTGATGGCGACAAGAGGATTGCTACTGGGTAAATCTTTCCTTTGGCGGCCTAGGGACTGCCCCTGTGACGTCTGACCCCAAAACGGTCATCTTTGGAAAGTCTTTCCACCTCCATAACGGGCTTCAACTTGGCTGGGAGAAACACAGAACTCACCCCATCAGAAGTACTTTTTCCATCTGCCTGAAACTGCCTGCAGAGCCCAGGGAAGCACAAGAAGCATGCAGGATCGATCTAGGGTCTGCCCAGAGTGAACTCTGACGAAGTTACTTCCTGGATACTTTGGGTGTATAAACACTGTCCTTTGGGCGTCCAGAGCAAAGGGAAGACAGAGCCAAGGTTTTCTGCTATTGCTTCTCCATTTCATTCTCTGTTCCCTGTTAGCCCCGGTTTGCGACAGGTTGCCAAAAAAATTACAGATGTACATCACACAAACAACATTCAAATTAAACTCACACAGCACTCCATTAAAACAACAAATTACATACACAAGCATTCTTCTCAACTGCCAGTCTGCACCTGCTCACACATGAAAAACTAAACTCATTAGGCCACACTCCCCAGATAATACTCTTCCTTACAGAAGCATGGCTCAAACCCCACCACACACCTTTTATCCCTGACATGCGTCCCCCACACTATCTCATCCACCACAGAGACGGCTCACACAAACAAAATGGTGGCATTGTGATCAAGTATAAAGACACGCTCACACTTAGTAATCCCACCCCCAAGGACATCCTTTGAAGCATTCTCTCACTTGCTCCCCTCCATCGCGCCCACATACCACCTTTCTCCACCTCATTTATTGTCCTTTTACATACTATCCCAACTTCCACACAGACTGGACTGACTTCACTACTAACACCCACACCTGCCCCTGCATCAACATCTACCTTGTCAACTCCAACCCAGTGGTTCCCTTACAGATCAATCGACCAATCGCATACTAAAGATTATCCTCGCTCCACTCGCCCCTTATGACCCCACACAACTCCTCACCTATCCCACACACTTTGCTGGCAACACCCCAGATCTTTTGATCGCAATCAAAAATGTCTCTCGGGATAATCAAACCTGGGTATCATGGTCGGACCACTTTGTTATCCCCATCAAGCTCACACTACCACACTAAATCCTACCACTGGCCACACATCCCCCTCGCCCCTCAGCCAGACAAACCAAACACATTACAGACATGGCCTTAGCACTACCCATACACTTCCATTCTCCCCACACGCACATCCCTCCCTCCTACTTCAATACAACACCTTCATCACACAGGCACTCGTCAAAAATGCACGCCTCAAATAAAATAACTCCCAATCGCCACAAACCATGGTTCAACAGGTCCCTCCTCTCTATCAACTAGGAAGCCAGACACCCAGAAAGAGCCTGACAAAAGCACCCATGCCCGTCAACCAGGACACCCCCCAGACACTGCGCAACAAATAGAAAACAGCTCTACGCAATGCCAAGCCACCCATTTCTTTCACAAACTCCAATCTGCCACCAATCGTACCCAGAAACTATTCAACATCGTCAAGTCACTCTCTAAACCACCATCCACACTTTCTGTACCCCTACCCACTGCAGTATACAACTCCCTCATGAACTTCTTAACTCCAAAATACACACCGTCAATACAACCTTCCCTTCAGCCATCTCGCTCAACTCATGAGACACCTTCCACCCCATCGACACCCTCATCACTCTCGCTGCCAAAACAAAACCTGTGCACTTCCTGGATGATACGTGCCAGATAATGCAAGCTGCATCCAATTGCATCCCCACCCTAGCTCCCCACTGGCTCAGCATCATCAACTCCTTTCTCTCACCTGATACTATCCCCACTGCACCGAAAAAGGGACAATTCTCACCCCTCCTCAAAAAATCTCTGAAAACTACTACCCCATTACTATTCTGCCGTATCTCTTGCCAGAATCAAGTAACGCTTTATAACTACCCAACTGCAACAACACATCACGACAAACAACCTACTCAACCCCTTCCAATCTTGCTGTCAGCTTGGACACAGCACTGAAACCGCTGCCCTTCACATCCTCGATGACCTCCACAGCACCACAGGCAAAGGACACACAGCACTACTAGTGCTCCTCGACTTCTCTGCAGTCTTCAACCGCACCATTCTACTAGACTCCTAGCCCACAGGACGAATCTCTCTAGCACCATACTCGACTGGATCACCTCATTTCTCGCTGACAGGACATATCGATCAGACCCTCCACCCCTGTCAAGGCACCTCCTATGTCCAGTCCTCTACATTGTATATGTTGAATCCCTTGGACAGACCCTTAGCAAACACAACATACATGTCCACCAATACACAGATTACAAACAAATATAATTCCAAATACCCCGATCACAACTCCATACCCTCAAAACATGTCTTTCCACCATCACCAACTGGATGGTCACCCACTTCCTCAAACTTAACCCTTCCAAAACAGAATACCTCCTCATCTACCCCCCTAGCACACACCCAAGCTCACCCCCTAGATCCAAGCACTAGCCACGGACAACTTGCAGATATCCCTCTCCACATCTGTTAAATCCCTTGGCTTCATCATCGACCCCCCACCTTTCCTTCACACACACTTCCGACATCCACCTCGAGGGGTGAGGGCAGGAGCCCCCCCAAACCCCCAGCCCAGCAGAGGATCGAACCGAGGACCCAAGCGTGCATCGGATCAGGGCCTGCCTGACCCTGTCCACGCAAAGTGCCTGACTCGCCCATGCCGGGCGCATCGCGGCACGAAATCGAGGCTAATCCTCGATTTAACCAGGAAGAACCGCCGGCAGGCGGATCGCCGGCCAGTCGAAGGCCATACTAAGGCCTGTTGTGTGCCCCAGGTCCCCCACTTCCGACATCCACCTCGAGGGGTGAGGGCAGGAGCCCCCCCAACCCCCCAGCCCAGCAGAGGATCGAACCGAGGACCCAAGCGTGCATCGGATCAGGGCCTGCCTGACCCTGTCCACGCAAAGTGCCTGACTCGCCCATGCCGGGCACATCGCGGCACGAAATCGAGGCTAATCCTCGATTTAACCAGGAAGAACCGCCGGCAGGCGGATCGCCGGCCATACTAAGGCCTGTTGTGTGCCTGTTAGGAGCCAGGGGCCAGGAACTCTGCCCGTTCTGCTCCAGGTAAGCTAGTGCTGCCACATGCATAACACCATCAGCATCTAATCCACAGTGCATTACCTACGCTCCTGTCTAATTAACGCTGCCACCCCACACGGCACATGCCTATGCTGTCCCTGCCTATAACGTGCTACTCGGATACCTCGCATCACATCTCCTGACCCAGAATGGAATGTCTACCTAATGCCATCTTGTATCTAGATGACCTTATACTGTGCCTAGTAAATTGTGTTGCACTACTGCTGGCTGCCTAATTGTGCCATTTCGCATCTAGATGTCCTTGTACTACGCCCCTCCTCTTGCTAAATTCGAATCTAGGTACCCCTGAACCTATGCATTTAATCTGCGTCCCATTGTATTGTTAATGTATCGATTCATGCTTGCCTGATCTACACCCATGATATCTACCATAGCTGCGTCCACTTACTTAGGCCCTAGTTTTCTGGGTGCTACTCATACCCAGTTGTTCATGGCTCACCTCAGTGTGTCGTGCCCTATGGTCGTTAACGGACCCCTTTAACTGTGTTGTGCCCTACGGTCGTTAACGGACCACTTTTAACTGTTTTGTGCCTTATGGTCGCTAACGGACCACTTTAACTGTGTTGTGCCCTACAGTCGCTAACTGACCACTTTAACTGTGTTGCGCCCTACGGTCGCTAACGGACCACTTTAACTGTGATGTGCCTTATGGTCGCTAACGGACCATTTTAACTGTGTTGTGCCCTACGGTCGCGAACGGACCACTTTAACTGTGTTGTGCCTTATGGTCGCTAACGGACCACTTTAACTGTGTTGTGCCTTATGGTCGCTAACGGACCACTTTAACTGTGTTGTGCCCTACGGTCGCCAACGGACCACTTTAACTGCGTTGTGACTTATGGTCGCTAACGGTCCACCTTGATTTGTAGTGCCCTATCATCATTAACAGACCATGCACACTAGCCCATACTGTGTTTCCTGAATATCATGCCCTTTATCGCTAGGCGTAGCCCCAGCTTCAACTAGCCACCTGCACTACACTGTGCGTCACCTAACCAGACATTTTAGCGAAACAAAGGAAGTAAATTGCACCAGCGGACCACACCAACCACCATGTGCAGAAACTTGACCTCCCTGACCCTCTTAGCTACAATCATGACCTTTGCTTCCCTCAGCTCTCGCCCCCCCACAGATAGAAACCTGCGACTCAGGGCAAGGCTACCCTGCATATACGAACCTAAAAGAAACAGTACAAACAATACTGCTAGATTCCCAACTATACAGACACACATGGATAAGCAAACCCTAGCTATGACACCTATAACTCCAACCCCAACTCCTACTCACCACCCCCAAAAGAAACGCCGGAGTCAAAATAAGCACACAGATACACTTGCAAGTCATCCACCTCCCAACAACACCCTAACTCTTACTGGATCCCTTATCAATGCCAGATCCATGGTAGCTCATGCAATTGAAATTGCTGACATACTAAACAACAGTAGCATTGACTTCCTTGCCGTAACTGAAACCTGGCTCCATGAGGCAGCAGGACCCTCACTGATGTTAGCCATACCTGACAACTACCAGATTCACAGAGTAGACCGACCCAATGCCAAAGGCGGTGGCTTAGCAATCATCGCGAAAACCACCTTGCCGATCCGACTTACCACCTCACACCCCTGTGCTTCCTGCGAAGTACTCTCAGCAAAAATGCAACTCTCCAACAACCGCACGCTAGCCATTCTCCTGATCTACAGGCCCCCAGGTCCCCTGGGAACCTTTGAAGATGACCTTACTACCCTCATAGCGAACAATACCCAAAAACACTCGCAAACGCTGCTGATGGGCGACTTCAATATCGGTTTCAATGAGCCAGGCAATAAAAATGCCCTCTCTATAACATCTATCCTAAATGACCAAGGCCTTACCCAAAAAGTTCTCTCCCCTACACATGCTAAAGGCAGAACCCTTGATTGGGTCTCAGAACTCAACTGTAACATAGTTATCACTGCCATCACCCCTCAAATATGGACTGACCACTTTCTAATAAATTTCACTGCCACACTTGACCTCCCTAGCCCCAAAACTATCAAAATGATACCACCATTCCCTACCAGAAGTAAAAAAGATATTACTACAGAAAAACTTATCCCCCTCCTCCTGCCCACTATTAACGGCCTGAAGGACAACACCGACCCAGACACACTAGTAGACACCTTTAACAAAGCTATGTCTCACGCACTAGACACCATTGCACCTGCAAAACTACGCAAAGCTAAGCAAGAAGCCCACCTTAATGCCTGGTTCACCCCCCAGCTTAAGGACCTTAGAAAACAGAAACGAAAACTTCAAACTATCTGGCGTAATTCGCCCACCAACGACAACAAAGCCAAGCAAACCCAAGCTACAAAACATTACAAGTCTGAAATTATCAATACTAAAAAAAAGTATTCAATGACAGAATTACCAATGCCAAATCGAATACCAAGGAACTATTTGCCATCCTCCGGGAAATGGAATCCCCTATCCAACCACCTGACACGGTCCCAAAGGACAAGATATGGTGCACTAATATACAGAACGCCCTATCTAACAAAATCTCCACCCTCCAACTTAAAATAATGAATAAAAAAGACACCCTCTCTCCTACTGATCAACAAGTGCCTCCAGTAACTGAACCTATCACTATCCCCCCTTTCAGCTTTAAACCCATCTCCATCATTGACACTGAAAAGGTTATCCTCTCACTGAAGCCCTCTAACTGTAAGGGCGACAGCTGCCCAGCTCAAATAATAAAGGACGCTGCCAGAGACTTAGACCCTTTCATTTCGAAGCTTATCAACTCATCCTTCAAATCCAACACAGTGCCTGCCAATTTAAAAGAATCCTGGGTCCTCCCCCTTCTCAAAAAACAAACCCTCGATCCATCTATCCCGACCAACTATAGGCCCATTACCACGGTACCCTTCCTACTAAAAATTATCGACAGAGTAGCCTATCTCCAAATTCAAGAGTACCTAGAAGCCAATCATCTTCTAGGCTCGCGCCAATCGGGCTTCCGCCCCCTCCATGGCACGGAAACAGCCCTGATAGATCTCAAAACCAAAATGGAGGAATTTAAGGATAATGGGAAAACAGCGTTGCTACTCCTACTGGACTTGTCAGCAGCTTTTGATCTGGTGGACCATGCAGTCTTATGCAACCACCTCAAGTTGGCTGCCAACTTCACAGGAGACGCTATAGCATGGGTCCAATCCTTTCTAGCTAACCGGACTATGAGAGTGTTCTCCTCCTCCACGTGGGCTGACCCTATCCAAATCACATGTGGAGTCCCACAGGGCTCCTGTGTCTCACCCACTATGTACAATATCTTCACCAAGCCATTGTTCGACAAGTTGGACAGACTGGGCGTCACCTACACTAATTACGCAGATGACACCCAGATCCTTATACCCCTTTCGGGCAACTATGAAGTGGACTTGGCTCTGGTGAATAAAATTTACATCCTCATTCAAGCATGGATGGCCACACATGGCCTCTGCCTGAACGACGATAAAACTGAAATCCTGCTCCTTGGTTCAGACCACAAATTATCCAAACTCACCCCGGACTATACCTCATTTAACATTGATAACAACACTATCAAGGTTATGCGCGAGGTCAAAACCCTGGGTTTTTACCTCGACTCAGCTCTCGCCCTCAAAAAGCAAGTGAACTCCCTTGCCTCCTCAACCACCTACACGTGCAAACTCATCCGGGCCGCTAGACCCTTCCTGTCCAGTGCCAGCTGCCTCACCTTGGCCAATGCCCTTGTCATGTCCAGACTGGACTACTGCAACGCCTTATACTCTGGTGCCAACAAGTCGGTCACTTACAAACTCCAGAGATTACAAAATAACGCTCTTAGAGCAGCACTGAACATCCCATGCAGAGAACATATCTCCAAACACCGGACAGAAGCCCATTGGCTAAAAATAAAGGACAGAATCCTACTTAAAACTATTTCCCTCACTTCTAAATGCCTCAACAACCAAGCACCCTCCTACCTAGCGGATAGAATCAACTGGAGACCCTCTAACCGACTGACGAGATCTGCCAACACCTTCCTACTGGAAGTCCCCAGATTCAAACTTACCACAGCGGGCGGTGCTAGCTTCCCAGTTAGAGCTGCACAAGCATGGAACACACTCCCTTCTGACCTTAGATGCCCCTTACCCTACACAAGATTCAGATCCTACGCTCTCAATTGGCTACACAACAATGACATGCAACGACCCTCACCCTAGCGGAAACGACACAACCTGCTAAAATGTTACTCTTATGTGCTTAACCCTTGTTATTTTTATGCATTGTACCACCCACTGTATGTGACTACTGCTTTGCTGTGTTAGCCTGTGTCAGGCTTTGTAACTAAGTTTCGAGTCCTCTTGTACTGCTGCGCCTAGATGCCCACGGGCTCGGAGCGCATTACCAAATAAATAAACAAACAAACAAACAAAACATATAGCTGCTGTCACCAAAACATGCAATCTACACCTACTGCCCAAAATCAGACATATCTTTCCTCTGCCGTTTTCCCCACCACAGTCCAAAGCCATTCACCTCATAATTTCATCTTACTTTGATGACAAACTCAAACCCATCACCCACACTAACACCAGATAAGCCAGCTAACACTTTCTACACATTCCACTCTGCAAACTCGCATGCACAAAAAAAAGAGCATTTACCCTCTGCGCACGCAGGGCATGGAACACCCTACCTCTCCACATATGCACTGCATTCTCCATCACCACTTTCGGAAAGAGACTCAAAACATATCCAATTTCCCACACATAACCTTGCCCTCCTGCACAGCTATCACATCTATCCCGCTCTTCCCATCCTTTCCTGAAAGCATTTTGTAACTTCTTTTTCAACTCCCACCATTTCAATATTTGAACCATGTAAGGTGCTCCGAGACCCCCTGGGTAGGGCCAGCGCTAAATAAAAAGTTAAATAAATGCTGCAAGCGCCTTCAGCAAAGCGAACCTGTTTTGTCTTTGGAATAAATGCTGTCAGCATTGTAGCTGCAAGGTCGGAATGCTACTGGTGTTAACATCTGTGTCCACAGCAGGGCTTACCCATTAGCGGCCCTCAGCCCATTTGAGGTCCATGCTTTTCTCTGGCCTAATCTGGCTCTTAATGCTAGGCCTTTAATTGTCAATCCCGCTAACAAACACACATGTTGGCGACACATTAGACATTGCCATTGGTTTAGGCACTGACCTGGGCATATGCTGGCTGTACCTGGCACATAAAGGCAGGATCCATCTCACATGCTTTTGGCAGGTGACACTCGCCATTTAAGCAGCTCTCACCTGCCAAGTCCCTGACACTTCCATGTAGGTCCAATGGGCTTAAACCCGCCAAAAACTAAATCAACAAGATCTATACATTTTCTCATCGCTTCTTTTGTGAGACTGCTTAAATAATTGCTGTGCCATTGAAACTGATAAGGACCATTAAGTCAGTGGTAACAACTTTGTTCCCTACTTTACCTCAAACCAAGCTTGTCTCTGCACAGTGTCTGAACCTGCAATGTCTGAATTTTACCCAGAGAGGGTCTCCCAAAAGCTCACTCTTCCCGGGACTCAAAAGGCATTGTTGAGTCACTTTGCTTTTTACAGGTGCAGCCACGACTCATCCCCACTCTGTAGATGTAGGAAAAGAAGCTAAGGGCATTTGGAGCGTTTCGGTTAAGCTGATAATAGCTGTAATACGAAGGTTGAAGATGATGACGGAACCATCATTGATATTGTTGTCCTTTTATGCAAAGCCTACACAATTGCAAAAGAATTTAGAAAAAAATTCCTTTCAGATGCAGAGACTTTGTATTCCACCATATTGTCTCTCATGACTGAATTGTGTTATCTGTAAGAAACCTAAGGGTGCTTTCCTGAGTAGAGCCCAGGAATCCCTTATCCGGGTGGCCAGGACATGGCCATCACTGTTGGATCCAGTTCCTGGGGGTGGACCAGTGGGGGAGGATCACCTGGTAGGGGAACCTGGAGTCGTACTGGGGAAAATACCCCAGATGAGACGCGGTATGACATAGGGGAAGAAGACCAAGTCCCTGGTTTTTCTAGACAACTCTAGATCAACCTCCCTTCCACCCCTTCAATCTCCCTTCACTAAATCCAACAACCTGTCTGTCTGCATCTAGGAAACCTACTAGGTATCCAAACCCTGCAGTCATGGGAAACTACATCGCCCAGAAACCCTGTCATCCCAGTCATTCTTCTTACCATTCATCTGATTATCTCCCGAACTCCCAGTCTGCTTCAACCAAACCCTATCATTCCCACAATCCCCCTTGTTCATTTCAAGATAATAATCCAGGTCATTCCCTCTTGTTCCTCAACTCCTACCCTGTGTAATACTTAGATGCCCGACCATACCCCCTTTTCCCACACAAACACTTGCTTACACAGTAACAGATAACGGACTAACCTGTCATGTCCCAATACACGGGTCAGGCAATTGACAATAACCACGCACACCTGGTGGCAGTTCAAACGGAGGAGAAAGGTGGTGAGACCTGGAAGGATGACACAGAGAGAATTGCCCTTGCCCTTTTCAACACAGACCTGCGAAGCCCCCGAAAGGGAAATCATAAAACCGGGAGTTACAGCTGGCGTGTGGAGCAACAGATGTCAATGGTACACAGGGCCCCCCCCCCCGCATCCATAAGGCAGGCGGAGATGCAAGCTGGCTACCGTGACTCCAGAGACAAAGAAGCCAACGGGTTCAGCACAGCCGGTGAGTCGGAGGAAACTGATAGCAAACTGAACTGTGTTGAGCCCAAGGATGCAAGTAGCAACATTTTGAACACAAGGAAAAGTGAAGATACAATAATTTGCAAGACAAAGAACTTGTTTGTATATTTGAACTTTAAAGAAAGCCCAGTTGAGGTCCAGGTGCAGAGGGGTCTGGCGCCACGTGGGCGCTCATTCGAAAACTCTGACCGGGACCTGTTTTGAAGCTACAAGAACCAGAAGACCCTAGGAAAAGGTGGCGTAAGGCGTCAGAGTGGTCCTAAAAGGGTTATGTCAAATCCCTTGTACAATCGAAAGTCTCTGACCCGTTGCCAGAGGAAAGCTAAGGGAAGGGAACACTGCTTTCCGATAAGATTGTGAACTGTGAAACAAGGCAATTGTGAACCCGTCAGAGGGATGCCGAAAGAAAGCTAGGAGAAAGAAAACCCTGATTTCTGATGAGAATGACCAATACACGTGTTGCTATTGAAGGGTTAAATGAGTGCCTGTCATGCTATTTTAAAGTGGGTCTGAATGAAGGCATAATGAGGGAGGCATGAAATGTGTATCCATGTCCTGTGCATCCTTGAAATGTCTGTGTAATTTTTCCCACTTACACAGCCTGAAGAACATCAGTGTGTACATTAACCATGTAAAATGAATCTAGAAAAAGGGAAAGCAAAATCTCTCCCTAACAAAGGACAGGAAGACTTTCCCACTGAGTCGTATCCTGAGGTCATTTGGTTTCTTAGCAGTGTTAAGATGTTAAAAGGTTATCAGTCCTAATTATTAATTTTGAATACCTTGAAAGTATTGTTAGATTTTCGTACAAAGCATCATCAGCCCTTAAACGTTTTGAAATGGTGTATACAAGACCAGTGCTACTTTGTATTAACGCACACCTTTTATGAATTACTAAAATAATGTAAACTCCTTTGGTGCCACAAGTGTCCAGTTTTGTCAATGTCACCCCAGGCAAATTCTGGTCTGTAAGATTTCTGGCTTAGTCATGTAGGATGAGGGCAGTAACAATTTTAAAAGTTGTAAATACGTATCTAACATGTGCTCATTTAACAGGGGAAGTTCAAAGTGGCTGAGAAAACGATCACCATGAGCGATCTTATTAAGGGGCTAGAGGAAAAACGAGTGAAAGAAGTCTTTGGAGCTGGAACAGCCTGTGTTGTGTTACCTGTGAATCGTATACTCTACCAGCAGAAGGTGAGGCCATTAAATGTATTTACATATTTTGTTTTATCGGAGGAGAATGGAAGGGTAATCAAGAGGTTACAGACTTGATTACAGTATTGTACTAAAACTGATGTCACTAACCTAACAAGTAGCCTTGCAACACAAAAAAGGTCATTCCATCATCATATTCAATGGTCAGGGTTGCAGAACATCTCATCATTATGCTTCAATGACTTCATTGTTCTTATGCACTCTGTGGTCCTTTTTCCACTATGTCTGATGGGTGTTCATAGGAAGTGTGTAAGGGTTATTCTTCCAACACGTCCAATGGCCAATCTGCCAATGCATAAGATACTTATTCTCACACCACAAGAGGAGGCCATTCTTCTAAAGAATTGAGTGGTTAATCCTCGACTTTATCCGATAGGCAATGTTTAATATTTTACATGTTCTTTTCAATTCATTCAAGCCCTTTCATGTAACCTGTCCAATTATCATCTTCTGATTATCCAGTGGTCATTTCTCCAATCCTTCTAAGGCTCTTTCTTCCATTATATCCTATGATCATTCTACCAGTGCGCCTTGAATCGGCTGGAATGATAAAATGGTTTGCCCTGCATTTAAGTCCCTAGGATGCTGCAGACCTTTCTCCAACCAAATAACAGTGCTTTTCTCATTCAATATTATGCAAGGTGAGAGGTTTTGGCAAAGAGGTGTGCATAGTATAGCATGAGTAATTTAAAGTGGCTTGCTAAAGTTCTTCCATACCAAAATGAATTTTATCAGGATTTGATGACTGGCCTTTTAAAAAAGAATTGGATTGCTAATGTGTCTGAGTCGTTCCTTTTCTCTTGGATTAGTGACATGGACAGTGAGGGTCCATAAGCTTCAGTTAAGAGTTTCAACCATCAAGTCTTCCCAGTAATATAATTTGAAATCTCGAGAAAAGGGGCCTTTGTGATCTATCGGAAATGTTTTTCTGCAAAACGTGTTCATATATACTTCTGGAGGGATCGAATAAGATGGAGAAATCTTCTAAGTATTCCCCATTACGAGGGTTCGACTTTACCCAATCTGGGAATAGACCAATTATGTCATGTCCTTAAGATATTAGCCATTCTTTTGTAAAGTTCTACATAGATTAGGTGAAAGTTGTATCCCGACAGCAAGGACTGCACGTAGGTAAGGTAGTTGAGAGTTGCAGTAGGCTGATTTTATGAGATTGTAAGCACCAAACTGTTACCTTGGCATTAGGCCCTTGTGATTGTTGTATTTTCCGTGACTGGTTACTTGACCTTTCCCTTGTGGGTCCTAATCTGAGGTCTCATCAGGGACACAAATTTGTGGGATTGTCAAATGCTTGTCTAGGGCGAACTAATGGTTGCAGCTCAATACTGAATTCTAGTTGGAGTACAAGAATTACACTGTGGGTGACTGCTTTAAGCATTACAATGCAGTATCTCGTATCTCACATGTGGTATGTGTTATACAAATTGTGTCATTCAAGGGACTTTCTTCACATGCCCTGATTGTTGGCAGGTCCTCAAGGAAACCAACCCAGCCTATTCAAAAGAGATTGCACAGTTGTAGCCTTTTCAGGAGATTGCTTGACTGAACCCGGTTGCTAGGTCAACTCAAAATCTGCCTCTTTGGATTGGAGTTTTCACCTCGGCTCCAAATCTCCCCAAGGAGAGTGGGTCTGCACTGATATGTTGATCAATTCATGGAATGAGATCCTGAAGAGCAGAACCCAGTTCCTCAACTAAAGAGGCCTTTTATATTCCTAGTTCTTCCTAGACCAAGCCTAATGTTCAAGCTCTTCCAGTGTTTGCAAATGATTTGAACCGTGGATCCATACAAGGTTCTAGACTCGTAAGGACCAACCAACTCATCATCTTACATGACCTCCTATTCTTTGATATCCCTTACTTTGTGACCTTGTACGGTTACTGTTAAGATCGATTTCTAAACTCTGAGATGGTGGGCAGAGATTTGGGAGGCCACCCTAGTTTAGTGTAACAGGGGAACTTCTGGACAAACCAGACCAATCTACAGTAGCTTGGCAGGCGGTCAAGACTAAGTCTCAGGGCCCGATTCTCATCTTGGCGGAGTGAGCGTGCTAAATAGCACAACTCACTGCGCCATTTCTTGACGCCCAGGCACCACTGCTATTCTCATGTGGGCCTGGGCGTCTTCGCAAAGCACAACAGTGCTTTCACTGTAATCCGCCTGTTTCTAATGGAAACAGGCGGATTGCAGAATCTCGACAGCATTTTCGTTAAATAACGAGGGAATCGTTATTTAACGAAAATGCTGCCGATACACCAAAGTGAGCAGCTTCAACATTGCAGGATGTTGAAGCTGCTTACTTTGGTGTATAGAAGAGTGTTCATATACACCCATGTGGTGTATATGAACACTTTCATTTAAAGCGAGCAGCTTCAACGTTGCATCCTGCAATGTTGAAGATGCAACGTTGAAGCTGCTCGGTTTGCTGTAAATGAAAGTGTTCACATACACCCGGAGGGGTGTTGCTAGGTCTGGAAAAAACCCGGGGCTACGCTGATGTCAGAACTGTTGGGATCGGGGGCTAGCTAGCCTTTTGGCTGTAGCTCCTGAGTTTCTATCCTGGGCTACAACCAAAAGACCAGGGACTATAGCCCCCTGAGCCCCCCCCCTAGCAACGCCTCTGTACAACTGTGCAGTGTATATGAACACTTTCATTTACACCAAAGCGAGCAGCTTCAATGTTGCAAGATGCAGTGTTGATGCTGCTTGCTTTGGTGTACTTGAAAGTGTCCATATACAACACGGGTGTATATGGACACTTCCATTTACACCAAACAAGGCTTCTTGTGGCACTCCTCCAGTTTAACGGCACCAAAATGGTCCTGTGTATGTGCGCTAATTTAGCACACATAGTAAACTGGAGGAGTGCCACAAGAATAGGCTTCCAAAAAGCCAGTTTACAAATGTGGCGGTTGCTAGGTTGGTTTCCAACCGCCACATGTATTCTGAAAATAGGTCTTAAGTACCGAAAAGGTTGTTAACCCTTTTAACGTCCTTTTCGGTACTTAACACCTTGATGAGAATTGGGGCCTCAGAGGGGTGAGAGTGATCGGAAGTCCTCAATGAGCACACACAGCAAATCTCCACAGATTACTCTTAGACAGATGTATCAAAAATACAAAATACATTTATTATAAACCTTATAATCAAAATACGATTAAACCATAGTTATAAAGAAACACCACACACGTTCATCTACTATCTAACATAGATGCAATAATGCGATTAGCCTAAAGCTGATGATGGGGGAAGAAAATAACCACGGCCTGTAACAGTAAAGGGGTTTTAAATCAACACGGATATCAGTTTAGGCAGTCCTTCATCAACAATTCCCAACTTATGTAGTCCAGCCCTACAAAGAGAGGAGCCTAGCGCTCAAAGTACAGTTGGGCGTTAATGTACGGTTGTGCGAAAAAGAAAATGCAGGTTCTCTTCAGGGGGCTGTAGCTGCTCAGAAAGGGGCTTGAGGTGATGAAGAATAAGTTCCTATTCCTAGAAGAGGGTCTACCCTTGCAGATAGAGCGACTTTCAGAGTTCGCGAATAACTGGGGAGCGCAGGATATCCCAGCCAAGGTGAGTATCTTTTGAGGGACACTTGTGCGTAAAAGTGAATAGATGTGCCAGGGGGCCACTGGTAAGTTAGGAAAGTACCCGCCGACCCTCGACACAATCCAGACCAACCTTTGGCAGTCTAGCCCACTTTGCATGGTGGTGTTAACCCTGCAGTTTCAGGACACTCCGGCTCTCAGCTGCTGCGGTACGGGACGATCATCTGTGATGGGACGTTTGCTTTTACTTTAAAAGTAAACTGCTGCCATCAGTTTGTCCTTGACACACTTGTACAAACACCAAAAATTCCTTAGAGGGTAGCTAGGGTCATAAAACAAAAAGGGACCCCTATGCGCGATACTGTAAGGTACTTGCCACATAGATAAAATGTTACCATGAAATGGCAACAAAGTCGAAGACTAAGGGAAACATAGTTTCCCAGTTCTGACAGCCTGAAGGACGTGTCAGTTTCCCCTTAACAAATGAGCGAAAGCCCAGAAGAGCAGCTGAAGGTTGGGTTCTGTGGTGAAAAGTTAGGCTAGGTACTCCAAACAAAAGCAAAACGTTTTGGGGGTTCACAATTGGAGGGAAAATTGCACCTAATGGAAATCTTTCCTAGCAATAACCTAGACACTGAGGTGAGAACACAGCCAAAAGAGCACCAGTAACGCCACAGACCAGTAGGTTGGGGTGGCTGTTCAGAAGGATAACAATTTTGTGATATTTGTTTTTACAAAGAAGGTTTTGTAACAAAGGGTCAATATTTTAGAGTAAACGTGAGCGAGTTTTGAACTTCTTAGTCTGCTGATCTCGCTTCTTCACAGCTCCCACCATGCCATAGTGTTATGCATATGCCGGTGTGATCACGTTAGCATTGGGTGTACACGGTAGGGTCTTTTGGGTCATATATGAAGCACTGGGAGGGACCCCTTCTGGATGAAGCGATGCATGTGTACGGGAGGGAGGTGTTCTGCATCCCATGCATACAGCCTTTTCCAATTGAAAAGGCTAGTTTTCCGCGCTTCTCTACTGCAGAAGCATTGCTCCCAAACAAGTTGTGAAGGTGGGATAACAACGGACAGAGTAGCCGAGTCACCAGAAAGGTAACATTTCTTTTTTTTTACAGGAGGATTTTTTGAAATCGCTAGAATGTTTTATACAGTCTGTTTAAATTACATTATTGTATGTCCCACTGTTCTGTTACAGGTAACGTTGTTTCCTTGGGTTCTCGGTGTGTGTCAGTTGTTTTATACCACACCCTAAGTAAGAGGACATCTGATTGATTTGCAGTGTATGCAAAAGCGCGCTTTAGCTAGTCTGTTCCTTTCTTGCACTGTCTCTGTTTGGAATTGTGAGGCTCATAGCGTCAATGTGAGGTGTCTCCAGTCACTATTGTAACTCTGTCACCTATATTATGTTCTTTTATTCCTTCTAGAGCTACCATATTCCCACCATGGATAATGGTCCAGACCTGGCCAAGCGTTTCTTAAAAGAACTGACTGACATACAGGTAATATGACCATGAGGAAGGAGCTATGCCCATGGTTTATTTTTTATTTTTTGTAGCACTGACATTTTACTTTGTCACCTCAGAGTGTGTTAAGGCACTGTAATCCTGCAGCAACGCAAAACGAAGTAGTGTTGAACCCGTTGTAGTGAACAGAATGACTGCATCAACCCTCTGGCCAGGCATACCGCCCCCTCTGATCTCTGCCTAGCCCACGAAAGCCGTGTTGGGTATCTCTGTGACTCTGAAGATTCCTTTAGGTAAAGGGGGGCTTACGTTTGTAGATTACCCTCTGAAACCGTGCCCTAAGCCTTCTCTCCTGCCAGTCCACGACACCCACCAGCAACCCCTGGTTATCAGGAACTAGGCGTCACTGGAGATTGTATATAGCATCCCTTTCCAGCCTGCCTATCCAAGCAGGTGCTGGACTCCTCGGGGGTAAAAGCCCAGAGTACATTGGAGTAAACATCTGCTCTAAGCATGTGACTCTTCTGGACAGCAGGTATTCAAGACTGCTAGAGGGAGGGTACTTGTAAGAATTATGGCACGGCTACATCGCATTTGTATGTATTTGTCATTCAGTCCCTATGCTAAAAGGGTGCTGTTAGGGGGTGGGTTTGTTTTCTGCGTTACTCCACGTTGTGGTTTTGTGTGCTGATGTCTGTGCCCTACTGACTCCCAGTATCCTTCCACTCCAGGTATATGCACTGCGATATTAATTACTTCAACTTAAATCATCCGTCAGTACTCAAGGTGATGCACCCATGGACACAGTTTTTACTTTCCCAATAAGCTTAGCGGCATTCAAATAAAAAACCCATCCGCAAATCGGGCAGTCATGGTGGCCAATCAACATGAGGCCAGAATTTCACTGTTGCCTTGGTCACTAGATGGACAGGTGCTTAGAAGTGGTTCTAAGGCGGCATGTGATGCTGTACAAACCCATAAATAAATAGGAAGTGAACAGTGTTACAAGGCATGCTGGGAGAAGTGGGCACACAGCCATTTCTACTCCACAGGTCGGACTGATTCTCTCGCAGAAAGACAATCTTCAATCTCTTATCACATAAGCAAACAATAATAATGAGTAGCATCATGAAATTAATACATGTTTATAAAGCAGCTCAATGCGGATTCCTCCCACTTCTAAGCTCTACAGGGAGTACAACTTATTTGAACAATTTAAGCCAGCACACAATTTTAAAAAGTGTTCTAGAACATATTTAGGAATTTGAAACAAGGTTTGAACTGTTATTGCAAAGTTATAAACGGTATTAAGCCGTTTTTAAAAGTTGAAATTTTTAATCGAATTTGAATACACGTTATTCAAGCGTGGGCGTTACTTTATGGTGAAAGAGAAGCGAACAGCTTTCCAGAGGAAGTAAATCGGTTTCTGAAAAGAGACCACAAATTCAAATTGTTCATTTTTAAATAATGTTTTGTCATAGGTTTGTGTGAGTAAAAATTGTCAGCTGTAGGAAGTTATTTTCCTCAATTCTGGGTTCAGGGAACAAAGTCGAATATTTGTGCATGTCTCTTGTAGTCCGTAGAGCTTGATGGTTGAACTGTGTTAGTACAAGTGACTGTTCGGATCTTACCCATTGATTGGTTATGAACCTGCTCTTTTCTACCCTCTGCAGTATGGACGTACCCCCAGCGATTGGATGCTTTCCATCTGACTTCGGACTTGTCTTGTTTGCTGGACCTCCATGAGATCTTGAAGTTCTCTTTCAATCATGGCCCTATGAAGCAATCTTATTTATAATGGACTATAGTGTCATTGCTCTGTCATGGTGTTTTCTCAAAGGTTTGGGGAAAGTCTTTGCCCTCTGAACAAACTTCTGCCCGCTGTTGCCCTCTTCCTCTCCATGGTTTCAGGCAGATGCTCGTTTTTGGGGCTGGTCTATTGTTGTTTCCTTTAGGAGGACACATAACCGATCCCACTAGGTCATGAGCATTGCCCAGACATGCACCTGTTACCCGGCACATGAGGTCTTGAGAAGTTAAACTATCACGGCCTTCCTTGTTCACCATACCATGTCAATCTCCATTGTTGAAATTTTCCTTGTAAAGCCATATAGTCAACTTAACGTTTTTGAAGCTACTCTCTTTGGTCAAAGACTAAAAGTCTAAAATGTGTGTGATTCTTTTCCCTATAGAATTCCGAATGAATATGCTTTGTTCTAGTCCTGGCTTTCCCTACTTGCAGCTGAATCTGAATATAGATGATTGTTTGAAACAACATACTTGTAGGCTAAAATGTTTCCTTGACCAATTTCCATACGTCGAGTCTTGTATCCATAACACGGTCCTAAAGGTTTCACAGCCTTTTGACAAACAAGTGTGTGAATATTGACAGATGCTGTTGATGAAACAGGGTGCTTTCGTTTTTGCTGCATATCAGGAAGTGCCGAAAAGGAAGCTACCAGCTTTGACAGACTATGATTGCACCTTATTTAGGATGTGACTGGGTTGGGTGTTGGGATTGTTTACTGCCGAACCAACATCACGTCTTGATCAAATTGTGGGATCCTGGATAAATTATCTCACTGTACCTCAGTTCCCTTATTTACAAAAAACTTGATTGTGTCTGAAAACGGTCTAATTTTTGTATTGACTGCTAGATAAAATACTTGACATTTAAATGTACGCTCTTGGACAGACTCAAAAAATATTTGCACGCAAAGTGTTGGGTGTTTTTTTTACCTTGCACTCTAGGTGCATACATTAATAGTAACAAGACTCTGTTTCTTAAAGTGTCTGTGTGGCACTGGCTGCGGGATCAATACACCAACAGCCCGCTCCTCCTCAATATGTTAGTGTGATGGTTGCGTGCCAGCCCGCTCCTCCTCAATATGTTAGTGTGATGGTTGCGTGCCAGCCCGCTCCTCCTCAATATGTTAGTGTGATGGTTGCGTGCCAGCCAGCTCCTCGTCTATACGTTAGTGACGGTTGCGTGCCTGTCACTAATATATTAATTGGCTTGGGTTCCCCATGTGGGTGGGTGGAGGGTAAACGCACTCCACCGATGTCATGACCCTAACCAAAGTTGAAGTGATGACCCTAAAACAGCTGCTCACTGTAAATACTTGTTTAACCTTCAATGCTCCATTTTGGCGCTCAAAAGCAAAAAATGCAGAGGAATGCTTTCAGAGGGGTCTGTGCAGATCCCTGACAGGATAGTGATTTCCGATGTAATTGTGATCCAACATGGGATCGGAGGCGCAAGTGAAAGAGGCACATGACAGGTGCTCTTCAAACCATAAACCGTTAAGAATCCGGATGTGTTTTGAAGTCACCAGTCATGCCACCTCTCTGCAGAGGGCTTGCAACTGCTTTTGTGTGTGTAAAGTGCAATTCTTCCTCTGAGTTCACAACAGTTGAACAGTGCAATAATACCCAAATGCATGGGCAGTATCGGATGCACGGCTTGAATGCCATGCTTGTCATGTACTATAGTATCACACATTACGTGTGTGGCTCTAGGCTGCCAAAAGGTGACTTCCACCTTACTACATGCAATAATAAGAGTATCCCAATCTGACCAAAAGAACAGACCTCAAGTACGCCTGTGGCTCGGTCCACTGTGCCGGTGATATGGTGGCCAACATCCTTATGATCAGAGCACTCAGTGGTGTGGTTTGCATCGCTAGTTAAGTTCTTGGAACATCTAAAGGTTTTAGGCTTGATTGAGAACATTTTCTTTCTACATCCATGAGCGCAGGGCACCCACCAGTGGACAAAAGACCTGCATTCTGTGGGTGGGTTGATTAACAAGAGTGAATCAGGCCATCCGAAGAATGCAGAAAGTTTTGTGTCTCGCGAGGCTTTGTCACAAAATAAAGCGGTCCACAGTGGGATCACATTTGATCTGAGGTAGATCTGAGCCATTCCCTTGCCTTGGGTCCCCTATCACAGGTCGGGCGCAGAACCCTGGTCGCATTGCCTGGCCCCAGATGGAAACATTCATGCAAAATATTGGTTGTTTCCATCATATGTGTTTGACTTTTTCCGCCCTGAAATAGCGGTGTCAATGTAAACTCTGCGATTGCAGTGATTTGCACTTTTAGGCCACCATTGCGGTCACTGACCCCCATTGTAGGTAGGTAGGTAGCTGATCCCAGCCCTCCCCCATGTGTGGTTCAGTGAGCCAGGGCACACCAGGGCATTGGGAATGCAACCGACCCCTAGCTATGAGCGCAGGACGCCTTTTAAGGGGAACTTGCGCCAGCGCCCACATCCTCTTACTCCATGGAAATCCACGTCATGCATCGGGGATGTGCGGGACACAAAATGGGCCATGGACATATGTCCACCTTAATGCCCCTCGCATTCTACTTGTGATTTGGTCTGTGAATCAGGCCCCCCCGTGCGAGTAGGGGTGCTCCTCCAGGGTATACTCGATGTGCCAGATTGCTACAGCTACATGGGCTGCATAGTCCGAGCAGACCTGGACCAGTGATCAAGAAGAATTTGTTCCATGTCTATTGCTTTGCTTACCATGTCTCAGCTGCCTTGTGTTACGCAAGGAATGCATTCTTTAATGATGGGCCCAACTACCTGCAAAACAACTTTCCCACCAAGTGGATACCCCGAATATTTTTGTTTTGATGAACATAGGCAGCCCCGCCTTCCTGGATTGGATATTACCTTTGGTGATCCTTTTTCTTTTGGACGGTTAAGGGCAAGGTGTTATTCCTCATAATGAACATGACAGTGGCTAGTGTGGCAATAAAACTCTTGCATACAATGCATCTGAAGCGATTAGAGGTTGCAGGTGTTGATGCTTGAAAATGTCCTTGTGCAGAGGCCACTAACTTCCATATCCTGCCAGGACTGCAAGCATATTACATAGTGAAAGTAATTATTCGGCTTGACATGCCAGATTGGCATGGTAAAACAGAATGTTGCCTAACTCAATCGTATTTCAGCCTGACATGACCTACTGATGTGGCAGGACAGAATGTTGACTATCCAAGTGCTCCTAAGATCTGTAATGAAACCGGAACACACCGCAAGTGACAAGTGTCTAATTGGATGAGCTGCGTTATATACTGTGAATATAATGCAGCCAGCAGGATTTCATTCTGTAGTTCTAGGATTTCTATCTTATTTTCATAGGCGTTTTCTGTTTGCTTTCAGAATTATTAAATTAAAAATATTTGGACATAACATTCTCATTTGTGTCATTTATTGTCATTGCAGAATAAAAAGTAGAATGTATGAATTGCAGGTGCTGGTTGTTGCTTTCCGCTACCTTCTACCACTCACCTGTTGAGAAGGACTCTGAAATGAGTTAATTATCTAAAAGCCCCGCGCAACTGCCCCCTGCTCCCCTTGAACATCGCCTGATCCCATTTTAAATATGTCACTATTCAACTGCTCCCTCTTATTGCTCTCACTGTTATGGCCAGTTGCTCACTGTTGACACCCTGGGTCACTCAACTCCTTCACTCGCATTCACCTTCTCTGTGAGTCACTTTCCATAGATGGCACCATTGTCATTTTAGGGAACATTAACCTTCCCAAGCACTTCTCAGCCACCTGCCTTGAACTCTTTCAATCAACGTTCCTCCTACCCACTCTGGTGGAAACTCCTGTGGCCTTGTTTTTCTTTCTACTTTGCCCTCCTCCTCTGACGTATTCATTGGCCCCCACTACCTGTGATCATTCTATAGTTCATTTTGACATCTCAGCCTGCCACCGTCTACTCCTCCTCTCCCCTCTTAAATGACCCAGAGGCAACTCGAGCAGGAAGGGGCAAGGGACAGATCTCCTGTCTTTTTTCCCTATTTGTACCTCTTCTATGGACCATGCTTTTTCTGACTTTCACTATGCACGGATGACCCCTTTTGACTAACCCTATCCTGCACACATTCCCTCCTTTCCGCCCCTTTCCTGAACCCTGGTTCACCTCTGTGATCCTGACCAACAAAACAAACAACAACAAGGACCTATGATGCTGTTGCAAATCCCGACTTCCACCCTACAACTAACCTACAAAATATTACTTTCTGCTGCCCATCTGCACTGGACTGTGCCAAATCCTCCTACTTCTCCAGCATTGTATCTTTCATAGATTCACATGCTTAAAATTTTCCCCGTCATATAAAATATCACTTATACAGCAATGGGCATTGCTAATAAAGCCTTAAAGGCTTTGCCTTTTCCGCCTATACAACTCATTTTGGTCCTTTTGCTACTAGCCATTCAGGTGACAGGGCTGTAGCTCCACCCCAGGCAATCATCTTCAGCCACGCCTCTCTGAGCTTTGTCTATTAAAAACTTCAATATTGTAATCTTTTTCATAATCTACATATTTTTTGGAGAGATCAACACCTATTCTACCAGCTATTGTGCGTTTTAGCTGCTGGTTAAGAACTAGAACTAAGAAATCGTCGACAGTTCTATCTTCACGTGGCTCCTTGGTGGCCGTGGCTAAGGTAAGCATGGAAGATAATTCAAGGATTAAAAAAGCCTGCTTCAAAGATTGCAGAGGATGTGTCAAGAAAAAGACTTTCTTAATCAGCAAGACATCCACAACTACTTACGTGAGTTGTTTGATGAATCACAACATTGTCACAAATATCTAAGAGAAGAAGATAAGAAAAACATAAATGAGGAATAAGATGTGATAATTGAAATTAGTGATGATCTGCCAGTTAAGAAGAGAAAATGTAGCAAAATAAAGAACGTAGGAAGTGAGATAGCATCCACGGTAATAAACAATGGTTCATCAGCACCTGCAGGTGAAAGAGATATTGTATCAAACATGCAGAGTAAGAAGTCAGCCGGAAAAACTGTTGCAATAAACATAGAACATGATAAAACAGAAAATTCCATTGCTAATTCTGAGAAAATAAGAACATTGGAGATTAAATCTGATCTAGGGATTGAGAGTCATCCACCATTAAATACAACTATCTTTTTATGTACTTTACATATGATTATACCACTCAGAATGATTACCTCAGAAGATATCTCAATAGTAGATCAGTTGGAAGACAAAGACCATATCACCTTGCATGTGAGCTTTAGATCCAACCATACAATATTGTATATTTTACAATATGAAACTGACTTGTTTAAGTTAGGATACCAGTGTAAAGAAGTTGAGATGCTAAAAGAAAATATGAGAATGAAAGAAAAAAGTATCATTAAGAGACCAAAGAAAAATAGCAAATACCACATAAGTGCCACAATCTCCCTTAATAGCAACAAGCAAGGAAAATGGTACCACTGTTCAAACAACAATAGATACTCGCATAGATACACCTGATATCTGGGAATGGTTGCCGGCTATCTTTAAATCTCACTTCTCAAGCACCCACTCATGAGGATTGTTCTTATGCTCATGGAATACCTTGGGTAATCACCCTCATTCATTCCTCCAAGATGATTTTAGCTGTGTCGGCTAACACAGGAGATATTGCTGAGCCAGGGATTATTATCATTAACATATATGACCATCCCAAATTCGTCCGGACCAGAAATAATCGTAGACTAGTTAGACAAATATTAAATGCAACTAAGCAAAACATACCAGTGATTGTAGTTGGTCATTTAAATGCCAAAATATCTGATCACAACTATGAACCTGAAAAATGGAATGGGACAGCCCCAGTGCCAAAAATCGCAACTGATTGTCAAGGGAAGATATGGTCATCTTTGATGTCTAAATTTAGTTTTACCATGCTCAATGGAAATACTAATTCACACTCTTCTAGAGCATTCAATAGGATCAGTGGAATGTCAGCAACCACTATAGACTATGTATTTGTAAATGAATGTGCTATGGTTATTATGAGATATGTCGGTAATTAACCGAGAAGAGGGTGATCACATGCCTTTATGTGTTGTACTTGATATGATAGCTAAGCCAACAATGATGGCCACTAGAGATGTCACTTTAAACATCACGAGAAATCGATTAGGATGGAATCCACGCAATCTAGAAATAGCAAATAGTGTAGCGACAAAGAAATTTACACAGTTGGCTAATAAAATCCAAGAGGTTGATATATATCCACCTCTCGATATATTTTGTGAGTGTTCACTTCTTATCACATACATTAGTGATGTGTCTAAGAAAAAACTGACTCTAAAAAGACCAGATGAATGCTGGACAAAACCACCGACTAAATATAGTAAACATGATAAAAAATATTCAGCTTGCGAAAGTAACAATGAGAAATAACATTGCAAAAGCTATACATAATACCACGAGCAATGCTAGTATCCCTAAATTAGTGAAGGAAATAAAAAATCAATATAGATACTTTTTGAGAAATTATAAAAGGAAGCAAGAATACACTTTGTAGTTGACGCTAGCCTCTCACGCGCGAGAAAATAATAACGCTGAGATATGGAATACAATAAGAGGAGCCACAAAAAGAATAGTCCCCATAAATTGTGTACCAGCATAAAGCTGGAAATATCACATACAGAACACCTTAGGTCCAGAGTACCCAAAAGACGATAGCCACATTCAGAGTGATGCTATATGGACTTCAACAGTGTCAGTAACAGAACTAACAAAAATGGTGGCTAAACTTCCATCTTCGCCTGCTATGGGACCCAACGGGACTTGTAATGCCCTATTAAAAAAAATACCCAGATGCATGGACAACAGTATTACATCCTTTGTACAATAGCATAAGAAGAAACAGTATATTACCCACATCTTGGAAAGAAATTATACTTCTTCCTGTCTATAAAAAAGGACAATGGAAATCATCTAACTATAAAATGCTAGCTATGCTAGATATTGCTGGTAAATTATTCGCCCATGTTCTTCTCAAAGAAGTCAACGAATGGATAGACACCAATTCGATCCTTCCTATAAATCCGACTGGTTTCAGAAGAAACTCGGGGACAAGCCATAACTTGATTTGTCTTGTGTCAACAATAGAATACGCTTGGCAGTGCCTCCAACTCCCTGTGTATGCAGCGTTTGTGTCGAATGCCGCACTAAAGTGTACAGTCATGAGGAACAGACTGTGGAATAAACCTGTGTCAATGAATGTTCCTCCCGGCTTGTTGAAAATTATCCAACTTCTATACACTGATACTTAAGTAAGAGTACGCACAGACAATCATGGCCAACTTTCTGAACCTTTTAATACAGTTTGAGGAGTGAAACAAGGATGCTTATTAGCTGCCACACTCTTCAGCCTGCATTTGGCTGATCTGGTGACTTCTTTTGACTGTTCCGATACATGTCCACTTAAGTTTGGGAATTTGAGATATAGCTGGCTGGGCTATGCGGACGATTTGTTAATTGTCGATTATACACCAGAGGGTTTACAGGCCTTGTTAGATGCATTATCCGATTTTGCCATGAAGGATGTGTAAATATAGACAAAACTAAAATCATTGCGTTTCTGCCAAAAGAAAAGGTGCGGGAAAAAACCCAAAGATAATTTGGAAAATAAATAATAAGGCTGTCGAACAAGTCTTGAGTTACCGTTGCCAGTTGTTGTAATCAATTAAAAATTGAATTGGAAAGAACAACTGCAAGCCACAGTGAAAAAGTGTCTATAGCACATAGCGTGAGTGTATTCATAGGATGCCAAAGTGGCACCTCAATTAAAATGTATTGCTGTTATACAACACAAAAATAGCTTCTTGTATGCTATATGGCAGTGAAGTATGAGGACATAAACATAGAAATTCACTAGAGAAACTGGAAGCTAAAATTCTTAGAATGTTATTTCTAATGTCACCAAGTCTCCCTATTGAATTTGTCCTTTTAGAAATGTCATTGATGAAAATCTCTGGATTTGTTTAATACAAGTTTGTATTTTGTATTTATTTTATTTGTATAGCGCAAAACCAGGCCCAAGGGCAACCGGGCGCATATCTAATAGTGTTACAGCAATGACATATGATCACAGTAGACATAACAATTGTGACAGAGTTACAGACGATGTTACATATATCTAATCTTCAACGAAGAGAGGAATGTACAAGAACAATGTAATACAGGGTCCCAGCCAGGACGCACAAGAACAAGGTTACTTGTTAGCGTGAGGTAGCTAGCCAGAGCTTAGCTTTGAGTTTGAAGAGGTTAAGGGAAGGTAGATTTCTGATGGTTAGTGGTAGGGTGTTCCAGAGTTTGGCTGCCAGGACTGGAAAGCTGGTGCCACCAGCTGTTTGGAACTTGTATCTTAGAATCACGAGGCTTTGAGTTTGTGCGGATCTAAGTACTCGCGCGGGTATGTGCTGAGTAAATTGGGAGGCTAGATATGTAGGGGCCTGATTGTTTACACATTTGTAGGTGAGGGCCTAGTTTCTGAAATGTGGGCGGATCTAGGGATGTTGAGGGCAGCTCTGATGGCATTATTTTGGGTGGTCTTTAGTTTGTTGAGATTACCCTGATTGGTGCCTTGATATATTGCATTGCAATAATCCAGTTTGGACATGACCAGGGTCCTGGACAGAGTGATGCAGTTCTGAGTATTGAGGAATGGGCGGCAAGCTGTGATCAACTTGCAGGTGTACGCTGACGCGGCAACCACTGCATTAGTTTGTCTGGTGAGGGTGAGATGCGGAATCGAGGTAGATTCCTAAGGTTTTGGTGTCTTTAGATACTTTGATGGAATTACCGTCAATATTGAAGAAGCTGAACGATGGACTCAATTTGACAAGTCTCTGATGCGTACCCAAGATGAGAAGCTCTGTCTTGTCATCGTTGAGGCACAGTTCATGCTGCGCCATCCAGGCCTGGATGATATGGTAGATGTCATTCAGGGCTTTGGAGTCAGCAGTGTAGTCACCAGTGATGGGAATGAGTATCTGGGTGTCATCAGCATAATTCGTGTAGGTGACACCCAGATAGTCGAGTACATCGAACAATGGTTTGGTAAATACAATATAGAGGGTAGGGGAAACACAAGACCCTTGCGGGACTCCACAGGGGACTGGTGCTGGATCGGCTGATGAGGAGGGTGAGAATACTCTCATGTGCCTGTTGTCGAGGAAAGACCTGATCCAGTTGGTGGCATTAAGTGGGCAGCGGATTTCAGGTGCTGGCAAAGAATTTGGTGATTGACCAGATCGAAGGCTGCGGATAGGTCCAGTAAGAGTAAAAGGGCCTATTTGCCATTGTCTTTTAGGTCCTCAATTTGCGTTTTGAGGTCTAAAAGTGCTTTTTCTGTCCCGTGCTTGGGTCTGAAGCCAGATTGTCTTGTGCCAGGGAGGTTGTTAGTTTCCAAGTAGTTCTGTATCTGAAGCTTTGCTGCTTTGTCTAGTATTTTTAGGAGGAATGGCACAGTGGTGATAGGTCTATAGTTAGTTGGTATCTCAGGGTCTAAAGTTGCTTCTTTTAGGAGCGGGATAACCCATGCGTCCTTTAAGTTGTTAGGAACCGTTCCCGTTAGGAATGAGGAGTTGATGAAGGTAGTTATAAAAGGAGTGAAGTCATGTGCTGCTTCCTTGATGATAGGTGCCGGGCAGGAGTCACCTTGGCAGTTGGAAGGTTTTAAATTGCAAATTATGTTTTTGACTTTGGGGATGGTGAGTGGGGTGAAGATGAAAGGGGTGTGAGAGAATGAGACCGTGGTGGCCGTGATCAGTCTAGTTAGGGGGGAGGTAAGTAAAGTGGTTTGTTTGGAGTTAATTTTCGATTGCAGAGTAATTATTTTGTTAAGTAGTGCATTTTGGATGTTGTTGCACCACGTACTGCCTTTGCAACAGGTATCGGGAGCAATGGAAGGTGATTCAAGTTCTTTGAGGATTTTAAATAACTCCTTCGTGTTGGATTCCGCTTGGGAAATACACTAGTTATAGGTCTCCTTTTTGGCTTGTAAGATCGCTTCCTTGTAATTGAGGGAAGTGATGAGGAGGCGATCTTTGTTAGCTTCGCATGGATGGCTTTTCCAGAGAGATTCAGCCTTACACTTTTCTTTGCGTAGGACTCTTAACTGCAGGGTGAACCAAGAGTTCAGGTGGGCTTGTTGTTTGGCTTTCCGTAGTTTGAGCGGTGCTATAGTATCAATAGCTTTGAGCAATGTTTGATTGAAGGTATCTACTAAAACGGTGGGGTCATTCTGTTGAGAGACGCAGTTGTTCAGGATGGGGAGTAATTTATCCCTGGTGATGTCTTTTTTGTTCCTTGTGGGGATGGCCAGAGCTATAGTAGGTACGGTGTGAGGATTGGTAGCCGGTAAATGGAAGATGATGGTGTGGTGGTCCGACCAGGCACAGGCATGGTTGGAACTTATAATAGTGTTGCAGTTAAAATCAGTAATCAGTCAAGCGTTCTGCCCTTGATGTGGGTAGGTTCGCCAATACGTTGCTGGAAGCCTAAATTTGCTAAGGTGGTCGTGACCTCAGAGGCTGAGTGATCCTTGGGTGTCGGAGAGACCAAGGTTAAGGTCACCTAGTAGCAGTACCTGAGAGTTAGGCTTAGTATTGTCGGTCAGGATGGCTGTGATCTCATCTGTGAAGGAGCCAAGTGGTCCTGGAGGTCTATAGATGAGCTGTAGAGTTGCAGTATTAGTCGGAGAGAGGGTGAGTTTCACAGAAAGAGATTCTGCCGAGCTAAGCTCAATGTTAGGGATAGTTCGTAATGTGATATTATCTCTATGTATGAACGCGACTCCGCCTCCTTTGGAGGAGGACTGTCAGTCGGGTCTGATGATAGAGTATCCATTCGGGATGGCGAGGGCAAGAAGAGGGCCAGAAGCTGCATGTAGCCAAGTTTCAGTAATGGCAATGAAATCAAGGTTTTGGACGGTGATAAGGTCAGAGATGTCTAGAGCTTGGGCCGTGAGGGATCTGGCATTAATGAGGGCACCCTTGAGTTCTTTGGTGGCGGTGGAGCTAACAGTGGGTAGTGTCTTCTGTGTATTAGAGTGTGTAATGGAAGTGTAGATGCGCTGAGTGCATGGGGCGTGGGGCAGTCTAGATCTAAGTCTAAGATTCCTAGATGAAGAGTGCAAGGTTGATTAGGTGTTGGTTTAGTGGCGAAGTGATGGAGCCATAAGGCGGGGTCATTAAGGCATGGTAGAATAATGTATGGTAGGGTAATGATGGTTGATCTTAACACTGCTGATGAAGGCGGTGCAAAAGGAGGAGGCAGTAAGGTACCCTACGATGATAATGTAGATAAGGAGGCTGACAAATGGCAGTGGCCGCATGTCGTGATCCAAGTGTCCTACCCTTCAGTGTGGTGTAGTACGAGTGCAATGTGAGGAAGGCAGCAAGGTTTTATACTGGTTGGTGTTCAGATTAGTCAGGAGGTGGCTGATCTGGTGTGAATTGCTAGATGGGTACATGGACAGTGCAATCACTGATTCAAGGCAATAGTTCAAACAAGGCCGACTAGGTACAAAATGTGCAAAATGCAATCAATGACTCAAAGCAGTAGTTCAAGTGAGGCCGACTAGGTGCAAAATGCAATCACTGACTCAAAGCAGTAGTTCAAACAAGGCCAACTAGGTACAAAATGTGCAAAAATGCAATCACTGACTCAAAGCAGTAGTTCAAACAAGGCCAACTAGGTACAAAATGTGCAAAAATGCAATCGATGACTCAAAGCAGTAGTTCCAACAAGGCCAACTAGGTACAAAATGTGCAGAAATGCAATCAATGACTCAAAGCAGTAGTTCAAACAAGGCCAACTAGGTACAAAATGTGCAAAAATGCAATCAATGACTCAAAGCAGTAGTTCAAGTGAGGCCGACTAGGTACAAAATGTGCAAAATGCAATCAATGACACAAGGCAGGATTTCAGATAAGGCCGATTAGGTGCAAAATGTGCAAAAATGCAATCAATGACTCAGGGCAGTAGCTCAAATAAGGCTGACTAGGTAGGTACAGAAAATGCAGGCAAACGATTAGCTTCTAAGTACAATGTATGTGCTGCTAAAAAGGGATATGCAGGGGTGTCCCATTGCCACAAGTAGCTCCATAGTGAAGCTAGCGGTTCCATTTGGGGTAGGGGGCTATATACTGACAGGCTGGGCTTACTGTTAATTAGTCCACAGATTTAGAGGGAGTGGCCGAGTACCGCTGAGTGTGTGGAGCAGCTGTGCGGGTACATGCAGGCACACAGTGAAGGTAGGTCAAACGTAGATAATAACAGAGTAAAAAGGTTTGCTTTGTGCTGAGAACGAAAGAGTCTTGTGTTCGGTGGTTTGAGCGAAGGCATGAAGCAGTGTGCTTGCGACTGTGCAAAGCTCAACGCATTGTAGCGAAAAGTCTTACCACATCTGATGCTGGACGAGGTCAGTAGTGAGCTAAATTCAGGGGCGCGTCCAACGTTCAGATTGCAGATGGAGTGGGAGTACTGCGGAGCAGTGTCCCGCGCGTAGCGCAGGTGCGGACAGGGGCAGACAGGAAGAAGCTATGTGGGCCTTGGTCGTGGTGGGCCGGCTTCCACCTCCGGCTTACTCTGGTGATTTTCAGGTCGGCCTCGGATGGTTGCTAGGCAACCTAGCAGGACGCTACCAGCGTCTTTCTCTGGCATCCATTGTAGGTGGGTGTCTGCGGGGGTCCTCGTGGCTTGGGGCTGCTGTAAGGGGCAAAGTTACACCAAGGGCTGGAACCACGGTGCTTCAGTGGCCCTGTGCTCCTCTTGCTGGTGAGCGGGAGCAGCAGCGCGGCTTGATGTAGTTTCTCATACATCAAGTTATCCATGATGTATGAGAAACTAATTAATTTAAACAATATGACAATCATGCATAGGATGATGGACTCCTTTGTGTCAATGCCCTTGTCAGTCAATGTGGGAATTTTGAGATTGCTTAGTGGCATCCATAAGAAATTGATCATTAATAACCTACACATTATTAATACTCTGGCTATAGGTAAAACAAAAATACTATTGTAAAAAATGAATAGAAGAATATTTCTGTGAGAAAAATACTATACACGTGGCATCCTTATCAACCAGTGCCACATGCATGACTTATTGGCTGAGTAGACAGAATTGTGGTACTTATATTAATGCACATATAAATGCCACAAGTATGAGGAACTATTTGCTGTGAAGTTCAATCAAACAGAGGTTTTGGAAACTACTGGAGCACATAAATATTTAAACCGAGAAGAGCGAAATGGTCGGCTCTGTGATGATAATGTCTTAGAAACTATAGAACATGTCTTGTATAGTTGTGAGGGTGTAGTAAGTTTGAGAGAAAGATCTTTACGAACCTATTCGAACAATAATAATTGTCTAACTTCGTCAGAAATGTGGTCTGTACTTATGAATGGAAATTATGCCAATCTAATCTATCATGCAATGTGGCTATACAAGGAGATCATAGACAGTTTAAAATTAGTGCAAACATGAACCATTCTGATTTTTGATACTGTATCGGCTACTGATATTAGAAGAACTTTTGAGATGTATGTTTTAACTAAATGTATGATATATATTGTATGTTGTGTACAAAGCCCAAAGAGGCTATATGTAGGCAAATAAAAAAAAAATGCCTTGACCATTGTATGCATAGTATAGAAACTAATGGTTGTTGTAGGCCCATATGTCAGCTCTCATCACTCGGTTCCAGTCCACTGTTCTGTTTTATTTGTGCTTGCCCAGCTGTAATAAACAGCGTTGATTCTTGCCCGGTGTGTGCTCCTTTTTGGATTATGATTTTTTTAATATGGTGGGATCGCAGGACCCCTAATACATTTTTGTAGTTCCCAGAGAGATCCTCAGTAATCCCGGTTAGCTGAGGGTTTCCAGGCAACCCTCCCGGGGCCCAGGTCCAGCGACCGCAGACCTGACCAATGCGCATTGCTGAGTTGGCCCGGCAGACGCCGAGTTCACGAAGGTCTACCGGGTCCCGAGCGCCACCCGTGCCCATTGGGAGGGATGAGCTCATGCTGGAGGCTCGTTGCCAAGGGGACTCTAGGGTCTCTAGGACCTGAGTATAACCGTGCAAGAATGTGCTGCATAGTGGTTGCATGCTCACAGCGGCAGAGGGATACATTTTTATGGTGTGTAGGATGCATCCTCAAGAGGGAGGACAATTGGCCTTAGTAGTATTAGAAATGAGTGCGTACCACCCAATAGGGAGTGGACCTGAGTGTAGGAATGCCTGTCATGAAATCACACTACCGTCCCCTTTGGACCTCCTGGTCCATTCAACAACGTGCCAGAATGCTCCCCACACCCTCTCAACATGGCAGACGCCGCTCCTTGATCAGCGGTATAGTTTCTAGTGCGCCTAGATAAGCACCACGCCCCTGCGCCTGTCAATGCGCTCACAATTCCTTGATCGAGTGTTACTCTCGCTCCCTCCTAGGAATTTCCTTCGCCTTTCCTTCCTGGGCCTCCGCGACCGTGTCCTCCGTGGCTACCCATCCTGGACTGCTCTCGCGGTTGCCCTCAGACCGCCTTACCTCATACCCAGGATTCCTGGAGCTTCCGGACCTCGACTGCGACACACCACCTACCGCGGCTCTCCATCCAGGACTGCTCCCGCGGTTGCCCTCGGACCGTCTTACCTCATACCCAGGATTCCCAGAGTCTTCCGGGTCTCGACTGCGACTCACCACCTTCCACAGCTCTCCCTCCTGGACTTCTACAGTTGCCTTCAGACCGCCACATCGGCCAGACAATTCATCAGTTGAACGCTGAACTCTAGGTTATCTGCCATAGAGAGTGTGGCGTCTGAAGAAGCCCGTCCTTGCCTCCACGAGACCCGCACCTCCAGGAAATGCGGACAGCCAGATCCAACAAGAAAGAAGCCTACTAATCCTAAAAAGGTGATCTCTTGCGAGGAATGCAAGAACTCTCCAAGGAGGTACAGAATGTTAAGGCAGAGAACGCCGCCCTGAAGCAACTGGTCCTGTCCTGAGATTCGGCCTATCAGGATAGTGCTTCCACGAGTGGAGTTGTAGATAAAGGCAATGGTTCCCCTAAAATGCTCCGTTCATTCCTGGATTCCTGTCTGGTGCACTTCACGTTTAAGCCATACTACTTTTCCACCCCCAGAACTAAGGTGGGATTTGTCATAGCCCATCTTACTGGCAATGCCCTGGCCTGGGCTGCAACACTGGTCTCAGCAGGAGATCGCTTGTTGGACAATTATGACGGGTTTATCAATGCCTTTAAGGAGATGTTTGATCACCCTGACCAGGTGTATACTGCACAGGAAAGGCTGCTGGAGTTCCGCCAAGGATCTCAGGATATGTTATCCTATGTGACCAGATTTAAACAACTTGCCAAGGAAGCTGATTGGTCTAACGAGGCGTGCTTTACCCTGTTTCGCCGTGGCCTCAATGATGAAGTAAAGGATGAGCTAGCCAGAATTGCCCGTCCAAGTTCCTTCCAGGCCCTTATGGATTTGTCCCTGCAAATTGACTTCAGAATCCAAGAAAAAAAGGCAGAGAGAAAGAGAACGTGAAACTCCCCTCCCAAGATCTCTCCGTTCGCTCCTACCACAAAGGAAAACCCTCTTGCTGAACCCAAACCCATGCAATTGAGAGCGTTGAGAGGCCCTATTTCAAGCCAAGAGAGAAGCCGCAGATTTGACAGTGGGTTGTGTATGTACTGTGCCTCAGACAAACATCTAATTGGGAATTGTCCCATAGCACCACCCAGGCGTTCGGGAAATGCCTACTCCCGATCCTGAATGAGCCCAGCTTCGGGAGACCAAGGACCGCTCCGTCCCTCTGATCCTGGATCCTTCATCAAGATGCAACCTGGAAGTCCTTGAGGTTACTCTACTCCCCTCCATCGGAGCACCACAGACAGTTCTGGCCTTGGTTGACTGTGGCGCTATGGGTATATTTATGGACGACCGATGGGCATTCAAGCATGATATACCCAGAGAACAAAAGGATATCATTCAGATAGTAGAGGGGATTGATGGCTCCCCCCTGTCCTCGGGACCAGGAAATCGTGCTCTCAATCCACAACCACCAAGAAAGCATACAGTTCAACATAATCAGAGCCGCACACTATCCAGTGGTCCTGGGCATGCCCTGGTTAAAGAAGCATAATCCATACATCAACTGGTCTGCCGGCTCTTTATTTTTGGGCTCTGAATACTGCCTATCACACTGTTTGACGTCTGTCACCAATCCAGACGTGTCCAAGGTCGACCAGAGGACTAATTCTTCTTTCCATCTCCAATATCAATCATGTACCTGAGATCTATCAGCAGTTCTCTGATGTTTTCTCCTCTGCCATTGTTCAAACTCTGCCTCCACATCGGCCAGAAGATTGCGTCATCGATACCGAGGAAAATGCTATAATTCCCTTTGGCAGGATGTTTATTCTATCAGAACCCGAAAAGAAGGTCCTACGAGAATATTTGATACCAACCTTGCTAACGGCACAATCCGTCCTTCCAAGAACCCCCGCAGGGGGCAGCTTCTTTTTTGTACCCAAGAAAGACACAAAGGAGCTACGACCCTGTCTAGATTACAGGGGTCTAAACCAATGTACCCGGAAGGACAGATGCCCTTTACCACTGATATCTGACATCTTGGAAGCACTCAGAGACGCTGTGATTTTCACCAAGTTGGACTTGAGAGGAGCCTACCATCTGGTGCGAATAAAGGAAGGCGATGAATGGAAGACCGCCTTTCGAACACCATTTGGACACTTTGAGTATCTGGTCATGCCTTTTGGATTTGCCAACACCCCGGCTGTGTTCCAACGGTTTATGGATCGGGTTTTTTCAGACATGTTGTTCCTCTCTGTTATTGTGTATTTGGATGACATTCTGGTGTACTCCAGGACCCCAACACAGCATCAAGATCATGTCACTGCCGTGTTACAATGTCTCAGAGAACATCACCTAATAGCCAAACCAGAGAAGTGCACATTTTATGTTTCAACGGTACATTACCTAGAATTTGTTTTGAATGCCCAAGGGGTGTCTATGGCCCCTGCCAAAATCGAAGCCATCACATCCTGACCAGTACCCTGCTTAGTAAAACAAGTCCAATCCTTCCTGGGCCTTGCAAACTTTTACAGGAAGTTCATACCTTCCTTTTCAGCCATCGTTCAACCAATCGTGAGTCTGCTGAAGAAGAACACACCCTTTTTATGGACCTCTTCTCAAGAAGCCGCCTTTATTAAACTTAAGGAAATGTTCATTCATGAACCCATCTTGATACAGCCTGACGTTACAAGGCCCTTTCTGGTGAAGACCGACGCCTCTGAATATGAGATAGGCGCGGTGTTGAAACAACAAGCCCAAGATGGGCTCAAACATCCTGTGGCTTACGTATCCCGGACCTTGCTCCCATGTGAAACACACTATTCATTTCTAGAAAAAAAACTACTTGCCATTCGCCAAGCCTTTAAAGACTGGCGTCATCTCCTCCTGGGTGCTACCCATCCCGTACAAGAGCAAACAGATCACAGGAATCTATAAGTCCTTCAACCCATTGAGTGCCGGAACAGTCGACAAGCACGATGGGCCTTTTTCTTTGCTCAATACCAATTCCAGATATCTCACATTCCAGGGAACTCAAATGTCATTGCAGATTCCTTGTCCAGACGTCCTGACTACCCTACTCAGGAAAGACCCAGCCTGCCTAAAATGTTTCCCAGCACTGTGTTCATCGCTCAAGCATCTGACATCTTGGAGTCCATTAAGAACGAGACTACAACCTCAGACCTTTGGAAGGACTTCCAAGGACACAATCCCTGGGGTCTTAAGTTCCCGGATGGATTCCTATTTCGGGAATCCCAACTAGATATACCTACCCAGTCATTACAGGAGCGCATATTACACCTATGCCATGACACCTATTACTCTGGACATCGCGGGGTCAGTGGTACCCTTCTTTCATTCAAAGAAACTTCTGGTGGCCCAAGATGCTGAAAGATGTTCAGATGTATGTCCGGGCATGTGCTGTCTGCAACCAGAACAAGACAGATAGCAAAAAACCCACAGGACTACTTCTCCAACCAGCTCCTCCTTCCCGGCCCTGGGAAGCCATAGCTATGGATTTCATTGTTGATCTTCCCCCTTCCAGGGGACATACAGTCATAATGGTAACCATCGATCTCTTTTCTCACATGGCTCACTTTACGCCGTTATCTAAATTGCCTTCGGCCCCAGAAATGGCCAGACTCTTTGTAAAACACATTTTCCGTCTTCATGGGCTGCCATCTAAAATCATCTCTGATCGTGGACCTCGGTACATCTCCAAGTTTTGGAAACACCTCTGTAAGGTGTTAGGAATTCAATGTGCACTTTCATCCGGATACCATCCCCAGACCAACGGCATTACAGAAAGGATAAACCAGACCCTTGAACAGTATCAACGCTGTTTTTCCACCAAGGTTCAGTACGACTGGTCATACCAGTCGCAGAATTCGCTTACAATAATTCTGAACACTCTTCGATAAAGACCAGTCCCTTCTTTTGCAACTTAGGTTTTCATCCTTCTGTACTTCCTTCAGTGCTACCTTCTCCAAGTCCTGTTCCTTCTGTTGATTCCTGGACTGCTCAGTTGGTTTCATTTCATCAAGAAGCTCTGAACCATCTACCTCAGGCTAGGGAAAACATTAGAAGATTTGCAGACCCCAGGAGATGCCCTGCTCCAGACTATGATGTTGGGGACAAGGTCTGGTTATCCTCCCGATATTTGCCCAGACACTTAAGACCAAACAAGCAGGCACCCCATTACTACGGCCCCTTCGTTGTATCCAAGAAAATCAATCCAGTGGCCTATCAACTACGATTGCCTACAACTTGGAACAGAATTCATCCTATCTTCCATACTTCCCTGTTAAAACCTTATCTCCGCTCTACCAAGAATGCCCCCCCGTCCTCCTCCTCTACTCATCCAGGGTCAAATTGAGTATGAAGTCTCCCAAATTAGCGATTTTAGGTACAGAAAGGGATGATTACAATACTTGGTGGAATGGAAGGGTTATCCACCCAGTGATCGTACCTGGGAACCGGTCTCCAACCTCAATGCCCCCAGACTAGTGCAACGATTCCAACGGTTACATCCTGGCAAACCAGGGGATACGAGGCTTCGGAGGGGGTATACTGTCATGAAATCACACTAGCGCCCCCTTTGGACCTCCTGGTCCGTTCAACAACGTGCCAGAATGCTCCCCACACCCTCTCAACATGGCGGATGCCGCTCCTTGATCAGCGGTATAGTTTCTAGCGCACCTAGATAAGCACCACACCCCTGCGCCTGTCAATTCGCTCACAATTCCTTGATCGAGTGTTACTCTCGCTCCCTCCTAAGAATTTCCTTCACCTCATTGTACCTTCCTGGTCCTCCGCGACCGTGTCCTCCGTGGCTACCCATCCTGGACTGCTCTCACGGTTGCCCTCAGACCGCCTTACCTCATACCCAGGATTCCTGGAGCTTCCGGACCTCGACTGCGACACACCACCTACCGCGGCTCTCCATCCAGGACTGCTCCCGCGGTTGCCCTCGGACCATCTTACCTCATACCCAGGATTCCCGGAGTCTTCCGGGTCTCGACTGCGACTCACCACCTTCCACAGCTCTCCCTCCAGGACTTCTACAGTTGCCTTCGGACTGCCACATTGGCCCAGACAATTCATCAGTTGAACGCTGAACTCTAGGTTATCTGCCATAGACAGTGTGGAGTCTGAAGAAGCCCGTACTTACTACCACGAGACCCGCACCTCCAGGAAATGCAGGCAGCCAGATCCAACAAGAAAGAAGCCTACTAAGCCTAAACAGGTGACCTCTCAAACCAGCCGTGACAATGCCTGCATTAGAGCGGCAGAGCTGCGTAGTATGTGGCGAACCCCGTCAGACGGGAGTTGCACGTAGCACCGTCGATTGTATAGTTGCGTAAGGGGTAAAAGTTGTGTCACTGAAGTTTTTCTGTTCTGCAGGTATAGAGAGGAACACGTGTGTGTTTAGTTAGTTAGTGTTGTTTTATGGTGTGGACGGGTCCACACTAGGAGGTGCCTCATGTGAAATATTGCGCAGATGTGTGCAGTTGGCGCGGAGGAGGCACAACGCTTACTTGCTCTAACATAGGGAACGGTGACCCCGTGGAGAGGGCCATCGGATACTAACACAGATTGAGGGGTTGTGCCTCTGGAGAAGGCCAGCGTGATGAGTGGTGTGCTTGGGTGGACCTATTGAGTGGTCCAAAGTGAGTGCTGAGCTAGGTGAGATTATGAGTGAGTACGTGTGTGACGCGAGACATGGGGAAGGAGAAAAGTGGGAAGGATATAAAGGGTACCTGGGATAAATGAACAGGAGGTAGGGGAATAATGGCCTATTTAGATAGCCCCCTAAATGATATGGGCGGAAAATTGCCCCAGAACCGCTATAAAATATTAAAGTGCAATTTCCGATGGGCCCAGGAGACTGCACGTCAGTGTTTCCATGCATAGCCCAGGGAGGGAAACTTTGACAGTAAAATAATAGAAAATATGTTCTTGTATTTGTTAACAGATGGAGGAAAAGGAGACTATGGGAGGGGGGTTAACAAGCTCTCCACCCTCGCCCTATGGTGTCTATCCGTCATTACAGCCTGTGACTGGGTACACACGCCCCCATTAAGAAACCACTGGAGGGGACTGCACGAAAATGACAGACACATGAAGGGAGGAAATGCACACACGGGGAGAGAGGAAATACCTAGCGGACATAGAAAATAATATGCAACAGCAGGTGAGCACATGATTCAGTGAAGCAGAGAGAGTGGTGGAGGAGGAGGTACTCAGGAAAAGTAAGGGAGAAAAGGGGGAATGGCTATCAGGGAGAATACAATTTAAACTGGTCGATGAAGAGGAAGACAGGAAGAAAACTGAGGTAGAAGCAAAGGACGAAGATGATATGGATTCAGATGAAAGACTGCTAGGGGAAGATTGGAGTGATGGGGACAGTGATGACTGGTCTCCTGATAAAACAAGGAGACGGGAGGAAAGAGCAAAATGACAGGACAGTGAAGGAACTGGAAGGGACTGTTCCACTTCCCTCCACAACAGAGTAGGGAAGGTGAAAATGGGATTAACTCAGGTCACCCGAGGAGATGGGGGGATAGGTCTAAAGATGAGAGTAATACCATAACTACAGTAAGGGAGAGGGGACGCACATTATGTACCATGGCAGACAATGGGCAGACATAATCTAATATGCAGCCTGCCCTCCCTTGTGGAAGGGGCCAGTAAATGGATACAGGCGCTCAAGAAAAAGACGGCAAGGGTGCCATTAGCCATAAGCGACATGAACATATTATTTGCAGCCATCATAGGAGAACAGACAGATCAAATATGGAACCAAGCGGGGTACAAAGTGGTGGAATTAAGCACAAATGCCCATGATGGAGCTCCATTTAATAACTGTCGAGCACATGTCGGAAGGGTTCTGAGAAGTATTTATCCTGACAGTTACGACCAAGGGACAGTAATGGCCCATAAAATGAAAAACGACGATGACCCAGCAGAGCATATAAAACGGGTGCACGATCTGTGGACACAAGAGACGCAAAGGTCCTGGGATGAACGCATAAGCCTGTTTTTATCACATATTAATAAAGGGTCTGCCGACAGAAGTACAGACATCATTAGATAAGACCATGGGCTTCGAAGCTAAGGTCTAGCCAGAAATACAGGCAATGATAGTGCACTATTGCAAATGAAAACAAGAGTGAGAGGCAAGCAGCCGAGAATGCTGCAAAAGCAGAAAACAAATTGGTGCAAAAGAAGTTGGCAAAGTATACAATGGAAGGTGCACTGCTTGTATGATATGATATTTTATTTATATCGCACTCATACACAGGTATACTCGATGCTGCCACAGTGGCACCCACCCCACAGGGAGGGTTTCCCATAGGACACGCAACAACCAGGGGGTAATATCCTGCTGCAGTATATTGCGCAGTGGGGATTGCCACCTCAGGGGAAATTATATGCAAAAAGGGTTCTTCCCCATGGAGAGAGAGGGTACCAGCAGCGAGGAAGAGAAGGATATCGAGGGGTAGGATAGAGGGTCTTTGGGCTATGTTTCATATGCCGAAACATGGGGCATGTCGCTCGCACTTGTCCTTTTGCCCAACAAGCCGAAGCATAGGCAATACAAATGGCACAGCAGCAAGGGGGGGTTGCGATTCCGCCGCACTGGCAGCAGAT
Source organism: Ambystoma mexicanum (assembly GCF_040938575.1). Lineage (NCBI taxonomy): Eukaryota > Metazoa > Chordata > Amphibia > Caudata > Ambystomatidae > Ambystoma > Ambystoma mexicanum. Next base: position 228,709,505 of record NC_090922.1, read on the forward strand.
GCAGCCTCACTCAGCTCCGATGCAACAGGGAGCACCACAGGTATTTGGGGAGGTCCATAGAGTGGGGAGTAGGGACCTGAGCCATGACACATACTCCAGCTGTGGCAACAGGGTGTACAGTGCTGCTGGGGAAGAATGTGGTACCCCATTACACTGGGGCAAGCATTGTAGGGGGAAACCCCCTTCCCTTTCCCTCAGGGCAACATGCAGAAATATTGGGGCCCACAGAAGGCTTGAGTGTGTCCATTCCTAGCAGTAACTGACCGCCCCTACGATGAGCCCCAGGTAGCAGTGACAATAGGACCATAAGAATTTTCTCATAGACACGGGTGCAACAAAATCCTGTATAAGAGAGGGTGGTATTCCCATTATCGAACAAGGTCATGGAACCGCAGGGCTTCTTTGGGGCGGTGGGCACGGTTCCAGTCACAAAAGACTTGCCACTAACAACAGGGGCACAACACATCATAGCTCCACTATTGTACTCCAAAGACACTCCCATTATCATACTATGGAGAGATTTACACAGCAAACTGAATGCCACCATATCATTTACAGAGAGAGAGATGGTATGCGTAACACCAGGTGTCTATTACACCAGTGTGACTACGCTCTTGTTAGTGGCACATGCTTAGAGCACATTGCGAGGCCAACCCGTGTACCCAAGCATGTGCTTGTAAGGAGTGGAGATACTGCTGGGACGGGTCCCGGGAATATAAGGGAAGGTGTTCTGACTAGTATCAAAATTCTTGTTCAGACCACAGTGTCAAAGAGACATGAAAGGGCACCACACTCATGCTACGGCTAGAGGAGGTAATAGTACATAAGGACATGGTGATCCTGTGTAGGACTGACAGTGACAATATGGAATGGCATACAGTGCTCTGCATCGAACCAACATTAACTATTACAGGAGTAACGGATGAACAGCTGTTCTCCGACAAAGAGGAAGAGGGAGAGATGGTATTTCATCTACAAATACCTTGTCCATTAAGAGTAGTGGAGAAGCTGGTACCAATACTAATGTGGCTGGTGAAGAAGCAGAGTATCCATACAGACAAAGATCTCAAGAAGGTCCCCGAGCAATTATGGATGAAGGGGCCCCCTGATGTAGGGGTACTAAAAGGAGGGAGGGCGGTAAAAATAAAATTGAAGGAGGGAGCACTGCTCCCCCGAGTTAAACAATATCCATTATCTAGAGCAGTGGATGAGGTAATATACTCGACCTTGCATGCACTTTGATAGCATGGTATCGTACAAGCTTCTTCCTCGCCATGCAACACAGCCATATATCTGATAAAGAAATCCAAGGGTGGGTACTGGAGATTATTTAAAAGGTTTGTGCACCGTAAACAATGTTGTTGAGGCCGATTTTCCAGTAGTAACCAAACCCCTATACAAACATCCCAACACAGGCAATGTTCTTCAGTCATTGACTTGAAGAATGGCTTCTTCTTTATTCCATTGCACCCCGGTTCACAGTACCTCACAGTGTTTACGTATCAGGGAACGAGCTTCGAACACACTAGACTGCTCCCGGGGTACTGGTAATCACCAAGTATTTTAAATAGAGTGATCAAAATGGACCTGAGCAATTTATAAATGCCAAGCACAGTGATCCAATATGTTAATGACTTGTTGATATGCAGTGAGATGGAGGAAGGACTAAGTGCACCTGCTGACATTACTGGCAGAAAAAGAGTACAAGGTGGCTAGGGGAACACTACAATACTGTCAGGAGGAAGTAGTGTACCTGGGGCAAATAATATCCATTGAAGGGTGCAGGATAACACAAGAGCGGGTGAAGGCAATTCACTCGACAGCACAGTCACACACAGTAAAGAAAATGCAGAAATCCCTGGTGTGTAATGAATGCAGGGCATGGGTTTTTGACTACTTGACCTACACCAAGCTCTTGCTGCAGGGCCTAAAAGAAGCTCAGAAAGAGAAGAGGGAACTAAAATGGACATAAAAAAGGAGCAATTTTCACAGAACTTAAAGAAGCTTTAGCCCATGCACCAGTACTGGCCACCCCTATCTACAACAAAATATTCCACTTGTTTTCCCACTCATATGGCTCAGTAATGACAGCTGTCCTTATAAAAAAGAAACCAAAGGGGCACAAACCACTGCCCTACTACAGTAGCCTTTTGGACCCAGTAATGCACAGACATTTTCCTTGTGAACAAGCGCTTGTGGCTACAGCTTTTGCAATAGAAAAGACACCAACAATAACAATAGGGTTCCCCATAGTGTTATACGTGGAGCATTCACTGTTTGCTGTTCTGGATCAAAAAGCACCATAACGACACAGAGGCCATTGGGGTACAAGGTGATACAAACAAACCCAGCCATAGAGGTAGTGGTGTGTTGTGTGGTAAATCCAGCAACATTTGTAGGAGAGCCCGCAGCTGAAGAGGAGTAAACCCATGACTGTGTAGCACATTTGGATCGAATGGAAGGAAACATACATGTTAAGGAAGACGCAATAGAAGGGGCAGAGATGGTTACAGGTTGACCGGTCCTCGAGTCTAGACCCTGGTACTGGCAGAAGACATACAGGAGCAGCTGTAGGATGCTACATACATGAGGAATATGTAATAGCGTCTCAGATGCGATTGCCATCACAATATTCAGCACAAGCCGAGAGCTAGTTGAAATGAGTGCAGTAAACATGATGGAGGGACATGCAGCAAACTCTGCCTATGTAACATCTAGCATACATTCAGGATTGACCCAATGGGGAAAGGAGGGGTTTTGGGAGAAGCGGTGGGACACCAGTACAACATGCCAAACTACTTAGTTGATTGAGGCATAAAAAGTGCCAAGACCAAATATCTTTGGGGAAAGAAATGGCTGACAGTGCAGCCAATGAGGCATCCTGCTTACCAGAGGGCAAAAGATTAAAACAAATGTTTGCGGGTGGAAAAGAGGAAAGGGAAGGAAAGAGAAAAGGAGGAGAGTTTTATTGCAACACCAATTGTTGAGATAATAGAATTACAAGGCAATGCCCTGAAAGAGGAGAAGGACTTGTGGATACAAAGAGGTTGTTCTCTTTCCCCAACAGACTTAATATGGAGGTAGACTAGTAGGGGAACATCAGTGATGCCTCGGAAATTGCTGAACCTAGCTCTCAAGCAATTGCATTTTCCGACCCATGAATCCAAAGAAAGTATAGCATCAAAGAGAAGTGAGGGATGGTAGGTACCAAATCTCCATGAGCGAGTGGCAGAGTTTATGGTGAACTGTGTGGTCTGTCAACAGTTTTTGTGTGGTCATACATTAAAAACCATCTGAGGAACGATACCGCAACCGGAAGGGCCCTTCCGGCACTTGCATATCCTTCTGGCAAGAGTACCCTGCTTGCATATCGACTATGTTGATATGCAAGAAAGATACTTGTCTTATAAGTACCTAATTGTTGTCGTCTGTCCCTTTTCGTGCTGGCTTGAGGCTGGGCCCTGTTCAAAGAACGATGCAAAATCTTTGGCCAAATTCTTGGTAAGGGCAGTGTTTCCAAGAAGTATGTGAAGAGATCAGGTCGGACAGCCAGCATTTCGCCAACTGCCTTTTGGATGAGATTACGCACCTTTTAGGAATAAAGCACAAGCTTTGCACAGTGCACCAGATGCAGGTGAGCAGGATTGTTGAAAGGCTCAACAAATTGCTTAAAGAATGCTTAGGAAAGCTAACATTTTCTCTGTGCCAAAACTGTCTTTCTTGCCTCCCCCTTGCTCTTTTTGGCCTTCGCAACTCACCAGTGTGGATCACCATTTGACTCTGCACTAAATTGCAACAGGTAGGAGGATGCATGTGCCCGTCCCTCCTGCACATTCAATTTCGGATGCTAACCCTAGCTCCGAGATCTGAGAGACTGAATGAAAAATTATTGAACAGAAATGACAAATGTCCTCCACTTCAGCCTCTCTTTCCTGGAGACAGAGTTCTCGTCCACAACGCTGTAAGGAAGTGGAAGGAACCAAGGTTTTGCAGTCCATTTGAAATTGTCTACGCAACTCCAACAGCAGTAAAGAGAAAGGAAAGGTGGGCATGGATTCATATAACAGACGTCCACAAAGACAACAGCAGCACAACATAAAGACCAGAGAGAAGCGTCACTTAATGGGAAGTATAACCCAATTATCATTGACTCTGTGTTCTGCTATAAGACTCTGTAGAAGGCCCATAAATGAATGCAAATGTAATAGGGGTTGGATTGTTCTGTTTTTCGGTCTTCTCTTCCGGTTCCTAATGCATAGGGTTAGTATGAGTACGCCTGCAGCTTGTGGAAGAGAAACATACACCAAAAGAAGTATATCTAGTATTCAAGGATTTTACAGTGCTATTGGCGAAGGAGGGGAACTTGGGTCTGAAAATATATGGTATAAAGAGCTGAAAAGGGTGGGGCAAAGAAGTACCAATGGCACATGCTGTGTGTGCTCACTCATCCCACACCTCGCAGGGACACCAAAACAATTCCTGCCAAAAGAGGTGACAATATAGAGAAAGGGGGTGTGTCTGATGCATATGTGCCTGTGCAGAACAAGGGGGATGGTCCAAGGGCACACCATAGAAGTAAATTGTATAGATTAAAGGGAGGTGTATGCAGATCACTATATACAACTAGAAAGCATGGCCCAGGGAAAAGCTACCAAGCACATGATAATAGAGTATAACACTGAAGGGGCACAGATGGGAAAACAGGTGGTCAGTGCCCACAAGAGAATATTCAGTAAGAGGTGATAGGACATGATATACCATGATGCCCCACCAGGCGCTTAATGTGAATACTGTGTTCGGTATACCACAGTGGAAAATGGAGGTGTCCGGTCATTTGGTCGAAAATAAATGGTCGAATGACCATTTGATCGAATCAAAATGGTAAAAAAAATGGTTGAATTTATTTATTTATATATTTCTTTTAGTTTTTGTTGCTTAAAAAATAATTTTTAATTAAGAAAAAGGGGGTTGGGGGGGGGAACCCCCCCATAAAATAAAAAATAAAAAATCAACCTTTTTTTTCCAACCATTTTACTTCAATCAAATGGTCATTCGACCATTTGGTTTTCGACCAAATGACTGGTAGCCGAAAATGGAAAAGAGGGATGGTACAATGCCATGCAGAAGGGCTGGTGGGGTTTCAAGAGAGTGTGGTGAAGTAAATAGATGCCAGATGTAGGAGAATATGAGATGCCAATGTACATGCCTTAACATGGATAGATTAAAAACATTGTCCAGTCTATATAAAACCGTGTTTCAGAGCAAAGGGAATGGTGACACTAGGGATAAGCGCTGGCTGCAGGAAGATGATGAGCATCGCAGTATTTCAGAAAGGGACAGCAGCAGTGATGGACGTATTGGTGGGCTTGTGGGACAAGAGCGTATGCCCAGCTACTACCAGATTGGGGAGGCGTATGTGTACCTGTGACCCTCCACAGCCCTGCATTGGTGGTGCCCCATTCAGTATTGATGCCATTCAATGACCTATCCACTCAGGAATAAAAAAATAAAGCAAAAAGGACAATCGTGACTAAAGAAGAACAACCAAAAATAACCAGAAGGAAGAGAGCAAGCAATTACATATCAGCAGAATTCCCCCAGAGCTTGGACGCTATCCCACATTTGAGACTACTCAGCAAAGCGTCTGTGTTTTTCAGCTCGCTCCTGCTTCCTGGGTTGCAAACAGCAGCCAACACAAAGTGGATTCAAATAACGTGTTACGAGCTGCTCCAATTGGCTAATACTACTGCAAAAGACTAAATGCAGTGCAAGAAGAGCTGTGAGCTCTGTGTCTGATGGCCCCACAGAATTGTTACGTGTTGGACCTAATGACTGCTATGGAAGGTGGCTTGTGCCTCAAGATAGGGAGCACATGTTGCACAGCAATACCTGCTAACAACCCTGCCAACGGGACACTTACGGAAGCTGTTGAGGAGATACAAACCATACATGAAAGAATGAAAGGAGAGACGCATCAAACACCTGGCGCAACTCGTTATTTGCCTGGGTACCAGATTGGCTGGCAGCAATGTTCAAAATAACTGTCCCTGTGCTTGTGATGCTTGTTGCCATCTCTATCGGTCGGTGGATCATCGGCCGGTGTGACTACCATCAAACAAAAGCATGTTATATAATGACGGCAAATAAAATTGAGCTTGGCAAAGCGTTGGATGAGGAGCGTCCAAGCATGAATGAGAGCGAGTATGATGTAGAGTTAATTTTTTGCAGCGCCCCCACTAGATTTAGAAAACTATGAAACACTTTGACCTGGATGCTCACCAGTTGGGAAAAAGATACTGGTGTATGGAGAATGCCTAGAAGGGTACGATATGAACAGGGTCACACGGTTGTGGTGCGTAAGGAAAAGGGGTAAGGAAATGAGCGTGGAAATGAGCGTGACGGAGATGTCGATTGAAAGATCGATTCAAGAGGGAATGTATTAAAGGTGCTGATTCAGCGTCAGATAAGATAGCACACCTACCACCTTCGAGAGTAAGCAAGAGGGGATGGGGCACATCCTAGTGGGGAAAAACATGGGTACACAAACAAACTGTAGTTGCGCCATGAAAGAATGCCTCAGGGGGAAATGCGGTGGTATGGCTGCACCGTGTATGTCATCGGCCCAGGGAGCTTATGTATATTATAACGAGATAGGTGATAAATCCCAGGTAAACACATTTAGCAGGGATGCCTCCAGGTTGGGCCTCACCCGGGAAACCTGCTATGAACACATGATCAACACACCACATATTAGGGAGGAGGAAGACTGAGCTCAAGCTGCGCTTCACGGGCAGGCCGAAGCAGCTATGACCACACTGGGTGATGTAATGACAGAACGGCAAGCCATTCCCACACGTACTCTGGGTTAGAGGGGAAGTGGACCTGAGCCAAAAAACCACTCATATAGCCATGAGTGCCTTTGGGCAGGTGGCTATGGGAATTGGGAAGCTGAAGTGGCGTTCCTGGGAGGACCAATCAGACAGTACGTTCCTATGTCCCTGGGAGGTGGCCAGCCTTCAGAGTATTGTCGGAATGGAAATGATGTTATCCCACCCCCTAAGCACTTTCAGGTGAGGAGAATCCCCTATGAGATAGTGTAGTGTATAAGGGGGGAGAGAACTGCACTAGGAAACTCGGTGCAGAAGTAATATAGCGCGAACAACAGATACATGGCATTAGGAGACACATAGAAAGAAACGCCATTTTATAGTTATTACATAAGCACAGGCTTGCTTCCCCATGCTGCACCAGTCGACCTAAATTGAAAGATTTTACTAGGCCCAACATCATTAAGGCAGAATGAACCTGCATCGCTAGTTCTCACAGAAGTCCACTTCCCCCTTGTCCCTTCCCGGTTGCAAACAGTCAGTATCTTTTTAAAGGAATGTTCCCTGCAAGAGTGTGAGATAACACCAGGCTCTGCGCAGTGCCCATCCATCTCCACTAAGCTGCCACTAGGCCTCTAACCCCCACCCAACGAGCCCAGAGCCAGCCGCACACCACTGACCTGACCCCCACACCTCTGCATTTCCTAATAAGCTAACAACCCCCGTCCTAGCACAAATCAAGCGACCATAGAAGATCTAAGCATGCGCAACTGTTTCATTGCCCAGCATAAAACACATCCCTTGTAACACGTGGTACAGGGAGGGATAAATTATAGCTCAAACCCAGGGTGGCGACCTTCGGTGCGAGAGGAGTGGTATCAACGAGGCCCAGTATGTGTGGGTCAGTGTGACTGTAATTCACCCTGCTTTCCCCCAGCAACAATCTCTGAGCCGCCCAGGTGCATGCCACAGTGATGTAGTGGTAGGCTTAGTGTCCTAGTTTAGAAGTAATACTGTATTTTATGAGCAACCCAACCTTCACCAGACAACAGGATGAGCCCAGCTGACCCACGTGAAGCCTGACTGACGGCAAAGGAACTAACCAATTGTATCCTGGCATCCCCTATGGAGCAGGCCTATGTACATGACTCGCCGATCAGTGGCACTGGTTGTACTAAATGTGATGACGCCACTCTCCCTTTTAAGCCCCTGCTTGTCTTATGGTTAACCAGAACTTTCTCGAGCAGCAGAGTCCTTTGCTGCTATTTTGTATTCTGTACAATTAAAACCTTGTTATCCTTGCAATCTGTCTCCTGGCTTAGTTCCCTAGAGGGTTGTATTCACTCTGTAGTGTGCGTTAAAAGGGACTTGCCTTCAGCATCCACCACAAGGTTTGCGAAGGCCCTTATCCAGCAGATACTGTGTGAATGTCTTCCATCCCACTATAATCAGAGTGTCTCGGGTTCCTTTCAAAATGGTGCTGGCCAGTGGAAAAATAATGAAGTTCCAGCGGTCAGAACAAATGTTTACTAATTGCAAACTGTTCCCAGGAGGGGTGAGAAGCGATGTGGCGCCACATGGGGAGGTGATGAGTTGGGATAATGTTGATCTGTTTTCTCCAATCATCTTTCACTAACATACGTTTGGCTAAACTACGTCATATCCTTGTAGCTAAAGAGTTTCTTTGGAAATATGGAACATATGATCATCTTGAGCTGCAACTGTTTCTAATGCCTTGACCATTGTTCTCGTAGTGTAAAACTAATATTCATTGTATGCCCAGATGTCAGCTCTCATCAATCAATTCCAGTCCACTGTTCTGTTTGACTTGTGCCCACCAAGCTGTAATAAACAGCGTTTATTCTTACCCAGTGTGTGGTCCTTTTTGGATTACAATTCTTTATATGGTGGCATTGGAGGAACCTTCATACTGAAGGTAGAACCCTGCTTTAACGGCACCAGTTTGTAGGCAGAGAAGTCCTTCACCCTCACCCTCATCAAAAAGAGCACTCTAGCATGCCTGACCATGTGGCAGTACCACAGCTCAAGCAGCCTGGGAACATATCCCCTGATATCGCCACGGAACATATCACTCCAGCGTCAACAAGGGCACAATCCACTGCCTCTACAGAGGATACCTATTCCTTGAATGTCCCAGTTGGGGACCCATATCGTGATTTGTCTGACTGAGTGCTGACGGAGGAACTGGAAGAGGGGGGACATTGCTCAAGATTCACCACAAGAAGATGCAGACGAATGGGATAAATATGTCCTCACAAAGCAGAAGCAGCAGCACTTCCCTGGTGTGTCTTCTCCACCTGATGACCTAGCCTTGTTCCATGTGATAATAAGCAAGGACACACAGATGTTCAAACTCCAGGTGTCAACCGAAAAGAAATTGGTGCTTTATGAGCACAGGGATAAGCGAAGGAGGACAACCATTGCTGTAGCAATACTAGACACCATATGGGGAGCGGGTGAGTCTATACTTAAGAGCCCATTATCCATACCAGATATGACGGCTCGACTAGAAAAGAAGTATAAAAACTCTGGATAGCTCACCATTGTGCCTTCCACACCACCCAAAGCCAGACTCAGTCTTAAAAGTGGCAGCCATGAGAAAACTTGCTAACCCACATTTCCCACTCATGGCCCCCACAGGCAAGGAGGGCAGAAAATTGGAAGCAATTGACAGGAAGGTTATGGCTTCACCGTCGATCAGACCAACAAATGCTCTTGCCATGACCACTCACTATGATGGGGAGCTTAGGCATAAAATGAATACATTCATGGAATACCCGCCAGCTGACCTGCAGAAAGACGCTAAGGTAACATAACATATGGGGATACTACATCGGACCACATAATAGATGCTGCAGTAGATGCACCAGAAGCAGGTTTTCAACAGATGGCACCTCTGTGGTCAGGCCTAAATGAAGGCGGCCAACACTCGCCCAGAGGTCCAGGCGCAGATTCTGGGCATGCCATTTGAAGGGCAAGAGCTGACACAGACAAGGCAAGAGTGATCAGTTCCCTGAAGGAACTAGAGTGCAGACCGTTTCGCTCCTTTTTAGAAGCAGGAACATTTCTATCCGGCTCCATTTATCACAGTTCGACATCTACGCACTAGCTGTCATTGAGGTACTAGAAGTTCTCCACAAAATAAAGTGCGCTAAGGGGCAGACTGGGCTCAGGGCAGTTGCGGCTATAGCTGTCCAAGCAGGCCTGACTTCTTTTTTTTTATTATTATTTGATATGGTTGAATTCAATCAACCTTTCAAAAAACGAATTAATACAAAACATATGTCAATATCATCAGAATACGTACACAATTCATTAAACAACACTACAAATTGGTGCATAAGTGGCAGGCAATTGGTTACAACAAACACTAACATAAACAAAGTTGATACAGGAAAACAAAAACATTTCTAAAAACATTAAAAGAACAGGAAAATCTCATTGTCTTCCATTTTGTGTGATTAATAAAAAATAATAAAAATGTAATTTAAGGTATGTGCAAGGTAGAGCAGGCCTGAATTATCAACAAACCCCCTCCCACACTGCACCCTGGTGGGAGGAAGGGTCAACTGCCACCACATCACTGGTGTAAAATCACATCTGACAAGTTGGTGCTAGAAATGGTGGCCAGAGGCCACACACTAGAATTCAAAACATTGCCACCAAGATCATCTCCACGAAAGATAAAACAGTTTCACTTATGCCAACTCAAATTGGAGGCAGGCAAGTTGTTGAAACAAGCAGCCATAGAAAATATTCCACGTCTGCAGTGTGGAAAATTATTCTATTCCCTGTTTTTCCTCACAAGGAAAAAGAGTGGGGAATGGCACCCAATCCTCGACCTGTGATGCCTAAACAGGCAGATTAAGCACATCAGGTTCAAAATGACCACTCCATCAGGTTATCCCTTGGGTACAGAAAAGTGATTTTCTGGTTACCATTCACTTGAAGATACCTACTTCCATATACCGATTCTCCCCGCACACAGGCCCTACCTAAAGTTCACAGTGGGAAACCAGCACTACTAATTTCGAGTACTCCAGTTCGGCTAAATCAGCTCCCTGTCTTTTTACGAAGTGTTTGGTCCCAGTGGCTGCGCACCTGCGGAGGTCCAGAGTGGAGGTTTTTCCATACCTAGACAATAGGCTCAAATATGCAGGCTTAGAAGGCCAGGCGATTCTGAGTATCAGACAGACAATGCACACCATCACCACTTTAGGGTTCTCTATCAATGCTGCAAAATTCACAGGCTTCCAGTCACAAACAGCCAGATACCCTCGAGAGGACCAGGACACATCTATCCCTTTCATAAGATTGTTGCCAAACAAATTACTGCACTGGTACATCTAGTGGAAGGTGAACTGGAGGCTTCCAGCCCTTTAAGATGAGTAGCAATACCCTGGAGATGGATGGAGATGTAGCTTCTACTCGTACATCAATAATCAAGACGACACAAATAGTTTGGCAAAGGTTGTCTGTTTGAATGCTTAGTCCTTAAAACAGGGAGTACAACGAACATTAGCAATCCCTCGATACTCTGACTCTAACTACTTCATAAAAAAGTTGGGTTCTTATACCCATAGTTGGTCATAGCTGATGTGTTTACCTGCATCATTACGCATAGATACTATATCTGTATGGAGTAACGGAGAAAGGTAATGGGATCATTAACATCAGGTGGGGCAACTAAGCCCTCCCTTCAAAATGGCCACTATGAACGTCACTAAATGTACAACCTCCCATTGGCTACACAAACTATAGGACCCTTAACTACGTGGTCTTCGACAATTGGTTGGCTTCTAACCCCCGTCAGTAATTTCCACCTATGTGAGCAGCACGCAGACTGAAAAAACCAGGTGCGGATAAGCTTGTCTTGATACCTGCTTCCCACCAATTAAAATATCATCCATCATCACCTCAATGGTCAAGAGTATCAATTGGTACTTTTGAAGTTGGCCTTGGGTCTGTACTGTTCTCTGTGAATATTTAAGGAGTATGGGTCCTGTGAGAAATACATTTCAGGAGACAGGCGGATGCTGAAACTATATTTATTCCAGTGGGGAAAAGGGTCCTTAACAAAATAAAGAATAAAGTCCTCTGGTTCCCTTCACCAGTGGGTTGGCCCTTTCAGAATAGATTGAGGCAGTCCCCAACCTTGTCCTATCTCGTGGTGTCCGGATAGGCCCACCACTATGGTCTTCGTTCCTCCTCCTCTTCTCTTTCCTGTAAAAAGAGAGATCCCTGTCAGTTTCTTTTGGCGCGCTTTTATAGGCTTCCTTGGTTTCAAGCCCCCACCAATCGCCATCAGCCCTGCCTAGCTCATAGCCCATTGGCCGCTGATATATTGACCCGCCTCCCTTAAAGGCTGCCGTGCCTGCGTGATCCCATCCTTGCTTCCGGAGTCCTGGGGAACGGCTGAGGCGATCACGTGATTGAGATCGTGGCTGCGTCGGATATGTGCGGGCTCTGGGCATCTTCCCGCCGCGATCCGCTCCGGGTCCGCTGTGGGTTGCGGCACGTTGAAGGGTCGGCCGCCCCCCCCCCTTTGCCGTGGAGTGCCTGCGCTCTCCTCCTCCCCTCTTCGGGACCGGGTATTCTAGCAGGTGAGTGCGGCGGTGACACGCCGCGTCTACGAGCAGCGGCTTGCGTTCCTTTGCTTTCGGCGCTGGTGACAGCCGAGTAAGAAGGGGCAGGCCAGCTGCCTCGGCTCTTAGGGCCCCCAATATCAGGTGTGCCCATCACCCCCTGTGGGCGCTGAGGCGCATCCCCACACACAGGGCCCCCGATGTCAGGTGCGCCCATCACCCCCTGCGGGCGTAGAGGCGCATCCCCACACATCCCCACCCCAGTCCCAGGCCGATTGGGCCGGGAAGCACACCTAGACAGGTAGTCCGCCACTAGCTGAAACCGGACCAGTTTGTGTAACATGAGGTATTCAAAAGGCTGGAGAGAGAGAAACCAGCGGAGCACTCTCTGATTGGTGTCCTTATGTCGCGCAAGCCATTGCAAGGGAGCATGGTCCGTGTACAAGGTGAACCGGCGACCCAACTGATGGTATCTGAGGGAGTCGATGGCTCATTGGATGGCCAAACATTCCTTCTCTATGGTGGAATAGGCAGCCTCGTGAGGTAGTAGTTTCCGGCTGATAAAGCATACAGGACGTAGATCACCCCCCTGGTCTTGCGAGAGTACAGCCCCCAAACCTTGGTTTGAGGCATCTGTTTGTAGATAGAAATGTTTTTGAAAGTCTGGGCAACAAAGAATAGGGTTTGATGAAATCCTAAGTTTCAGGTGTTCTATGGCGGCCAGGGCGCTCCTGTTGCTGGTTAGGTCTGGAACACCCTTAAGCCTCAAAGCATCAGTCAAGGGGGCGACCACAGAAGAAAAGTCAGGTATGAACTTTCTGTAATACCCAACGAGTCCCAAGAATGCTCGAATCTGCTTCCTGTTGGTGGGAATCGGGATATCGTGTATAGCCTGAGTCTTGGATAATTGCGGTTTCAGGACACCCCCACCCACTATATGTGCAGATATTTGGTTTCATAGGTTCCGATCATGCTCTTTTTGGGATTTACATGCAGACCTACTTTATGCAGATCGACCGCCACCAATTCCAGATGATTCAGAAGGGCTTCCCAGGACTTGCTGTACACCACAATGTCATCTAGATAGGCGGCCGCATATCCGTCATGTGGCCGTCAGATGATATCTATTAGCCTTTGGAATGTGCGGGGGCGCCGTGTAGTCCAAAGGGTAGGACCTTGCATTGATAGAGTCCCCTCGGTGTGGAAAAGGCGGTTTTCTCCTTGTCCTGGGTACGCAAGGGAATCTGGCAATATCCCTTGGTTAAATCTAAAGTGCTTAGAAAGAGGGCCGCTCCGAGGCCTTCCAAGAGCTCGTCCATTTACGTCATCGGATACGCTTCGTATTGAGAAATAGTGTTTAGTTGTCTGTAGTCCATACAGAAGCGGACGGATCCGTCCGGCTTGGGGACCAGCACTATGGGGGACGACCATACGCTGTTGGACGGCTCGATGATATCCATCCGCAGCATTTCGTCTACTTCCGTATTGATAACCCTTCGCCTGGCTTCAGGGATCCGATAGGGCCTAAGCCTTACAGTCCATCCGGGCTCCGTGTTGATTCCATGTTCCAGTATACGGGTAACGTAGAAAAGGCCTTGGCATAGGGAGATAACTTGTCCATGACGTCTGACTTCATGTTTGGGGAGAGGACGTCGCCCCAATTGATGGCTCCGAGGGTATCAGGAACTGTGTTCACGGTTTCTTCTGAACCTGGTTCCTTGGGTTCTGCGAATGCACTCAGACTTGGTTCGTTCCACTCCTTCAATAAATTGATATGATATACCTTGTCGGTTATGGTCCTATCAGGTTGATGCACCCGATACATCACTGGACTGAGTACATCCGTGATCGTGTACGGCCCTCGCCATCTGGCCAATAACTTGTTGCAGAGGTAGGTAGGAGTACCAGTACTCGGTCTCCGGGTTTGAAGGTCCTCATTCGGCTCCCCTTATTATAGTTCTTCTCTTGGGACGTTTGAGCCTGGTTGAGGTTGTCTTCGGCCAAGGTACGCAGAGCCGTCAGATGGGTTTTTAGCTCCTCAGTGTATTCGGTAAGAGATACCTCCTCGCTGGCTTCCCATTCTTCCTTGACTAGATCCAATATCGTCCGGGGTTGTCTTCCGAATAGAAGTTCGAAGGGGAGAAACCAGTGGAAGATTAGGGTGTGTCCCTTAACACCATCAATACCAGAGGCAACACCCGATCCCAATTTTTCGCGTCCGGCCCTTTATCCCTTCTCAGCATTTTCTTGATGGTCTGGTTATATCGTTCGACTAGCCCATATGTCTGGGGATGGTATACTGAGTCCTCAGTTGTTTGATTTGGAGTCGCTCGCATACTTGTCGTAGGAGGACAGACATAAAGTTTGTACCCTGGTCTGTAATTATTTCCGAAGGCAACCCTACCTGTGCAAAAAACGGGATAAACTGATCACACAGAACCCTAGCGGACGTCCCCTTCAATGGAAACGCTTCCAGGTATCGGGTAGCGTAGTCGACGATCACAAACAGATATTTGTACCCCCTGCTAGCTGGTTCCAAAGGACCGACGATATCCATGACGATCCACTGGAAAGGAACCGCTATGAGAGGCATTTTCTGTAGCGGCGCCTTTGCTGGTAGGACACCGCTGGTCAACTGGCATATAGGGCAGTTTTTACAGAACTGTGCCACTTCCCCATAAATGCCCGGCCAGTAAAACCGTTTCAATAGGTTTTGCTGGGTCTTGAGGGAAGCCATATGGCCGCCACAGGGATGGTTGTGAGCCAGTTGTACCACTATGGCACAATGTTTTTGGGGTAGCACCAATCGCTCTTTGGTGACCCCATCTTTGCCTTTATATCTTCGATATAGCAGACCCCGGCGTAGTAGGAAACCTGGTCCCCTAGTTAGATCTGGTTCCCCTTCTTGCGTTGCCCTTTCTTGTGCTACCCGTAGAGTTGGGTCAGTTAGGGTCTCCCCCCTAATGGTGTCTTCATTCGCCTCCAAACTCCAGTCGATGGGTCTGGTCATGTAACTAGCCTGACACCATTCCATCCGGGTTCGCCTTTTCCGTCCTGGCAAGGGGCCTCGGGAAGCAGAGTCCGACCCTGAGGTGTCGGGATCGTGCAAAGGTTTCTTCCTATCCTCGAGGGCATTCAAGGCCTGTTCAAAACCAGGAAGGTTGGTTCCTAGTACTACCGGGGCAGGCAGACACGGTAGGACGGCAGCCCTCAAGGGAGTGGTTGTGTTGTTTAGTTCTACCACCACGTTCTTCATCGGATAACACTCTACGTCCCCATGAATGTATCTAATAGGTACTGTTATATTAGATATGTAGGGAATGTTACTCACGGTTGGTGATATGGCGGTCTGCCGGCTGCCACTGTCGAGTAGAGCACGCGATGGTCTGCCATCCACCCGAATGTCCACTACATAAGGACCCGGGATACTCTCCTCCGACCCAGGGCTCAGGTATCCGATGTCCATCAATTCGGCTGTTCTCCTCCTGGGGCAGAACCTGGCGATATTGCCACACTTGTTGCACTTGTAGCATTGTGGTTGCTTGTATCCTGGCGCTGCCAATGGATGTTCCTCCTCGACTCCTGTTTTTTTTTCTTCAGATTTCCTGGAGGTGTCGTCGGCGTGTCTTCATCTCGGGGTTAGGGTTCTGCCGCTCCTAAACGCAAGGGGATCGGACATCGGGATTGCTATCCGGGCAGTTATCCCAGTTTGCTGCATCTTGTGGTGACCCGCCTTCTGGTATGCCGAGGCGATATCTACCGCCTCAGTCAAGGTGGGCCGGTGGTGCTGTCTAACCCATCTCTGCATCTGTCCTGGCAGGGCTTCGATAAATTGCTCCAGGATTATTTTGTCGAGTATGGGTTGGTTCGCTGGGGTTGGAGGAAGCAGCCATTTCTCGACCAAGTCCTTTAAACGATAGTATATCTGGCGCAGGCTTTCCCCCACCCTGAGTCTGGTCTCTCTCAGCTGTATCCGGTAGGCTTCTTCGTCTAAGCCTAGATGATCCAGAACTGCGGCCTTAATTTCTCCGTAAGGAGTGCTGCCATTGGGGTTTACTGCCTGGTATGCACCCTGCATCACCCCAGATAGTAGGGGGGCGACATACTGTCCCCAACGGTCCGGAGGCCATTGCGCATTCCTAGCGATCCTCTCGAAACTGGTGAAGAAGAATGCAGGATCTTCCCCCTCTTTATATTTCTGAAGCAGAGCTGATGGCACCAATGGTTGGTTTCTTGTGTTGGCCACCACATCCGTGAGACGGGCAATGGTCTTGTGTTGCTTATCCTGGGCTGTGGTTTGTATGGTGCCCTGTAATTGGATGGCCTGCTGGAATGCTTGCCTGTCCGCAGCTGTATTAGTTGTTGCAGCTGCTGCTGCCCCTACGATAGAGTCTTGATCAGTGCCTCCATGACGTTGTCGTAAATCCCACCTTCGTTGCCAGTGTGAGAATTAAACTTCAGGAGACAGGCGGATGCTGAAACTATATTTATTCCAGTGGGGAAGAGGGTCCTTAACAAAATAAAGAATAAAGTCCTCTGGTTCCCTTCACCAGTGGGTTGGCCCTTTCAGAATAGATTGAGGCAGTCCCCAACCTTGTCCTATCTCGTGGTGTCCGGATAGGCCCACCACTCCGGTCTTCATTCCTCCTCCTCTTCTCTTTCCTGTAAAAAGAGAGATCCCTGTCAGTTTCTTTTGGCGCGCTTTTATAGGCTTCCTTGGTTTCAAGCCCCCACCAATCGCCATCAGCCCTGCCTAGCTCATATCCCATTGGCCGCTGATATATTGACCCGCCTCCCTAAAGGCTGCCCTGCCTGCGTGATCCCATCCTTGCTTCCGGAGTCCTGGGGAACGGCTGAGGCGATCACGTTATTGACTTCGTGGCCACGTCGGATATGGGCGGGCTCTGGCTCTGGGCATCTTCCCGCCGCGATCCGCTATGGGTTCGCCGCGGGTTGCGGCACGTTGAAGGGTCGGCCGCCCCCCCTTTTTTTATGGAGTGCCTGCGCTCTCCCCCTCCCCTCTTCGGGACCGGGTATTCTAGCAGGTGAGTGCGGCGGTGACACGCCGCGTCTACGAGCAGTGGCTTGCGTTCCTTTGCTTTCGGCACTGGTGACAGCCGAGTAAGAAGGGGCCGGCCCGCTGCCTCGGCTTTCAGGGCCCCCAATGTCGGGTGCGCCCATCACCCCCTGCGGGCGCCGAGGCGCATCCCCACACACAGGGCCCCCGATGTCAGGTGCTCCCATCACCCCCTGCGGGCGTAGAGGCGCATCCCCACAGGTACTATCCTGCTTCCATGCGTAGGTGTGACCATCTCGTCCGTCCAACTTTCTTCCATCACGTGACTGGACACCATGAATTGAGCCTTTTTGTGTATTGGATTTTATTCTTCAATAGTCCTCTGACGTCTTTTGCTTTTGCTTGACCTTCTTGAACAGGAGCTTCTGTTCTTTCACGTTAATTGTATCCAATGTCAGCCAGCTCCTAGTTTTATAAGACCTTGGTTTTCTTGGCTCAGTGAACTCCTTAGCTGAAATGGATTCTGCTTAATTCAATTGCTTTTTGTAACTGCAACACTGGAATGAGGCCTTCTCGCATTGTTTAGTAATGCTTTATAAGTAGTGGAAACATTCATTCTTCATTTAATCCATATGGATCTATGTGGTACATAGGTATATGTTGGCGCTTGCCGCTGTCTAATCTATTTATGCATGTGGCTAGCACCATGATTTCTTTGCGGCTTGCGTTACATTGCATCTGTACACATTTAAACTAACTAAATATCTTCATCACGTTTGTGGTATGAATTTTTTCATTTTAATCCCAACATGTCACTTATACTTGGTACTTCTTTGTTCTTTATAATTGTCTGCCTCTCTGGTCCGGTTATCTCTCTATCTGGGTGTCGATTCAACTTTGTATGACGTCACCATTCATCCTGGTCATTCAGTTTCTTTGTTTCATCAGGAATCTTGTTCAAATGGCCATCATATTGTCTTGGATGCAAGTATGGTTTCCTCAATGGGTACTTTACTTCCCATATTCTCTTACGTAGAGGTATTCTTATGCGTACTGCACAGAGCCCTCGCTCTTCTCTTTGCTGGTTTAACTACTCAATATAATATTTTGATTCATAGTTTCAGGTAATGTAGGCGGGGCAGGTGGAGTGGAGGTACTTGATTCCTCCTCTACAGAGGGTTAATGGCAGAAAATACCACCACTGTACAATAATACAAGTTCATGCTGGACATGATGTCCTCATGTTTATTGTTGGTCCCAAACTGCAGGCTAAGGAGTCACCCTGTTCAGGAATAGTTAGACAAATGGTGGACGCATGCCAGAGGCTCGTGGGAAGATGTCATTCACCTGACTTGAACCTTCCACCAAGCGCTACACTGGTGGCATGATGAACACAACCTTTTATAGGGTATGCTGTTTCAGTTGCGAACATCAGCCTTTATCCTCAGGAAGGATGCCTTCCTGACAGGTTAGAGGGCCAATCTGGGCAACTTGCAAGCAAAGGATACACAGTCAAGAGTTGAGTCAGCTCTGCATATCAATGTCCTGAAGCTACGAGCCATCTGGTGTTCATTGAAGTTGTTTCAGCCCGTCCTCAAGGGCCAGGAGATAATGGGGCAGACGAACAACACACCGTCGATGCACTGTACCAACAATCAAGAGGGCACAAGATCAGCTCAGCTAGTATTAGAGACGCAGGAGCTGTGGAATCGGCAGAGGCACAGGAGCTATGGAATGGGAGGAATCCATGTCCGAGCAGCACCCCTCTGAGGAAAGACAACATCCTAGCGGATCAGCTAAGCAGAGAATACTATGCAACTCACAAATGGGATCTAGAAAGGATAGAACTCAAATGAGTTTTCAGGAAATGGGGGTCACCACCATTCAACCTCTTTGCCACAAGAGCCAATTTCAAATGTCCTCCCTTGGCATCAAGATACATAGAGCAGGGATCTGTGGGGGATGCTTTCTCCCTACCTTGGACCGACAAGTTCTTGTATGCCTTCCCACTGCCCCCTTGTTACCCAGTGTAATTAGACGGGTGCAAGAACAGCCAAATGATACTCATTGCCCCAGGTTGGGCAGAACAGATCTGGTACCCGATCCTCTGGAGGATGGCATGCGAGGCATCCATACGACTCAGGGAGCACCAGAGGCTGCTGAAACAAACAGAATGGCCAGGTACACCACCCTGTGGCCCTCTCCCTCAGGGCATTGTTGCTGAAAAGTGGAGACATGCTAATCTAAGTATACCGAAAGAATGCTTGGATATCATTCGTACAGCTAAAGCACCGTCCACATGCATAACATTCACCAAGAAATTGGGGTTTTTCAACACATGATGTTGAATGCAAGGTCTAGATCCATTGCAAGTAACAGTGGATCAATAGCTACCCTACATGCTCCATCTAGCCAGAACAGGCCTATCTCAAGCTTCCTTTGAGGACCATATCTGGGCTATTGCAACTTATTCAAGAGGTCTGCAGTCATCGTTATTTCCCTTGACCCCTGCGATCAAGCCTTTTCTTAAAATTTACTTAGGACTTTCTAACCTGTGCCGCAACCATCGCCAAGTTGGCAGCTCAACACAGTCCTGGTACCATTGGCACCCTACGAACCCATTCACAGGTGTCACATCATGTTCTTTTAAAGTAAGGTGGCATTCCTGGTCGTGATATTCTTGGCCAGACACCTCATTGAGCTCCAAGCGCTGTGTGTAAACCCACCATTTAAAGTCTTCCACAAGGATCTGGTCAAGTTCAGGCCACATCCGAAGTTCTTAGCCAAGGTAGTTTCACAGATGATGCTAGCAGAACAGATCATTCTGCGACTTTCTTTGGAAACCACACTACACCGGCAGAGTGCACCTTGCACTCCCTGGACATTAAGTACATCCTGAAGTTCTATGTGCAGTGTTCAAGTGCCTTTCATTTATTGCCAAGAGCCAAGCCATTTCCAAGCAAGGTCTGGCACGCTGGGTTGAGCAGCTGCATCCCTCACTGCTACGAAGCTCTGGGCAGACCCTTTCCTACGCCCAGCAACTGCCCACTCTACTAGAGGAAGAGCTGCAACAGTGGTATTGCATGCAGGGGTATCCATTAAAGATATCTGGAGTGTGGCCAAAAAGAGCATATTCCATACATTCCCCAGGCATTACTTCCTGGAAGACGACGCCAGACATGTTGTCAGAACACCAGATTCTCCTGCTAGTTCCCGCTTACCAGGTGGACTTTCGAGAGTCCCAATAGCTAGGAACAGCAGCAATCGCTTCCATTCCTTTAAAGGTTTGTTTCTAAGGCATTGGGGGTTGCCATGGCGACGTTTGCCGCAGTTACGTCTGCAGTCACGTGTTGCTCCGGTTTCCCGGTCACGTGACTCTCGCGTTGTAGCCACGCATATTTAAGTCCGCCCCGTTTGCCGTCTCGGTGCTTCTGATTGTTTTCCTCGGAATTCTACAGTGGCGTTTGTTATTTGGATCTTGTCCTTTCTCGACCTCTTGCCTGTTTATTGGAATTGCTTCTGTCTTGCCCACTGTACTTCTGATCTGGCTACTCTTCGACCTCTTGCCTGTCCATTGGATTCCTCTTGTCTTGCCCACGGTACTGTTACGACCCGGACTTCTTTTGATTCTAGTCTCTTGTTTCATTATTTCTGCTTACCTGGTTTGAACCGGAACACTTGGATTGTTTTACTACATCACTCCGAAAGGATCTCTCCCCTTAGGCGTACGCGTGCCGGCGGGAATAGGAATTAAGTGCTGGACTAGAGACTGCCTGTAGCACTTTTGGGACCTCGCTGAACCTCTTAGGCGTACTCGTGCCGGCGGGAATAGGGTTGCTCCGGACTCAAGAATCCTTCAGCATCTGTGAGACTGTGTTCTTCTCGGACATTCCTTTTGGAGCAGATTGGAGCTTCAACACATCTTCCTCGTTACAGTCCTTCATACGGATATACACGTAAGAATTTTCACTTTAGTGTTCATTGTTCAGTTATTGGCTCTTACGTTTTTCTTTTCCTTATGTACGTTCTTGTATCGTTACAGAAACTGTTGAGTTCCATTCTATTGTGGTTTTCCTGTCGGATATGTACTGTATCGTATCCTACTGAAGACCAGAGAGCTATCAGTGTGTCCTGTACAACTTGCCACATATCTTGAAGAAACTTGCAGTCACCCGGAGTTCCAGAGTGTCCTGTTCCTTCTTCAAAACATCTTTCAACCAATTGAGCGCTCAGACTGTTTTTATGCACAACTGAGTGTTACATTGGTGGGAAGAACATATTACTACACTACGGGTTCAACAGCTGCTCTTCGATCACCAGGCGCTCTAACCTGTGAAGGTTCACGAATCTGACAGAATCAGAAGCCTTAAAATGGACACAGTCACTGATCCTTTGGCTACCTTGTTTCAATTAGTGGCTGATTTACGTGCTGATATGCAAACTGCCCATGATGCTACCCATCGCCGTATTGATGATATTCAAGCGGGATTTAGGGTTGGCACCGTTGAACCTCCATCAATCACAGTGGCTTCCGGGTCTGGTACGGCCGGTGCTCAAGCCAGGGCAGACCCGGTTCCGGTAGTTATGGCTGCACAGTTTCCGTTGGCTCCTCCTGAACGTTTTTTGGGTGATCCAAAAACCTTTAGAACGTTTATCAATCAATGCAGACTGCATTTTCTCTGTAGACCAACATCGTTTCCCGATTCAACCACTAAGGCCGCTTTTATCTTATCTAATCTAGGGGGTACTGCCGCAGTCTGGGCTAATCCTCTCTTAGAGCAAGGAAGTCGTTTGTTATTTGATTGTGACGCTCTCATAGAGGCGCTTACGAGAGTTTTTGACACCCGATACAAATCTCAGGCCACTGATTTGGAGTTGTTAAACTTACAGCAAGGCGATTCTTCTCTATTGACGTATCTGGCTAAGTTTAACCAATTGGTTGCTGAAACCAACTGGCCAGACGAAAAGAAGGCAGCCTTGTTTTACAAGGGTTTGTCAGACTCCCTCAAGGATGTCATTGCTACAGTACCTGTGGTCCCCGTCTCCTTTCCTGACCTTTTGGATCTAGTTCTTCAGATTGATGCCCGCAAAGCAGAAAGGAAGGGGGAGAAAAGGATTATACCCCCGGTCCCTGTCAGCCTGACGAGTTCAATTTCAGGTAATGGGGAACCCATGCAAATAGGGGTGATAAGAGGACCACTGTCTAGCGAAGAAAGAGAGAAGCGTAAAAGGAACAAATTATGCTTTTATTGTGGTTCTTCTGGTCATTTCTTGAGTTTATGTCCCAAGAAACCCGCGAAGTCGGGAAACTCCAAAGCCCGACAATAGAGGGAGCCCCTATGTCGAGCATTGATCTTCCGGGCTCCAAAGTTTCAGTTCCTTTCACCATTCGGGTCATACTTTCATCTCCGGACGGAGAAACATGGTCCTCTGAAGCGGTTTTGGATTCTGGGGCTACTGGAAACTATGTTGATCTCCAGTATGTGAAAGACTGGAACATTCCGCTGATACCAAAGGAACAACCTGAAGTGGTCAATGCAGTTGATGGTACCACACTGCTCTCAGGGTTGATAACGGAGTCTACAGTGCCCCTGAACTTACTTATAGACGACTGTCATAGCGAAGTCATTTCATTTGATGTCATCACTGCACCCCAATTTCGACTAATTCTGGGTCTACCATGGCTTAGGGTCCATAATCCCTTGGTGGATTGGGTTACTGGATCTGTCTCGTTTACCTCGACTTATTGTTCAGGACATTGTGGCCCATTGACCCAAGTAAAAAACAACCCATGTCAAGCCTTATTGGAATCTGTTTCGATGGTGGGTGGTATTGTCAATACTATTTTACCCCCGGAATACAAGGCTTTCGCAGATGTTTTTGACAAGGGTGAGGCAGAAAAGCTACCGCCTCATCGCATATATGACTGTCCCATAGATCTAAAGGAGGGAGCTAGAATCCCCTCTGGGAGGATATACTCTCTTACTGTGAAGGAGGATGCAGTGTTAAAGGTATATTTGGACAAGGCTTTGGCTTCTGGGTTCATTCGCACCTCTCGTTCTCCTGCTGCATCTCCCCTGTTCTTTGTTCCGAAGAAAGAGGGGGACCTGAGACCATGTATAGATTACCGGGACCTGAACGCAGTCACGATACGGAATCAGTACCCCATACCACTGATTTCTGTACTTTTGGACCAGCTAGGCTCTTCAGTAATATACACCAAACTGGACCTCAGAGGTGCGTATAATCTGGTGAGGATAAGAGAAGGAGATGAATGGAAAACGGCATTCAAAACCAGATACGGCCTCTTTGAATACTTGGTCATGCCGTTTGGGCTATGTAATGCCCCTGCCACGTTTCAACATTTTATCAACGACGTTTTTCAGGATATGATTGATCGGTTCGTGATCGTCTATTTAGACGATATCTTGATCTATTCACCTTCTCTTGAACTACACATTCAACATGTTACTGAAGTACTACAACGTTTGCTTAAAAATAAACTATACGCAAAACTAGAGAAGTGCATTTTCCATACTACTTCAGTTGAATTCCTGGGTTATGACATCACTAACCAGGGTGTTCAAATGAGCCAAACCAAGGTCAGGGCAGTACTGGAATGGCCGGTCCCAGGCACCCTAAAAGCTTTGCAGTCTTTTTTGGGGTTTGCGAACTTTTATCGGCGATTTATCAGGCACTTCTCTAGCATTGTGGCTCCGCTTACTGCTTTAACGAGTAATAAGCATCCGTTTCAATGGAATCCCGAGGCACAAAAATCATTTGAGACACTCAAAGAGGCCTTTACTTCAGCTCCGGTACTTCAGCATCCTGATGTCAAACAACCGTTTGTTGTAGAGGCTGATGCTTCAGATGTGGCAGTAGGGGCAGTTCTCTCCCAGTTATGTCCCGACACAGGGGTCCTCCATCCTGTTGCTTATCATTCACGTAAGCTTACTCCATATGAGGTAAACTACACCATCACTGAACGTGAATTGTTGTCTGTCCGGGAGGCTTTTACTGTTTGGAGGCATCATCTCTTGGGAGCAGAGACCCCAATTCAAGTATTCACGGATCACAGAAACCTACTGGCCCTTCAGTCATTAAAATGCACTACAGCACGCCATGCACGTTGGCATGAGTTCTTCTCTATGTACAACTTCGTACTGACCTACCGTCCAGGGATGTTACACTCCAAGGCAGACGCCTTATCGAGACTCTATGAAGACCCGGTACTTCGGCCACAGGAAGGTCGACTACTTTTACCCAACCAGGTTGTTTGTGGCTGCACATTGCAACCATCTTTGAAAACTGCCATTCAGCAGTGGGTCTCAGAAAGACATCCTGAGCTGGAAGATCTTAACCTGGACGTCGTTCAATCCTTACCCTACGTTCAAGGTAAAATCTATATACCAGACTCTCATACCCGCAGAATTGCCATGTCTTGGTGTCATGACTCCATGTTGGCTGCACACCCCGGCCCGCGTAAGACCTTGGAGTTCCTCAAACGTTGGTGCTGGTGGCCTTGTATGTCAAAAGACATTGCGTTATACATTGCAAACTGCGCAGTTTGCGCTCAGTGTAAGACCGCCCCGGCTAAACCAATGGGTCTTCTACAACCCCTGCCAGTACCTGCTAAACCCTGGGTTATGCTTTCTATGGACTTCGTAGTGGAACTACCTTCGATTGGTGGATTTGACACGATCTGGGTAGTAGTTGATAGTTTTACTAAGTTGGCCCTTTTTGTGCCTTGTCGGGGTCTTCCATCCGCTACTATCCTGGCAGACCTGTTTTTACGTAACGTCTTCCGGTTCTTTGGTCTTCCGGAGATCATCATATCTGACAGGGGTGCTCAATTCACCTCTCGTTTTTGGAAACATCTTACACAGTCTATGGGCATTGACGACAGATATTCTACGGCCTACCATCCACAAACCGATGGCCAAACCGAGCGACTCAATGCTACCATGGAACAGTACTTGAGATGCCTTATTCTACAACATCAAGAAACCTGGCTCTCCGTACTGCCCATGGCAGAGTTCGCTTACAATAATTCTGCGCATTCTTCTACGGGGGCTTCTCCATTCTATGCCATGTATGGACAACACCCTCGCTCTCTGCCCTTGGATTTATTCACATCCTCAGATTGTCCGGCGGTCCAATCTTGTCTTAGGGACCTGACGTCATTACGTAAGAGTGTCATGGAACACTTGACACACGCGCAAGAACAGGCAAAAAAATATGCAGATCGCCATCGCCAACCAGCACCGCAGTACACTGCGGGGATGCGGGTTTGGCTCTCTACCAAAAATCTTAGTATTCCAGGTCGCAAGACCCTGTTACCTCGCTTTGTGGGTCCTTATGTTGTCAAGGAGGTAATAAGTCCCCTTGTGGTCAAATTGGAACTGCCCTCAGCCTGGAAAACACATCCCGTGTTCCACGTGTCTTTGGTCAAGCCGTGTCCTGAGCAGATGAGGCTACCTGCACGTCCCCCCCCCTGTTGGTGCAAGGGGTGGAGGAATACGAGGTTAAAGCTATATTGGATACCAAGCTGTCTCGTGGTGTGCGTTCGTTTTTGGTGGATTGGAAGGGGTACGGTCCGGTGGATCGCACCTGGGAACCTGAATCCAACATCCATGCCCCCATGCTGATATCCCGGTTTCTAGCATCTCGGGGACTGGGGGGACCTTTGGGGGAGGATACTGTCAGAACACCAGATTCTCCTGCTAGTTCCCGCTTACCAGGCGGACTTTCGAGAGTCAAAATAGCTAGGAACAGCAGCAATCGCTTCCATTCCTTTAAAGGTTTGTTTCTAAGGCATTGGGGGTTGCCATGGCGACGTTGGCCGCAGTTACGTCTGCAGTCATGTGTTGCTCCGGTTTCCCGGTCACGTGACTCTCGCGTTGTAGCCACGCATATTTAAGTCCGCCCCGTTTGCCGTCTCGGTGCTTCTGATTGTTTTCCTCGGAATTCTACAGTGGCGTTTGTTATTTGGATCTTGTCCTTTCTCGACCTCTTGCCTGTTTATTGGAATTGCTTCTGTCTTGCCCACTGTACTTCTGATCTGGCTACTCTTCGACCTCTTGCCTGTCCATTGGATTCCTCTTGTCTTGCCCACGGTACTGTTACGACCCGGACTTCTTTTGATTCTAGTCTCTTGTTTCATTATTTCTGCTTACCTGGTTTGAACCGGAACACTTGGATTGTTTTACTACATCACTCCGAAAGGATCTCTCCCCTTAGGCGTACGCGTGCCGGCGGGAATAGGAATTAAGTGCTGGACTAGAGACTGCCTGTAGCACTTTTGGGACCTCGCTGAACCTCTTAGGCGTACTCGTGCCGGCGGGAATAGGGTTGCTCCGGACTCAAGAATCCTTCAGCATCTGTGAGACTGTGTTCTTCTCGGACATTCCTTTTGGAGCAGATTGGAGCTTCAACACATCTTCCTCGTTACAGTCCTTCATACGGATATACACGTAAGAATTTTCACTTTAGTGTTCATTGTTCAGTTATTGGCTCTTACGTTTTTCTTTTCCTTATGTACGTTCTTGTATCGTTACAGAAACTGTTGAGTTCCATTCTATTGTGGTTTTCCTGTCGGATATGTACTGTATCGTATCCTACTGAAGACCAGAGAGCTATCAGTGTGTCCTGTACAACTTGCCACATATCTGGAAGAAACTTGCAGTCACCCGGAGTTCCAGAGTGTCCTGTTCCTTCTTCAAAACATCTTTCAACCAATTGAGCGCTCAGACTGTTTTTATGCACAACTGAGTGTTACATTGGTGGGAAGAACATATTACTACACTACGGGTTCAACAGCTGCTCTTCGATCACCAGGCGCTCTAACCTGTGAAGGTTCACGAATCTGACACATGTCAGCTGTTGACAAAGCAGTGTAGCACCATCTATTATTATAAGGTATGAGCATTCTTCCCTTCATTGTGTAAGAATGCATGAATGCATAGTAATGGGGTGGGGGGGCAAATGTCTGACTGCATGCTACCACTACTTGGTATTTTGTTAAAGCATATGAATCTATAAAAAGATCCATTGCCGGAGAGGTTTTAGTGACTTACCTGTAACTCTATTTCTCCAGCACTAGTATCTTTCATAAATTCCCATCAGCCCACCCCCATCCCCTGTGAGGCTGTTCCATTTAGTCAGTCAGTCACCCATTAGTCAATCACTTGCCTACATGCTCAAATCTAAAGATGGCTGACGGGAGTGGAGCTAAAGCCCTACCACCTTGTTGGCTAGGAGGAAAAGGACCCAAATGATGGGAAAAAGCTTGAAAACTGTAAGCCTCTAAGGCTATTTTAGCAATGTCCATTTTTTTATATGTGATATTTTATATACCGGGAATCCCCAGTTTGACAGGGAATAATTCAAGCATGTTAATCTATGAAAGATACCAATGCTGGAGAAATAAAGTTACAGGTAATGTAAGAAAGGCATGGTATCAAAGCAAGATGTGAGATAAACGTCTAATCTAAACCCAATTCTAGGATGGGAGCAAGCTACGACTATCAAATAATAAGAATACAGTCCTGGTGGAGTCTAGTCAAATAAAAAGAAAACCTATTGCCAATCCTTACCGCTATGCTACAAAATAGTGTGGCATAATGTTCACAAGAATAGAAAGAAGTGTTGACAAAATGATAAATCGAGATATTATGGCCTCGGGTCTCCCTTACCCACATTTTTAGCATGGGACAAAGCACACTCATGGGCTTCTCTAGTGCCCGAGGTCCCAGTTCCTTTTCTCTATATCAGGGCCTTCTGTGCCGAAGTCTCTTCTCATGCAAAGTCTCTTGCTTCAGAGTGCTTGATATGACAAAACAAAAGTTCCTTCTAGTAACCTTCACGTAGGGTGATTACCCTTTACCCTTGGATCCCCTTCAACTGTGCTCCGATCTTCCTCTCAGTAGTTAGCTCAGACCATCGAGCTCAGACCAACCATTCACTTTGGACATCCATCATTCGGGTTCATACTTGTCACAATGTTGTTAACTTAGCTTCTTCACACTTTCACTATAGTCTCCCATTCATTACCTTATTGGTAATATTCAAAAGTTTCAATGTCTTTTTAAATAACCACCTTTTAGTTGGGTCCCCCTCATCTGGGCTCAGACCTTCCACAGCACTTGGCAACTTTAAACAAAGGCTTCCAAAGGACAATTACGTCTCGCTGGGCCACTTTGTTAGCCTATCCAACGGCGTATTCATTCACAATAACCAGTTTGTTCGGTGTTCCCCTCCGCCTGTGTCTGATATTAATCCATTGTTGCTCAAAGAGTGAGAAAGTGTTTGTGTTGGAAAAGGGGGTGGGGGGAGTTTGAGTATCCTACTGGGCAGGATGGGGAAAGGGTGTCATAAGAAAGGGGATTACCACGTTGCACCCTTCAGTGTCCCACCTCCACTCCCCGAAGACCCCCTATCCAGGTGATCCTCCCATACTGGTCCACCCCCAGGAACTGGATCCACGTCTCGCTGGGCCATTTTGTTCGCCTATGTCAACGGCGTATTCATTCACAATAACCAGTTTGTTCGGTGTTGCCCTCCGCCTGTGTCTGATATTAATCCATTGTTGCTCAAAGAGTGAGAAAGTGTTTGTGTTGGAAAAGGGGGTGGGGGGAGTTTGAGTATCCTACTGGGCAGGATGGGGAAAAGGTGTCATAAGAAAGGGGATTACCACGTCTCACCCTTCAGTGTCCCACCTCCACTCCCCGAAGACCCCCTATCCAGGTGATCCTCCCACACTGGTCCACCCCCAGGAACTGGATCCAATAGCGATGGCCGTGTCCTGGCAACATCATTAAGAGACATTAGGAAATGGAGAGTGTGTAGGCCCATATGATTGTATAAAAGCAGAGAAAAGTGTGAGTCATGTTTACAAAAGGCGAGGAAAGAGAGAGACACCTAGGGCTGGGTGGCACCAGAAGGGCTTAGAAGAGACCCAAGGGAAGAGCAGGCACCCCCTCCGATACCCCCGCCCATAACATTGCAGATTTATTTAGATGTCTGACACACGCAACACCCCTGACAAAATAAAAGGATATCAAAAGCAACATGTAAACACCCAGGAGATTGTTACTGGAATAATTGGTGGTAACAATGTATCTATACTTTCCGATTTTAGGGATCTGATGAACGTTTTGAGGTAAGAAGGATCATCAAAGACCGAAGTTCTAGCATTAATGGTGACCTTGAATGAGCATGGATGGTAGAGACAATATCTGACAATAAGTTGCTTCAGGCCTGGGTGGTAGAGTAGAAATTCCTTCCTGCATTGTGCTGTTATCTTAGCCACATCTTGAGAGATGTATAATGGTGTCCAGTCAAAGGGTCGAATACATTGATTCGAATTACAATAGTTTTGAGTCACAAGGACCGGAAAAAAAAGGTCGAATGCCTTTTTTTAAATGTATTTTTTTTTGTGGCTTCCGTATAGGAAAAAACCGTGTTTTTTACACCAAAAACGCAGTTTGGGGGGGACCACCCCCCAAAATAAAAAAAAAACATTCTTTTCCTTTGCTTTAGTAGCAATGAGTTGCAATTGTGTGTATTCCAGCATTAGGAAAATCCATGTGTGTGGCGCAGAGTGCAAAGCCTGAGGGCCAACATTAGGACCAATGTGGTGTGCCCATTGAATGTTAAGACCTACTTCTGGTGAAATATGAATCAAAGCAGGAAGCATTTCTTATAGAAATAAAATAGCATTGTACCCTCAAAACCCTCCGACAGACCAGCTATGCGAAGGTTGTTACGTCTGCCCCTATTTTTCAAATCCTTGTGCTTTTGAAGCTCTTTGATGTTTTTTTCAATGTGTAGAACTCTGGTGACATATCTTCCACAATACCTTTTCTGTTTTCAATCTTCCGCCATCCTGCTTTCAGAATCATACCATTTGTCGTCCAGTTGTTGAAGCTTTTGGTTTGTAGCCTCTATGAAGGGTATAAATTATCGTATTTCCCGGAAGAGCCCATCTATGTTGAGATGAGGGGTAACAAGTGGGGGAGGGGACTCACTTTTTGGACTTTTATGGGTAGACGATGATGCCCCGGCCTGTACATCCTTTTCAGCAGGCACCTTTTGACCACCTCTCACAGACGCAATAATTACAGGCAACAATATGCCAGATGGTTGAGAAGATTGTAACAGGGCCCTCAAAGCTAGATGGAAAAATTCTAATGAATCCAATCTCTGACAGGAAATATAAAATGATCACACTGAACAGAGAGAATGCAGCAAAATGCTATTTTTTAAGGCCAGTCAACTTCTTTAAATGGCAATAATAAAGAGCCAGCGAATGAAAAAGAAAGTTATTCCTACTGTATGTATATTGAACAGCTATGAGATGGTGCCACTTGCTAAGGCAGATGAGGCACAGCACAGTGCCACGTTGTTGCCACATACCACATGTGAAGCCGCCTCTGGCAACGTTGCACACCGCCGTTGGTAAGAGGCCATCTGGAGGCGTCACAGCGATCTGCAGAGGGAATGAAAGGCAGAAAAAACTTGCAACGCTATGTTGACAAGGCAAGTGGCTGCAGCTGAGGCACAAAATAAAAGTAATAGGTGTCAATGAGTTTTTTTACAATGACAATTTTAAATGATTGATATTTAGCACCGCCTCTTGTATTGTTGTTAGGATGCAATCAAGACAGTCCAAGAGCACCTATCTTCCAGTGCTGATGACCATGACATTGTTTTGCTAGGCAGTGGAGTAGCTCTGGTGCTTCCAGAGTAAGAGGTCAATTTGGAGCTGAAATGTGGCTGGGGCATTGTGTAGGCCAAAGGGAAAGACACTAAACTAGTACAAGCTTTGCGTTGTAGCAAGGGCTGTCTTTTCCGCTCTTCATTTCTGAGTGCAATTTGCGAATACTCTTTGCCAAGTTCTATTGTCCTGATATATAACGTTCCGCTCCCAATCTGTCTAAAAGTTCATCCACCCATGGCATAGGATTCGAGTCATATGTGAAAATGCTGTTTAACCTCCTGAAATCCATAAAGAACTGAAGAGATCAGTCAGGATTGGGACGAGGACTATGGATAAACATCAATGGATAACAATTGATAGTTCTGTTATTCCTAGATGATGAATTTCTGCTATCTCCTTCGCACCGGCTCCGCTTTGGCCTCAGGTACTTGATGCGGCTGCTGTTGAACCAGGGCGTCTAGCTTGGTTCTGTTCTAGTGTTCTTGAAGAGTGGTTCTACTTGGAAGGTTGAAGAACATTCCATGCTGGACGTACAACACTGTCTATAATTCAGCCTTCTTGGGTATGGAAAGGTCACTGCTCATGCTTAGGTCCTTTATCAGCATTATTGTGAATGGGTATGTTTCTGGGCATGCCACCTGTTCAGGAACAAGCATGCTTCCTGTCAGAGCAGCTTTCGGAAACCTTTTCAACAGGTTGGCGTGATGTATCTAAATGGGAAGTTGTGTCATGATGCCTACCCCCGGGCATCCGGATCGAGTCCATCAGCCCCGGGAGCAGGCATCCAGATACTTATTAAAACCCCAGCAGCTCCGGCTGTGGGCTGTTTGGGTTCAGTCCTGGCGCCTTAGGCGCCAGGCACATCTTAGAAATCAGTCCTGGCGCCATAGGCCTGGATGGGACTATTTTATTACAGGGACTATTTTTTACTCGGGTGTGGTTCTGGGGAACTTCTTACCTGGAACTACTTTGGAGGCTATTTAAACCACGCCCGAACAGCAGCACACGCTTTGCGTTATTCTGCATTCAGCAGCGTAACACTCACCGTGCCTGCAAGTCAGCATCCAGTCTTCTGCCACGCCCGTCTCGAATCGGGAGCTCCTAGAAAAAGGGGAAAGAAGGAGAAAAGGTTAGATCACGGACATTATTTTAGTTCCTTACCTGATTCCAGATCCAGCACGTCTCCGAGCCTGAAAGGACATTACTTTAGCACACGTCGCATCACCAGCAGCCTCGTCGCGTCATACTCACCAGTCCACAGCATCTTTCGATTCGGCACTGCCTCCATTATTTTCTTCGTCAAACTCCAGCACCTGGGGGAAAACAAAAGAAATAACAAGGTGAGCCGAGAGAGCCGACAAATACAATCACTTTTACCACCATAGGCTAACCTGATTTACCACCGGAGGCTTTACCCTTTAATACGCCACATCTTCTTATGCCGCACATATAAAGGGAGAGAAAGCAACAAGTTAAACTCATGCAACTTTTACCGGACAGTGTTGGGTAATACAGACTCTTACCTGAACGCCATCAGTTGCCTCCAGGCAATATTTTTAGCTGCAATTCAACAAGGGAATGGAACAAGAGTGAACATCGGACATATTGAACTCTTTGAACTTTACAAACCCCAGAGTCAATATTCCTCCGGAACTCCTCCAGTACCTTCAAACAAGTGAAGTAACTGGTATCTACGCGCCCCTGCATGCCACGCAGGATGGAGAGCTCATCATTTAAAAACATAAGGTGAGGTTGCTAAAAGGGGATATCGGAGGTGACTAGTGGGGAGAACGAGAACAGTGGGGGGGGGAGGGCATCACTAAAATCCACGGGTGGCTAAATCCCTTTCTCCACTTGCAGGAGAATACTTCTACGGGTCAAGCAGACGAGATTAAGCGGGCCAGTCCAAACTGTCATCTCTGCGCTACGCATCACGTTGGTGGAGACCGCAGCTGTCTGGGTCCGATCGACGCCCCTGTGGGAACCAGGTGAGCGTAACAGAACGCGAAGCCTGTCTACAAATCCCCACCCGGGCGTAATTGAAACCTCAGAAACCGACCAACTAGCCCAATTGTTAGGGGAACTTAGGGCAGAAGTGCACTCCGCGCGCCAAGAAACTAATGCCCTCAGGAGAGAACTGATTATGTCAAAGGAGCGCACTGATGATCTTGCTAGACAACTGCTGCAGAACCAAGCTGGGCAAACACCACTACCTGGACTAGGGGGGAATCCAACTCCCGTTTCATCGAGCAATCCTGTGCAAGTGGTTCTACCAGGGAGCATTCCTTTAGCTCCACCCCAACATTTTGCTGATGACCCGAAAAGGTTTGCCGTGTTCATGAACCAATGCCGCTTGCACTTTTTATGCAGACCTGGAGCTTTTCCAAACGACCAAGCCAAAGTAGCCTTTGTACTATCATACCTTAGTGGCAGCGCAGTGGATTGGTCAATTCCACTAGTCAACCAGGATGACCCTCTTCTTCGGGATTTTCAGGGTTTTCAATTGAGCATGGAAAGACTAATCGCCAGACATTCACAGGGACAGGCCCTGGATAACGAACTTTTATCCCTACGACAAGGTAACCAGGATCTGCTAGCCTATATCGCAACCTTCAATAGGTTGGTGGTGGAAACCGGATGGCCAGAGGTAAAACTAATTACATTATTTCATCGTGGACTTTGGGGTGAACTCAAAGATGTTTTGGCCCAAGTTGTGAACCCACCTCAGGATTGCACAGAATATATAGACTTATTGGTCCAGTTAGACCACCGACTTCAGAATAGAAAGGCTGATCGAGCTAAGTTCGAGAATCGGGTATTCGTTAAACCCAATGTTACCCCAAAGGAGCATATGCATCAGAACCTATGCATATTGGGGGTTAAGGGACCCTTAAGTCAAAACGAACGAGAAAGGAGACGGCAGATGCAATTGTCTCTGTGAACTGTGGGGCGTCTGGACATTTTCTACGGGATTGCCCTATAAAACCATCCAAGAAAGTAGTCGGAGTTGCTGATAGAAATCAAACAGAGCCTGATTCAGGAAACGACCACGCCTGACAAGCGTAGAGGTCCGCTTGCCGAGCTTGAAGAAGGACACTCAGACCTCGCACCTTATCATACCAATGGTCCTTATTGATCCAAGGCACCCATCACGTATGCACGCAGTAAGGGCATACATTGATAGCGGGGCCGTAGGAAACTATATGGTCCACGAATTGGCTTCTAGGATGAATCTACCTCTATGCAAAAAGACCACTTTGGATGTCATCACCACAGTCGATGGAACTGAAATTGCCTCTGGGCCTGTAACTCATTCCACCACAGAGATGACATTGTTGGGTCAAGATGGACATCGAGAGACTATTGTGTTTGAATTAATCAAAGCCCCGCAGTTCCAAATAATACTGGGGATACTTTGGTTGGAAACACACAATCCTTGTATTGATTGGCGAGAGAAGAGAATAACCTTACCACCTCACACATCATATGATTGTCAAATCGACCTCATACCCGGTGCCTCCATGCAGTAGGATCTACGCCCTTACGGAACCCAAAAACCTTCACCTACGACAATACTTGGACCAATACCTTGCTAATGGCTTAATTCGTCCATCCAAGTCCCCTGCGTCCTCAGCTTTATTCTTCGTGCCTAAAAAGGAAGGTGACCTCAGAACGTGCATAGACTACCGTGCATTAAATCAGATTACGGTGAAGAACCGATACCCATTGCCTCTGATCCCCGAATTACTAGACCAAGTAAAGGATGCTTGCATCTACACTAAATTAGATCTCCGAGGGGCATATCATCTGGTACGTGTGAAGAAAGGCGACGAATGGAAGACTGCCTTTCGCACCAAGTACGGATTATTCGAATATCAGGTGATGCCCTTCGGGTTGTGCAATGCACCAGCAGCCTTCCAGTATTTTATGAACGATGTCCTTCGGCAACTCATTGACGTCTGTGTTGGCGTATACATAGTCGATATTCTTGTGTACTCCTCCTCAGAATCAGACTATGTTAAGCACGTTCGTGCAGTCTTCGAGAAACTACGCCAGCACAAGTTATATGCAAAATTGGAAAAATGTGTTTTTCATGCTACAGAAGTTGAATTCCTCGGATTTATCCTGACTCCAAAAGGAGTCCGAATGGACTCTCGAAAGGTGGACGCAATTCTAAAGTGGCCATCACCCAGTTCAGTTAAAGGGGTACAAAGCATGCTTGGATTTGCTAATTTCTACTGCAGATTTATTCCTGACTTCTCACATGCTGTACACCCCATTACAGCACTTTTGCGAAAAAACAAACGCTTCTTGTGGACCGAAGAGGCTAAAAAAGCCTTCCAAGACCTGAAATTGAAATTCACGTCGGCACCTGTCTTAAAGCATCCACGCCCCGAGCTCCCATACATAGTTGAAACTGATGCATCCAGTTTAGCCATGGGGGCTGTCCTCTCCCAGAAGCATCCTGAAACCGGTCAACTTCATCCAGTAGCATTTTGGTCCAGAAAGTTCTCGGCCCCCGAGTTAAACTATACGGTTACTGATAAAGAGTTGTTAGCCATCAAATCCGCCTTCAAGGCTAAGCAGCATTATCTTCTCGGTGCCAGGCATACCATTACTGTAATCACCGATCACAGGAACTTGCAGTATTTAAAAACAGCCAAGGCCCAATCATCGCGTCAACTTCGATGGGCATTATTCCTTGCCGAATTCAATTTCATGATCACTTATCGACCAGGTTGTAAGAATGGTAAGACAGATGCCTTATCCCGAATAGGGATGGGAGAAGCATATTCGAACCCAGAACCGGTGCCTATAATTCCAGAACAAAGAATTCTTGGCATAACTACTCTACAGACTTTAGAAGATATTCATTTAAAAATCCAACAACTTTTCGATTCAGCAGCCCACCAGGACTGGGTGAAAAAGGGCCAAGATTATTTGGTCATCAATGACTTACCTTACTATCAAGGGCGTCTATTTCTACCACACAAGGAACTACAAGAACTAGTCATCTCCAATTACCATGATGCTCTGATGGAAGGGCACCCAGGTATAGCAAAGACTGAAGCTAAAATTAAAAGACGATTCTGGTGGCCCACCTGGCGAAAAGACGTAAAGTAATTTGTACTATCTTGTGGCATCTGCGCCCAAAACAAAAGTCAGAAGAAAAAACCAGCTGGTCTTTTACAACCTTTAGATATTCCACCCACACCATGGCACACTTTGTCTTTAGACTTTATTACAGATCTACCGCCATGTAATGGATTCTACACCATTCTAGTTATTGTGGATCTTTTTTCCAAGATGGCCCACTTTATTCCTTTAAAAGGATTACCTCCTGCTTCAATTTTGGCCAAGGAATTTCTCGAAAACATTGTTCGAATGCATGGATTTCCTTCCGTATTGATTTCTGACCGAGGTAGTCAGTTCATTTCGCAATTATGGAAGAAATGTTGTCAATTGGCGCAAATCGACGTAAGGTTATCAACCAGTCACCATCCTCAAACCGATGGTCAGACGGAGAGGACCAACCAGACTCTTGAACAATACCTACGTTGTATGCTTCACCAAAAACGAAAGTAATTGGAAGGATATTTTATGGATTTCTGAATATGCATACAATAACTCTGTACATTCAGGAACCGGACAAAGCCCCTTTTATACCATATATGGACATCATCCTCGAACCTCAGAACTCGATTCACCCCAGCACGTAGAAATGCCGGCAGTGACCCATCTGCACTCTACTATTACACAAGCCTTTAAGTAGGCAACAGAACATTTGAAACAAGCAAAAGAGAAATACAAGAAAAATGCTGATCAACATAGAAGTGAGACTCTACCATATCGGATTGGAGATCAAGTTTGGCTGGCTACAAGACACATACCTGTGAAAGGAACTCAGACTTTTAATCCTAGATATTTGGGACCTTACACCATTAAGGTCATTATGAACCCAGTGGCCTTCAAATTAGAATTACCCTCTAATATGCGAATTCATCCTGTCTTTCATGTTTCACTTCTAAAACCAGTTCAACCCGGGACAAGATTAACCAAACCACCTGACCCCATCCTAATAGATGGAGAACCTGAATTCGAGGTAAAAAACATCCTGGACTCTAAAATGGTTAAATCAAGACTCTTTTATTTAATGGACTGAAGGGTTACGGACCACAAGAAAGGTCATGGGAACCTAGTGACCACGTTCATGCTCTTCGGTTGGTGAAAGAATTCCATCGGAACTTCCCAGACAAGCCAGGGCCAAGGGGAAGAACAACTTTAGGAGGGGCCTTGGGGGGGGGGGGGGGTGCTGTCATGATGCCTACCCCCGGGCATCCGGATCGAGTCCATCAGCCCCGGGAGTAGGCATCCAGATACTTATTAAAACCCCAGCAGCCCTGGCTGGGGGCTGTTTGGGTTCAGTCCTGGCGCCTTAGGCGCCAGGCTCATCTTAGAAATCAGTCCTGGCGCCATAGGCGCCAGGCTCATAGACTTTACTTACCCCATGCAGACCATGCTGCAAATGAATCCAAGCCAACGTGAGGCCTGGATGGGACTATTTTATTACAGGGACTATTTTTTACTCGGGTGTGGTTCTGGGGAACTTCTTACCTGGAACTACTTTGGAGGCTATTTAAACCACGCCCGAACAGCAGCACATGCTTCGCGTTATTCTGCATTCAGCAGAGTAACGCTCACCGTGCCTGCAAGTCAGCATCCAGTCTTCTGTCACGCCCGCCTCGAAACCGGAGCTCCTAGAAAAAGGGGAAAGAAGGAGAAAAGGTTAGATCACGGACATTATTTTAGTCCCTTACCTGATTCCGGATCCAGCACGTCTCCGAGCCTGAAAGGACATTACTTCAGCAGTCCCTGTCCTGCAATGTACAAATCCTAGTTCCTTGATTGTAATAAAGTTTGTGTACCTTATGAGCCTTCTGGAGAGGTTGAGTAGCTGATTTGGTGGATGTGTTTTTGGTGCTCTTGAATGTACTCTATAAGAGTTACTACTTTGCTGGCTGATACTACCACTCTTTCCCGAGGATATCAAGCAGGGTTAGAAGATATTACCTGAATAGGACCTTGAAGGGAGAACAACAGGTAGAAGATTGTAGGGTGCAATATAAGTTAGTTAGAATCACAGATAACAATTGATCATATTCTTTTTCTGAGAATCCCATTGATTTCCTCAGCATTTATTTGATGGTTTGGTTTCACCCAATCCACCTGTTTGGTCATGATTCATAGATCTCAGTAGCTGTTTAGTATGTAGGAGATTACAAATTTGTTTCATGATAGCTGAGCAGAAGTTATTACTTGATATGCTTCGCTCCCGGACTTGGTCCTTGTGGCACAAGTGGAAGGCGGCTTCTTGCCAACCATCCTTACAGCAGTGCGCAATAGCCGTGAACCATCCAAGGGCTGCTTCCATTGCCGATCAAGGAGGAACGTACGCCAACCACAAGATGGCGGCCATTTGATCAAGACATCAAACGCACTGAAGTGAGGAGTGCTGCTACACACAAATACAGATGGCTAACGCAGAGCTTCACGTTGCAACTTTGTTGCTACAATGCTCATCTCTTTGTGTTCTTGCTACTTGTTCTGCCTATTTCCTTTCCTTTGTTGCCCTTCCTTGGAGGCTCCTCGCTCCTGCCTTCTGCCACTCTGTTTTTCAGTGGTCCTTGCCACTTCTTGCCTCTGCTCGTATTCTTCCTGGGACCTCCCTCTACTCATCTTATCCAGTTTGCTGCAGCTACAGCTAAGTTGACTCCTCTTCTCTGCTCCACATCCGGCTTACCTGTCCCAGAATCCGCACAGCGCACCACAAGGTTTTTTTTACCCCTACAGGGGATTTTCCTTGAATCTGGCCTTTCTGGTGGCCAGTCTACCCTGAGTTCTCCAGGGAAGTCCTGGCAGCCAGGAAGGACCACCCCTACTTACACGAGACAAAGACCAAGTCTTCACGGAAACCGCAGGTAAAAAACAAATCTAAGAGATTGCAATGCCAAGCAGAATCAAAAGCCGAAATGGCACAGTTACAGGACTTGCTTACTGTGGTGCAGAACCTTGCTCTTGAGGTCCAAAACTTGAAATCAGAGAAAGCCTATTTAAGATAAACCCTACTAATGCACGATGCCCTACCACCAGGAATACCAGGCTCCTTTTTGGTTGTGGTGCAGAAATTCTCCGGAAACCCTAAACGCCTGAAGGAATTTCTGGATGCATGTGCTGTCCAGTTCTCCTTTAAGGATATCTCTTTCCAGACTGATCGCTCAAAAGTGGGCTTTTTCATAACACACATCAGGCAGTGCCTTCACCTGGGCTACCACTCTGGTGGCAGCAGATGACCAAATTTTGAAATCCTACACAGGTTTTGTCACCGCCTTTAAGAGATTGTTCGATCATCCTGATCTCGCTTCTGGAGCTCAGGAGGAACTTCTAGAGTTACAACAGGGTCAAATAGATGTTTTGACCTACACGGCTAAGTTTAAACAACTAGCCCTGTGGGCTGATTGGTCCGATCAGGCATTGTTTACATTGTTTACACAGACTTTCAGAAGAACTAAAGCATGAACTTTCCCATATACTGTGACCTACAACATTGGATAACCTAGTGCAATTTGTAATCCAGATTGATTACAGATTACAGGAACCAAGACAGGAACGAAAGAAACACAGAACTGTACCATTGCGTCCTCTTTCTATTCCTAGTAACCAACAAGAAATCCACAAAGATACGGCCGAACCTATGCAATTGGGCAGAGCAAGAGGTCCTCTCTCTACATGTCCTCTGGCACCAAAACGTAAGATAAACTCCAACTCCCGGTCCTAACAGGGATACAGGATCGGTAGCAATTGCAAGATCCCACTCGCTAGGATAACACAGTAATATTAGCCACTCTTAAAGAGCCTTCTTGGCTACTTGTGCTCACAATAACCTTGCAGTTCACTGAATCACAATCCATTCAAGTGTCAGCATTAGCTGATTCAAGCGCCAGAGGCATATTCATGGACAATAAATGGGCCAGAAGGATGGCTATACCACTGCAGAAAAAGGAAGAACCCGTTACGGTAGAAGGGGTGGACGGACAACTTTGGAAAGCGGGCCCATCATCGAACACAATGCACCTCTACAGATGCAAATACAGCACCATCATGAGAACATCCAGTTTGACCTCATCCAAGCTGCACATTTTCTGGTTATTTTGTGGATCCCATGGCTTACTGCTCATAAGCTCATGCTCATCAATTGGAAAGTCAATACCCTGTTCCTGAGCTCGGAAAATTTTGTTACCTCCTGTCTGGTAGGAGAGTTATCTGTTCCAGTTATGAGAACGTCAGCAATTACAAGTATATCCAATCACCGTACTATTGCCACTACCTTACCAGAAAATGATATACCCTACATGAACGTCTTTGAGAAGGAAACCTGGAAATCTGTACCTCCACACAGACCCGAGGATTGCGCTATAAACCTTATGCCTAACACTACAGTACCCTTCAACCTTTCAACCGCATGTTCTGCCTTGAGAGTCTTAGCCAACAGTCTTATTTGAGAATCTGTGTAATCTGCCGGAGCCTCACTTTTCTTTATCCCAAAGAAAGAAACCTTGGAACTCCGGCCTTGTCTTGGCTACCAAGGCCTCAATTCAGTGACAATCAAAGAGCAGTACCCACTCCCGCTTATTTCTGACATTATCGATGCTGTCCAACATGCTACGGTCTTTACTAAACTTCTCAGAGCCTACCATCTCATCCAGGAAGGCGATGAGTGGAAAAACGCATTTCGCATGCGGTTTGGACAATATGAATATAGGATCATGCCAGTTGGTTTGGCCAATGCCCCTTCCATCTTTCAGCGATTCATGGACCACATCTTTTCAGATCTGCTTTTCCATACCCATACAGCATATCTTGATGACATCTTGGACTTCTTTACACAAGCTGCAGATCATCACAAACATTTCAGTCAAGTCCTTGAGCGGCTACAAAGGAACCATCTTCAAGTTAAACTGTAGAAG
Source organism: Ambystoma mexicanum (assembly GCF_040938575.1). Lineage (NCBI taxonomy): Eukaryota > Metazoa > Chordata > Amphibia > Caudata > Ambystomatidae > Ambystoma > Ambystoma mexicanum. The sequence continues at coordinate 228,750,700 of NC_090922.1, forward strand.
TGTACATTTGATGCTCTTTCAGTGGCTTATCTGCGGTACATCTTGTCCAAAGATGGCATATCCATGGAGCCGCACAAGATAAAAGCTATCCTAAATTGGAGACAACCATCCTCTGTGAAAGAGTTATAGCAGTTCCTCGGACTGGCTAATTTCTACAGGAAATTCGTTCCCTCCTTCTCCAATGTCCTACCGTTAACATCTCTTCTAAAAAAGAATACGGCCTTTCAATGGAATGTCCAGACGGAAGACGCATTTCAGACCCTAAGAACCACCTTTACGACTGTTAGGAAAGATTTCATTTTATATGTAATTTTCCCCCCAGTTGTACACCCCCAAACTTGTTGCTGCTGTTTAAACACCATAGACTGACTTTGCCAGAGAAGCACATCCTTCAGCTGCACTCCTATGGGCTTTCGCTCACTTTTAATGGGGACACTGACATGCCCTTAAGACAGTCAGTACTGGGAAACTTTGTTTCCCTTAGTCCTTTTCCAATGTTGCAACTTTTCTGCAACATGTAACAAGTGAACAATGTACCTTTCAGTACAGTGTACTTGGGTCTCTTAGTCATTTCCAAAGGCCCTAGATACTCCTAAAGGACCTTTTAGGATATGTGCAGATGTGTCATGGACAGGGCTGGTGGCAGCTATCTTTTCGCATATTTTTTAACCCTTTCCTGACGAGTTAACTGCGTTAAACACGTTTGGCATGAATAGGTGGCCTGGCTCCAAAATGGCCATTCCACGAGGTTCTTTGTCCTGTCCTTTGGCCATCTTGCACCTTCACCTTCCCAAAGTCGAGCCAACCTGGACAGTCCTTATTTGGTCATGCATTTTCCCGCAAAATGCCAAGCTTTCACGGGCTTCTGCATGCCTTGTGTGTGTGCCTCCAGGATGTGGGCTGGAACGTCTGGTTCCAATACACATCCTGGGTGCCAGAGAGTGTGGAGTGCTGTGAATGCCTGGGACCACCGTGGTCTATGATTGTCCACGTATGGAGTGTGTGTTTGTGAGCAGATCTCCCATTTGGTCCTCTTCGTTTTGGCGTGAAGGAGACTCTGGATAACAGGAGGCCAAAAACACCCATACCATGTCGATCTCTGGAGTTCTCACTGAACGAACAATAGGATCCAAGTATCCTGAAACTACGAAGCTGAGTTGAGGAACCGCTGGTGACCCGCTGGAAGGTTTGGCACCCTGAGCCGCTGTCGTCCTGTGCGTCCCCTCTGCATCTGGTCGTCCTAGAAGGTCTGCAAAGACACTTCGACCCTTTAGAATAGTGGGACCAACTATTCTCAGCACCTTCATCAAAACCTGCAAGTAAACTCTCTCAGAAGTGTACCTGGGCCAACCAGTGGTCTGACCAGCTTACCTAGGTCCTTTGCTGTGTCACCGTCACCGTTTTGAGGAGGCTCTCGGAACGTGGTATACTGCTAGCTCTGTGTCCCCGGCACCCTCACTCCGAATTACATACACTTGCCATTCCCAGGTCTGAAGTGAGACAAGTGCACCAGGACCAGAGTAAACGAGGTTACTGTGTTGCCCCGCCGTGGCAACAATCTTAGCAGGTGTGCTGCATTTGTGACCCTCTTGCCCCTGAAGTCTGCTGCAGTGAAACTGGCTCGATCCATCCATTTGGAGCAGAGAAATCGCCACTATCCCATTTGGGAATCATCGCTGTATCTTCAGAACTGAAAGCCGCAGAGACGTCCTTTTTGTCGCATTCGAACCTGCAACCACAGTGGACTCAACTGGTGAAGTTTGATCTGGAGTGCGCCTGGGGCCGGTGAGCAATCATAACCCTAATTGGTGGCCCCTAGCACCTCCATCCATGTTTACACACGATTGGCCCCTGGGGGCCCCTCTCCTTTCTACTGCTAGTGTGAACTAGCAAACTATTCCCAAACCTTGGAACTGCCTCAGCCTTCAAGTGGAGGTCCTCCCTGAATAGTGGGAATCTATTCTTCATCGCCTCACCCACCTTCCTGAGCTGCTAGCGACCCCTTAAGAGACCCCGGTTTGCCCATTAGAACAACCGCGTGCACTTGCATTGTATGTACTATTGAGCACAAGGCTCCCCTCTTCTTAGGCCTTGGACTGCCTCTTAGTTAGGTGTGTATTTGATGTTGAAGGGGACTAAAGAATACTTGCACTGCCTATTTCCTTCCCTTCTATGTTATGGACATATTTCGTGCTGTTTACCCTTTAGACTCCAATGGTCTTGTATATATATTGCAATGATAGAGTTGTGTTGGTTTAGTAGTATTGCTGTGATTCTTTTACTGTGTATTGAGTTACAAAGGCCTTGTAATAAATGTGTTCATATTTTTGATATATACACCTGTCTGGGAGTAATTTGTAAGTGCCATTGCTCTGTGTGCTCATTGAGGTCTTTTAGTCACCCTCACCCCTCCTGAGACCTAGTCTTGACCGCCTGCCATAGCTACCTTGATTGGTCTGGCTTGTCCAGAGGTTACCCTGTTCCAAGAAACTAGGCTGGCCTTCTGAACCTCTGCCCACCAGGTTGGAGTTCAGAAATCCATTTTAACAACAACTGCTCCTGTTTTCAACCCAATGAACATAAGATGTTCATACTGGAAACCGATGCATCGGACAAAGCAATTGGTGCAGTACTGAAACAAGTCATGGAACACCTTCCAGAGCATCCCACAGTATGCTACTCGAAGACATTACAGCCCTCGCCATGAAACAGGCTTGTTTGGAATGGCGGCATTACCTTCTTGGAGCAGAACAAGAAACCGAAATAAGAATAGACCATTGCAATTTTCTCATGCTTCAATCCTTCGAGTGTCACAATAGCCTCCAGACCAGATGGGCATATTTCTTCCTGCAAATCAGTTTCCACCTGACTTGCATCCCATGATCTTAGAACACGATCGCAGACACTCTTTCTCGATCCCTGACAACTCACTCAGACATCAAACCTGAAAGGATGTTTCCTCAGACCAACTTCATTTATTATTTATTTATCTATTTCTAACGCACCAAAGCCCAAAGTCATTCTAGTTATGCTGGATGCCTTTTACCTAAAATGGCTCACTTTACTCCTTGCCCCTCACTACCTAACACTGCACAAATGTCTTCTATTTTTTTTTCCACCATCTTTCGACTGCACGGATTGCCTTCTAACATCATCTCGGACCGTGGTACTCGATATACCTCCAAATTCTGGTCAGCTCTTTGCTCCATCATATCCAAGCATGTCATCTGGATACCACCAGCAATCAAACAGTTTTATGGAAAGAAAAAACCAAACCTGGATCAATATCTTTGTTGTTCTGTCACCGCAACGCAGGGCAATTGGGTTTCTTTACTTCTGTCAGCCAAATTCTCCTACAATACTCCTCTTACCATACTGCTATTGGAACAACTCCTTTCTTCTGCAATTACGGTTTCCACCCGACTTGGTTATCGTCTATTCCACACATGAGCACACACGTTCCAGCCGTGGAAGAATTGCTACAGGTACTTCAAGAAATACAGGAAAAGGCCATAAAAAATCTACAGTCTTCTCATGGACAACCCAAGAAGTTTGCCGATTGTGATGCTGGAAATGCATTGGAGGGACAGGGCCTTCGTATCCTTGTCCTTTACTGCTTTTCATCGTGTGTGCTGTCGTGTTTTCCGTGCAGGAGTTCATGTGGGACTCCTGGCGGTGCAGCTCTCTTTCTTTTGGTTTGGTGAACGGACCTGTGGGATACCCTTATGGCACCCATGGGTGGGGGGGTACAACCCTGTGCCCCTAGTGTATGTTTTTGGGCACCTGTGGGTGGCCCACAGAGCAGGGTATGGGCTGGTGGCAGCTCCATGCTGAATTTGACAGGTGCGCGGAGTATCCTCCATTTTGGGATACCCCGGCCCTGCCATTGGGATCAGTTGATTCCTGATGGAAAACAAGATGGCCCCGGTGGCCTCTTGCTTTCTATTACCCATTACCTTGTTTTCCCAAAGTCCTGGGAAGCCCTGACTCTGTCCCTTCCCCCTGACTGGCTGTTGTATGGAAGTGCCATATATGGTGTTGTTGTGAAGGCCCGGTCAGACTAGCTGGAGCCTTCCCGGTGATGTATGTTGTGGGTACCTCCTGTGGGTGGGACCTGGGTGAATAGAGTGTGTGACGAATATGCATTCTGTGTTGTGGGTGTCTAGTATCTGGTGGTTGACACAATGACTGAGACAACCCTGCCCAAAACCGGTATGATTGCAGCTTGGAGTGTTGAATGGCTCGGTACTTGTCCCAATACACATAACTTGTTGTGAGTGTCTGGAGAGAAGTGAATGGCCTGAATACCTTGTGTGCCTGATTGGCTGCCTGCCTGCATGAATGCCTGTAGTCGTGATTGGATGCTTGAGTGTGACCCAGCGGAATGAATGGGAGATCAACAGTATATCTGGGGATCTCTCACTGCTAGGAATCGTGTTCAGAAGCTGAAGTCCACTACGACGAGTAACTGGATTAACTGACGCTTGACCTTGAAGCCCTGCTGGACGAGAAGAATTGCTGTTGCTCTCCTTCACAATCCGAAAGCTGCTGTGCCTCCAAGGACTGACCCAGAGAGGACCTGGTAAGGCGCCCTCTTCCCGAGCTACGAGGGACCATCGTGCACAGCTGATCTTTGCCAACGCTCCCTGGTAGACAGACCTTCGACAGGGTGCTGACCCGATACGGGGACTGCTGCAGAACCCCAAGGAGAAGCACCCGGACTGTTGTCCGCCACTGTCGACGACCACCGTCGCCGACCGGAGCCGCCGTGCTCCCTTTTGCCTAAGAACTTTAATTGATCATCGGACGCTATCGTCTGCATCGTCATCCGCTTGTCTCCCGCTGGAGAAGGCCTGACCGTCGACGCACCGAGGAGCATCTACCGGTGGGTTTCCTGCCACCTAAAGACCGCAGAGACGCCGACGACTCGACGCCCTTGCTGGGCCATAGTTCTTCATCATCTCTTTGCGGTCCAGAACTATCGTCACCGAGGTGCCCCGCACGCCTCTTCCTTGCAGGATGCCAACGCTCTGTCGTCGACGAGCACCGCTAGGAACGAAGCTGCCACTTCCCTGCCATAGTTCAACCTGTTCCCCGTCAGACGTTCGACGACCCGTGACTCCCGCCTTAAAGGGAGGGCACTCAAGAAGGCCTGTCAATTCCCTGAAACCGAACGCCAAGTTCCCCGACACCTCTCGACGATCCGTGGCTCCCGCCTGAAAGGGAGGCACTCAAGAAGGATCGGTCGGCGCATCGTCGGAGAACTCTACTCCACCAGGTACATTGGGGGGGTAAAACCTTAATAGGAAGAAGTAAGACTATCGAACTTTATATGGACTGGGCTTGTGCTATATATCTTTATTTACAGGTTGCCCAGGTGGGGGGATCTCCACTCAGAACTGCGCCTAGCGGTAGGGGTCAGTGTTCTGCCAATTGTTCCAACCATCTTACGTTCCTTCCTATCTCTATTGCTGGTTTCCTCGTTATTAATCTGTGTGATATTTTAACCGTACAGTTGATGCACTTTAATGAGATTCGATAACATTAGTGGTACCACTCTAGACGTGTATATATTTATCATTATTGACTTCCAAGTACAAAGTGCGTTATTGTGATCGTGTACATACCTTTGAATATTAATTATATAAAGACTGTGTTTTCAGTAATTCAGTCTGTGGACATTCCTTTGTGGGGGTTCGGGGACTACACTGTACTTAAGAACCAGCCCGCATCACCTCCTGAGAAGCTAGGCCTTGATTGCTCGTCCATTGCTACCTTATAGAGAATCTTGGCTGGGGTCTTCTGTGCCTCTCCTCTACCATATAGAGAGCGGAAGTACAGACACCCCCTACCAGTCTTTACACTGGTGGCAGCGGTGGGATGCTTATGGTTTTAAGAATCAGTGTATAACCGTGCCACTTACAAAATATCCGCACTTTATTAGATTATGGTTTGGGTGTGTACAAAATAACTGCATTACAAGCAATGGAGTCTATTGCGAATGGTAAATTGACTCGGATGAGCTTAGAGGCTCTCCAGAGTGCTTGTGAAGCCAGGGAGTTAGACTTTGTGGATAAGTCTAGGGCTGAGCTGATAGCTGCCCTGGTGGACTACCAGACCGATGGTGAAACTCTTGATGAAGGGGGGAATGCAACCAATGAGGACTCTGCCCCTGGGGTTTCTACTGAATCTGTTTCTGGGAATGCCGCCATTCCTGCTGCCTCCGTTCCGAACCCCAGCAATACATTGGAGCTTGAGTTATTAAGGATGAAATTGGCCTTTGAATATCGCAAGTTGGAAATAGATGCTGAGCTTAAGAAGGAGGAGTTGGCTCAACAAGTGGAGCTCAAGAATAGGGATCTTGAACTCAAGAATAGGGATCTTGAACTCAAAGACAAGGACACTGAATTTCAGAGTATCCAGCTAGAGAAAGGTCGAGTGGAGACTTCAGCGAAACCCAGTGAGAGTGTCAGGTCCCCAGCCACTAAATTTATGAAGGATTTGGTTGGTGTGTTTTCAGAGGGTTCTGATATCCTCCAATGGATTGAAGCATTTGAAATGGCTTGTGCAATTCATGATGTTGACAAAAGAGATTGGGCTAAGTGTTTGCTAAGCAGAGTGCCTCAAACTGGATATGACTGTTTTCTGAAGCTGAGTGTGGAAGAAAGGAGTCAGTATGAGTGTATGAAATCTGCTTTGATTGCCAAGTTTGGCAAGACACCTACCCAATACCTTAAAAGGTTCAGGGATTTTAAGAAAAGAGAGAATGTGTCTTGGGTCGACTGGGTGAGTGCTGCGCACATGAATATGATGGGGTGGATTGACGGTTACAAGGTGAAAACTTTTGTTGAATTGTCCCACCTGTTGTTTTTTGAGCATTTTTCTGAAGCCTGTTCACCGGAGCTGTGTCAGTATGTTGCTGACCAGAAATTTTGGATCCCTTTAACCTGGCTAGGTTGGCTGACAAGTGGGTCTCCCACCGGGTGTCCCCTAAGGACTCCAGTGGGAAGGACAAGGACAAAGAAAATGGGGCCTCTCAGAAAGCTGAGGAGTCCCAAAAGCAGTCACAGTCGAATAAACCTAAACCCTCCTCTCCTAAGACCCAAAAATCTAGTGGGGATAAGTCCTCTGTGGGTGAGAATAAGAGTAGTGGTCCACCTGCTGCAAAGCAGGCTCCCGGTGGTTCCAGTACCGTACCCCGCACTCCCGGCACTTGTTGGGACTGTGGGGCTCTGGATCACAAAAGGGGTGACTCCAAGTATAACGGTAAGGCACTCGGAGTACAAGCTGTCAGCCTGACCTACCCTTACCACATGTCTGAGGTGGAGGCCACCGTCCTCCCCTCCTCTACCGGAATCACTTTTGGTGCTCCCGTAGAGATTTCCTTAGTGTTCCTTGGGGCCTGGGACCAGTACGCGGAACATCCGTAGATTTTTGAGAAGTGTCCTCCTGAATGACCAGCCTTCTACTGGTTTGAGAGACACTGGGGTAACCATGATAGTGGTGGACAGGACCCTGCACAAGCCAGAGGACTATGTAGATGCTCCTCTGAGAACCACCAGGTTAGCTGGTGGGCCTCCCAAATTATCACCTGTAGCCCGAGTCACACTTGTAATTGGAGACAAGACAGCAAAGCTTCCTGTCCTGGTTCGGGACAACGTCCCTGCTAACATTCTGTTAGGTAACGATCTAGTTGAGTTGGGATTGATCACGGATGGTCTTCCCATGACTGCTGCTGCGGTCACTAGGTCACAGGTGACACCGGGTCTGGCTGTGAGTCAGGTACCCGAGCCGAAGGCACGGCCTAAGGCACGACGAAGGAAGAGCAAGAAGGCCACCTCTGTGGAGGGAGCCCCTTCTCTTCCTGCTGTTCCTACAGCACCCATTGGGATCCATGCTCCGGACGGGCTGGGTCCAGTGGTAAACCCCGTCTCAACTCCTGTGGGAGAAGAGCCAGAAGACTCTCCTGTGGGAGAGGTTCTCAACCCGGAGGATAATCCCGATCTTCAATGCTTGTTAGCTGAAGGGGGACCCTCCCGGGCAGACTTCTGTAAAGGACAGAGAGAGTGTCCCTCTCTCAAGGGTCTGAGGAAACAGGCGCTGTCCCAGGCACAAGGCGAAGTGCCTAGGACTTTCCGGATTTATTGGGAGGGTGAGCTCCTTGTTAGTGAGCCCACTAAGCCTGAACCTGGTGCCCTCAAGAGGTTGGTGGTACCCCAGGTTTACAGGCCCTTCCTACTGCAGTTGGCGCATGAGGTGCCCTTGGCTGGTCATCTTGGTACCAAGAAGACTAAGCAGAGGCTCTCTGCCCATTTATACTGACCTCGGATGGGAGTAGAAGTGGAGTCCCACTGCAGGACCTGCCCAACTTGTCAGTTGTCTGGCAAGACTGGAGGCAGTGTCATTGCCCCACTGCAGCCATTGCCAGTGTTTGGCACACCGTTTGAGAGGGTGGGCATCGACATCGTCGGTCCCCTTGATCCTCCCACGTTAGGTGGACATCGGTTCATCCTGATTTTGGTAGATCATGCCACCAGGTACCCTGAGGCTATACCCCTTCGGACTGTTACTGCCAAGGTGGTTGCCCGGGCCCTCCTGGGCATTTTCACCCGCGTTGGATTCCCCAAGGAGGTTGTCTCTGACCGAGGATCCAACTTCATGTCTAGTTACATGAAAACCATGTGGAAAGAATGCGGGGTAACCTACAAGTTCTCCACTTCTTACCACCCCCAGACCAATGGTCCAGTTGAGAGATTTAATAAAACTCTCAAGGGCATGTTAGGTGCTTTGGAAGAGCCCCTATGGAGGAAATGGGATCTCCTCCTGCCATGGCTGCTGTTTGCTCACAGAGAGGTACCTCAAGAGGGTGTTGGTTTCAGCCCCTTTGAGTTGCTCTTTGGTCATCCCGTGAGGGGGCCCCTCGCCTTGATCAGAGAAGGCTTGGAAGCCACCCCTCCCGGTCCCGCCAAGCAAGTGGGGGACTATGTGTTAGGCCTCAGATGGAGGATGACACAGATGATGGGTCAAGCAACGGTGAATCTCAAGGCCAGCCAGGAATTGAACAAATACTGGCATGACCTTAAAGCATCGCAAGTGGATTGGACTCCGGGACTGGAGGTCCTCGTGATGGAGCCTACCAAGCCACGGGCATTGGCAGATAAATGGACTGGACCCTTCCGGATAGTCTCCAAGATGGGCGAGGTCAATTATCTGGTTGACATGGGAATCCCCGGGGTAGCCCCTCAGGTATTCCATGTTAATAGGCTCAAGCCTTTCCACAGGCGAGCAGAAGTCTCATGTCTCTTGCTGGCTTCAGAGCAAGAAGAGGATGAGAGTGAGCCCCTTCCTGATTTGCTGCATAGCAACCCTCAGGATGGCTCAGTGGAGGGAGTGCAGCTCTCTCCAGATTTGACAACCGAGCAGCAGAGGGCCTGCAGGACTTTGCTCCAGCAGGATGCCTCTCTGTTTTCGCTGACGCCAGGCCTTACACCGTGGTGTAAGCACGAGATTGACACTGGTGACAGAGTGCCTGTCAAGAGCAGGAGCTACCGAATGTCAGATACGGTTAAGAACCACATCCAGGCCGAGGTCGCCAAGATGTTGGATCTGGGTGTTATTGAACCCTCAACCAGTCCCTGGTCCAGTCCAGTGGTCCTTGTCCCCAAGGCAAGTTCCCAGGCCTGTACCAAGGATTGGAGGTTCTGTGTGGACTACCGAGGAGTCAATGCCGTCACCAAAACTGACGCGCACCCATTGCCCCGGGCTGATGAGCTCGTGGACACCATAGGTGCTGCCAAATTTGTGAGCACCTTTGACCTCACCTCAGGCTATTGGCAAATAGCTCTGACGGACCATGCCAAGGAAAAGACGGCGTTCTCCACCCCAGAGGGACTCTACCAGTTTAGGGTCATGCCTTTTGGGTTAAAGAATGCCCCTGCCACCATCCAGAGATTGGTCAATCATGCTCTCAGTGGGCTGGAAGCCTTTTGTGTGGCTTATTTAGACGACATTTCTGTCTACAGTGCCACTTGGGAAGAGCACTTGACACATCTGGGTAGAGTGTTGCAGGCCTTAAAAAGGGCTAACCTCACTATCAAGGCCACTAAGTGCCAGATAGCTCAGGGGAAAGTCACGTATCTTGGTCATGAGGTAGGAGGGGGTCAAATCCAACCTCTCCCCAGTAAGGTACAGGATGTACAGGACTGGGAGACTCCCACTACTCAAACCCAGGTGAGAGCCTTTTTGGGCCTCACCGGGTACTATCGCAATTTCATGGCGGACTATGGAACCATAGCTGCACCACTGACAGCTCTGACTTCACCCAAGCAGCCTAGGAAGGTCAGTTGGACTGAAGACTGTCAGAAGGCCTTTGATGGCTTGAAAGAAAGTCTGTGTCGGGCACCCGTGTTGTGTGCGCCTGATTACAGCCGACCCTTTATCGTCCAGATGGATGCCTGCGACACCGGAATTGGAGCTGTCTTGTCCCAGTTAGATGACAAAGGGAGAGAACATCCTATCATATTCATCAGTAGACAACTCAAGGGTAGAGAACATAGGTGGGCTACTGTTGAAAAGGAATGTTTTAGTATAGTTTGGAGCCTTAGGCGTTTTAGGCCCTACCTTACGGAGTCTACCTTCAAGGTCCAAACAGATCATAAGCCCCTAAAGTGGCTTATGCAGATGAAGGGTGAGAATCCGAAACTGCTCAGGTGGTCCATTAGCCTGCAAGGGCTAGACTTCACCATAGAGCACAGACCAGGGAAGAGTCACGATAATGCAGATGGGTGTCTAGTCATTTGGTCGACTACAAACTGGTCGACTGCAATTTGGTCGACGTCATTTGGTCGAAAACCAAATGGTCGAATTTTTTTTTATTTATTTATATATGTGTTTTGTGGGTTTTCGTGTAGAAAAAAAAAAAGAAAGAAAAAAAGGGGGTTGGGGGGCCCCCCCCCAAAAAAAAGGGGTAAAAATAAAAAAAATAAAAATTTCGACAATTTGGTTTTCGACCAAATTGATTAGACCAGTTGTCCAGTCGACCAATTGTTTTCGACCAAATAACTAGCAATCTGCAGATGGCCTTTCCAGAGGGTATGTTGACCGTCTGGATGAGGGTGTCTATCCCGTGGGAGATTAGGCACCCTCCACCTCAGTCTGGGGGGGCGACTGTGATGCTGGAAATGCATCGGAGGGACAGGGCCTCCGTATCCTTGTCCTTTACTGCTTTTCATCGTGTGTTCTGTTGTGTTTTCCGCGCAGGAGTCCATGTGGGCCTCCTGGCGGTGCAGCTCTCTTTCTTTTGGTTTGGTGAACTGACCTGTGGGATACCTTTATGGCACCCATGGGTGGGGGGGTACAACCCTGTGCTCCTAGTGTATGTTTTTGGGCACCTGTGGGTGGCCCACAGAGCAGGGTATGGGCTGCTGGCAGCTCCATGCTGAATTTGACAGGTGCGCGGAGTATCCTCCATTTTGGGATACCCCGGCCCTGCCATTGGGATCAGTTGATTCCTGATGGAAAACAAGATGGCCCCGGTGGCCTCTTGCTTTCTATTACCCATTACCTTGTTTCCCAAAGTCCTGGGAAGCCCTGACTCTGTCCCTTCCCCCTGACTGGCTGTTGGATGGAAGTGCCATATATGGTGTTGTTGTGAAGGCCCGGTCAGACTAGCTGGAGCCTTCCCGGTGATGTATGTTGTGGGTACCTCCTGTGGGTGGGACCTGGGTGAATAGAGTGTGTGACGAATATGCATTCTGTGTTGTGGGTGTCTAGTATCTGGTGGTTGACACAATGACTGAGACAACCCTGCCCGAAACCGGTATGAATGCAGCTTGGAGTGTTGAATGGCTCGGTACTTGTCCCAATACACATAACTTGTTGTGAGTGTCTGGAGAGAAGTGAATGGCCTGAATACCTCGTGTGCCTGATTGGCTGCCTGCCTGCATGAATGCCCGTAGTCGTGATTGGATGCTTGAGTGTGACCCAGCGGAATGAATGGGAGATCAACAGTATATCTGGGGATCTCTCACTGCTAGGAATCGTGTTCAGAAGCTGAAGTCCACTACGACGAGTAACTGGATTAACTGACGCTTGACCTTGAAGCCCTGCTGGACGAGAAGAATTGCTGTTGCTCTCCTTCACAATCCGAAAGCTGCTGTGCCTCCAAGGACTGACCCAGAGAGGACCTGGTAAGGCGCCTTTTCCCGAGCTACGAGGGACCATCGTGCACAGCTGATCTTTGCCAACGCTCCCTGGTAGACAGACCTTCGACAGGCTGCTGACCCGATACGGGGACTGCTGCGGAACCCCAAGGAGAAGCACCCGGACTGTTGTCCGCCACTGTCGACGACCACCGTCGCCGACCGGAGCCGCCGTGCTCCCTTTTGCCTAAGAACTTTAATTGATCATCGGACGCTCTCGTCTGCATCGTCATCCGCTTGTCTCCCGCTGGAGAAGGCCTGACCGTCGACGCACCGAGGAGCATCCACCGGTGGGTTTCCTGCCACCTAAAGACCGCAGAGACGCAGACGACTCGACGCCCTTGCTGGGCCACAGTTCTTCATCATCTCTTTGCGGTCCAGAACTATCGTCACCGAGATGCCCCGCACGCCTCTTCCTTGCAGGACGCCAACGCTCTGTCGTCGACGAGCACCGCTAGGAACGAAGCTGCCACTTCCCTGCCGTAGTTCACCTGTTCCCCGTCAGACGTTCGACGACCCGTGACTCCCGCCTTAAAGGGAGGGCACTCAAGAAGGGCTGTCAATTCCCTGAAACCGAACGCCAAGTTCCCCGACACCTCTCAACGATCCGTGGCTCCCGCCTGAAAGGGAGGCACTCGAGAAGGATCGGTCGGCGCATCGTCAGAGAACTCTACTCCACCAGGTACATTGGGGGGGTAAAACCTTAATAGGAAGAATTAAGACTATCGAACATTATATGGACTGGGCTTGTGCTATATATCTTTATTTACAGGTTGCCCAGGTGGGGGGATCTCCACTCAGAACTGCGCCTAGCGGTAGGGGTCAGTGTTCTGCCAATTGTTCCAACCATCTTACGTTCCTTCCTATCTCTATTGCTGGTTTCCTCGTTATTAATCTGTGTGACATTTTAACCGTACAGTTGATGCACTTTAATGAGATTCGATAACATTAGTGGTACCACTCTAGACGTGTATATATTTATCATTATTGACTTCCAAGTACAAAGTGCGCTATTGTGACCCTGATTTCAAAAAGGGTGATGAGGTTTGGTTGGCTGCAAAGCATCTGCCCCTGCGTCTGAGATCAGGCAAATTTGCACCAAATACTTTGGACCCTTCACCATCTCCAAAGTCATAAATCCTATGTCCTTCCGCTTACTTCTACCAAGATCCTGGAACAAAATGCATCTTGTTTTGCATTCTTCACTATTGAAACCACACAAGACGTCCTTAAGACATCCCCAAACAATCAAACCTCCACCAGTGCTGATTGACCAGCAGGCCGAAAATGAGATAGCAATCATATGTGACTCCTGATGAAAACCATCCTCCAAGATTTCACTTTGTTGGTTTAACCAATTGGGAACATTTTTTGTTCTTCCTCCACCTTTTTAGCTCCTAGTCCCATACCATCTCTTTGGAATTTTAAATTAGCTGGGTTATCAGGGGTCCTAATATTTTTCCAAAGTTTGAGTTTCCTCGTCAACTTTCTTCTCTTGGAGTATGGAGTATGGGGAGTATAGCTCTCTCCAATACCCCTTGAGCCATCTTATGACCTTGATACATTTGAAATGGGTTTTTCCTGTGATTTATTACCAATATCTTTACCTCACAAGTTGGGATCTAGGACTCCTGCTAAAATATCAATTTCAAAATGCCAGGCTAATCATAACTTAGGTGCTATTCTGATGTAAGTATCTGGGGGTTGAATCAATATCAAATCTGTGGGAATTAACTTTCTTTCACCTAAAGGGATGATCTCATCTGTACTGCTACAGATATCAAATCCAATAGAGCCCTTTGTGGCTACTGAAGGATCCAATACTCTGGCACTTAGCTTTCTATACTTGAGGGCCCCCCAACTCTTATTGGTTGAGCCACATCCCACTTCTTACACTATTTGTGAGATTGGCATCATGGAGGGAGACATACACAACAGATTCAAAGTATAACAAAAGCTTTTATTAATGAAAATGTCAGGATGGAGTAAGTCCTAACTTGCCCTATACTAAGGTGGGATTTCCCTGTCTAAAATAAACTAAGGAAAGTCTGTGTCAATATGTTCAACTGAAAAGTCTGTCTGTGTCCAAAACCTATACTTGCCCTCACAACTAATACAAAACAATGTGTTGGGATGTCGACCATAAACTAAACAGTGTTCCAAAAGTTAAAGTTCGGAGCTATTTCCAGCTCAAGCTTGTTCTTCATCTTCTTTTCCCCAAACGTCAATAAGTTTATCACAATGTTCAGTTCACCTTCTCTCTGACTTGTAGTAGTAAAGTTCCACATTTTTGTAAAGGTCAGGATGCACTGCCCCAATGGTCGATAAGCAAGAAAGTTCCACGCTTTTTTACAGGTCAGAATGCCCTTCAAAATTAAAGGTGAAACAAAAGAAGTCTCTTGGAGCTTTGGATTTGTATTTCAAAAATTCTTTACAACTTAGAGGTCCCTTCCCCAAGTCTGATACACACCTATGGTTGGTTTCTTTCACTGCCACAGTAAACCTCCTTGTTATCATGCAGGAGTTCTCTGGTCTTTGCGCAGTTTAAGACCACTCGGTCCAACCATTACAGATCACGCAACCAGGAACTTTGGATTCACTCTTCAACAGTTCTTTATTCTACAAATAGTAGTTCTCTGGTCTTGGAACAGTTTCAAACCATACAGTCCACCCATTACAGGTCACGCAAACAGGAACTTCCAGGTCTCCGTGAGTAGATCAATATTCAGCCAAACAAGTAGTTTCTACTATGTAGCTCCACAACTTTAACATTCAAGTGGTTTCTCAACCTTGGTGCTCTTTGTTCTCAGAGTCTTTCATTCAACTTGGTTTGTTTAATTACTTTCAGTTCATTGTTCATTATTCAACAAGTTTGTTCTCCTTTTCATTCAGTGCTTTACAAAATGCAGTTTTTACTTATTTCATTCATTTCAATACTCAAAGAGTGTAGCCTTGTATGTTTCATTCAAGTCAGTATTCAATAAATGTGATTTAGTTTTCTTCATTCAATTTGGTATTCCAAAATTGCTGCTTTGTTTGCTTCATTCAATTTTGATAATCATCAGATGTACCTTTCTTTTCTTCATTCAATGCTGTTGTTCAAGAAAAGCAACTTTGCGTGATTTCATTCGGTTTAGTATTCAATAAAGGTAACTTTGCCTATTTCATTCAGTTCGGTATTCAATAAAGTTAATGTTACGTGTTTTCATTCAGTTCAACATTCAATTAATGTAACGTTACCTTTTTCATACAGTTCGGTATACAAAAGAAGGCAACTTTGCCTGTTTCCGCGAACTGCTACTACTTTCATGGTCCTTTGGAGTGCCCCGGTTGTTCCAGTGTCCCAGACACTTACCCAGGTTTAGCAGCTCTGCTTCTTTCACCGGCTTCTCCTTGAGTGGGGAAGCCTGCTTGCCAGGGCGCTTTGCCCTGCATTCTCTGGCTCACGTGCAAAGCTTTGCCTTCGCCTCTCGGTAGCGCCTGCTCCCAGCCTCCCCTTCAGTGGGATTTCCGTTCTGTATGATCACGCCAGCACGATTCCCAGGGTTTTGTTTGGCTTCTCTGTGTCTCAGCTTCTGTTGCTTCTGCACAGCTCTTTGTTCTGCTTCTTGCGCTTTCTCTGCTCTACCATTGCGGTTCAGCCTTCCACCTTTTATACACCTGTGGTCCATTCCTGGGCTGCAAGTGTATACCATTAACCATTGCTGCCTGGCCTTGGTTAAATGGAAATGCCTGACCTTCGTACACCACCTTCATCTCAGTACCAAAGTGGTGAGAAGAAATGGTATTCATTATTCTTAGTTGATTCTTCCTCATCTCAATACCATAGGGGGGAAAGTGTGTATTATCAATGGCTCTCAGTTGGTTCTTCCTCATCTTAGTACCATTATATAGCCCAAGAGGGGAAACAAGAGGACACTACCTTATAGTGACTTAAAAAGGTCGGGAGAGGGTTACATTGAGTGTCATAAGGACAAGACAGATACTGTGTTTTGTTCCACATTACCTTATTCCTAGTCTGTCTCAGTCTCTGTCTAACACTTCAGGGATGATCGTATTTCCTGCTCTTTACTGAGATAAGGGAACATGGTGCACAATATCCTACAACTACTTCTGGGATAGATGTTCACAGCTGAAAGGAGGATGTGGAATTCCTTGTTTTACCTAAGGGTATCCCATCTCCAATCGCCAAGGACCCTCTATCCAGGTGGTCCTCGCTCACTTGTCCACCCCCCAGGGGCAGGATCCAAAAGCAATGTCCTGTCGCTGGCTACCTGCACAGAGGATCTCAGGGGAGTAGATGTTGGAAAACCCTCAGGTTTCTCATACCAGGTACAAGCAGGACAGCAAAGTGGAGAGGCAGACAGTTCCCAACAAAGAGATGCACTCGCAGAAGGCCCGCAACGCAGAAGGTAGACCGGAGAAGAGGAAACGTACCCGCCGGTCACCAAAGACTCTGGAGTGCAAGGAAACCACCACCGAACTGCAGAGGAGGCACATGGAAAACGGGGGAAGATCCCAGTGAGGCAGAGAAGCCACTGAAGCTCCTGGGAGACCCACGAGCAGCCGGTTGGTGATGGTCAAGGCCTTACATGTACAAGGGTGGCTAGTCCCTGGGTTGGGGAGACCAAGAGAATACTGAAGGCCTGAAGTAGAGAACAGAAGGAATACTCACTGGGGCACAGTGACCTAGTGAAGGGGGTCTAGGACCCATGTAAGGAAGACATACCCCGACCAGTAATAAAGTGGAAAATAAACTTTGTAGATATAAGTGGCAATCACAGACCTTTGGACGAGAGTAAACCAAGGCTGTAGAATGAAGAGAGATTAGACAAACAGAACGTTGTGAATAACCAAGTGAAGGGGTCTGGGACCCACATTGGGAAGGCATAGCCTGACCAGTAATAAATGGGAATACGAACTTTGCATATACATATTCACAGATCTTGGCAGGGGAGTAAACCAAGGGTGTGGCTTGAAGAAGGATAGGACAAAGAGCAGTGGAAGAGTAGCCAAGTGAAGGGGGTCTGAGACTCACACTGGGAAAATGCACCCTACACAGTAATAAAGAGGAATACGAACTTTACATATACAAGTGGTATTCACAGACTTTGACAGGAGAGTAAACCAAGACTGTGGGTGGAAGTGAAATCAGAAAGAGAAAACTGTGTGAGCAAGAACATTGAGTACTCTACTTGGCAGGAGAGCGGACCAAGGAGGGGGTATTGAGAAAAGGGTCAGGGACCCTCAGCACAGCTTGAGAAAGGGGTCCAAGCCATTCTTCCTTGTTGCAGGGCCTGGGGGCAGGCCTACTAAAGTCTTATCCTGACCATTCAAGATCCAGTGACAACTTGGATAAAGTGAAAAGACTTGGGGGGGTGAGGGGTGAGGGAATAAACCCCTTGAGTCTTGCAGAACTTGTGCTTGTTTTACACACCTTTTTGGAACTTTTGTTTTGAACTGCAAGGCCAGGTTGCAGGTCGGCAGTCGGAGACATTTCCCGTTTCACCCCATGTTCAGTTTAGCTTCTGAGGTATAGGGTAGGATTTGGACACTGGACGGGAAACTTTATTTGGACATTCTGACACAGACAGTTTCATTAACTAGTCTTGCTGAGTCAGGGAAACCCCTCTTAGAGGTAGGGATAGTTAGGATTTCTGCCAACTCCCCCTGGTTTTCTTATTAATAAAAGTATTTGCCGATCAACATGCCACCCTTGTGTCTGTCTCTTACTCCTTCACCCTCACAGCCCCATGTCCATTTTTCTGGCCACCCTGCTCCGCGGGTTCTTAGGCAGGTGTGTTAAGGGGGTGGAAAGTCTTCTCCAGCAAAAGGAGCCTCTTACCAACATTATGATTCTATGTGTTGCACTATGGTTGTAAACACCAAGATATATGAGCCGATCACTAATGGTGCAGGTAGAAATGGGAGCCAGGTGCTCTTATATGTACACCATGTCCTAGCAACTTTAACAAGATGATACAGGTAAGGTACCTCTTTATGTCTCCCTGGATGCAGAAAAGCATTCCCCGGGGCCTCCGCTTCTCTTTTGTCCCAACAACTCAGCACTTAACATGGTTTAAAGCCTGCCAATATTGACCATGACCCGGCTAGAGTGTCCATGAAGCAGTGCATTACAGGTATTGCTGTTCTTCTTGAGTCACATCTCCCTCACATCAGTTCTGATACTTGCTTCAGGACTCGTTGAAAATCCTGGTTTGCATTGGTTCGGCTTTTGACTTGAAGGGCCAGGGATTGGCAGTATTTCCCCCATTCACCACAGTCTTAACACTGGGTTTGTCTTGGCTTGGGTACAGCCGGTGCTGGTGTTTGGTCTCGAGACAACCGCAGCTTTCTTATCCCTTAGTAGTCTGACCTTGAGTATACCATTTTGTCTAATCCAGCTGCTTCTCACGCCATTCACTCGGTGGCAGGCGCGGGGGACGCACTTAAGGGGATTCTAAGTTGCTTCCCACAGCCATCAGGCATGCGGTTCTGTCCTTCTGATAAGCCAAAGTGATGTTGATCACTGTTCAAACTGGCCCAATGTTGCTGCCTCATTAACTTCTCTGGGTTTTTGAGAGCTTCTATGAATTGCTCTGATATGATCTTGTCCACCACCTGCACTGTTGTAGTGGGGGGGAGTTGGAGCCATATATCGGCAAGGTCTTTAATACAATGAACAGCTGCCAGGCTGAGGGGCTTCGCCAGAATTCAATTGGGCTTCCTGGAACTTCTTTT
Source organism: Ambystoma mexicanum (assembly GCF_040938575.1). Lineage (NCBI taxonomy): Eukaryota > Metazoa > Chordata > Amphibia > Caudata > Ambystomatidae > Ambystoma > Ambystoma mexicanum. The sequence continues at coordinate 228,769,641 of NC_090922.1, forward strand.
GGTATGTCATTCATCAGCCTCATCCTTTCCAAGATTGTCCTCTTTATGTTAATATAGGGGGTACTGGCCACTTATTAGGCACTTTAGATGACGCCTTTCATCAGCATTGCAATGTACTGTTTCCAACACTCCTGTGGCCATAATGCATTCCCGGCTACTCTTTCTGTATAGTTCTTTTGAACCACTGTATCATGGGTATGGTAAGCTGGGGCATCTGTTACGGGCCGATTGGGCTTCCCCTGTGGATTGCCTGGGATGCTAAATAAGAGGACCCAGTGGAGGGTCTTGGTGGCCCTGCGTGAGGGTTGTGGTGTTTAGCTGCCTTTACACAGCCTCTGAGGCTGAGCTGTTTACGCTTTGTATTGTTTCTCTCTCTGCTTCCAACCTCTGTGTAAAGCACATCCTCATCCCTACTTATTTGATGAGACATTCTGCTGGGGGGGCTCTCCTAATTAGTATGTGTTTTGTGCTCCGTGCTGGGCCATCTTAAGCACTTTTGTGGGCCTGGGGCATTGACACCTTTGGGGCCCCCCTCGACTGAACTAAGGAATTAAGGGATCCAGAATATCTGGTTGCAGCCCCTTTGTCATGATCACATGATATGTTCCCTTGCAGGGATCAAAAGAGACAAGGGTACTTCTTTTCAGTCCCCTTACCCTCTTCATTCTTCTGTAATCAGAATGATAAATAAGTAGCATTTCAAGGCCAGCATTAGCAGTCCACGACAAGGGTTCCTGCTTTTTAGCATAGGTACAGGACCCTTCATAAATAGCATCCATGAAGAAGGCATACCGGCAATAGCATAAATGCAAGACATAGATCGTATGAACAAGGTGCACATAATCCTGAATAAACAGACGACTCTGAATAGCTGCCTCATTGAAAGAAAATGTTCTCAAGCCTGGAGAGAGCTGACAACTGAAAGCAAGGTGAAAGCTACACATACCATAGTATAGATAGTGGATGAAGATCAGAAGCTACCAGGAAGGTGTTCGTATCCAGACAGACTGAGATTAGAAGAGGGGCATGGTTTTCAAGTAGTGTTGCCATTAGAGAGCAAAGAAACAAGTGGCTGTGGTGTACAATCTATCAATGCTAACTATTATTATAGAGGTGACCACACTATAGCCAGTGAAACCATGAGGGAAGCGGTTTTAAAGATCATACCCAAGAACGATATCACTCTGAAGGGTGACAATTTTGAATAGTTTAGGGACTGCCAATTTTGATATATTAGGAAATACAGGTGTAGAGGAGCAGCTACATGCCTCTACAGGACATCCCGTCCCTACCTCCTGTATGTTGGAAGCCTGAGATCGTACCATGTTTGACACCAGCAATTGTGCCAATACCACAGCAGATATTCAAAAGAAGGTATCCATTTAGAAAACCCTATCGAATGTATCCCCGAAGAGAAGAGAATCTGAGGGAGGACTTCACTGAAAGAATATGAAAAGGAGCGTAGAGAGAAGCTAGTGACGTAAAAAAGAAACATGATTGATGCCCCGAGAGTACTGGCTGAAAAGAATGCATGGATCTTATAGAAACTGATGACGAAGTTAAGAATCAAGTACATTTTAACGTGCGAAAAGAAGACTGCACGTGTGCGAAGTGCTGAAGAAAATCAACCGTTCAATAATTGTACAGATTCTGCAATGCAAGTAGACTAAGTCATCATAGATGCTGGCTATACATAGTAAATAGACTGCAGGCGAAGACGCCTTTGTTTAGATGCTGGACATCAGTGTCATGAATTTAGTAATACCAGACCCATGGAGAGGAAAGTGTAAGAATTGTGTCACAGCAATAATAAGCTGAGATTGTGGAAGAGCCTGGCAAGGCTGTCTGGCCTGGTGTCAAAACTGAAGCAGCCAAGGTTGGTTATCTATTCTTGGAGCAGTGAATGTGCGAAGGATGAATCATCCCTTGTTAAGGTACAAAGAAAGAACTCCAAGAGCGCTAAGTTTCATTCATTTAAGACATTTAAATGCTGCAAAAAGAACCAAATCATGGTCTCCTGTCACGTGAGCCGAGGATGGATATAGAGTTGAGCTTGGAGTCTTTGAACAACTATATTGAGAGTCTGCACTGCCATATATTCCCACAGACAATACTTTGCAAGGCCAAGTTCAAAGACAATATTCATGGCAGAAGGCTTGGGTGATGAGAGATGTTGGACTAATTAGGTGGGGAGGTAAAGTCAAGTCCACCTCATGGCACCTGGGTCTGAGCTTACGTGCCGCTAAATTAACCAAATGTTCCAGACCAGGCACAAGCATGCCAACCAATTATAGAGGGCCGTATAACAAAGATCCTTACAGTTTGAAGACCAATGATAAACTGTGTACTTAATAGTGTTGAAGATGACATGTTTTTAGAGGTAGGCATAAGTTGACCACCTGGCAGTGGGCAGTCAATCACAATCCTAGTCCCAATAGAAAGTATATCTAGATGTCTCCCATAGCCAGTCCCACCCCTTGATAGGTTTTCTATTATTCGCATATAAGGATGTCTTATGAGAAAATCGTCGAGAGACTGAGCAAACGTCCGTTGATGTCCGTTGTAACCTCCATGTTTTAGATAATAATTAATAAAAACAGTACCTTTGCCATTTTCCTGAGTTGGTTCAATTATTCGGACTCAGAATTACTCTGCGATCCCATCCATTACATGCACGTTACTAAAGGGCTATAAACTCACAGGATTAAATGAGATGTCCAGGATTATACATTAGTTAAGAGGTGAAACTGAGATTTGCATCCACTCTGCAATTTCTGCAGTTTACCATTTTATTTTCTAGCGTGTACCATGGACTAAAATAATCCCATTTTATAGATCCGACTTGGAAAGCAGACAAATTACATAGCCTAACATCACAATTTTTAAAAACAAAATGTTACAGAAGTGTACTAAGCAAAATTGAATTATTATAGCTTCATTGTCTCCATCATCAAGGGAAGTACGTAATTAAGAGCATACTAATTGGTCTGATTTAAAAAGATGACATCTGGGTTTTCTTTTATATATTTTAAAGCTTTATATATGCCCAAAACAGAGGCTTGTGACATTTGTATTTATAAACATGAACAAAAAACCTTTGAGTTGTACAAGAAAGCAAACCCTTTTTTTTTTATCTCAAATGATCAGACTTTAAAATATGCTTGCCGGAGGCCTCCGATATCTTGTCCACTCTTTTCTGTCTAGCACCCTTTTCACTCAAATGGCCTACATAAAAAGACAGATCAGGTAATGGGCTAAATAATGCCACCAGCATGTGAGAAGGCAAACCTTTGATATAAGATAATTTGTCCAGGATCACTGTATTGCCTGCTGGCAAAGCCAGGATACAAGCATGAACGCTTTGGTTTCACAGTCTTGAATTTGAATACCTAATCACCTCTCTGGCTAATGCTTTATGCTCCTCATTGGAGGTGGCTGCAGAGGTTTTACAAGTATCCATCTCAACAAACCAATCTCTAGACCTTCACCATACTGATGCTATGTTAGTTTTTTATACCAACCACTATCTAGTGCAGATACATAGCTGATAATAGCACCTTGTGAGACAGGCATTGTATCAAGAGAGACGCAGACTCAAAGATGATTTTTCGAAATCTTTATTTACTAAAGTTTCTGGGTTGGTGTAATGCCTTACTGGCCCTAACACTAAAGGGATGTTTCCCTTAACTGATGTTTCTAAGGGTCGTCAAAGTCTGAAAGTCCAAAGTAAAAATCCATCTGTGTCTAAACCTATGCTTGCCGTCAGTCTATGACAAAATGTATAAGTAAGTCTCTCAAAAGAAAATATATAGTGCTTCAACAGAAAATAGGAAACCCGGGTTGGTTTCAGGTGGTCTTCTCAACAGGTGTAGGTTGGTCAGTTTCACAAAAATGAGTTCAATCAAAAAGAACTGTTCATAAAACCGTCTCCACAGTTCTTGCAGTAGTCTCAAACACTTCCAATGTCTTAAATTCCTTGGCCGTTCCTTGGGAATCCCTTCCCAAGCTTTAACTCTTCCAAGTTCAAAACATAACAAAAAGAAATATACACAGTTCTGCTTCGAGCTTCTCGGGGTTACCTTCCCCAAGCTTTTAACTTCTCAAGCATCAAAAACTAATACGTATTTAGCTTTGTTAGGCCTCTCAGGGTACACTTCCCCAAGATTAGGCCCCTCTTAGTTTCAAACACAGGTTCAATGTGTCGGGATGTACCTTTCCTTTTTTTTATATACAGTTCTTTCACACACACTTCACTTGAAGGGTTCAAAACCACATGTTTTTTGCTCCTCCTTGGCGTGAACACACTGATCTGTAACACCTCTCTTGATTCCTTGCTCTTCCTTTTAAACCTTTCACCTTCAGGTGTTTCCTGCACCCCTTCTTGTTCTCCTTTGTTTCTTTTGCTTCTTTCTCGTGCACACTTGCACCTTTCTTGCTTTCTCGTGCACACTAGCACTTTCTGAATGTCTTTACTTTCCATCTGCACTGCTAGCACCTTTTCCTTTTGATTGCTTTCCTTATCTATTCCTTGCGCTTTGTTTTTCTCATATTTTCTTTCACTTTTCTTCCCTGTGCTGTTCTACAAGCTTTTTCTCGCTTCTTTTCACTTTTCTGCCCTGTGCTGCTTTATATTTTCTCTCTAGCTTCTTTCCCTTGTTCGCTCCATGCCCTTTACAAGCTTTCTCTAGCTTTATTCACTTATCCACTCCATGCCACTTTAAAAGCTTTCTCTCACTTCTTTCACTTTTCCACTCCGTGCCGCTTTACAAACTGTGTCTTTCTCCCGCTCTGCTCCAGTCAACTGCACGCTCCTGAGTTTCTCTCTCACTGACATGAAACTCACTGGGCAACGTCACATTGATGAGCAGTTCCTCTGGAAACACAGGACTGAGGTCAGGGTCTCACCACATGCCCCTCAGATACCCTTTGGACAGGCACAAGTCCCAAGGGAACAAGCACTTTTCTGACCACCAACAGCAAGATGCACAGTGCCTCACTCTGATTCCAAGGATACACAGCTCCCTAGCAAAGCTGCAGGCCTTTTCAAACACCGGGTCAGTGTCTTGGCACACCGTTCTCCTCCAGGCTTCAGGTCCTTCTGCTCTCTGCTTTTTGGCCTCTCTGGTCCAGACAACATCCCCAGCTCGCTCCTTCTTTGGAAAAAGAGCACACCTTTCATAGTTGTAAAAATAGTCAAGTGGAGTCAGGTGTGAGTGATAATTAGTAAATGCCTGACTCTATTAGTGGGACAACTTGAGTTCTTTCCATAGTCGGTTCCCCTTACATTCCCCGTGTTGTTCCTATGGGAAATCTGCACAACTCCTGGTTGCCTCTTCTTCGTCCCAGTATTGGTTGAAAATGGGGAGTGGGAGATGGGATGGGTTTGGAAATACCCTATGGAAGCTGAGGGAGAGGGTTTTGAGGTGAAATAGGATAATGCCATGTCTCAACCTTGGGTGTTCTCCTCCCAGTCCCTGTGACCCTCCACTCAGGTGCTCCTCCCTTGCTTGTCCACCCCCAGGGTTGGGATCCAAAAGAGACGGCCCTTCCCTGGCCACCTGAATAGAGGTTCCTGGCTGGAGTAGATGGGAGAACACAATCAGGTTTCTGACAACTTGTTTTGCTACAAAACAACATAGCAGGTTTATCAACAAAGAAAAGGCTTAATTGACCATGCTGGAATGTAGTATTGTAATCTTGCATATGAACACAGATCTCTGCAATTAGTGTTTAACACACTCAGCTATCTTCTGAACCAGCGCGTCACTCACATTTATCAACATGCTTTTCACCTTTGGCGATTGCACATTATTAATATAATTCCTATAGAAAAGTAAGAATGCTACAGGAGTTGTCTTAGTGAACGCACAAACTATGCATAGGATAGCGAACACAGAAAGCATTACAGGATGAATTGATCAGAGCAGAATGTACCTGACGACAACAGACAGGCAGTAGGTTTAGACCCTCAGCAGCATGTTATCAAATATCCTGGAGTGCGCTATTTAAGTTTGATAAACGATGGGAACTGACTTCTTTAGCTCAGGCAGCCGTGTGGGGTCCCCCTCCATGGTGGAGAGGCCTTGCATAAATACATCTCTGCATCCTTGGATCCCTACACATCCATTTACTGGGTGGCCAAAAATGGGGGTGAATATAACTGATGGTCCCAAGATGTAAGTTGTCTGTCTAGAGCTTGACGATTAGCACATTCGTAAAACCAAGCGAAGAGCAAGCCATCTTTTCTGGCACTGAGCTGTAGGCAGTTCACTTCCAGGAGAGAAGATGGGGCACCCCATAGAGCTAAATTGCTGCACAGTGAAATCTGCTGCAAATCCATGGTCTGAATACCCGCTCAAATATTACCCAACTGCATGCCAATCAATCCACTTCGTTGTTGTGTGCATAACATATTTCCCTGCATACAGTAGGATACTGTTAGTAAAACTACAAACATAAACATGAAATTTAATATGTGAAACTTGCACGAAGTAAGTCTTTTTTCAGAATCCAAACTGAATATCTAGTATCTTTAAGAACACATTTAGCAGTGTGGCAGACTTAAGCTCCCCTTCTAGGGCAATGTCAGTGCGGTCCAAATGTACTTACTCTGCAGAATTCTTTACATCTTGCAGAAGCTACTGATCCCAATAACTTAGAAGGAACACAAATAATTGATTTGGTCCTGAGGGGGTTATTTCAGGGGCTAGGGGTGACAAAGGACCCTGAATACCATGACATATACTCTTTAAGTGGTTGGAAGGGGAGGATGTGGGTTTCCCTGGGAAGTACCATCAGGCATTCATTAACAAGCCTGTCCTCTTCTGGGATGACATGGATGGTGAACCAGGGTGGGTGGAAATGGAGATGCAGGCTGTAGCACCATCTGACCTGTATGATGTGATATCATGGGAGTGGAGAGGAGCTCAATGGGGGATGAAATCCTGCCAACACTAAAATTCACTGTGAAGCTTTTGACCATATGCTAGAAGTAAAGTGGTGGAAACTGCCATCTCCACAACTGGGCAAGAACCTGGGGGGACCTAGCGATACAGATCTGAAACAGGAAACTAGCCTGGAAGACCTGGCTATCAGTGGGTATACGAAAGGTGGGTGCTGTGCGTGGGGGTGATGGAATAAATATTCTGTTTCAATGTACTGACTTATCAACCAAAGTTGGACTCCTGAAAAAGGAGGAAAGGAAGTACAGTGTTTTCAAAGATGTAATGGAAAGAATCATGGCTATGCACCTGAGGGATATCCTAGCAAAGCCTACATTGTGTAAAACACTTAGAAACACCACTCCCCCAGTAGCTGTCCTGCTGAAAGGTAAGGTTGCAGAGGCAACCAACAAGGAAGAATGGGGTGACAAAGAAGAAATTGGATAGTGTGAGAAACCTGATGGCATTCTCACACTTATTCCCCAGGTATGTTCTACTCAGGTGGGCAGGGTAGGGCCATCTCTTTTGGATCCTGACCCTGGGGCAGACAAGTGAGGGAGGATCACCTGAGTGGAGGGTCTCCAGAGATTTGGAGCAGAATGCCAAAGGGGGAGTCCTGGTATTCCTTCTTTCACAGTTGTACAGCATCACACTCTCCCTGAGCCTTTATGGGGTATTTCCAGTCTCTGCCCATCTCCCCCTCCCCATTTCCAACACGTACTGGGACGAGGAAGAGGCAATTGAGAGTAATGAGGAGTACCCATACAAATAACATTGGGAAGAAGGGAGAGGCGTACTATATTCCACCATTAGGCTGTTGTCATAAATCACCAATGTATCAATTGAAAAGGATACGGTAACCAAAAAAGGATACAATTGGTAGGGCTATTCCGGATCCTTTTTCACACGACTTGATTGTAGGTAGGTCAAATTAGACCTTCCAAATGATACAACTCTCTGACTGATAAAACAGGCAGAGAGATGGATCACTGGAAAGGGCGTGGGTATTGTATTGTAAGTATTCCTAGGATAGATAAAGTATCATAAGATACTGTCCCAAACTCAAATCACTATGATAGCACAGTATTAGCATTAATTCAAAACACTGACCTTATGGTAAAACTGAAGAATTCAACGAAAGTCTCTTGAAGAAAACCAGGAGTTGAAACAACGATAAAGGAGGGGAAGATTAGTAAGGGAGACTTATCCCGAACGGCACGAGGCTCACGCTAGATACCGGGTTGGTGCACCACAGGACAGCGTCCAAAGTACTGTGCACAATCACCTTCCAATAGTTCATGAAATACTTCCTTTCCCACGAAGAAAAAAATTAGATTTTCACCTGTTAACTGTCACAGGCACCAAAGGTTCAAAGTAGTTCAGAAAACCACGTGCAGGATTGCACACGACAGCGTACACGCAGCCAGGCCAGCCGCGCTTGGAGACAGCGTTTCCGCGTGGAGATTTAGCAAGTGAACATGATACATGCAGCCCAGGACAGCCGCGCTTGAAAACAGCGTCCGCGTGTGGAGATTTGGCACGCGAACAGGATACACGCAGCCCAGGACAGCCGCGCTTGAAAACAGCATCCGCGTGTAGAGATTTCGTACATGAACAGGATACACGCAGCTCAGGACAGCCGCGCTTGCAGACAGCGTCCGCGTGGAGATTTGGCACGCGAATAGGATACACGCAGCTCAGGACAGCCGCGCTTGCAGACAGCGTCCGCGTGGAGATTGGTACGCAACCAGGATACACGCAGCTCAGGACAGCCGCGCTTGCAGACAGCGTCCGCGTGGAGATTTGGTACGCAACCAGGATACACGCAGCTCAGGACAGCCGCGCTTGCAGACAGCGTCCGCGTGGAGATTTGGTACGCAACCAGAATACACGCAGCTCAGGACAGCCGCGCTTGCAGACAGCGTCCGCGTGGCGATTTGGTACACAACCAGGATACACGCAGCTCAGGACAGCCGCGCTTGCAGACAGCGTCCGCGTGGAGATTTGACACGCGAACAGGATACACGGCTCCAGGAATTAGCGTGTGGAGGAAAACACGCTCATAAAAGGCCAAAGAAGTTGCTGAAGGGAATGCGAGGACGCAGGTCCGGAGTTCAGCTACAAAACTCCAAAAATGAATTAATCAGAAGCAGCGATCGACGTTTCCACGCTGCTTATGTACGTTCTGCCGTGATAAACGTGACGGAACTAAGTCACGTGAATTTAACAACGTGAAAAATGCAGACGTCGTTTTCCGGGCAATGCATCGAACAACCTCCATTTCGAATAGAATGGTCTAGTGGTTCTATGGGCGTAACTCATTTTGTATGGAGAGGTTGTTCCTGGTCCAGAGATATGTCCAGCAGGCATGACAGTTGTACTGTTAATAGAATCAGGCAAGGCCAGGCACTTGACAGGAATTATGTACACCTGTAATCTATTAAACACCACTTCAGGACTGACCAGGAGAAAAGGGGTCTTAAGGGTCAGGCATGTCCTATTAATTGGCCCAATGAGAGTCAGACAAGGGAGGCCAAGGACTCACACCTGAAACATCTTAACAAGCCTCAGGTGTATAAAAGGTGGGGCATTCAACAGTGCAAGCAGCAGTAGGACGAAGGGCAGACGGCAGGCTGTGTGGCTGAGTTCAGCAGGGGATCCCTTCTCAATCCCAGACCAATTGTTGCCAGAAAAGCAGAGCGAGCTGGGATTGCTGGTTGGAATGTGGGGGCTGCAGCACAAGAAGCCTGTGAAATCCAGAGGAGAAGGAGCCGCTGGGACACTTATCATGCATGGTTGAAGGGCTGCAGAGTGGCAAGGGAGCCTTGTCTCCTTGGAGCCGGAACGCTAATAATGGGCTGTGTCCAGGCCAGTGCTCCTTCCACTGGGATGTGTGCTCGTCCGAGGGGGCCTGATGGGCAGGTGTTAAGATCCTGACCTCGGCCCGGAGATCCCATGGAGCCACTTGCCACCGTCAGGCTGTATGGGTGAGTCTCAGTGAGAGAGAGGAAGAGGAACACAACGGCGTGTGGGTGGCTGTAGTGGGAGTAAAGGTTTGGAAGCTGAAAGCGGCACAAAGATCAGAAAGCAAAAGGAAAGAAAGAAATGAGGTGCGCTAGCAGCATGAGGAAAGAGAAGGACAGAAAGAGAGGGCGCGAGTGACCCAAGACAGAAGGAAGGGTTAGAGCAAACCGAAGGAGAGATAAAGTGTGATTTAAAGGAAACGGAAAGCCAAGAGAGGGTACTAGTGACCCGAAAATAGGAGAAGAGGTGCAAGGGTGCACTGGCAAAGTGAAAAGAAGTGTGCCAAGGCACACGAAAGAGCAAGAGGAGTGTGTAGGAAACACAGGAAAACCAAAAGAAGGTGCAGGAGTGCACGGTAAAGGAGAAAGAAAGCAGAAAGCAAAACAAGAATAAAGTGAAAAGGTACCGGAAGGAAAATAAACCAGAAGGAAAGGTTGGCAAGCGTAAGGAGAGTGGTCAGAAGTCAAATAGGTCATGTAGGGGTGAAGCAAAAGCCCAGCGTTTTTGAAGGTCTCTGACACAACCCCTGTGAAGGAACTGTGTGAACTTTTTGTTGTAAGACCAGCGGGCCTAAGCCTGAGGAAGGAAACCCTGAGAGGCCTGCAGAGACATTTCTGAAACTTGAAAGGAGAGTCCTAGACTTGGGGAAGGGAACCCTGAGAGGCCTAGCAGAACTTGTCTTTTTCTTGTGTGTGAGGCCTATACTTGGGGAAGGGAACCCTAAGAGGCTTGAAAGGAAATGTATCCTGTTGTGTGGAACTGGAAGGATTGAAGCTTGGGGAAGGGAACCCCAAGATTTCCAGAGACATTTGGAACTTTATTGACTGACGGCAAGACCCCTATGTAGAAGGTTCCAAGGGAAACCCTTTTAAGTTGAAGCATTTTGAAACTGGCAGATCTGCACCTGAGGGTAAGACTACCTGAAACCAATCCTGATTTAGATTTTCAATTGAGTCGCCATTTTACCTTTTCAGAAGATCACGATCACATGTTTATCTAAGAGTGAGGGCAAGCATAGGTTGTGACACAGATGGACTTTTGGTTCTGGACTTACAGACACTGACTGCTCTTAGAAACATAAGTTGAGGGAACAATCCCCTTAGAGTTAGGGCCAGTAAGGCATTACACCAACCCAACAATATTCTTAAATAAAGGTTTTTAAACTTACATTTCAGTATGTGCGTCTCTTGCTACCATTCCTTTCTCACAATAGGTAATGTGATGCTCCTACCCTCCTGCAAGTTAGACCATACATTTAAGTTTATTCAGCAGCAGATTCTATTCCAGTAAAATTGGATCCCAGAAAAGATATTTAAATTGTAATGGCTGTACAATGACCTTTGCTGCGGATGTTCCCGACATTTGGGCATCCTAACGTGCTTCATGGGGTTGTGAACGAAAAACACAGTTCTGGAGCACCACGCTCTGTAGAATGGATCTGGCATTAGAAAAAAAGTGTCCTCGGAACTGCTCGTTTCACTGCACTCGGCGATATCGCAGGAATCCTCTTGCTGAATCACTACCAGGCGGTCTGGATACACAGCAGGGGCCTTGCATCAACAAAGAGGCAAATATTGAGACGTCAGAAGACCAGGAGAAACCTGAATATAGACCTTTGGGTCGACGATCTGGTGTCCTTCTCCAAATTCGAGGAGATGCTGTGTAGTAGGGAGTAGGTAAGGACTTTAATGTATTTGTCTGGTTAGTCTTCATGGTATTCTATGCCTAGCCAACAACTAGTACAATGTCTCTGTCTATCTACTGTCTCCACTTTTATTGTGTCTGGGGAAGGTGCTGTAGATAGCAAGGGGTCTGGGGCTGCGGCTTCCCCAAGGAAAACCGGGGCCAGGGAGCACAGTCCGTGGCAAGCTGGGGAAGCATGGGTGAATCATGGGACGGGTGTGCGAGACGGCTGTGGCCAAAGAGAGAGAGCGAGGTGTGCCAGGCGTGCAATCGGTTGCGGAGAAAGGCGGGGTGATTTAATGACCATGTGGGTTTTTTTTGCTCTCGGTGGGGGCTGCGGGAGAAGGAGGTCATGGGAGAGGAGCGGCGAATCTGAAGCGAATGCCGCAGAAGAGGCGTCTGTATGGGAATATTAACTGGAGACGGGAGACGCCTTGGGGCAGCTGGGCATTGTGAGAAAGACTGACAGAGCAGAGTTGCTGATGCTGCAAGGGAGAGTTGGATGCTGTACTACTGAGGAAGGAGAACCTCAGCACCAGGAAACCCCCCGGAGTGCACAGAGAGAGAGAGGGCTACAGAATGCCGCCGACGAGGGAGCAGGTGAGCCTGCAGAAGAGTTTCTTCATTTGTGGTTAGGTGCCGAGCTCTGTGTGGATTGAGATAGGTGGTTTGCAGGTTTTCCGTTCCTGAGCAATGAAGGAGGAGATGGCCTAGTGTTTCGGTTTCCATCTTCTTACAATAGCGACAGTTTTTGGTAGTTGACTGTTTTCTACGAAAAAGAATCTCATTGGTTTTCAATAAGTTTAACCTTGCTCTTAAAAAGGTTGTTCTCAGTCGTTTATCTGGAAACTTTTTTAGATAGTTTCTGACTTCGTCTATTTTTTGCGTGTTCGTTGTATGGTTTGTGGAGACTGTGAGATCTTCTGCTTTGTCTAGAGTCTCAATCCAATCTTGTATTTTAAGTTTTTTCTTTATTTTTCCCGGGATCCGTTCTATGTCCCATTCTGAACATCCGATTTTGTCTGCTTGTTCCAGTGGTCTACTGTACCAGCTTGTTATTGTTGATTTTTTTTCACTCTTCAACTCTTGAAGTATGATGTCCAGGATTTTTGGTCGTGGGTTCCTTATGATTTTACCCAGGAATAATAGGCTGTTTCTCGTGACCACAGATTCCAATCATTGTAGACTCAGTTTGCGTCGAATGATTGCAATGGGAGTGGAGTTTGGAAGTCGTAGTACTCTGCGCCAAAATATACCTTCAAGTTTAGCCCACAGTGTCTTCGGCAGATGTGGCATGGCTTCGGCTCCGTATGTCAGAGTTGGACAGACCTTTGCTCTATAAAAGTTTATGAGTGGAAGAATTGAGAATTTCCCGAATTTCCTATCCAAAGACACTGCCTGTGCTGCTAAAGTTTTTGTTTTGGAAAACAGATGTACTTGCATCGTTTTATCAATTTTACTGGACGAGAGTTTCACCCCTAGGTAAGTACAGCTTTTGACTATTTCTAGTTTCTTTGAATTTGCGAACCATTGCGATCTTGTGTTCGGTCTCGTCGGTTTTTCTATGACCAAAATGTTCGTTTTTGATGTATTAAGCTCCAGGTCATTTTTCTTCAGATAGGCTGTGAGACTGTCTATTTGTCTCTGGAGTCCAATTGCTGTTTGATCTACTAGTAGAATGTCATCTGCATACAGCAATCTTGTCACTTTTGAATCGCCTATTTGCGGAGGAAATGATCGAGTGTCGTTTTCGGAATCTGCTATGTCGGCCATATAGGCCTTATACAGCGCCGGCGCCAGAGGGCAGCCTTGTTTCACACCTCTGGCCGTTTTTATGCTTTCAGACATCAAGCCTGCTTCATTGATCCGGATTTTGATGGACGTTTCGCTATATAGGGCTTTCACTGGATCAAGAATGGATGGTGGACATTTTTGTTTCTCCAGTTTTCTCCACAGTTTTTCCATATTCACGCGGTCAAAAGCTTGGACCAGATCAATTGAGGCAATGAATATTGATGGTTGCCCCTCAAACACTTTTGATTTTAGGATGCTAATCAGCATAATGTTGACTGACGTTCCCAAATTCTTTTCGAACCCTGATTGGAAGGGGTCCGTTGTTTTTGCCTCTTTCTGCCATATCTGGAGTTCGTCCAACAGCAGTGATCCAAAAAGTTTGCCGAGAACATCTAATAGTGCGATCGGCCTATAATTTCTCAGGTGTCTCTCGGGCCCTTCTTATAAATTGGGACGATGTTTGCTGTCTTCCACGTATCAGGGATGGATCTCGAAATCCTCGATCTTCTGAAGATTTCTGATATTAGTGGAGCCCAAATTTCTGCATCCTGTTTCAAGTGGGCATTGGAGATGCCATCTGGACCTGGGGCACGGGAGTTGTTCAGATTCTTGATCTTTATCAGAATATTCTCCTTTGAGCATACTATCCATTTGGAGTGGTCTTGAGTGGTTGATGTTGTTTCCCCTGGGGTAGGATCTTTGTATAAGTCAGTGTAGTGCTCACTCCATTTTTCTTCTGGGACACTGTTTATGGTTCTTATGTCCGTGGGTGCGATTTTGTGCTTTATGATTGTCCAGAACTCTTGGGAGTTTTTTTTGCACACTGCTCTTAGCATGTTCTCTGCATCCACTTGATATAGTTTCCATCGTATCGATTGTATCCACGATTTGTACAGTCTTTTGTTTTTGGTTGCCGAATCTATATTTGTTTGTGTTGGATTTGTTTGTGCAAGCCGAGTAGCCTTCCTTAGGTTTGATTTCTTTATCCTCAGTTCTTCGTTATGAGTTTGTAAATGGGTTTTGTCATAAGTTCTATTGCGTCGTGGATGTAGGTAAGGGATCAAAAGAGGACGGTAATAGTTTTTCTTTCGAAGTGTTTTGTTTTTTTTGTCCGTTGTAAGCTGCCGTGATACAGACTATGCCTTCTGTCGTAATTTTCAATCGGTTTCCTTGTTGGTTTATTTCCAGATTTTTCGGCATTATCACTGGCGTCTTTTTTTTTGCTGGCCACTTTGCAGTTAGTAAATTGTGATCGCTGGCCGTGGTCTTCACTACCTTGAAACGTTTGGTTTGGAGATATAGCTCTTTTGAGGCAAAGATGTAATCAATTGTGCTTCTTCTGCCAGCACTTTCCCATGTTGGAATTCTGGATTTGGCTGATTCGAGGGAATTTAAGTTGTACAGATCCCGGGATTCCATCAGTTTTGCCCATGCTGTACCTCTCGCTATTGATTGTGCACTACCCATGTAATGAGGAGTCGTTTCCATCTCGAGTGCAGGACAGGTGGCATTTAAGTCACCGCATATCAAGATGTGATCCATGTCATACATTTCTGTTGCGTCTGTTAGAATTTTTTCCACGTTATTTAGGAATCCCTTGGTCTTTGTTATCAGTGGATTCCAGTAGATGTTTAATAATAGGATAAGATCCTGCCTGGATTTTTTTTGCCTAGAGTCCTCTTTCTTCCATTCTAGCAATATTGCCTGAATTGCCAGAGATGATATCAGATTGTGGACTATACTGAGAGCTCCGCCAGTTCTTACGGCTGTCAGCAGGCCTGAAGTAGGACGTCCTCTATCTCCTTTTTGGGCCGGTGCGAGTACTACTTCAAAGCCGTCCAGGCTCGGCGGAAATAGCAACCAGGTCTCTTGCAAACTTATTAGGTCGAATAGGCCAAGATTCACCTCTCCTGGTTGCGTCAGGTGAATGTGGCCTCTTGTGTTCCAAGAGCCAAGGATGATGTTTCGCTCTGGTTCTTGGGCTGCATGTTGCTCCTTTAATGTCTATCCTTCTAGGTTGTCAGAGGGACGATTTGGTTGCTATTTCCTAACATATCTTGTCAACGCCGAAGGAATCCATGCCCATTTGTTAGGGTTCTTTTCTGTCTCTTTCGTCTGATTCTGCGTTTTCACGAATGGTATGTTTTTCTTTTTCTCTGGTGATCTGGGAAGAAAAGGACCTTTAGGCTTTCTCGGAGATGTTCTTTGTGATTTCTTGTCGTTGTGTGTCCAGCTATCTTGGGAGAAGAGCTTTTCTCTGGTCTTTACTCTTTCCTTGTCACTTTTCATCTTTGAATCACTTTGATCCAATAATTCTCGTGATTTTCGACGTTTATCTTCTTCTTTTCGGTCATCTATCTCTGATATTGAATTGAATTTCCTCTTTGTTCTAGTTAGTCTTTCAGTTACAGGTGTTATCTGTGTGGTTTTCCTTATTTCTTTTTCGTTTGTTTCATAATTACGTTTTTCACTTGTTTTGTGTGAATCATCTCTTCTGTACCCTCTTTCCTCTGCTGTAGTTTCTCTTAAGGTATATCCTCTTTTGGCTAGGTCTCCTGCCACTGATAACAAACAGGAGTTTTTTTCACTGTTTGAGATGTAATATGCAGGAAGATACTATCCGTCCGAGCTTTGTGTGCGAACTCTACTATGTTTAAGTCCATACTTCTAATTTGGTCTTCTTTATGAACTTTTTGTAGAAGTCTCATGGTTGCTCTTCTGTTTAGTAAGATCTTTTCTCCCTTTTTGTCACTTTTTTCTAATTTCAAGGTGCGTGATGAGTTACTCTTGTGAGTAAAAATTGCTGATGTCTGAGTGGGGTTTTGGCTATATGGAATAGTCCGAGTGTCTTCTGTTTGATCTAGTTCTTCTTTCTGAGTGTCTGTCACTTGGACTAGTTTTTTCTCTTCTTTGGTTATTATTTCGCTTATCTGCTATGTCTGACTTTTTTCTATATGGAGATGTTTCTGGTTTGTTTTGTCGTGCTCTTTGGTTATGTTGATGATATTGTTTGTGACGAGTTCCACTATTCGGTGTGTTATCAAGCCTTTTGCCCTCATGTTTTTCCTTTGAACTCTGTGCGGGGCGGTCTTTGGGGATTTCATGTTTGCGTTTTATTTATCTTTATGTTAGCCAATCGAAACAATGTTTTCCTTTCTGGAGTTATCCGACTTCTTCTGTAGTTTAAACCGTCTATTTTATTTTTCTCTTTTTCTGGCGCCTTTGTTTGTTTCTGCTTGTATTTGTCCCCGTGCTCTGTTCTTGAGGAGTTATCCTCCGCAAAGGACACCTTTCTTTTCTTTCCACTCGGTCGAGGTATTTTCGACTCTGAGTTTTCAATGGAATATGTACTTAGGTGCGATAAGTCAAGCGAGCTCTCCTCCACAAGTTTATGTGTTGCTTTCGTCTTTGTCTCTTGTAATTCACTTTCTACGACTTTTATTTTTTGGTCCATCCCAGATATCCACTTAGACATGAACAAGTTCGCATTTTTTTCCATACGTTGTTTATCCTGTGCAGTGGATCCCTTTGTGCTCAATTGTTCTTTCTGAGTTGAGCTATTTTTTGCGATCTTTTTTCTCTGAAGTTGGTGATTATTCTCGGGTTGGACCCTCGTCGACTGGTTTTCTTTTTGATCCTATTTCAAGCCTTTTTTAGTTTCACCTAGGTTTGTATCTATTTTATCTTTAATTGATGACGGTCTCCAGTTCATTTTTTTTGTGGTTGCTATTTGTTCATCTTCGTGTCTGGTTTCCTTGTACTCAATCTGTTCGGTTTGAGAACTGTTGGATACTGATTTTTTTTTAAACTGGAACCCCTCCATTTTATCCGTCATAGTACCTTGTTCCTTTGTGGATGCCTTCCATGCCTCTAAAGCTGTTATATACCCTTCCAAGTGGGTTTGTTTCATGTTGCAAGGTGCTAATAGTGAAGTATGGTCTTTTAATGTTTCGTTTATTGTTTCATATAATTTCTCGAAAGGTGCCAGTGCGATGGTCACAGCTGACATGACGGGTAGTATGTCCACATTTTTAACAGGTGAGTTTTTTTTCTTTTTTCTTTGGGGATTCACTTTCTATTTTTGCTTTGTGTGGCGTGGAGAACAATAGTCGTAAGGCATTCGTCGAGACATCTGGCTTTTTATGTTGCGGCGACTGTTTCCAACCCGGGGTGTTCTCTCTGTGTTTTAGCATTTTTTTATAGTTCAATATTGCCTCTGCCAGTTTTACTTCTTCTTGGTTCCACTGGTAGCTTGCTTTAGGTTGTGCCAAGCTGTCTCTTTTTTTTCCCTCCGTCTCGGCTTTACTTTCGTTGAGTGAAGTCTCGCTATTATTTTTCCCTAATATATCTGGTTGTATAAGCAATGGTTTTTGATTTGCGTTGTCTATTGCCTTTGTTGTTTCTTTGTTTTTGTTTTTTCCCCCCATTTGGTCAGAGTTTAGTTTACTTTCTTGTTGTTTTCCTTTGTTCTCTCCTGATATTACTGTTTTCAATATTGAATTCTTCTTCCCATCCTCATAGCACTGAGATCTGTTTTCTGTGATTTCGTTGTCTGTACCAGTTTTGGTTATTTCTGACTTTTGGCGTGAGGAAGGTTGGCTTGGGTGCCAGCGTATTTGCGGTTGTAGGCCTCCCCCCTCAAAAGTCTTTTCTGGCTTTGGTGAAATTTTTAGGTTTCTTTGAGGGGATGGTGGGATTCCTGCCAGAATTTCTAAGTCGGAAAGTTCAAAACGATTCACTGTGGGAGTCTTCTCTAGTTTTTCAAAAAATCTTCCAAACGGGTTGTTAGATGGGAGTGTCGATTTACCCGTTTTTTTCGTTTGTAGTTTTGGTGGTGCTCTGTTATTGGGGGTCGATGAATCAGTTTGGTTGTGTTTTTTAATTCCTTGTCTTTTTGGTTGTTGATCCAGTATAGATTCATTTACTTTATATCCAGGTATTGTTTGTCCTCCTTCTTCATTTTTTTGGTCCTCAAATAGGTGTTTTAATTCTGTTTGGTGAGGCTCCTCTTCTTGGTTTTCTGATTGTGAGTAGGTGTGTATTTTAGCCCACTTGTGTTCTCTCAGAATGTTTAATTCCTCTATTTCTCCCATTTCCTGGTCATCCGAGTATGATAGGGTAATGTTCTGACAACTAGTGTCTTTAAACTCTGTTTGGTTCCATTCCGGGCTGGGTAAGTCAGATCGCACTGTCACTGGATGAGAATCACTTTCGCATTTTTGTGTGTCGTTTAGAGCAAGCCTCTTGTTTATTTTTGTCAAATTTTTGTCCGGGAGCTCTATTGAGCCCTTTATAGAACTTTGTATGTAGTCTTTTTCATTGGTTTTCTCCGTGACTTTGTACTTTTTCGTTGGACCACCAGGGGGCGTCTCCTCTGCCTGCACGGCGGCGGGCCCGCGGGCTCCGTTCCCCAAGAGCTCCGCGCTCAGCCCCGAAACCGCTCGCGCAGGATCTGTGACTGGGTCTGTGTCCTTGTTCGCTTTCGTTGTGCTATCGTGGGTCGGCTCCTCAGCCTTTACGGTGTCAGGCCCACGGACTCCGTTCCCCAAGAGCTCCGCGCTCAGCCCAGAAACCACTAGTGCAGGGTCCGCCCCTCTTCCTCTCGCCTCCTCCATCTCCCTACAGAGATCGCTCGTTCGTTCGCCGCCGGCCCTACCGACCGAGCCCGGCCCCTCAGGAGCAGGAGGCAGCAGAGCCGGCCTCGATCTCTCTGGGAGATCCCCCCCTCCCTCGTTGCCGGCCCCCCTCTGCGGAGACCGAGGCGGGGCATACCCATCTAGGGATACACACCCTCCCAGGCTCTGCGATCGCACTCAGCCGACGGACTCAGGCTCCGGGTCCATTTCCTCTCTCCAAGGTGAGTCGTGCTGGTGGGAGGATCTAAGGGGGGGTATTGGAGGAGAGAGTGTACCCTTTCCCGGGTTCAGGGTCTCTGTTGCTTTATTTGTTGGTTTCTTTCGTGCTTCACTCAACAGTGGTACTTTTATAGTTTGTACGCCGCTCCTTAGCACCCGGCCCATGTCTTCATAGTCATTTGGCTGAGGCTTATTGGCCCCCGTAGCGTCCTCCATTATGCCGAAATCACCGGCACTTCTTCCTTTCTCCTCTTCGGCCCGTTACCTTGGTGTTCATTTTTACTTTTCCTTAAACTTTGCCTCTCACGTTTTCTTGACTGCCCATTCTTGTCGCTTCCTTCATTCTTATCTCTTCATGCAGCTAAACCTTTGATTACTTCTATCCCCTCCCATCTTGATTATTGCTCTGCTCTGCTTTTCGGACTTCCTTCCTCTCAACTCACCCCTCTACGCTCGGTCGTCAAAACTGCAATTCGTCTTCTTATCACTCCCTGTTCGCTCCTCTATTACCCAGCCTCTTTGATCTATCTCTTTTCTCCCCTATGACGCTCATCTTTCATTTCGTTTTCTTTCAATCGTCTTTAAGTGTTACCATGGCTTGGTCCCTCCCTATCTTGCTTCCATTGTCGCCCACGCGTTTTCTCTGCATATTCATCTTCTCTTCTGCTCGGCCTCCTTGTGCTTCTTTGCGTTTGCATTCCTTCTCTCTATTCTCGCCCCCAGTGGAGTAACTTTTCTGAAAATGTTGGGGGGGGGGACATGACATCTGAAGAAAAGGTGACCCAGCCAAATGAATGGGAACAAAATGGTGTGCCATGAAAGTTGGGGGGGGACAAACACCCCTGTCCCCCCTAAAATTATGCCCATGCTCACCCCTAAGCGCTGGAATGCACTGCCATCTGGCATCCTCGCTTCCCCCTTCCTTCACATCTTTCTTTCCTGTCGCAGGCCAATTTTCTCTCCTCCTTGACTTCTTCTTAACTCTTCTGCAGCTGTTTGTCGTTGGACTCATTATGTCATTAATTTTTGTACCAACGTTATTCTTTTTTGTACAGCGCCTTGGCAAAGGCACTTAAGAAATATTAATGAAATGTAAATCCTTCAGTTATTAGTGTATGGTTAAAACTCAATAAAATGGCTACACAAAAAAGAACAAAGTTAGCTCCATTTGATTTCTGAAGCAATCTTGACGTGGGCAGAGACTCCCATCATGGGGAAAGTGCTCCATCATGGGCTGAGCTCTCCATCGCCGGCTGAGCTCTCCATCATGGGCTGAGCTCTCCATCGCCGGCTGAGCTCTCCATCATGGGGAAAGCGCTCCATCATGGGCTGATCTCTCCATCATGGGCTGAGCTCTCGATCACCGGCTGAGCTCTCGATCATGGGCTGAGATCTCCATCATGGGCAGGGGGCTCCATCATGGGCAGGGGGCTCCATCAAGAGAGAGCAGATCAATCGGTTCTTGTATTTGCTTTTCTTTAGCAACACATTTGTTGGCCAGGAGCAAACAGGTGTTGGCGCAGACAGTGGTTTTCTGTTGTATCTCTTAGTTCTCCTGGGTTTGGCCTTCATTTCTTTGATCCAGGTCATTTGGCTTGCAAAAAGGGTATAAGCTAATTTCCTCCTGCTCTGGCCTGTTGAAAATTGGAGGGACTGGCCACACCATTGAAGCGCGACCAGGGACGTCATTTGGGGGTTGCTAGGGGTCCCTGTTGTGACCCTAGTCTTGCAGCTGCAACCCCCGACAATACAGCTGAGAGCCCTGACATGGAGCTTTGCTTTTTTAAAAATCATTTGTTGTTTTCAACTGGCCTCTGTGACCCCTGATGAAAACAAACTACTGTTTTTAAAGCGTGCAAGCCCCTTCCCCTGCTCATTTCCTTGCTCCGGCATTACTCTGTCTCGAGTGAGTGTTAAGGGTTGCTTAGCAACCAGCTCATCCGTCGTCCATGGAGACCCCGCCTTGGTGCGCAGTAGCGGCTCTGCTGCTTTTACTTCACTTCCAACTCCCACGGACAGAGGCCTGCTTGCCTGAGCCGGGCATGAGACTGTAGAGCTCACCCCCGTGCCAGGTAAGACTCCTGTGTACCCTGGAAGAAACAGTGCAGACACCCCCATCTGCAGATCCTCACACCCCCGCCGCCCCAGACACCTACTGCGAGGCTCTGGTGACTCTCAGACAGAGATTACTGTTGTACTTTTGAATGAATATTGGGTAACATTGGGTAACAGTATGAGTATCCCTGCTTCTCTCCGTCTCCTTCAAGTAGTGCACAATTGCATTCCAAAATATTAGCTCCTCGATCTCTCTGTACTTTCTTAAATCCGCCTTCCCTGAGTGATTGCAATTTGCCAGTGGGAGGACGGTGTAGTGCGCCTCCCTCAAGTGGCCTCCACACCTCGCTAGTTGGCACTGTCATGTTTGGTGAGCGAGCACCATGTCACCAATTTCCCAGTCCATGGTTATGCTACGCTTGGAATGTTTACATGTTGCCTTCCCCTCTCTTTTATTACTGACTACATGCTGATGCTGCCAACTAAATCATAAATGTGTACGTTTTGGCCGCATGCAGGTTTGAGATGTGGATAAGTCAGTCTTTTGTTTCTAGCTACCAGGCTGGGAATGTTTGCTTTGCTAACAGGCCCCTCTGAAGCTAGTCATATCCCAGTCTCAGCAAGTGTCCCACCACCCTATTTTACTCTGTTCTTCTCCCACTGGTAGGAGCAGCTCTCACCCAAATTCCCAGCTATCCCACTGAAGGGGAACTGCAGACATGATGAGGAACATTCCTTGCAGTTGAAGAGAGTGATTGAGGTGGAAAGCCTTTGAGGAACAAAACACGTTTAGCGAGAGGGAGGCTGGAGGGGAGTGGCCACGGTGGGATTTTCTCCCTCTTTGAATTTGGAACCTTTTCATGAGCATAATTAAGAAAGGATTTGTAAGTGAAGGGCCATACAGGAAGCGCAGTTACAAATGCTTTCATAATATGGCTGCTTCTGGAAACTGGAGATGGAAAAGGCAGTCAAGCAAACTTCAACCCAAACATTCAGATGGAGTGTACCATTTGACATTGATATTTTATTTCTATCGCGCTCCTACACAAGTGTTTCAGAGCGCAACAAGGCAAGGGAGGAAGGGAGGGGAACAGGGGAGAACAAAACAGCGATTTTACAAGGCCCAGTGACATTGAGAGCGCAAGTGCATGGGGGAGGGGAAAAGTGCATGGAAGGGGGGAGAAGTGGAAAGTGCGAAGCAGAGGAGAAACAGATAAATAACAATAAATAAATAATAAAGGCAACAAACAGTGGTAGTGCAGCCAGCAATGTGCAACTGCTAGGTTTAAGGCAGCAGACAGGGTAGGTCTGATAAGTGCAGGAAGAAAAAGGGGGTGCTGTATGGGTACAAATACAGACCCCAGTGCAAGGCGTGGCCTGGAGGCAGTGCAGGAGGGTGGCAGGGTGAGCAGGTACCTGGGCCCGGTGGACAGAGGTTGGCCAGGTGCACGGTGCCAAGAGAGAACAGATCAGCAGGGGAGAAGGGGAGTGAAGACAGAAGAAAAGAGGATGGTCTTGATATGATCCATTCATATATGAAATGTATATCATATTACAGTGATATCATAACCATATTTTCCATCGTATATACTGAGGAACAATGCTATGTGATGCCACTTCCTGCTTTGTCAAGAGGTTGAAGGTTGTGTGCCATCACTTCACTTCCTCTGATAACACTTGGGGTGGGGCTCAAATGTCATCACTTCCTGCGATGTCCACAGAAGTCAAGGGTCATGTGATGTCACTTCCGCTACCTATGGCGTTTTGGTGAAATAACGTACCTGAGTGAGACAGCCACCACATTAGAAATAAATAAAATAACATATCAATATCAATTTGCGCCCAAATAGAATTACATCTGTGGCATGGTGGTTTATGTCTGTTAGCTTTTTTTCCCCTGTTTTACATTGTCTTGCTTTTGCAGAAAGAATGGGCCTGCATCATTCTGAAGTTAGCTTTCCTTGTTTCTTAGAAACTACTGGAACATTTCAAACGCAGCCTTTGGCGGATAATGCTGCTTCCATACGAGATTCTAAGTTGACATTGACACAGGGAGTAACAATGGGACATACGGGTTCTTATCATATGACAATTGAAGACCACCGCTGTGAAGCAAGCATGGCACTGTGCTAGCTCAAGCATCTGACAGTGTATCTTGGGGCTCCGGCTGGTGGTTCTGGGGCCGCCATTATAAGAACAACCTTTTAAAACTTTTGAACGGGTGTAGAAAACACTCATGATTGTGTGATGACATGAGGAATCAAAGCGGGAGAGGGGCAATTGAATCTGCATTCCTTATAGACCTGACCTTACAGAAGAAATGCTATGTGGAATTCAGGCAGACATAATCCCTTTTTGTGGTATATCAGATGACAGATGCTGCCAGAGGCCACCTCAAGGCATGTGTGATTTTTTAAAGGTTTTATATACAAGATATAAGTAGCGTTGGGATGTGTGCATCTTCAATAAAAAAATATCATGGCCGTGCTGCTAGAACATGTAATGGGAAGGATAATGCAAGGCCTCTTCTATGTTACACATAGGGTGACCACCCCTCCATATTTATCATGGACTGTCTGTTATTTCAGACAGTTGTTAGTAGTGAGTGAAATTATCCTTAAGGAACACTATTTCTCCATACTTTCTGTAGGCACGTCTCTGATTGGCCAAGTGGCAAGCAGGCTCGCCCAGTCACCGCCCATGAATTGTCAGGCTGTCTACCATTGGTGGAAACATGACCTCTGCAGCAGTATTCTAGTTCCTGACAGAGAAGGGGACGGAGCTTCTATCTCCCCAGCACTCATCCTAAGCTGGAATGGGAACAGAAGAAATTGTGAGGCTTGCCATCTATCTGCAGCCACAACAACACTAGATCTTGGATCAGGGGGACTCAAAGTGTTCTTTCTGGGTGCTCTGCAGTTTGCCTTTCCAGTTACGGTGTGGGCCTCCACCACTGGGATGCCTGTGTGTCAGGTGTGTATACCCTGCACGGTAAAGTCAACTCATTGCTCATGAGTACTGTGTGGTGGGGAGTATCCAGACCTGCTGTGCCGGTGGTATTACAGCAAAGTCTAAAGACGTAAGCAGATTCCATGTAAAGACATATTTTTCGTTTTTATATACATTTGTTCGACATTGTTTTGTGTTGTGCTTTCCTTGGAATATTTCATTACAAATTGTTGGGTTTAAAAGGTGAGCACCTTTTATACTTTGCCAGCATAGTTATTGGACATTATCCTCTCTCAGATAGTTTTTCCAGTGTTGGTTACTTTTTTTGGAAAGGCACATACTCATTTGTCTAGTGCACTTTCTTTTAAAGGGAAAGGTCAATTGAACTAAATTGTATATTTCACTTTAAGACATGTTCACTTACTGTGCATATATTAATGTGTGGCAGCTTTTGATTATTGCTACGGGGGCATAGACTCCCACACTCAGTGAAGCAAGGGAGCTGTACCCATCCCCAGGTTAAAACAACACATTTTACAGCAGGAATAGAAAAAGCCATATGATTTAAACTCACTGAGAAACCCAATTGTGACACACTATGCTGGAGAATCAATTTGCAGTTAAAAAGAAACTTTTATGAGGATATCTGACCACCAACCTCACAAGTTTAAAATAAATATATAGAATTACAGTTATCAGGTTTACTAGTAAGACATGGCGTATCCCAGCTGCGTCTAAGCACTGTAATAAAAAGGGTTATGTAAATAATAGCCAGCCCGGTACCAAATGCTGTGATATGCACATTTAAGGATACATAGGTGGTAAGATAGCTCAGAGGGTTGAGTGCTCACTGCTGTGGTGTATGTGTGTTCTTCCAGTCTTAGGTTTGAATTCTAGCAAGGTCTACTCAACCATATAGCTCAGACATGTATGGTTAATAACATATACGGTCATATACGGTCAGCGGCATATAGGAGTACAATGTCGTGGTGTCAGCTTCTTGGTCTGCCTGATGATGAACCATGTATGTATTCCCTTTCAGTTTGTGTATGAACTGTTGATTCAAAATTTGATTTATTATATTGCCTCTACAAACTTGACCTTAATAGTTTCTTGAAAGCATTGTTTTTTCAAAATTCCCTAACAAATCCAAGGGAATTACAGATAATCAAGATTTACTGTTGCTTTTGCTGCATGCTGGTTGGCCTCCTTTTTGCGCTAGGCGCTTGTTGCATTAGTTGAAGTGTAAATGTGCACCCTGACAACACGTTGCCATTTTCTTCTATGCCAGGTTTCTGCATCTTGTGGCACAGGACTGGGCGCAGGACCACCCAGAGGGGTGCATAGATGTATAGGTACACTCAACCCAAAACGATTTTTAGAAATGGAGGCACAGATGCAACGCAAGAAGCTCTTGCTTTGCATCAGTCCCTCAATTTCTAAAAATCGTGGTGAAATAAAAATGTCTTAACCAAGTGTGCCTTCAATTTCTATGTTCTTTCATCTGCTTCCTGCACTGAATTCCTATTAAAAGCAAACAGTTGTGCTGCCTCCTAGGAACAGATAGCATGCATACATTTTGGTGAATAGAGATTTTTATTTTAGGATGTAAAAGAGCTAATGAGGGCACATGTGATGACACAAATGATGAGGAAAATGTTAAAATCGTATTCAAATGAGGGGAATGTGGGAGTGTAAAAGGAAGTGAATATTGGGTTGCACATGTGGGCATAGTAAATAACACACATGCAGAGCATGTTCTACTGAAAATATTGGGCAAAGAGGTCAAATCCTGGGCATATGGTATGCAAGTGAGGGATATGGTGTGAAATGGAGGGGTATTGGGATGTACACGATAGAGGAGGGGCCAGTGATGGTGAAAACTAGTATTATACTTGCTAAACTCCTTTCAGTTAGGGTTTTGGGAATGGTCATCTTACTAGTGGTGATAAATGTATTATTGAACAAGGTGTATTCTGTTTTATCAGGCGTGGAATATGATGTCCGATTATTGATACACTTTTATGATCCTCAATATATAGAGTGCAATTGTAGCTGGGTTTATGCATAAGAAGTAAGCATGTGTGGGTTGAATGCAGGAGAAGCAAACCTTGACAAAGCCAACAGTTTTTTTCTTTTGTGTAGGCACTGGAGATCCATTTGACAGGCCCTCTGGTACTTTCTATATTTGCCAGCTGTCTCCAAATTATGACCAAGTATCAGAATTCCATCATTGGCTGTGCTGTCAGGAAATGCTCAGGTACTTTAATATTGCAGGCATTTCTATTCTATTCCATTACATCTCACTAATAGTCCAGCTACCGTTATCATCACTGTATGATACTATGAAGCTGCCCCATGCCGCCCACCCGTTGTGTTATGGAGGGAACCCTCCCTACACTGCTCCAGGACCTCCATATGAAGTGGGTGGTGGGACCCAACCCCTTGAGGTACCCTCACACATGCACCAGGGTCCTGACAGGGGACTTCACTACATGCCATACCAGTTTTTGTAGACACCTTAAGAAATGGGTGTTTCCTGAGTGAACAACCCTCTTAATAGCTTTATGAGAGTCTACAGGTGCCCACACTGCCCTTAGAAGTAGTCCTTTTAGAGTAGGGTACAGTGCTTTAAATCTCCATCAATGTAACTGTAGAGGACAGTGCTAGGTGACCTCTTTGGCGTATCTGAGCACTGTATAAACATTAGATCAACCAAGAAGCACCCTTTAACTATGAGTTTATTTGGGCTTCAAAATTCACACTTCCCACTAGCTATTATCTAATGGTAATTTGCTAGTGCTGAGTAAGAAATGGTGTGTGGGTATGTGTGGGGGCGAGTGGCTTTTTATGCCTTGCTAGTAACTTGCAATTTGAAGTTCTTTCCCTTGGTTTATTAATACAATAATCTTCATCCGGGTGAGGGAAAGCCATTTTTTTACCCTATGCAAAAATGCAGATGGTAAATATACATTAGTTTTCAGGTCCACTCCTTCACATAGAAAAACCTTCATGCACACAACTATCTGTAGGTGGTGCATTGATCTATTTAGCTATCTTGCTTCTTTTCCTCTGGAACCAATATCCTTACCTAACTTCATTGGAGAGCTTTGCGATGATATTGTATTGTATTTGCTTTATAAAGCCTGAAACCAAGGCTCGAAGACATCAGGCGCTAAGGAGCAGGTCTGCCGAACATCCCCTAACCATGAGATTTAAACATTAAGGAATGACTTTAAGGCCTTGAGAAAATGGAGGTGGTCAGACAGCTCTCGAAGTCGAGGTGGGAGAGTATACCACAACTTGACAGTCAAAACAGGATGGCATGGTTGGCCGTATCGAAAGCCGTGGAGAGGTCAAGTAAAATGAGAACTCTGACCTCACCACGGTACTGGAGCATGGGCATGACATCAAGAACAGAAATCATCACAGATTCCATTAATCTAAGAAGTCTAAAGCCTGCCTAGAGTTTGACTCAAGGTAACATGAAAGTTGTGAGGTACGAATGGATTGCATAAGCTTAATCAAGTATTAAACAAGCACTCAGTTAGAAATAGGGTACTGTTTCAAAGCAATCAGCTAATTTTTGGAGTCCCAAGAGCATTACATTTACATGCAGTGTAGCCCAACTGGCAATGCCAAAGCTGCCTGTCGAGGGATGTTGAAACTTCTTTACTTGTTTTCCCTTGAATTGGGAACTTCTTTTTGGTGTTGGTGGTGGTACTCCACCTTGCAGCTGTACCTTCTGTTCAGCAAACATCTCGTTCTCCCATCCTAGTTGTATTGCTCTGCATTTTGAGGGCTACTACAACCTGGATGATTATAGAGGAGTGGAGTGGGGCAGTGATGGCTTACTGGAATGCAACTGGAAGGCTTAAACCTCCTTCTTATTTGACTTTAGCATTTAAAGTACATGCTAGCTAATGTTTTCACCCACCCCCCCTTGCACCAAGTTGGCGACTATGTGCAAATGCAGTCATAACTGCCGGTGATGTCACTTCCTTTATTTGGGCACCCCCTGGGAAATTCATAAGTCGGCTCCTCTGCTCAGAGCCCATCTTAACTAGAGTCCTCTCTACTTCTCGTAAGTGTTTAAATATTCGAAGAGCATGTCCTGTGAAATTCACCAAGACTTGTGGCCCTGCATCGGCAAGTACCATTAACCAGTCAACTCGGCAGGGTGAGGTGGTTCAAAGGGGTATCTTTGAATTTGGAGTGCATTCGTATCTCAGCATACCTGAATGTGAGTTAAGAGTTGCCAACAGGCATCAAAGGATTATATGTGATTCCATCGCTGGTAATAAACATCGAGGGGTTACCAATATTTGTTTTAACCCACTAAACATCCTTCCCAACATATTTTAGAATGGTTGCAATTATATAAACAAACTCCAGTCCTAAAATATTTGGGGAAACTGTTGGATAGTGGCTTAAAAATTATTGTTTTCCCATCGATGTTTATTTCTAGCGATGAAATCACTGGGTACCCCCTGGAGGAGTGCACCTATGGTCTTTGCCTAGATCACATACCGGAGGACTGTTTACTTCATACAACACAGAAGGACTGGTGCAGGAGACTCCGGTCTCTTAGTGAAAGGGCAGTAGTTTTCTCTAGGGATTAGTCATTTGGAACAGTTCCTGCTACCTGGGCAAGAGCTGACCCAACACTGTCAGGCTCCATCGGAAAGTGGGCCCAAACAGCAGACAGAGGGAAGGGGGAGATTAAAGGCAGAGATATACATCAGTTCCTTCAAAGCTTCAATATGAAACACCCTAGAAACATACACTGCAGGTAGTGGTTTAAGTGTGCAAAACAGGATCCATCACTGATGAAGAGAAGTCACAGATGCAGAATCAGTCCATGAGCAGTCAACGACTGTCCACGGTTTGTTGATCAGAGCAACCACTGCCACACGGCCTGTCATTGAGGGCCCCTCAATAGCAGGGCCTTCAATGTCCATGAACGCCCAGTTTACAACCATATCCTCATCAGTGGCAAAGAAGGCCCTATTAACACACCATTGACGGGACTGCAAGAAAGGAGGTATGAACTAGTTTTTTGACTACAGGTTTGTCAACAGAGCACAAACATCACTGACCACAGGGTTCAGCCTGCTGCACCAACCACAGCAGAAGTCTCCATCAGTACTCACACGTGTGCAGATCTGTAAGTCATAAAGAGGAAGCCAGCTAGACCCTAGAGGAAATTGGCGGGCATTGCCTCAGATTCAGTTAATCAAGGTCCTCTGAATGTACCTCAGGGTCTTGCCAGGTGGTACTTTTCTCTGACGAGGATCAATTTTGAGAAACGCAAACCTTAGTGACCGACTATGGCTGTGAATAATTCAAAAAGGCATAGTGCCTCCAACTTAACTAAATTTGGGGGTAGACTCGTCATCGGATTAACTAAATTCTTTTATTGTGATGCAGCCAAATCAAATCAGACTGGTTTGGTCCAGCCGCTAGCCGATGCGCCTCCCAGAAAGTGGATAGAGCAGGATTCCTTGGGCATGTCCTTCCCTCCGAGACCCGTTACTGAGATATACTCTTTGAGGATAACATCACTATGAATGATGAAAGGGGTCTAAAAGTCCCAGTAGACCCTGGTATTACTAGAGTTTAACCACAGAGAAGACTTACACTGCAAGTTAAATCAAGCCATGGAGCAAAATTAAATCAGAAGCATTGAGTAAACTCCCACCACGAAATTAGGATTAAACAACCAGTTTTCAACAGCTGCAAGCTACAGGGAAGAAGTGAACCATAAGTGTGCAATGGTCTCAGAACAAAGAAGGGAATTAAACTGTAAATATACAGGGAAACCCGCTTACATTCAGGTCAAAAATAAAAATAGAGCGTGGACTAGAGAACTGCGGTGTCCAGTGGGAAGGCAGACACCACTCAATGAGAGAATTCCGACCACCACAGAACACCTCAGAGCCGTGTACATGCTCACAAGTAGTTTCAAGATGGCAGTTTGGTCTGGCACATACTTTAAGCCTTAGAGCCAGCATTAATCAGTAGTCATACAAATTAACTATTGGCCAATACCAGAAGGGTAACAATATTGAGGAAGTCCTTCCATTTAAACTTTGTGGAAGACCAAGCTAATCAAAAGACCTGAAATGGCCCCATCACTAATGGAGATACATTCCGTCTCCTTGCTCGTACTCACCGGGTTAGGACGAAATTACCTAACCCGAAATGACCGACCTCACCAAAAGACCTAAAACACACACCACAAAATGTTCTAACTACCACAAGTTCGAACTTTTCGTGGTATGTGTTTAGGTGTTTTGGCGGGGTCGGTCTGAATTTTTTATTTTTAAGGCTGGGGGGTGGTTGGGGGGGTGTCCCCCGCAACACCCCGCTTACTACAGTGAGCAGAGGTTGCGGGGGACACCCCCCGCTCTACCAACAGAACCAAAAAATAAATAAATTTAAAAATTAAAAACGGGGGCTGCAGGAGTGTCCCCCGCAACATCCCGCTCACTATACTACAGAGTATAGTGAGCGGGGTTTGCAGGGGAAATCCCTGCATTTTCGCATTGGGAAATGTATGAACATTTTGTATTAGTGCATTTACCATGCGAACATTTCTCATGCAAACATTTCCCATCCGGACAAATCACGTAGATCCGTGCTCACCCTACCTCCTCCCCAGTGGATCCCATACCATCAGCACTTATTCCTAAAGTGTATCCTCTACTTGTTCCCTCTCTCACAATTCTGCCTATCCTCTTCTGTTTTTCCATCTTCATTTAAGCAAACCACAGCAGCGAGGGGAAAAACAGGACGCAAGCAGACCAGCCAAGTAGGCCTCCTCAGGATTCACTGTCCAAAAAGGAGGATTGTGGGTAGGTTGTGCTTCTTATATTTCCCAGTGCCAAACAGGTGAGGTATCGAAACAAAAGAAAAATATGTTATTGAAGGGGTTGTGGACTGTCGGTAGAGCACCTCATGGAGTAAGTACTGGGTCGAGGAAAAGGGATGTATTGGTAAGAAGATAGATTTTGTAAACTTCCTCACTACCAATGACATCATTTTCACTTTCACTGCTGATTGCCTTATTTTACACTGACTGCTGACAACATTGTCTGACCCCATTTAAAGAACATGGATATTCATATATATATATATAACTCAGACCCCTCCCATATAAAGGCCCAGATTTTAGATTGGCTTACCATCAGGAATATGAAGGTGACTACCGTGCAAAAAACAACATGCACACGGTTGGACCACTTTTTTGTTACATGTAGGTTGCAGTTACCAGCACCTCTGCAGTATAGCCACGGTATTAAGTTCGTAGTAAGAATTTTCTGAAAATAAAGCACTCTGAAATGGCTAGCTGTCGTAAGGAATTTATGGTTATAGCAATACATCAGGATTCTCCTGAGTACTTAGTGGAGAAATATACAACACATGTGGAAGGTTTTCTGGACAGAACCGTCCCTTCTAAATTAAAAACAGAAAGAGAACGCCCTAATCATCAAAGCTGGTTTTCCCACAACCTAATACTGCTCAAGCAGACCACGAGACAGGCTGAGGGTATTTGGGTCAAAAAGAAAATAGAGAAAAATAAAGAAGCTTGGAAAGTAATTGAGCAAGAATATAAAACAAAATGTATGGAGACAAAGAAGAACTCCTATAATAAGCAAATAAGATGGGCAGAAAATGAAACTAAGACTTTGTTCCAAATATTAAAAAACTGGGAGAAGCCCAGTGCGCTGGACAGATCATGTGTGCCAGATAAAGATGATTGTATTAAAGTGCAGAAAGCCTTTGCAGAGAAAATTACTCTGTCACGTAATAAAATTAGCCAAGATCGCAATAGATCAGGCCCCCGAGAATTACAAGATACTGACGGGACTGATCCCAACTATTGACGGGATACTGTCAGGAACCCCAAGTTTTATTTAATTTCAGCCCTGTGTCCGATCTGGACTTGGAAAACTTTCTCAGGGACATGCATCCAACTAGTTGCCCAGAAGATTTCTTACCCTCTAAAATCATTTTGGAGAACAGGAACATTTTTGCTCCCTTCCTCAGAAGATTCACAAATGCGTATTTTGTGCAAGGATTTATTCCAGGGGTAATTAAATAAGTGGTGGTAACCCCTTTAGTTAAAAAAGCAGGACTGGATCCTAAGAAACCTAGCAATCGTGGGCCCATAACAAATACCCCATTTTTGCTCAAAGTAATAGATAAAATGGTTCCAATTCAGTTACATCACATGGAGGCCGCTGGAGGCCTGCATGAGAAACAGTCCTGGTTTCGAAGTAGCTATGGAACCGAGAGCGCTCTTCTGGATCTTCGTTCCCAGATGTTTTCAGCTTTAGAAAACAGCAGTGCAGAGCTGTTGATTCTCTTAGCTCTATCAGCAGCCTTTGATCTGCTTGATCACAAAAGGCTATTGAATACGTTAACAGTCACAGGTCAGTGTTTGGAGAATGTGATCAAGTGGATGGCCTCTTTTCTTTGTGGTAGGAAATCTAGAGTTTGCTGGAGAGATTCTGCATCAGACTGAACCCATATTTTATACAGGGTCCCACAAGGTGCTTGCCTGTCCCTGTCATTGTTCAACATTTATATAAAATCTTTGTGTTGAAATGGAGAAGCTCGGCCTACAGTTCACGAACTATGCCAATGTTAATCATGAAATAGATCAGGGAAAGCTGAACCAAGCATACAGGATCATAAACGACTCGATGTCCACGAATTGGCTGTGCGTAAACTCTTCTACAACTGAGTTGTTGGTTTATGGGTCTAAGCACGCAAGGGAATTGCTGAGACATGCATATAAAAGCTTTGATAATGTGGGATGTAGTATCCCTGTTCAGGATAAGGTAAAAACACTTGGTACATACATTGAAGCGCTGCTAAATGCAGATGCCCATGTACATTATGTAGTTAAGAACTCCAATTACTAATGGAGGGTTTTGAGGAAGATCAGCCCTTTAGTCCCTTTATCTTACCTAGACTCGATTATTCTTACTCCCTTTTGGTTGCGGCAAGTAAGGAGTTTCTAGGAAGACGGCAGAGGATCCAGAACTAGGTAGTACGTGTGGTTTGGAATATTTCAATGAGAGAGCCGATAACAAAGGCTTGGAAAGTGCTACATAGGCTCCCCATCACAGCAAGAGAACTATTTAAGATTCCTACCATGGGCCATAAGTGTTTGTTTGGAAATGCCCCTTCGTATTTGAAGGAAAGATTGGAAATGTATAAACCTGGCCGTAACTTACGCTCTTGTGATGCACATTGTCTCACCATACCACGGTTTAAGAGAGTCAGAGGAAATAGTTGTTCTTTTCCTGTGCTGATTGCACAGGCATGGAACAAACTTCCCAGCAATATGTAAAAGGACAAGGACCATCTCAACTCTAGGAAAGGTTCAAAAGCTCTTTTATTCACTTAGAACCAGCCACGCCTCTCTTAGTCCTTTTCTTGTTGATTGCTTAAGTCCTCCGTGTGTGTGTGTGTGTGTAGCACCCTGATGCCCATGGGCTTTGGCGCTCAACAAATAATTGTGACAGAACATTCACTGCTGTCTCTTTTAACATCCTTAGTGCACATGATTTCAGTGTATTCTGCCACACTGCTGACAAAAGTATACACTGCTGTCCTCCCAGTGACTGCACTTATTGCTGATATCCTTGTACAGGCCTCAGTACTGAGGATGTTGACTCACTGCCGATTACATATGTTTTTATTGACAATCGTATCCCTCCACAAACTCTTACTGATCACATCATTATTTTAGAGACTTTGGTCGTCATTTTATAGAAATGGGTACGTTGCGTGGCAGGGACCTGTTAGGTTTTGGACCTACGTGGAAAAGGGTCCCCTGCATGCAGTCTTCACCCTTTGCACTGCGAACGGGCTTACAAGTCAACCGTCTGGATAATATAGAAATACACGTGCCAAGATAGTTGTGCATGCATTTATGTTGTGATAGTAAAATGCTATGTGTTTATACTGAATATTAATATTTGGTAAAAAAAGCTTAGATGGTGTATTGCCACCTCTTACCCTTGTTTATCATGAGTGTCTTCCAGTCACAGTATTATACTGTACATGTCATGGGTTAAATCCCTCCCATGTTTGTTTGTTTGTTTGTTTATTTGGTATAGCGCAGAACCAAACCCGAAGGGGTAGCTGGGCGCAAACAGTACAAGATTGCTTAAGAACTTAGTTACAGGAGAAATACACGTTATGCAGTTCGCAATTAAATCAAGAAAAGTGCAGTTTATACAGTTCACGTTAGATCAACGAAATAAAGAAATGCGGAACTACGGTTCAGTCTAGTTGATCGGATGTCATTCAGCTGGTTGCAGGCATCTAGTGTCTATGTGGGAGGGGGAGGTCGAGCTAAGTGTCATTGGCACGGATCCAAGTGAGGACTTTTCACCTGAAACTAGAGTAAGGTTGGTCCATTCTGAGATCCAAGGGGAGTTTGTTCCAAGTTTGCGCAGCTATGATTGGGAAACTAGAGCCGGCGGCTGTACTCTTTTTGAATCTAGGCACCACTAAGGTGAAGGCGTTGGTCAGTCTAGTGGGACGGTTAGAGGTTCTCTTGTGGATTCTGTTGGCCAGATAAGGGGGGGCAATGTTGTTGAGACATTTGGATGTGAGGGAGAGTATTTTGAAGGTGATCCTGTCTTTGATTTTTAGCCAATGGATATTTTTCCTAAAGGTGGAGATGTGGGCTCTGTTAGGAATATTTAAAGCTACTCTGATAGCGTTATTTTGGAGAGTTTGTAGTTTGTCAAGGATATACTTGTTAGAGCCTGCATAAAGGGCATTGCAGTAATCCAGCTTGGATATGATGAGAGCATTGGCTAATGTGATGCAGCTGGTCTCAGTTAGAAAAGGTCTGCATGCTCGGATCAATTTGCAAGTATATGCCGTGGAGGATGCTAGCGAGTTCGTTTGCTTTTTGAAGGTGAGCGCTGAATCAAGATAGACCCCGAGGGTTTTGACTGCAGGCATCACTTTAATGACGTTATTGTCAATGTTGAATGAGGCATAGTTGGGGTCAAGTTTTTTGATAGCCGACGCTGAGCCAGTGATTAGTAGCTCCGTCTTGTCGTCGTTCAGGCAGAGGCCATGGGATGCCATCCAAGCCTGAATGAGGAGATATATCTTATTTACTAAGTCCGTGTCTTCCAAGAAGTTACCCGAAAGGGGGATTAGAATCTGAGTGTCATCTGCGTAATTAGTGTAGACAACACCCAGTCTGTCCAACTTATCAAACAGGGGCTTAGTAAAGATGTTATACATCGTCGGAGAAACACATGATCCTTGGGGAACACCGCATGAAACTTGTATGGGATCAGCGGCTGCTGAGGGTGAGAAGACTCTCATTGTCCGGTTTGCAAGGAAGGATTGTACCCAGGTTATGGCATCACTTGAGAAATGAGCGGCCGAGCTTAGGTGATTGCATAAGACTGCATGATCTACCAAGTCGAAGGCCGCGGATAGGTCAAGGAGGAGTAGCATCGCTGTTTTACCATTGTCCTTCAACTCGTCAATTTGGGTCTTGAGGTCAATCAAGGCTGTTTCAGTGCCATGAAGGGGACGGAAGCCAGATTGCCGTGATCCTAGTAAATTGTTAGTTTCTAAGTAGTCCTGGATTTGCAGGTATGCTACTCTGTCTATGATTTTAAGTAAGAAAGGGACAGTAGTGATGGGTCTGTAGTAAGTTGGTATAGCAGGGTCAAGTGTTTGTTTTTTTAGCAAGGGAAGCACCCAGGATTGTTTGAGGTTGTTCGGTACTAGATTAGACTTAAAGGATGCATTAATGATTTTTGAAATGAAGGGTGCAAGGTCTCGAGCTGCATCTTTTATAATTTGGGCCGGACAGCTGTCGCCTTTACAGTTGGAGGGTTTTAGAGATAGTATGATTTTTTCTGTCTCCAATATGGATATCTTTCTGAAGCTAAATAGGTGGGGGGTGTTAGATTGGTTTGGGAGGAGCTGAGGTTGCAATATGGGTTCTGTTGGCAGGAGCAAGGAGGCTTTTTTGTTAGCAATTTTAGATTGGAGCGAGCTAATTTTATCCGCCAGGGCATTTTGTATATTAGTGCACCAGGACTTGTTTTTGGGAATGTTGTCAGGTGGGGTTATGGGTGATTCCATTTCACGGAGGATGGAAAATAGCTCCTTGGTGTCTGATTTGGCTTTAGAGATTCTGTCATTGAAGGTATTTCTTTTAGTGTTTATGATTTCCTTTTTATACTGTTTGGCAAGGGTGGCTAATTTGGTTTTGTTCTCCTCGGTGGGTGAGTGTTGCCAGATAGACTGCAACTTTCTTTTTTGGATTCTAAGGTCTTTCAGGTGTGGCGTGAACCAGTTGTTAAGGTGACAGAGTTGTTTGATTTTACGCAGCTTGGTGGGGGCAATCGAGTCAAGTGCCTTGAGCATAGAGCTGTTGTAAGCTTCTACCAGCGACGTAGGGTCTGTAATGTTGTCTAAGTTATTAAGAGTAGGGAGAAGGTAGGGTAGGAGTTGTTCTGATGTGATGTCTTTTTTACTTCTGGTGGGAAGTGGCGGGGCCATGAGTATAGGTTTGGGCCGGATAAGGTCTAGTGAGGCATTGAATACAATTAAGTGGTGGTCAGTCCAGGATTGTGGTATTATGTTGCTAATACTGATGTTACAGTTCCGATCAGCAACCCAGTCTAAGGTTCTGCCTTTGGCATGAGTAGGAGAGGAGACTTTTTGAGATAGGGCGTAGTCATTCAGGAGTGAGGCGACAGATAGGGCATGTTTGTCGTTGCTGTCATTAAAGCCCAGGTTAAAGTCTCCCAGTAATAGTATTTGAGCGTGGTCTTTAGTATTGTTGGTTATAATGCTGGTTATGTCGTCTTCAAAGGTTCCCAGTGGTCCAGGTGGTCTGTAGATAACATGCAAGGTGAGAGTCCGGTTACAAGAGAGGTGCAATTTGGCAGTAAGGAGTTCACAAGATGAGAATATCAGGGTAGTAGCTAGTTTGATAGGTAAGGTAGCTTTGTGAATGATGGCTAGGCCGCCACCTTTAGTGTTAGGTCTATCGACTCTTAGTAGTTGGTAGCCGTCAGGTATAGCTAGCATGATGGCAGGGCCAGCTGCATCATGGAGCCATGTTTCGGTTATGACTAGTAGGTCTAAGTTTTCATTGGTTAAGGTGTCCGAGATCTCGGTAGCATGGGCGACCATGGATCTTGCATTAATGAGAGATCCAATTATTGATAGGGTACTATTTGGTTGAGTCGAGGAGGGTTGTTTATTTTTGGTAGGGGCATCTCTTTGTATCGGTGGCTGATTAGTAGTTGTAGGAGCAGGGCGAGGGGTGGTGGGTTTGGGGTATTGCGATGATATATGATATGACGATAACCATTGTTAATATTGATTGAGGTATTGGCCTGCTTGCACGTTTCACTATCATAATCCAACAATGGTTATTGTCATATCATAGGAGGGATTTAACCCATGACATGTACAGTATAATACTGTGACTTGAAGACACTCATGATAAACAAGGGTAAGAGGTGGCAATACACCATCTAAGTTTTTTTTTTTTAACCAAATATTAATATTAAGCATAAACGCCTCGCATTTAACTATCACAACATAAATGCACGCACAACTATCTTGGCACGTGTATTTCTATATTATCCAGACAATTGAATGATTCACGACGAGCATGTTTCCCTTTTTACAGAAAAGGGTTTTCTGGGATAAATAGTATTGAATCCGAAATTCGATATGACGAAAATTGACACTGTGGTTTAAAACAACAGAATGAGATATATATGTGGAGATATAATGTTACATCAGACTCGTACCATTTTTGTTTTCTTTTCTCGTTTTTTTGCATTTTCTTTTCTCTTCACCGTGTTGTTTCTCCCACCAATCCTAATCATCCTGCCTGACCCCCCTCCCTCATCTCTGTGGGTTCTTACTCAACAAAAAATGAAACATTATGTTTTTGACTATTCAAACATGTGATAACGGATTCAAAACACAACCACTGGGTTGATAACTTGTTTGTGATTTTTGTTATGTGATTTGTGAACATAACTGTGTGATTATATTTGATGACTAAAATTGATTTATGATGTGCTAAATTGATCTCTGGAACATATACCATCATTTATTTTATTGTTTATCATCTTTTGTTTTTTATTTCCTATATTATGTATTGCATTCATCATTTCAATATATTCAAGCTATTGCCCTACTGCCGAAACACGTGTTATCACAGAGGGCCAACACAATGTATGACTGCTTCTCAAATAAACTTTGAGCAAGCTTCAACCATTTCTCAGTGCAACAGAGCTCATTTGTGGTGCACACAAACATGTGAAGAAAACGGATTTCTAATTTGTAAATAAAGACGCCCCGGTCAAGTGTCCCAGCGGTATATAGTCCATTGTCCAATGTAGGAATTAGCATCGGGATTGCCCTTCCATACTGTTACAATTTGCTATGATTTGTAACAGTATGTGTTTACACTTGACAAAAAGTATTTTAGGTGCTCACTTTTTTCCGCATACTACTGTACAGCTAATTTAGCATTCAAACTAATAGGCATTTGCTGTTACATGAAAGCCTGTTCTCACTGGTAAAGTCCTTCGCTTGCAGACTCAGTTGCACGACCTTGCGATGTTTGGAAAACACTTAAGATGCCTATTACTAGGACAAGTCCAATTGTTTCACATATTTACAGTTCATTACTATACAGTGTACATTATGTGGTGTTGTGCCACCATTCTAATAATTTCATAAATAGCAATGCCCTGTATTAATGCACAGTTCTGTAATCCTATTTACATTCTCCATTATGGTGCATTATACAATCTATAGGTTGTGCAAAAATACCATACATTTTCCAAGTACCAGAATGCAATGATGAGTGATCCTGTTGACATTCCAGGTGCTAAATATAGAATAGTTTCCAAATCATATTTTGCATTCTAAATAAAACACTTTCAGAGAGTTACTAACAGAAAGTTTGAGAAGCACATTCATCTGATGCTCCGAGTTCAGACCTTCTATTGTGCTTCTCATTCTACATATGCATTTGGCCTCCATTTGTCTCAAGGTGAGTTTCAAGTCCTCACCCCATTTGCCACATTTGGCTTTCATAAGGCCAATTAATTTGATGTCACTTTTATTTTCCAATTGGTGGCATTTTTGCAAATGATTGGTGCGAAATACCTGAGGGTATCTCACCTAGCAAACCTCAAGAGTCCCTTATTCTGGTGGCCAAGAAAGGGAGGACCTTCTGTTATTCTGACCCAAAACGCAGCTGAGCAGGAAAAGATCACCTGGGTAGGGGAGCCCATGGTTATGCTCAGGCGAATGCCCAAAGGGAGATGCAGAATCTTGCCAGAGAAGGAGAGGATGGCGAGATATCTGAGGCTTTCATGGGCTGTATTGCATCTGCCTCCCTTCCTCTCGTTAGAACTCTCCTGCCCCGATCCAACATCCCCTCCATACGTAATCAATCCTCTGAGGTCCCAAAAATGGTTACACCCAAAAAGCATAACTCCCAGAATCATTGTTTCACCGGTCTCCATTCGAATACTCCCCATCCTTCTTCTTCCCTTCCCTCTGAGTATCATTTTCTGCATTCCAAACCTTCTTTGACATTCACTACCGTTCCCACAATCCCATCTGTTCTGTTCTACATCCTGGTAATGCTCGTCCATTTTGCAAACCTCCCCTACTCTGACGCTCCAACCTCTCCCCTTTACAATGTAAAGACTATAATTTCTGATACCCATACTTTTCCCCGATATAGAAAACCACAGACTTGTAATAACCCTTTTTACCTGACATGTGCCGACACGAAGGGTCCGGCAAAGTCAGGCAACTTACTTGAATCACGCACACCTGACAACCTTTCCTTTTCCCAACAGGGATAAAAGGTGGAGCGAGAGAGCACACCACGAGCATGGCAGACCGCATGATGAGATGGCTTCCCAAAAGTGGCAGTTCAAGAGAAGGAAAAAGGCGGCGGGAAGGGAGAGGGTGGCAAGGAAAGAAGTGACTTTGCCCTTTTCGTCTCAGACAACCAGAACCTTTGTGGAGGAGAACCTAAGACAGCGGACAATAGCACAAGTGTCTTGCAGCAGATGTCAATGTTACACAGAGCATATCAACGCTGATAGGCGGGAGTGAGGGAAACTCCTGCTACCTTGGTCCCGGCCTTGACTCCAATAAAGCAGAAAGCCAAGCGGTTCATCACAGCCGGTGAGTCGAGGGGAGGACCGATAAAAGCCAGGCTGTGTTGAATGAGGAACGCAAGTGGCAAGTGTGAACTGCATTGAACTATGAAAGAACTGTAAAAGTGTTGAGGGGAGACCAGCTGCAGAGGGAACCAGCACCATGTGGGCATCGCGCCAAGAGACTCTGGTCAATCCCCGTTTGAAGAGATCTACAGAAACCAGAAGGCCGTAGGAGAGCTGCCAGAAGAGGTCAAAGTGGTCATACTGGAGGTCTAGTAAAATCCTCGTACAATCAAAAGACTTTGATCCACAAACTTGAGAAACAGGGAAGTGAATCCTGAATGGTGAAAGTAAATGGGGAAGTGAATCCCATAAACATTACAAGTGAAAGTGAACTTGGCAAGAGTAAAACCAGAAGAGGGGTGCTAACAAGAAGGTAGCAAAGTCTAAAGTCCTGAGAAACAGTGTGTCGACAAGGCAAGGAATGTCCACTATGAACTGTTTGAAAAGTTATTGAGACGCTAAGGAGGGCATAGGAGAAGTACACTGTCCCGCTTGTCGTTTTGGATTCTGAGACCGACGGAGGGAGAAACCAAGAGACACTTGTGGTAGGCACCATGTATTTGCCCCCTGACCTGACTTTGCATCTGTTTGTTGCTGCCACCCTGCAACATGGGGTAGGCACCATGCATTTGCCCACTGAATTGACTCTGCATCTGTGTGCTGTTGCCGCCCGGTAACATGGGGTCAGGCCCAATAGATGTGATTACCATGTACCTCTCTTTTTCGCTTGACGTATGATGTATTACCTTTTGTATGTTCCATGATGTAATTCACCTCTTACGCTTCCTTTTCTGTAATCCGAAGCACTTAATGTAACCGTAATTTTAAGTTAAAAGCACCTAGATACCTCTGGGTTTTGTGTGCTATATAAGTGTCAAAATAAATAAATAAAATAAATAAATACACTATAAGACACTATAAGCCTATAAGACAGGTGAAGTACACTGTCCCGCTTGTCGAAGAAGAGTCAGCCCCCGATGAGGGGGACCCAGGTGTGAGTAGTTATCACCTCGATCAAGTAAACCAGAGAAAAGGAGGTTCACAGTAGGAAGACTTGTTGAAAGCCATAAGGAACCCGGGAGAGGGAGGCCAACAGTCGAGACAGGTCTGAGCCCGACAGAGGGAGATGCATGGGTGAACTCATCACCCAAAACCCATTAAAAAGAGGAACTTTTTTTTTGAAGGGTCAGATCCAGAAGACCCAAGGGTGAAATCTTCACCCAACGTGAACTGCAAAAAGAGCTTTTGTGTTTGTTTTGTAAAATCCTCAGGCCCTCGAAGGCAAGAGACTTTCAAGAAGAAACGAGACTTGGCCATCGACGGTCCTGATTGCTGCCATTGGAATTGTTAACTAGTGCTGGGAAAGCTCGAGTGTGTGCTGTACTCCAAGCTCCCATCTTACCCGTGCTTCAAACATGGGGAAGGAAGTTTCCAAGCTACCGCATCCTGACATATTATTTACAAACACTTCTTTATTTTCTTTAAAACTATCCCACACCCTTTTTGTCTTAGTTGTGATGTTTGGCAATATGTTTCTTAGTATAGGCCTTTATTATTTGACACTACGCCATAAGGACTGCCTTAATTTTCATTTGATGGTCAATGCTTGTTACCATCTTAGATTTAGGTTTAGAGTAGGAGTTTTCCACCCTGCATACAGTTAAATAAACACCCTTGAATTGTGATCACGTGTGTCTGTCTTATTGTTGTCACCATGAGTTCCTCACATTGGCCAAAGGTAACCTTGGATCCAGGTTTGAAAGGCTAGACTGGTGTTCCCTTATACGCACTCCAAATTGTCTAATAGTGCTGCCGACATATACTATTTTACAAATACAAATTATGGCATATACAACATATGTGGACCTGCAGTTAATGAAATCCTT
Organism: Ambystoma mexicanum; assembly: GCF_040938575.1. NCBI lineage: Eukaryota > Metazoa > Chordata > Amphibia > Caudata > Ambystomatidae > Ambystoma > Ambystoma mexicanum. The sequence continues at coordinate 228,812,111 of NC_090922.1, forward strand.
GATAAGAATTTCTCTTTCACCTCTATTGGTGTATTTAGTGGTGTACGTAGGTGCATATTAGCACATGCTACAAGTGCCACATTTGTGAAAACCTGTGGTTGTTCTCAGCCAATCACTACTGCTAGTTGCTTGAGTTTCAATAGTGTTCCGAAATGAAGGACATGGCCTGTTTCTGATAGTAGGTGCCCTGGTAAATACAAATTTGGGTTTAGTGTCAACAAATTGCATCAAATCCTATCCATACATAGCAATTACTAGTGTCTCTGAACCATCATATATAGGGTATGTACATCTCGGAAGCATTGGGTAATGATATCAATATGTTGGTTTCTTGATGGTGCCTTCTTAGCGGCTGTCTCCATCATTACACCCCGATCCATGCCTTTAACCCTGTTCTTTAATGTATTGATAGTCATTAATGAGTACCCCCTTCTCTGAAATCTTTCTGATAAGATTTCGCATTAATTATCAAACTTACATTCTTCACTAAAATTTCTGCGTGCACTATGGAATTCACCTGTTGGTATGTTATTAACTATTAAATGTAAATATGGAGATCAAGAAAATCAATGCTTGTCTTGTCACAATGGCCTATCAGTTCAATACCAAAGTCATTATTATTCAGGTATTGTACATATTCCCAGAAGCATTGTTCTGAGCCATTCCACACAATGATAATATTGTCGATATATCTTCTCTATGTAATGAGATATTTACTATGTTCCTTCTTCGTAAGAGCATGCTTTGTTTCAGACTGTCCCATGAATACATTTGCTAATGGTGGGGCATATTTGGCCCTCATCGCAACCCCCTTTGTCTGCAAATAATGTGTGTTTTCAAATACGAAAACGTTATAATTAAGAATTAACCTCAAAAAGGCTTTTATCATCGCAGCATGAGAGAAATGAGATGCTGAAAACCCCTTATAAGTATAATCTACAGCCTTAATGGCTAAGTCATGAACAATGGAGGTGTATAACGTATTCATGTCTATTGTCGCCAGTAGGTATTTCTCTTGCCATTCAATGTTTTGCAAGAACTGCAAGACCTGGGTGATATCCGGTATGTAAGAAGATAGCTTCAAAACCTGATCTTTGATAGCACTGTCTATGTATCTAGAAAGCCCCTCGGTAGCCCAACCAATGCCAGTCATGATTGGGCGTACTTACGGTACACTGTCAAATTTCTTATCGATCTTGGTAAAAAATATATGGTTGGCACGGTTGGTTCTGTTGTAACCAGAAACAATTTCTCTTCATCAATTATGAGACCTAAACCATGCCAGTGCATCACCAAACTTTGTAGCCCTTACACAACTGATTTGGTGGGATCTGATAATAATTTCGTGTAGCAACCAGGTGTTTTAAGATGTGTTGGGCCCATATTGATGTAGTCTATCCTATTCAGTAGCACTACATGTCTTCCTTTATCCGCTTCCTTAATCAATATACTGGTGTCTTTTGCTAATACTTCAAGGGCTAACCGTTCATTTTTGGTGAGATTAGGTTGGTTCCTTCTGATGAGCCTCTGGGTTTTGTCCAAATATTGATTTATATCAGTTGTCACTGCCTTATTGAAAGTTTCTATCACACTGCATGAATGTGTCGGAGATGTACATTTACCGATTTCTTGCATACTCAAGTTTCTAGGATGCACTGCTAAATCTTTGCAGATGTCTTTTCTATTAGTGTTGCTGTCAAGCAACATCAGGAGGTGGGTGTCAACTATCGTATATTCACTAAGTGGTTTAGGTTATTCACGAGGAACATAGGGAAACATACATTCTTCTCAAGGATTTTATTAACTGCAGGTCCAGAAATGTTGTATATGCCATAATATTTATCTGTTAAAAAGTATATATAACAGGCACTATTAGACAACTCAGAGTGTGTATAAGGGAACACCCGTCTAGCCTGGTAAATCTGGATCCAAGGTGTCCTTTGGACAATCATTGGCAAAAAGCCACCAATTGGAGAATAAAAGTGACATCAAATTCATTGGCCTTATGAAAGCCAAACATGGCAAACGGGGTGGTGACTGGAAACTCACCTTGAGACAATTGAAGGCCATATGCATCTGTAGAATGAGAAGCACAACAGAAGGTCTGAACTTGGAGCATGAGATTAATGTTTTTTCTCTAACTTTCTGTTATTAACTATCTGAGAGTGTCTTTATTTAGAATGCAAAATATGATTTGGAAACTATTCTATATTTGGCACCTGGAATATCAACAGGCTCACTCATCATTGCATTTTGTCCCTTGGAAAATGTATGGTATTTTTGCCCAACCTACAGATTGTATAATGCACGATAATGGAGAATGTTAATAGGATCACCAATACGTGCATCAATACAGGGCATTGATATTCATGAAATGATAAGAATGGTGGCACAGAATGTACACTGTATAGTAATGCGCTGCAAATATGTAAAAAAATCGGATTTGTCCTGTTAATAGGCGTTTTAAGTGTTTTCCAAACATCACAAGGTCATGCAACTGAGTCTGGATTTTACCAGAGAGAACAGACTTTCATGTAAAAGCAAATGCATTGAACCTGTAGGCCCTTTTACGTGAAATAGCGCTTTATTGATTGGATGGGGATGCAGAATTTACTCGTACACCAATAATAAGACCGACTGAGGAAGTTGGCAAAACTTTGACTGTTTTAATATCAATTGTCTAAAACAGGGAGTACAGCAGACATCAACGGACGTCTCACAGCATAATATCTCATGAGAAATCTCAAAGCATTTGATTAAAAAATCATTGACATCATACTACGTGGCAAACTAGGGAAACCTAACTAGGATTGTGGTAGGACAACAGGGAACATCAAGGTATATTTTCTATTGGGGATACCCCCCCTAGTTCAAGTCATCTACATTGTCATAAAATACACAACGTTCCATTGGTTCTCAAACTATAGGGCTCTTTGCTACGTGGCCCTCTAAAATTGATTGGCATGCTTGTACCCTTCTGCAATATTCCACTCAGTAGCAGCACGCAAGCTGATACCCCAGGTGCTGGTGGGTTGGACTTGACCATGCCTCCCCACCCAATTAGCCATCATCACTCAAGCCATCTGCCATTCGAATTGTCTTTGAACTTGGCCTTGCAAAGTATCCCTACTCCTGTGAATAGAAGGGAGTGTGAGCATGCCCTTATCTTCAAGTCTCAGTGTGGCTTGCCCACAGTCTATTTCCATCTAGACCATGTGACAGGAGACTGTGTTTGAGTTCTTTCTTCACATTTAATACTATTAAAATGAATAAAACTTGGCACTCTTGGGAGGATAGCTCAGCGGCAACCTGCTCGCCGTGGAGGCAAGATGACATAAAGCAACACAGGTTCGGTTCCCCGGTCCACGCTTAGAAACCTCTGGGTATTAAGCACGTTTAGTGCAGATATCATATCACTCAGTATTTCTGTCGCATCGTAACAGGAGCTTGTCTCGCCTCTCACGTTCATTGTATCTTTCCATGATAGATAACCAGTTTCTTGGCTGTCCCAACCCTTGACACTGGGCCAGACAAGCCTTCTTGATTCTTCCTCCACCATCAGCTGTTTTTATTCTACCTCACCACACTTTCAGCCCCTCTGTTCATGAGGTCCTAGTTTGCTTAAACACGATGTGGAACATCCAGATACTATATAATGGAGGCATCATCTGCAGCCTATTCATTACGTATAGCCAGCCTTCATGAATACTTAGTCCACTTGCATTACAGCATTTGTCAATTATAAAATGGTTTGCATTTTCTTCAGTGCTTTTTGCACGTGTAATCTTCATTCCGCATGGAAAGGGATATTCGATCCTCTACTTCATCATCAGATTCTATACGTTCTATTTGCCTTCTCTCTCTGCATCTCTTCTCAGTACACCATCTTTGCTTCATGTGACATCACCAGTCTTCTCTTTCATTCATCTTCACACATCTCTCTCAAGAGACTGTCAGCTCTTCGTGGATACACGAAGAAAGGTTTTCTCAATGGATATCTTGTCTCAAAGGCTTTTTGTGTTATGGGCATCTTTACAGGTGTTGTGCTTGTCACTATTTCCGGTTCGCAATATTTAGGCAAAATCGGAGTGGGACTTCTGCTAGATGCATTTGACTCCTCCTTTACAGCATATTAGTTTGAATGCTAAATTACCTGTACAGCAGTGTATGGACCAAGTGAGCACCTAAAATACTTTTTGGCAAGTGTAAGCACATACTGTTACAAACCATAGCAAATTGTAACAGTATGGAAGGGCAATCCCCATGCTAATTCCTACATTGGGCAACAGACTATGTAGCGCCCGGACAATTGACCGGGACGTCTTTATTTACAATTGGTGACATCACGCGCAAACATGTGTGTGCCGTCACATGCACTATCTACTTAAAACGATATGAATATGGCGCCCACGAGTAAAAAACACAGAGCGCTGTGCTGGATCAATATTAGGGACTGTAAATCACTAAATAGGTAAGAGATATCGCCTCTTTGAAAATAGTATACAGACTTAGCAATGGCGATTAACATTTGTCCTTAACATGGGGGCAATAACATTAGGAATCATGAAGGATAGGTTAATAACAGTGGACTTTAGTAGCTAATACCAAATATAATCACTACTCGCTTTTGGGGACAAGTTATGTTATAATGCCAATGGCATAGGTGAACACCAGCTAACTTATGCTATGCTCCCCCCAGTAATTTGGATGGGATTTTAGTTTTAGTTTAATCAAATAATTTGAAGTAACCTAACAAATGTATGACATAACTGATGTGATTAAGGAGAACATTAAGTGCTTTAGAACTGATATGATCAAGGAGATCATAAAAAAACTTTTTGTATTCTCAGTGGGGGCTGTAACTCTACCTCCTCCTCCTCCCTTGTTTCGAGCTTGGCAAATGATTTTTACATTCGTTTTGGTCACAAAATCCCAATTCTTAGTTTTTTGTTGACTTTAGGAATAGATCACATCCTTGTGAGCCACTGCGTATTGGAAGCATAAACATCTATATCTTCCATTTCCTCTCCTGTTTGATGTCTTACACCAAACACATGGGGTAAGTCTGGAGCTTAGATTTCTACACCAGTAGTGATGGGGGTAGTTTGCACTTTGACTCAGGGATGTTTCTAACCCATAGGGTGGAATCTGTTTTGGAAAATAACATCTATTGCAGGAACTAACTGCGGGAAGCTGTTAAACGGAAGTGTCAGCGGACCCAGTAATATCATAGAGGAATTCTCCTTTTGTGCATTTAAGGTTAGTTATGTATTCAGAGTTTACTATTCCACCATATAGGGATGGATAATTCCCGTTTGATCACCTTTGACGCTGGAGCATCCATGTGGTACTTCTTCATTTGGATGGGCTTTTAGTTTTAGTTTAATCAAATAATTTGAAGTAACCTAACAAATGTATGACATAACTGATGTGATTAAGGAGAAAATTAAGCGCTTTAGAACTGATATGATCAAGGAGAAAACTAAGTGCTTTAGAAATACCCTTTAGAAGGGCTGAGTTGTGGCGTGCATTCTGTCGTTGACTTGACTTGACTATAAGAACTTTTGGACACCAATCTATGATGGTTGCACTCTTATCTGGGAGACCCACACGGTATATATTTTATAGACACTCATCTTAAGTAGAAACAGCAGCGGCAGCAGGCTGCTACTCATGTGTACATATATTGGTTGTATATTTGTTTTTTTAAAAAAACTGATTATAGCATCTTGTCATCTTAATATAGGAGACTTATGAATGTATGTTTCCTATTTTCTTTAGAATGTAAAATTGTGTATCTCCTGATGAAGACGTTATTAAAATAAAATATCACGTCGAAACCGGTAGAGAATCCTGAGATGAGGCCGTGGTTGAAGATTCTGGCGACCCATCTCAATCATCTGACCACTTTTATCATCTATTGTGGCCAAACATTCTTTCTATAAATAACTCTATGAATGAATTATATGTCATGTTTTTTTATGGATTTCAGAGATTGTGTAATTTTTGTAGTTTTGTACAAATTGGATGGTTGACGGTTGTATGTGGATGAAGGAGTGTACAATTGAATAGGATGTTTTTTACAATTGTATAGATGTGTTCTTAAAGTTTTTTCCTGCTATGTGAATTGTTGCCATTTAGTGCAGATTAAAATCATGATTTGAATCATTTATTTAAATTGTATCAGGTTTAATAAATTTCCCTGATTCCTATTTGAAAATTGTTTCCTTTGGATGTTCTTTCTGCGATCTACTGTTATAGTAATACCCTCATCCAGAGTGTGGGGTCTCCTGTGTCCTTCAGAGAACATATATGTTCCCCCAGTGACCACACCGACCTGGAGGGAGAAATTACCCACCAGAGATACAGTAATAGCAGTATATAACCAGACTATAGCAGGGGTAAGTCCGCTTTACAATACTTTACTACCATATAAGAGACAAGCGCTGGACAAATGGACTGGATTTGTCGTGGCCTTACCGTGTACAATATATTGTTACAGCTCAGAACTAAATGAGAACTAGTTTGAACATTCATGCAATTTATAGGAAACGATAGACGCACTAACATTGGGTACGTGTTTTTAGACCAAACCTCTTACTCCTGGGGGGAGGGGTGTTAACTCTACATAGCTGCTAACTATAACTCATACGTTTCTACTTCACATTTCACAGTGTCCTTAGAACCAATTACTGGTGATTGGTTTGGACCCGACTCGCTATAGAAAGATGGATGGGGTCACTAATTTGAGTGGAATGTAACCCCTAAATAATCCCAGCTGGGGAAACAAAACACTAACACAGCATCAACAGCTTGAAGGTTGAGTGTGACACCTGCATGGGTCTGATAAGTATGCACATAGATGTACTCGTACAATGAACAGCTTGGGCTCTTACTTATTTGTGACTTGAGTATTTTGGGTGCTACACAGAATCCACGCTTTGCATGTTGTGAAATAGGCAACAATCAGATTATATTACAAGGTATCTGTAGTACAACCAGTAAGATGTAGTTGAAGTTGATGTCTTTTGTAAATATAGTTATTTTTTTTTTGTTCTTTTCTTTCTGCCAATCTCCCTAACCTGATATTGGTATGTATACACCAAATTTTGCAATGAATTTTATTTTACTGTGATATGTTTGATACTAATACCAGCCTTGAGAAATACCAGAGGTTGAAACAAGTGTTGGCTGAACTGCTTATATTCTAATTAAATACTAGCTTTTGAAGACTAATCAACTCCTTTGCATTAATTGTATCAATCTAATGTGTATGGTGTTATTACTCTAATGCATTCCCTAAACATGTGGTAAGCGTACAACACTGGTGTAACTACATAATCCATCTTTTATAATGGATTCATATGGAAATCTGCCTGCTTTTTAGCAGGTGCTGAAAACAGGCTGAATCCATATGAATCCAATGCACTAGCACCACCATGAAAACGCCAGTCTAGCGTAAATACATTCAGGTTTTGCTGCTGCAGCACAGGGAACAGGAAGAATGAGCTAGTGTTCAGTACCCCGATTATACCAGCAAAAAGGCTGAAAATGCCCTAGAGCGGTATATGAGGCATGAAACAATGCATAAACACAAACCTAAAACAACCTCAAGTTTGTCATGGCGAAGAGTAAAACTAATGCGTAAACATTTTACAGAATGCTGTAACTCCACAGCATATTTAAATTAATGTCCATGGCGGAGAGGGGGCATGGTGTGGAATATTCATTTCCACAGTCCCATTGTCTCTGCCATATAAAAAAAAAACAGCATTTACGACCGCATGGCATTTTCATGCTGTCGTAAATGCTATGAATTCTTAGGAAATCCAACAGCTTTTTGCACCAGTAAAAAGCAAGCAGATTCTCTAGGGATCCATTGTAAAAGCGGCCTTCCATGCGTAAATGACAGGAGGTGTTAACTCAATTTGCACAGCGAAGTGCAAAAAGGAGGAGTAAGGGGAATTTTGCTGGGATTTTACTCCTCCCTTTTGCACTTGCAGTGCAAATTACGAAAAGTGCCTGGAGGGGAACTCTTTGCACCTCAGTGAAAAATTAACAGGTCCGCTGTGTGCAATTTACATGGACTTGAAAAATGACTTCCAAATTGTATTTACACCTCTGATACTGTTACATGACATGTTAAAGTGTCCGCGTTGATTTATGTGGACGAAAAACGTCTGTTGGCAATCCTTATCTGTGTAACGGTTTGTATGGATGCGCAGTTTCTTTAGCTTTAAATGTAAACCTTTACAAAGGTTCACAACCTTGGAGAAGGTTTTTACAAACGCACTTGTGAAAGCATTTCAAAAACGTACAGCTGCAAAAAAGAGTTTTTTTTTTTTTTTGTATTTGTGAATGAACTGGCCAGATCACGCGTACTTATTTGTCTGCGCTTCCTGGCACTCGTCAAGGTCACAAGACTCTTGAGTGGATTGCGAACTGGTGGCGTAGTGACATATTTGGACTAACTGGGTTATTATAGCTTTTACAAGGCTGGAGGAGTTGGAATGTTCCACGAGGGTTGTTATCAAAACTTCCTGTAAATGTGACGAGCGAAAAGGAAGAAAGCTTCCAACACATCTGCCATACGTCGGACTGGTGGTGGGCGAGAGTGGCGGTTGGGGGGGCTGGGTGGGGGTTCACGGAGAATGTTCTGTTTACATCATAGCACTGTCTTCGTCCGGTCACGCTCCAGCTTCCTGGTGACGTTGGTAGATACAAACCAGAGTTGGTCCGTAGTGAATGGAAGACTGCTCCTGGAGAAATGACCAAACACAAAAGAAATGTAGTTCTTGTAGTGGTGGGGGGGTAAATGTTTTCCCCAAATTAACATGGGGGACCCCAAACATATCCCGAGAGGTTTGAGGGGAGATCCCCCATCCAAGAAATAGTTTTTTTAATAAAGGGTCGACATTTTGTATTTTACAGCTTCATTTGGGTTGGAATTTCATTTGGCCGCATGCTTGTAATTTCATCTCTGACTCCTATGGATCCTTTCCCACCAGATGACGGTGCCAGCAGAGGCTTTGCTAGGGGGTGGAGGGAGCTATAGCCCCGTATCTTTTGGATGTAGCCACGGATTGAAGCTCTGGCGTTACAACCAAAAAGGCTAGCTAGCCCGGTTCCCGACAGTCCCAAAATGAGCCTCGCCCTGGATATTTTACAGACCTAGCCACCACCCCTGGGTGCCAGCTTCCCAATGTGCCAGCAACTGTCGCGTCTGTGATGCCCTGCTTGACAGCACCCGGCAGCGGCGCAGCCAGGATTGTCTAACAAGTGGGGCCTGAAGCTAATGTAGTTGGGCTCACCGCAGTGACATTAACATCTGTAAATGGCCACACAGCGCTGCTGAGTGGGAATTTAGAGATTTTGGGTGGGTCTTGCCTGCTCAGGCCCTACCGTGTCTATGCCTCAGGCACCTGGTACTACACAAAGCTCTGTATTTTACCAGTTTATCTCTGATTTAGATGTTAGTCTTGTGTTTCTTTGCTTGATACACAGTGGCAGGCTTCATAGACATTTACTATACTTGACTATAGTTTTTCACCCACCTCCCTCGCCCGGTTGCTCTGCCCTGCAGGTAGTATGATTTACCTAGGTTCCTGATGCCCTTCTTTCAAATTAACCGGATTACCGAGATCTTTTCCAAAACTAAATGACAGAGGGAGAAAAAGCCGAAAGTAGAAATATTGAAAATAACTTTCGGACCACCCGCTCCTCCCACCCCTTTACTTACCTTCTGGCGGCACATAGCGAAGTGTGCCGCCACCTCTCGAATCCCCCTGCAACGGCGGTTCCCTTCACGGACATGGAAGGGAACCAGCGCCACAGGGTCCTTTATATTTTTTCATTAACTTTACCTGTCCCCCACTTTTAATTTTTACGGAAGCAGGGGACAACCCCACCACCCCCGAACTCACGGAACGGTGATCAAGGGTAGCGGGGAACACCCCGGATTCCCCGCTCCCCTTGACAGATATTTTTTCAGGTCGTTTTTATTTTGCATGCCAGATTCGGCATCTTCTCACTTTGTTTTTTTTTTTTAATCGTACATTTGTACGGATTTCAATTAACCAGCATTGACATGAGCTGGTCCATTCCTAATAACTACAACCCAGCTGCGCCCTAAAAACTCCTCCTCACCTGTTGACCAGCCCATTTGACCAGCGAGTGTCCACAAATCCAGGCCTCAGCCACTCCATTCCTTTCAGGTGAAACATCTGTAAATAAATAAATAAATAAATAATACCCGATCACACCCCATCCTTCCCTCCTACCCTTCCCAATCTGCACATCCTCATCAACCTCACAACTTCCTGAAATATCCCTTATAATTCTCTGCCCCCCTCCTCCTCCGCAGTTTATTGAGCTCCTTTTGTCCCATGCTCAATCTCCTTCCATCTATTCTAAAGGAATGTAGTCTGAAACCCCCCAGCAACTTCCCCCAAAACCCTGTCAACCCCTTCCGCAATATGCTCAACACCTAGTGCACTGATACACATGCCTCTCCTTCATACTGAAAACCAGAGCCACAACTGCTCCCCTTTCACAATTTGTGCCCTCCTTAACCGGACAACCCTCCCCCTTATCCAAACCAAACCCACACCTCTACCTCCTGTGGATCTCCCAATAAATATGCCCAACTCCTTCTGTGTTAATCTAACCTCCTCCCATGCCAAACTATTCATACCTTTTATTCCGCCAACTCTGACAGTCTAAAGGCGCCAAAAAACAACCGTGTAAAGCAAGTATGAAACAGTGCTGTCTCCCGCACCAACTGACATACTTCCCCCAGCAACCCCAACAAACTTGGTAATAACTCTTCTGTCAATAGCATTCTCTGCACAGCCACCTTGCCCCTTTCCCTCGACCATCTTCTTAGCCATTTCCCCTCAACTAGGCTGAAGCCACCCAACACAATTAACAATAAACGAAATTGCTACCAGCTTGCCTGCAATAGTTGTCCTGGACAACCCTCTGTCCACCAACCTCAAAACATACCTCATCGCATCATCCCTTTTCCTCTCTTCTTCCTTCCAATGCCACGCCCACATTCACAAATTCCATGATCTCTGATATTCTGTACGGGACGATGCCGACATTATTGTTTTTTTTATAATGGACATAATACTGAAGAGGTTTCTAAGCGCAGACCCAGGATTCGTTCCTGTGTTGCTCTGTGTCATCTTGCTTCCAAGATCTTGCTTCAAAGATGCACGTTGCCACTGAGCTATACTACCCGTGACATTGACTTCCCTGCCAGCTCCAGGGCCCTTACTCTCCCAGCTGCCTAATACCTTCTAGGATCTGCACTGCTCCCCTCTCCACCTGCGGAGCACAAAGTCTTCCATTGAAAATGAGGAAATACTTTTGCCGCTATCCTTGCCAGGTACATGCTTTGCTCTGAAGCCAATATTGCGATGCAGGCACCCCAACACAAACACCCAAAGTTCCATCCTCTTTGCCGTGGATGCCTCCAACAACAATTGCACACATCTCTACCTTATCCTGCGGTAGCCTGGAGCACATTGCCACTGAGTCCAATTACTGTCACCGGCCCCTTAGTCTTCTCCAGTGCCAACGGAACGCCCAACTCTCCCAACTTAGTAAACCCCAGCAATAAACAATTAGACCCCCCTATCTGCCCTACCCTACCCTACCCTACCCTACCCTACCCTACCCACAATTAGAAAAAACATCCAGATAATGCTGATCGTACTCTTAAACGACAATCACCATTCCAGGAATGTGCTAGAGTGCTCTAAAAGGCCTCAGGATATGGAACAGCTCATCCACAAAACATCCCCAAATTGAATGCAAGCAACCAAAAACCCTTTGGGTGCACTGGCAAGAAGCAAAAAACAGCTAATATCACATTTTGCTAGGCGTGGCCCATGTCTGCGTTTTTTTTTCCAGCCCCACCGCTTGATCCACACCAGCCCAGGTTAGTGCACACTCCTCCTCTACAATAAAATCATGAAACAACCTTAATTCTCCATCTGCTTTCTTCAGTTCTAATCCCAAAAGGTACATTATCAAATATCTCCATGGTCATTCCTTGAAGGGGCCACCCCTCTGCCACTTCCTTCTCTAACTTTACCTCAATCAATTCCAGCCTCTTCTTGGAAATCCTGAGAGTCTCAGCCCACCTTCTGACACTCAGATCTCTGTACCCTAATCTGATCCCAAAGTGAAACCATCCTCCAACATTTTTGCCAAGTCCCTATCTGGGTAAAGTTGTCACCACTTCTTTAGAGACCACAACTTAACTGGCGTATGGGCCCTTCTGCACAACCCCTCTTCTACCACACCTTTCTCTATATCCCATGCTTTTATGTCCTCGCTTTCAAAACATGCCTGAACCGGCACACCGTTCTAAAACAAGCTTCGTTTTTACAGGCCCAACATCCCAAAGCTGGCTGCCCCCTACTTGCTGCCTCCACCACTTACTGGGTAGGGTGTCGTAGAAATGGCTGACAAGACACTAGCAGACCCATTGCCATATTCCCAGCCAATGCCACTGCCATCCAATGCAACCCCAGATCGTTGTACAATTCATCCCATAATACCAGGCGTTTTCTCCCACCCTAGCCTTAAATTCCTGAGACTCCTAACCCATGCGAATACCCCAAAACTGAGGAGCAACAAATAACGTCTACGTATTTGACGCGTGCCAAACAGCTTTGGGTACTTCCCACAGTACACATTAGTGTATATAGGAAACAATGATGTCCAGTTCTCTGTAGTCACTGGTTTCCTCGGCCTCTTTGCCAACTCCCTCTTCTCTGCCTTGGACCCCGCCTTGGACTTCACCTTCCTGTGCAGTAAAAACACCCACAAATTTCACTTTGCTTCTTGCTACCCATCCCCACCTAAGTGTCCCCCAACCCCTGCCCCCTCCGCTGCCCCCTCCCCGCCCCATCCCCTTGCACACCAATCCCTTATCCCCTGGTGTCCCACCTTCCTGAACCCTCCCACTCACTGCCCTTCCCTCTTCCCACCAACTTCTTTGCCCCAATGCCCCTACCAACTGTCTTAATATCTTGCCCCATCTCACATCTTCCACCACATCTCCCCCACCGGTTTCCACAGGAAATAATGAAAAATAATTGCTGAATGGCAGAAAATGCTGAGTTTGGCACGACCAAAAAGAACTAAAAGAAATGTTTTAGAATACGGTGAGCGGGGGTGCCCCTCTCCCCTTATTAGACATTAAGTGAATTTGGGGGTGGCAGAGGTGTCCCCCGAATCCATAAAGGAAAGCGGGGGGCAAATATTTATTTTAAAAAAAGAAAAGGACCCTGCGGCGGAAGTTACGCCTCTAAGTGGGGAGGCGGAACTCACATCGCAGTGTGAGCATAGGAGCCAAGGAGCACAAGTAAGTTAAATGCCGGAGGGAAGTGTGAGAGTATTAGGAGTTGGGGGGTGAGTGGAGGGTGGATGGCAGGCAGTGGCAATGTGCGTGATTTTTTCCTTGATGATCATTTCGAATTCATAATATTCGGATTCTAAATTTTCATAATAGAAAGAATCACTTATATCCCTCTCACCACCCTGCCTGCCTGCTGTACTGTCTGTGTGTAGATTACAAGCCACCACTGCAACAACAGCCACGTCCAAAGCTGCCCACGTCTGTGACCACGTTTTTCAACTTTCCCCCTTTTGTTTTGCTGTGACGCCCACCACAGCCTCAGCAAGCTGACCCCACTGCGCTTGACTAATTAGTTTGCATTATAACTATAACAGAAGGCTTCCCCTGCAGACTTAACAGCCCCACCAACAATCCTTAAATTGGCAGAAACTGTGCCAAAAAACACTTCTTGAGAGTGAAACTAACTCTCACAAAGTTATTCCACAGTATTGTGATTTTTGCTATTGCTTTCCCTTTTTTGTTTTTAAACTTCTATCCTGTTGTGCTGATCCCACCATTCCCACCATTCCAGGCTGCTCACAAGGCCTGCACAAATAAATATCCACCCCTATATATGCTCGAAAGTAACATTTGTACAGCAATGACTAGGAAGTCGGGGCACCTTATAAGGAGGGCACCGGAAGCCGCCATGTTTATGTAGCCAGCCTACCCTCCTAAAGCGCGGGAAAGAATGCCCATATCAGTAGACACTAATCAGCCATATTTTCCGGATGTGCCCTAAAGTGGAAACTTCATATTTGAAACCATTAATAGCATAGGCTGCGGCGCAACGCTCGTGAAAGACAGCACTTTCTCATATTTCTGGCATATACGTATTCCAAGGCATAACAAGCTCATAAAGCTTCTAGAAAGTGCTGGAATACAAATCAGGCAGCCGGGTACACACTCCGGCTGCCTGGAGCCCCACTACCCAAGGACACAGACACTAGTGGGAGCTGCTACTCTCCATTTTCATATCCCGAACAACACACTCCTTCCTCGGCCGAGCCCCAATTTCCACAGCCCTCCTCGAGCCAGACAGGCCCTTGCCCCTATAGATGCATTGCCCACCACATTTCCCATGCCCCCCACTGCCGAAACTCCCTTTCTGACAAGTTGGCTGCTCGACAACCCCTCTCAAATCGGGGTACCGTTCACACCAGCATCCTCAGGTCACCGCCTACATGCTCTACAACTTTTTGCTTTCGTATTTGATCCTTCACCAGACTTTGTTATAGAGCCTTGGTTCTCTCATCATTCTGGTGCTACAATAACCCAGTCTGTTCCACCTAATTACCATATTCTTCATATTATTGGTAAAAACAGAAGGTGCAGCATTTATTTTTCGTTCATCTCTCAGATTAGTCATCGTCCCCTTTCCTGAAGTTTCTGGCACCAAAACTATGGTGCCAGTAGTCTTTTTATATCTTTGGCTCCTAATCTTTGGTGCTTCTTCACCGTCCTCCTGGCAACAATGCCTCTTTTTCTGACAATCTCATGGTTACGGTTTCGCACCATCTCCTTTGATTTGAGTTTTTGACTGATTTTAACCTTGTGGGGATTGCCCTTCACTTTCCGCTGTAAATTTCCTTTTGATAAACTTGATATTTTTATTGTTCCTCTATATATTCCCAGCCCTACTCATGTGTTTCCGGTAACATTCTTGATCTCATTTTTAGTAGTCTTAGCTACTCCTTTTTTGTATTTTTCTCCTGTTTTCCTGTTCTCATTCTCCTTTTTTCATCCTTCTCATATCATTCAGAACTTTAAATAATTTTGTAGGATTTATGTTCTGTCAGTTACTTGGGATCCTGCTGCCCGGCTGATCCTTCAACATATGGACTATCATGGCCCACGTAATTACTATTCCCGCTCACATTGATTCCACTCATACTCTTCAAAAATAGCTTATTATGTGTTTTAAAGACATCTGTCACCCTGCTGCTTCTTCTCCTGTTATTTTCATACTATTGCTGTTTGTGAATAACGTTGTGATTTAATTAACGATAATGTTGGAACTGTTTGCTGTACTATTTCTAAAATCACTTTGTCTTTGCTCTCTTCTGTTCTACTTCTTTCTGCCTGTCCAACTTCATTTAATTATTTTACTTTCTCTTGATGATCTGTCTGTACGACTGACTAAACTTACGCCTGTTCCCCATGCCACAGCATTTTAAATTTTTTATTGGATATTTGTATGGCGCCTATACACTAGTATTTCCAGGCGCCACAAGACAAGATGGGTGGAGGAACAAGGGATAACAACGAAAAACAAAAGACGGTTAGAGTGGCCTTGTGACAATCCTACCGTGCAAGTGCTTGAGAAGGTGGTATGTGCAGGGGATGAGGGGGGTAGAGGGAGAAGAGCAGGAGTGTTGGGGCACCCAGGGAAGGGGCCAGGGAAGTGCAAGGGGAAAAAAGAGAGAAAGGGAGGATGAGTGCAGTGGGCAGGGTGGACAAGTTGGGCTAGTCCAGGAAAGGGAGTCAGAGGGCAAATGCTGGCAAAGGATGCACTGAGGACTGGTGTGCGATGGTCTGTCCCCTGTAACATTTCTCTTCTGCCATAAGGGAGTCATTGCTTTCTATTCTTATAAATATTCTCCTGTGTCTGGGCCAATGTCTCTAAAGTCTGCTATTATTACTCCATTGCTAAGAAAGCCATATCTGAACCCTTTTACTCCTTCTAACTACCATGTTATCTCTCTTCTACTTGCTAAATTTCCTGGGTCCATGGCCACCCATCATCTTCAGCATATGTTGAGCAGGCCTGTTTGCTTCTGCACATGCAGGACTAGTTTTGACCTGGCTGCAGCACTGAGTCCATTATTCTACCTGTTATCAATGATGTTAGGATGGTGACGGATGGCAGCGGTGTTACTGGCCTCTCCACACTTGGCCTTTCAGCTGTCTTTGACCTCGCCGACCATGGTATTCATTTTGACCACCTCTACAGTTTTGTAATTTCTATCACTGCTGTCTCTTGGTTTTCCTCCTTTCTTTCAAACCATCTAAATCTGAATCTCTCTCCCTATACTTAAAGCCTGGCCCTCTCCCTTGTGGTGTTCCCCAGGGAACGCCACCTTTCCTTCTTTTATTAAACATTCATGTTTATCCCCTTGCAGGTTTGCTCGTGCCGCTTTGCAATCAAGGCGTTCTGTTACATTCAACTAGATGAATACAAATTCTCTCTGTCTCAACTCGTACAAGACATAGGTCAATCTTTTGGGGATTGGATTCTCTTTGGTGCTCCGAGTTATGGCCTTCTACTTTAGGCGATTTATAAAAAAAGGGCGTCTGGTTAATGCCTTGCTCTACCCATGAAGGAACACTTATATCAAACACAATTGAGCAAGGTCATGTAAACCCCACCAGCAACTCAACACTAAATCATAACAGTCAGTGTACACAACAAAGTGTAAAAATATGACAGCCAC
This sequence comes from Ambystoma mexicanum, assembly GCF_040938575.1. Lineage (NCBI taxonomy): Eukaryota > Metazoa > Chordata > Amphibia > Caudata > Ambystomatidae > Ambystoma > Ambystoma mexicanum. Next base: position 228,828,959 of record NC_090922.1, read on the forward strand.
TTTAGTTGTATATAATACTGGCTACTTATGTATGTTTGAATCTGAATTAATTGAAGTCAGCATGGGATACTCAAAAGTACAAAAAACATGTAGACATAGTATACGAATTGAAAAAAACAAACACGAATCATTTATCATAACAGAGAATGACACAGCAGAATGATAAAGTAATTGTGGTGCGAAGTGTACAAGTATGTGCAAATAACAGGATAGATGTATGAAGTATTGGGTCAACACATCTGTGTTTCAACCTTGTTTATCTTGAGTAGCGGCAATTGGGTCGGCCTTCATCATGACAGAGACAACAAGTATAAGTGAGGGCTCCTATGCGTTCGTAGTCAGGTACATAAGGGCACAAGACCTGAGAGTTCACGTCTTCAGATGCAAATTGGGGGAAATTACTCCAGGAAAAATTCCAGTCAAACTTATGATGGTGTGATGTGTGATTTATTCAGCCATCAAGCGTATATTAGCCAAAAAAGCTCACAATCTTAGCTCAGGGATCCTCAGTGTGTGAACAGTGAAGACATGTTTAAGTCATGTTGTAGCCAGGTATTAAGATAAAGCAGGCGAATCCTGGTATGGTTCAACGTCACAATTCACCACAGAGCTGATGCGGCTTTCACAAAGTCATTCAGTATGGCAGGAATGCATTCCCACATTCTCTGCACTTATCCATTTTCGTCTAGAGTATTCCAACTTATTTTACCTGAGCCTTCCTTCTTCAAGCTCCCCAGAAGTCGGCTGCTCGTCTGATTGTTGGTCTCTACTCAGACTTTCCCATCTATGTGCTCACCACCACCGGATTCCTGTTTAAAGAGTACTCCTTAGAACACTTTGGTTTTGTTCCCTGCTGCCTTGCTAATGCGGGTCACACCTTTCTTCTTTCTAAGTCTGAACTCTACAGTCTTTCCAACTCTTTCCATCAGCTGTGCATGTTATCCCCCTCTCCCTCAGACCCATCCTTACCTTGTCTGGCTTTTTCTGGAATCTCAAGGCCCATATTTATTTTATTAACCATTCAATAAATTGCTTTCTCCTTGTATTACTGCTCTTTATCAGTGGCTGTGACTTTTCTTTCATTGTGGCTAGTGCATTGAAGACAGTTGTGGTGTCTTGAAATGTATATCAAATACAATTCTATTGCCTCCAAAACGTCCCATGTCACCTTGTTTGCCCTGAGAATGCCCATGTCACATCCACTGCTTTCAGAATTGCATTTTATAATGTTCTTTGCCACATAACTTCTCATTATCACTTCATTTGCCATCCAAACGACTCCTTGCCTCCAGAAATGTATGTCATGCCCATTGCACACAGAATTGTCCATGCATTGTATTGTATTGTATTTGGTTATGTCACAACAACCTTTGCCCTAGAGCCCCTTGACATGTACATTTCTATCAGTATTGGCCTGCCCTATTTTGATGGTCTTGAAACTGCCCATGTTGTGTTGATTGCCCAAGAATCTCCTTCTACTATGTCCATTGCCCCCAAACTTACCTTTGCCTTAAGAACTGTCCATATCAAGTATGTTGTCTGCATAATTGCTACTTGCTGTGTCTGTTAAGCCTAGGATCCCACATGTGAAGTCCATTGTTCCCAGAAGTGTCCCTTAGAATGTTCTTTGCCCCTTGGAATTTCCATGCTGTGTTTTTTGCCCAGCAATGCACTCACCATGCCAATTGCCCTACAACTGCCCACTTCACATCCATTGAATCAGAACTGTCATGTTACATTCACTGAACTGCCTACTCCCAGCTATGCACCTTCATGGACCCTGTACAGTCTGGCTTCAGATGCCTTCATGGAACTGAACAATCCCTCATTTCGATATGGGATAAACTCAAATCTACCACAGATTCAGAGGGCTGTGCCACACTCGTACTCCTTGACCTTCAAGCGACCTTCTACACTATCAACCACAGCATCCTCCTTGCCAGATTCCACTTCTTCAGCATAAGAGACACAGCACTAAGGTGGATCTGCTCATTCCTCGCTAACAGATACCAAATCACCCACCTCCCTCCCTTCACCTCATCTGCTGCCCCTTCAGTAATGGAGTCCCACAAGGCACCTGCCTTTCACCTCTTCTCTTCAACCTCTAAATGAGCCCTCTCTCTGCAAATATCCGCTCACACAACCTCACATGCTACAACTACGCAAACGACACTCAAATCATCTTTAAGATCCCCAAGTTTGTCTCCACCCCAACATCCTGCCTCAATGACATTGACCAGTGGATGACGACCAGCCACCTCCTCCTCAATCCTGGAAAAACAGAAATAATGCTCTGTAGAAAGATGGCTCTCTTCACCCAACCCACCCCCTGGCCGGGTTTCCTAGCCCCCCCCCCACTACATCCACCACTGTTCAAAACCTGGGATGCACCATGAACACTAGGGAAGGCATGGTGGAGGCATGGCATCACAAGTATGACACTGACACAATAGGTACAATTTGTAAACCCTTTATTGAAGTTTATAGGGTTGTAAAAACTCCTACTTTGCCCTGTAACTAAGATGGGCGTAGTCTCGACCATGAAACGATAAACAAAACAGTCCTAGTGGAGTCCATCAAATCAAAATGGCATATGCTAACAAAACCTAATGCTTGCCTGCCCTATGTAGGGAACTCATGGTGGCAACAGTAAAGACAGACACAAGTGATCACAGTTCAAGGGTGTTTATTAAACTGTAAATGCAGGGTGGAAAAATGCCTAACCTAAATCTAAGATGGGAGCAAGCTTTGACCATCAAATGAAAAATAAGGCAGTCTTTGTGGCGTCTTGTCAAAGTAAAAGGCCCATACTAAAAAAAAAACTATTGCCAAATCCTTACAACTAATTACAGAATGAGTGTGGGGTAGGGTTTTCAATAAAGAAAGAAGTGTTCACAAATAATAATGCACGTTCTGATTGCCAGGGGTCTCCCTTCCCCACGTTTTGATCATGGGACAAGGTGGATCTCCTGAGCACAGCCCCCACACAAGCTTTCCCAGTACGAGCCGACAGTTCCATTCCAGCTATCGGGTTCTTCAATGGTTAAGTCTCTTTTCATTAAAAAGTGTCTTGCCTTCGAGGGCCTGATGTATTCATTAACAAACAAACAAACAAACACACAAAGAATTCCTTTCCAAATGGACTTTGTGCGATGCCTTTTCAACCCTGGATCTCCCTCGGCCAGGCTCAGAACCAAATGACAAGCAGTGCAATTCACTTCCCCTTGTCTTTCAATACTTATATTATTCACAAATCTTAACTTTTAAAACTGTTCTTCAGGCTTCGCCCCTTTTGTCGGCTTCCCTCATTTTGTCGGCTTCCCTCTGCCGGGTTCACTCTTGCCAACTTTTATAACACACTGTTCATGCGCTAATTTCACCAAGCGGGATTCATTTCCCTTTCTTTCACAATCATCTGTCGGTCAAAGACTTTCTATGGGACAGAGGATTTTACAAGACTCCTGTATGACCACTTTGACCTCTTTTTCACCTCTTCCCAAGGCCTTCTGTTTACGGTAGTCTCTACTATCGGATAATCTTCCAGAGTTTCCTGCGTGATCACCCATGTGGTGCCGGACGCCTCAGTTGCTGGTTTTCCCCCTCTTTCATCAATAGATTCTTTAAACCTTTCAAAGCTCAAATTAGCTGTTCCCTCGACTCACAGGCTGCGTTGAACCGCTTGGCTTTCTTTCTCTTTGTAGTCAAAGTTGGTACCACAGAGACAAGCATCCCTCCCTTGCTTGGTAATCAGTGCAGGAGGGTCTTGTGTACCATTGACATCTGCTGCAACACACGCTGGCTACTGTTCACGGTCTTATGATTCCTTCTGCGGAGGTTTCACTGGCCTTGGTCGGAAAGGGCAAGTCACTTCTCCTCTAGTCTCCCTTTCGATATGTGCCGTCTTTCTCCTCCTCTTGAACTACCATGCTGAGTTAGCTTTCATGTCGTGCTGTCTGCCTTGCTTGTCTTGTGCTCCACCTTTTATCCCTGTGGGGAAGGGAAAGGGCCATTAGGTCCATGGTCAAATGACCAGAATCACAGGTGTGTGATTCTGGTCATTTGCCTGACTTTGCCTGACCCTTGTATTGAGACATGTCTAGTGTTAGTCCATTGTCTTTTGTGTTGAAGTGTTTTGTGTCGGAAAAGGGAAGGGGGTAGTGTTTTGGAATATCCTACGTGGTAGGATGGAGAAAAGGTGTTGAGAGGGGAGGACCGCATCTCACCAATCGGTGTCCCACTCCCACTCCCCAAGGATGCCCCCATTCAGATGATCCTCCCTCAATGGTTCACCCCCAGGAACTGGATCCAATAGCAATGGCCTTGTCCTGGCAACCTCTTGTACAAAAGGTGTATAAGGGAGAAATGTATGTAAAAGAAAAATCAGTGTTCAAAAGAATAAATGTGGCTGAATCAGCTCTCCTTCCCACGTTAGACCACACAGAGTAAAGTGAACCCTGTAGGCAGGATGACCCACTCTGGCTAGGGGGTTCAACACATGAGCAGTTCAAGACGTGGATCGAAGCCTGCTTGGCCTCCACAAGTGGCTCTCCCCAACCTTTCAAAAAGTTCACGTTATTCCCCCTCTGTCGGGCTCAGACATCAAAATGAAATTCGCAAAGGACCCCCACTGTCAGGCGAGTTTCAAGGGGGCTCCCTTCCCCAAGTTTATTAAACTTTCAGGTCTCCCTCAGTTGGGCTCAGACCCCTTTCGGATGTCGAAGACTTTCAAATGTGCGTGGCTTTCTTTACAGACCTCTGCAGGACCACTTCCACTAACAGTTCAAAGTTCAACTTTCACTCTCCCCTTCTCTCAGAGTTAATTTTGCTTACTCGCTTTTGCAGTTCATTCACTTTCTCGTTTTAAACAATGCACCTTTCACAGAGACTTTCGGGTGGGCTACTTCCTTTCACCGGACCACTCTGATACTCAGTACTGCTGATTTCACAGCTGTCCTTATTTCAAAAGTTCATTCACAGGTCTGTCTTTCTTCGTATCTCATCCACACGCGTGCAGCCTTCACTTGCGATATAATGTTGCCACTTTAATTTTTAACACACACTGGTCTCTCAGGTTGCTTGCAAACTCACCGGTTGTGGGCGTTTCTTTCTTGGTTTTACGATTTCCAATTCACAAAGTCAAGGTTAGTGCCACAGGCTAGGCCTTGCCTCCCCAACTCTGCTGTTCACATGAGAGGGTTGCTGGCATCCTTGAAACACAATGCAGCTTTCTGATGAGGGATCTGGCCTTCTCCCTGTGTCTTTGGCCGCGTGTCGGAGGCAACGACCTCCAGTAGGGAACTCTTGGGGTTTTCAACCCACTGATCTCATCCCTTGGTCCGTTGCTCCACTCCAGTAGGTTTGCCTTCTCCCCAGAAATGCTGCTTGGACTCGTGACCCGCCTTGCTCAGTGTGTCTGTAGGTTCTTCCTTTTACTCATGTGGGGAGAGCCAATTGGTATCAGGTGTATGCACTTGAAGTCAAGTGCCTGACGTTGCCTGACCCGAATAACGGGAAATGTCCAGTACGATGTATGTTTGTTAGTCTTGTTACTCTGTCATCCTCTTCCTCCACCCAGTGTTTGTGTAAAAAGGTGGGGAGATGGGACCTCAGAGAATCCTAAAAAAAGGATGCGTTAGATGAACAAAAAAGGGGGAATACCGCGTCTCACCATCGGCTGCCTCACCCCACACTCCGAAGACCCCTCACCCAGGTGATCCTCCCGCACTGGTCCATCCCCAGGGTCTAAATCCAAAGGCGATGGCTGTGCCCTGGCCACCTGGGCTGTGCCCTGGCCACCTGAGAGAGAGATCCCTGGGGACTAGCGGGTGAGACACCCTCTGATTTCTCACAACACTGACCTGACACTCTCACACCACATTGATACTGTCTCTATATCTTGCTACCTACACCTCTGCACTATCAGGTGCATCTTCCCTTACCTCTCCTACCCCCACAAAGTCACTGCAATCTTGTCCATTGTCCTCTACCACCTAGAATATGACAACTCCCTCTACATGGGTGCCCATGCCTATCAACTCTGAAAGCTCCAAAAGGTCCAGAACTCTGCAGCTAGGCTCCTCCTTGCCCCCAGCCCCAGAGACCACATCACCCCCACCTTCATTGTCCTCCACTGGCTCCCGGTCAGACATCGGGCTGCTTTCAAGACCATATGCATCATGCACCATTCCCTCTACAAGACAGTTCCAAAATACCTCCAACAGAAAATCACCTGCTACCAACCTAACAGAAACCTGTGCTCAAGCACTCTTCCTGGTGATCCCCATCTTCAAATCAACCAGAATTGGAGGCTCCACCTTCGCCATCCAACCCCACGCTATCTGGAATTCATTGCTGCTCAACATCCAAGTGGACCTATTGAGGACCACTTGGCATTCCAGAGGGCCCTCAAGGCATGGCCATTCCCACTTTCACCCTGACAAACCATGCCTCCAAGGCTAGCCAATGACTCTAGGCAGACCTAGACAGAAAAGAACGTCCATGCATTCATGGTGAGAATAAGCTAATAATCTCTAGCAGAAGAAAGCAGAGAGACCATGCCACAACTACGAAACCAGGAAGCCAGCAACAGTAGATGGGTAGGTATCACACTCCATGCTTATGGAAGATAGCCTACGTCAAGGCCATTCATCCGCACACACCTGCAACCATACTCTATTTCCCATGACCTATCAAACAACACCTCTGCCATTAAAATGCAGTGATCCCCCAGTGCATAAATTTGGCCTAGCTGGACACATAATGAACCTACTACCCTCACATTCTCTCTTGTCAACGTCAAAGAACCCATCCACATACCAGCTCGATATGGGTGCCTAGTAGGGACCTGGCCACCCCTACCAACTTGATTTTGGATCAAATACACACTCGTATTCTAAATTCCTCTGATGAATTTCCCACACACAGACTTCGGGTATGTATCACACTCCATCACCCCACACATCTGCAACCATACTCCATTCCCAACAACATATTGCACAACACCTCTGCAATGAGAATGAAGCTCTCCCCCGCCACGTAAATTCAGTCTAGATGGACACGTAATGAATCTTTCTTTCTTTATGCTTTATTTCGACCAATAAATCATAGAAACCATACATCAGCGCAAAACATAAAATACAGTTAATTACAGTACTTTACACTCTACTTAGGGCAATATATAAATGGAGTGCATCTTTCTAGTAATTGTGCAAATGTATATTTTAAAAATGCCTCAACACATCCTGTGCAAAATAAAAACAGTTCCAGATTTAAAAAATGTGACATATCAAATCAGTCAACAGTATTCTAAAACGGTATTTGGCATAGAAAAGCCTTCACATACAAACTAACCTTACAAAAGTACAATAAATGTTAGATTAAATATATGATAGGAAAGAAATGGAAAGGAAAAGCAAAGCAGAGGAGAGCAAGCTTGGAGCCTCACACACAAAATAGTAACAGTTCCAGGTTTTACAAATGTAACACATCAGAACACTCAACAGCATTCTAAAACAGTATTTGGCATAGAAAGGCCTTCAAATGCAAAGTATCCTTAAGAAAAATTACAGTAAATGTGGGATTAAAAATATGACAGACAAGAAGTTCAGGAAAGAATACCAAATGGAGGAGAGCTAGCTCACAGCCTCAGAAGCACACAATGCCTGAGCAAAAAAGTGCCCATTTTTACCATAGACCTAATGGTTAACAATGCACACTACTTCCGGTATCAATAGATGTCCGGGCTTTCACTCTGTGCAGCCAAGCACTGTGGATAAAGCGGCCAACCGCAAACACTACCTGCTGCTCTAAAGAGCTTTTACAAAATGTCACAGCAACTGCAGTTGATCAGAGACCATTGACTCTGACGACTGATCTTAGGTGCCAGGCTCTTAATGAGTGCAACGCTTCACAGATCAATAGAAAATGGGTAACAGTTTTCTTGTCAGCCCTGCATAAAGGGCAGGCACCTGACCCATTAGGTCTCCATGATTTGGTGAAAGAGACTAACGGGAGTGCCCGCATCCTGAAACGGACATACAAGGATCTCCCGTGCGGTGGAGTATTAACATCAAGATAACATTCACTGCCAAACCCTTCTCTTTAGCCTCCTCTACCAGATTCTCCCTGTTTTTAGCAGTTGCTGCTCTCTTTATCCTTAGTAAGGCTGATTTATCAACATTCTGTGGGTTGTCCGACAGCTCACCCTCATTTAATGCAATCAGCACTTCTTTTATATGGGCGGCCCACAATATGCTTTTACTGCCTTCCAAATTTAAAAGGTGTCTTCGCACATCCCGGTACTTTACTCGCTGTGCACAATAGCCTAACCTAGGACATTATTCTCACTGATGTACCTGACGTTACTTGGTCCTAAAACCATACGTGATTGTTACCTGTTCTTTGGTTCCCTCTCTTGGAACACTTGATTTCCTCCAAAACACCCTTTCACAGACTGGTTGACCCCTGTTTAATGTTTGATGTATGCTAGTCGTGGTAGTCAAATTAACCTCTTCTTCAGATTCTACCTCTGAGTTGCCTGGAGTTGAAGCGGGCGTGCTGGTCCTGGATGATGTTTCATAATTATCATTGTATCGTGATTGAAAAGTATAGACCCTGTCGTCCCTATAGTGTCTGTCATCCTGAAAATATTTGCAAAATGTACGCAACTTGATTTCATCCTGATAATCCTTCAGAACTGAGTACATATTGGTATAGTTTTTCTGTTTGGTGCTTTCTAAACTATTCATATTTACAATTTCCTGCTTGATTTTGTCAATTTTTGTGAGAGTTCTCACACAAGAGATTCCAGGAAAGAGGCTATTCACAAGAGTGCGTCAAAAAAGCACAAAATAAAATTAAAGTGATCGACAGGAAGACGATGTTGAATCCTACAAAGGAAGATTTGAATACCTGAAATCAAAATGTGAATTTTATCACTCAATATTCTAGCAATTCTGAGGCCCTGTACAAAATTGTTCACAAACAGTAGTATATATTGATAATGGACCCAGATGTAATGAACTACATAGGTACCAAACCTAAATTTATACACGCAAGAACTCCCACTTTCAAGAATATTGTGAGCCCTTCGTTCTTAAGACCGTAATTGAATGGCAGGACATGGTGTGATTGGCTGAGACAACTGAAGCAAGTATTCCATAAGTGCTGCACTTGCAGCATGTGTAGATGTTATCTGTGTTCGTCCCAGGTGTCCATGTATGTGCGCCCCGAGACTTTGCAAGTTACCGGCGTAATAGAAATGTTTAAATAAAAATACATAAATACATTCAGAATGTGTAATCTTTAATTGTCATTATGGTTTGACAATCAAAATTCATGATTTATTAATTGGCGAACCAGATATGTTGTGCGTGCAATTATTTTTATCTATAAAAGATTTTACGTAGGTAGCACCATACGTGAATTACGTATCCGAATTGGAGAAAATGTATCCAGTCTGGGTAATCAATATAAGAGACTACCACTAGCTGGTCACTGGCGGGAATCACAGGAGGGAGAACAAATGGATATTAGATTCATTGGGCTGCAGAAAGTGAGATGTGGTAGTCGAGGAGGTGACCGAAAATTGCTCTTGAGACAAATGGAATCTAGGATGATTTGCAGATTGAGATGTACAACCGTTGGCCTCATCCAGGAACATGAGATGAATGTGTTCCTGTAAGAAAGCAATAGTTGTCAAGCTATGAAAACTAAATGTCAATTGACTTTATATTCAATAATAACAATGTGTTGTTTTGAGAAAACTATTGCCTAGATATTAACTGTACAAGTAGTGCTGTGCATTTGGACTCCAATAATATGGTCTGGCAACAGAGCGCTTAATATTGTAAAATTGTTTAATACGGATTCCCATTTAACCCTCAAAAGTGTATGATCATATACACAAGCCATGATCACAGTCAAATAACCTATACGGGCATTGTTAGAAAGACACCACCAAGTTGCAAAAGTTGGCATGACAATATACACAGGCGATGTTTACAGGCAAACAACTGATATGGGCATTGTGGGAAGGAAACCATCAAGTTGCAAATGAGATGTCTCTAATATACCTTATTACGACTCATGGGTTCTTAGATGATTCATATCAGTACATGATTTTACACCTAAATCTAACTCAAGATTCGATATTTGATCTGTAATAGTGCATGACAATACACATTAGCCATAGCAATAGGCAAATTACACACTAGCAACCTATTTTTGGCCCATTTAGGAGCATTAATAACTTTACACAGTTGTCATACAGCCCAACCCATGTAAATATGGTAAGTAAGCGGAACATGATGATGTTGCGCGTTTCGAACGTGCGATGTCATCACGCCGCCGTTTCTCAACACACAAAATGCCGGGTGTCCCTGCACGCGCAAAGCCGCCGAAACCGCAGGTGATTCCATACAGGACACTGCATCAAGGAGAAAAGGGATTTATCCCAGGCATGTAAATTACAGTTACAAGGGACAACTCAATTCCATTTTGAACACTATAATCTGTATATTTTGGTTTATTACTATTTGAGTTACGAACCACATATAACTTAAAGATGATTCCTTACATTTCAGGTAGGACACACATCCTTAATTGGACTTAAGGCAACGCTTACAGTGAATTTCAGTGATCTTGACTCAGACTACATGGGGGTGAGTTCTCACCAATGATGCACTTTTCCACCATAGATGGCTTAGCCACTAATCAATAATTATAATAATTTAGTGATGTGCAAGAGACACGTGTACAGCATAATATTTGTCACTATAGTAACGTTACAATATTATGATCTTTAGAACAAGCAGAGAGAATCAGAACTAGCCATTAAGGCAATTGCAAGAATAAGAGAGTTTCGCATTGGTGAATCATGCTTTAGTTATACACATATTTGGTAAATGGAACACTTCACCGTAAACCTAGGAGATAATATGCTGTACTTGGTACACTGAGGTCACTCAGGAACGGTTTTAAGCCCACGATGGGGTAATATAGTGATGATAGTTCCGCCATCAGCTGAATTTTACAGCTCACAACATTGAATAGTGCAGATGCACAGCTTCTCTTATTAATACTGTAATGGTAACATGGGACTCAGACAGGGTGTATGGTAACTGAGTCCCAAACAATGGGAAACATGTGACAAGAGAATGCTGACATTATATCCACTTTATTTTTAATTATTGAACATTGGACATTATGGATATGCAGATATGTGTATTTTACATTGATGTTCATATATTTATTTTGTCCTGTCACAATATGTTGACGCATAACTAATATCATCTCTTCTGCCCCTATGCATATGCTCTTTTATCCTTCTACGAACCTAATGATGCAATTATGGTATACAATATGTTGATGCATAACCAATATTATTTCTTCTGATTCCATTGATATGCTATATATCCCTCTACAAACCTAATGATGAAATGATGGTATGTAATATTCATTATTATCACTGTGCTGTATGTAACAGATATCATTTGTGCCATGTGTAAGCCTTGACGAGGACCAGTGGTCGAAACATGTGTTAGCTGTGGCTATGAACTGGCAGCGAAAAATAATTTTGACCAATTAAAATGTGTGTACTAAGAATCTGCTCACTGATGCTTGGCAAAGAAGCCCATTCTGTTGTATCATGTACAGATCAATTACAGAGAGCTAAATAGGAGAAGCGCAATCAACATGGTACAGAAGCAATAATCTACATTTTCCAAGAGGCGGGGGAAAAGCCTTACTGTACATGTGATAGAAGCTATCCAGAAATCTTTATATATATTTCCAAACTATTGATTTAATAGACAGTCAGTACCAAGCGCACTTTGACTACTTTAGGGATAGCCCCACCTGTTAGACAATACATTAAAACAAAGCAGTAATTGGGGCACAATGAAATCAAGGGCCACTTTATGTGCTATGGTCAACCAATTCTACACTGTACACAAACGTTTAGGCACTAGGATTTTGTCAAGTAACCGAGGATGGAATGTCTTGTGATGAACGTAACAGAGACAACGGCAGAAAAAAAATGCTACAACTGCAACTTGCGGAAAAGAAAAATACATAGGGGGTCATTCCGAGGTTGGAGGTAAGGAATTACCGGCACCGGTAAGGGTGCCGATGCCGGTAATCCCTTACCTCCGTATTCCGAGGTCCCTTTGCGGGTCCTTCCTTACCTCCTGCTTTTAGCAGGAGTTAAGTACGGGACCCGCAAAGGTACTTCGGAGGTAATTACGGTACCGTAATTTACGGTGCCGTAGTTACCTCCTTCCCCATTCCCATTGAGCCCTATGGGGCAGAAATGGGAATGGGGAAGGGCAAAAGGTGAATGGGGAATTACCGGTCCCTCCAACCCTGGAATGGACCAGTAATTACTCCAATTACTTCATTGTTAGCTCCAAACCCGGAATGAGGCCCAAAGTCCGAAATGGATGCTTATTCTACTCTAAATGCTTTTTGGATGTTTTTGTCTGCATTGTCAATTTGAGGTTTTTAAGAACAGACTAAATCAGTGCTTTACCCCCTGAAGTGTGCCTGAAATAAACATTTCATGATTCTAACAATTGTATAGAATTCCAGAAAGACAAATTATTTGTTATTCCTATTATTTCTTATTTAGGGTCACTGCTCAAAGTGTTACACTTGTGGAACCCCCTGTTTTTTTTAAGAGGCCTGAACAAAAAAGTCAGCCTCTCCAGAAACAAAGAGCCACATGGTACTGGCCACAGCCCAGGAGTTTCAATTATAAAAATAATAATAATAATTTAAACAACTTTTGTAGGGGTAGCAAGGATGACTAGATGTGGTCGTAGGTGCGACCCTGGGCAACCCCAAAATGACGTCCCTGCGTGCACTCCCTTCCCCATCATGTACACCATGGCAGAATGTGGCTAACAATAGGGCACTTTGCACAACAAAAATAAAAAATAAATGTGCAAGGAATTTCTTCTTGCTATCACCATTGCCCTTATTACTGTCCCTATGATGTCATTGTCCCAGAGGTGCCACCAGGTATGTCCATTTACACCAAACTGCCACTTGACAGTACACAAAATGTCCTCTGTGCCAGAACTGCCACATCACATCTATTATTGCCCCCAGAATTGCTCATTTCCCATATCATCTCCGGTGCTACAGCATTACCATGACCATTACCCCTCAGACTTTGGCACACCGCGTTCTTTACACCAAACTGCCCTTGTACCCTGCAATTGTTCCGTGCCATGTTCATTATCCCCACACCGACCACACTACGCTCTTTGGCCCAGAACTGCATGCTCCTTATTACTTCCTGCAGCAGCTTCTATCTCCGAACTCACATGTCAGGGCAGAAAAAGAGATGTCAATCACAGCTCTGCCTGAGTCCTGCCCCTACATGAGCTAGTGAAGATCTCATGGAAGTTCTTTTGCGCATGTATTGGAATGTGTGTAGCGGTCCAGTGACCCAAAGGCCTCCTATGGCCAGAACTTCAGCATCACCCTGTGCTTGCAGGGGCAGAGTCCACGCAGACTACTGTGTGTTGATGGGAGAGCTTTACACTTGTTCACACATAGGAGCCTATGGACATTTGTTGCTGTGCCTACCAGCACATAAAAGCTTCTGCCCTGATAATTTCAGCAGATGACAAGCTAAGCGCATCAGAGCAGTATACGCTGACCTCATGACCCCTCCCCCCGTTATGGACAGGCCACCACTGAATTTGTGAGCAATAAACAGTGGGGAGAGGGGCACGTGGGACTAGGGCTACAATCCCATTCGCTGTGAACTAGAGGCAGTCACTCTGCCACTGACTTAACAGGATTTGGGATTTGAATCTTGTTCATAAGGGATACTTTACCTGTGGCCATTTCTGGCAATTACAGGTTGCCTGGGGTACCAACCGTGAACCCTGGCAACCACCTTTCTACCCCTGGTCCACATAGTGGGTATGTGAGAAACACTTAGACAGCACAGAGTACAAGGAGACCTATTTTATCAGATTCTGAGTCCAACAAAAGGACCTTAAACTATAGACACTAACCTTATGATTAGAGTAGACAGCTAGACCAGACTCCAAGAAGGGGAAGTCCGGCAGCAAAAGGGGGAGTGGCGTAAACAAGGCCTCCACAGCCCCCCAACGCCACGGGGGGCCCTAAAAGTGACCACACTAACCGGCTGCTTTCCCCAGCTAATCGTCACCAGAGGCATGCCCGAATCAGTGAGAGAAATAAGCAGTCATTTTCTGCTCAGTGCAAGCCTCGCACCTAAAGCAAAAGCATGTCCAAATTGGTATGTACAACTCACATTTTGTAGGCTTTTTACAGTTAGGGTGAGTATTGTGACAAATAAAAACCAAGGTCACTGTGCAATGAAAATAAATACATGTATGCGTTAAGTATAAAAATCTTTGTCCATTCACAGGTTCCCAAAATGCTCTTAGATGTTATGCAAAGCAGCCAGGAAATATTGCGACATTATCCGCATACTGTTTCCCATATGAAATGTATTTACAGAATGAGGGAGATGTATTCACTTGTTGAATTGTTTATATAGTGATTGACAGAATATTTTATTTATAACAGTGATTTAGAGCCAGAGAAATGTATTTACAATGTGCAGCCTGGATGCATAAAAAGACGCCCCAGATCATGTCGAGTGACTCAGAATACATGTGGGCAGTGTCTCACGATTTGTATTCTTAGTATTATTATTATGGTATGTATTGAGCATGGACCTAGCTTGGAGGAGTAATGGAGTGCTGTACAAGTCATAGGGGGACGTACTCGGTGAGGGAAGCAGAATGAAATGGATACATACGTGGGAATGGGGAGCTAACAGTGGGGGGTGCAGATGGTCTGGCACCAAGGGATCTACACACAACCATGAGAGCAAAACAGGTGGAGCAGGACGCCCAGCCTCAGGTTAGGTGGAGAGTGGAGGGTATGTGGACCTAGGCAATAGGGAGAAGGCATTCCTTGAATAGGAGTTTCTTGAGCTTCAGCCTGAAATGTAAAAGAGTGGGGACTCGTCTGGTGTTGATGGGGATGAGGTTCCAGAGTCTGGGGCATTGATGGAGAAGGTGTGCCTTCTGTTTTTTTCCTTCCTGCACTGGCAGAGTTCTGATCGGTACTGGCCCAACTCACAGGAAGCCAACCCATCGTAGCCTTTTCGCCATATTTGTTTGCTGCATTTTTGGGTGAGATGTGGCGTTGGGGAACATTTTTGTAAACATTTTGGAGCTGGAGAAGGGGTAGTAGGCATGGATGGTGGGTATGGGGGCCTATCCCCCATATACGTGCTGCAAGAAATGTAGGGAAATGGCAGTGAAAGTTGGCCGCCTGCGAGCTGTACCAGATTAATTCTAATATGCACGTCTTTGCTTCTTGCTTCTGATGTATTGTGCCAGTGCTGTTTGTGTGTTTGACAGTGAGTGTGGGTGATGTGTGAGTGTGTGCAATGCGTCAATGTCTTTGGGGGTAGGGGGTTGCATCATGGAGGTTATTGATAGTGACAATGCTTGCTTACAGTGTTTGTGCAACGCCATCCAATTTGCTATATAGAGCATTTTGAAATAGATTGTGGCTGCAGCTTCATCATCATGATCTACAACCATACTGGCATAGACTGGGACCGCAGTTTCAGTTTCATGAAAGTGATTTACAGTGACCATCTAGCATTGACTGTGTTAGCATCTTCATAAAATGTATTTACAGTGACCATATTAGCATATATTTTGTCCTCCAAAATGAAAGTGCTGTACACTTGGGATGCTGGCACTTATTATTGCCTCAGCTTCATGAAATGATTTTCACTGGAAATGTTGAGATATATCATGGGCGCAGCTGCATAAAAATGACTTACAATGGCAATGGTGGCTTATGTTATTAATTCAGGCTTCATGCACATTTTGATAAATGCTCTGGTGTACTGTTGGTGACATGGCATCTACCAGTTATTTTCCTGCATTACCCTAGAGAACCAATTGCATGATTTTTCTAACCCATTTTTCTCAGACAATTATGTTTAAATGCACCATTTCAACAGATTATTTTAAAAATGTTCTCAGAAGAAACTCCTAGTTTCCCCTACGTTACTTAGGGCTCCCTTGATATGCTTGAGCTAACATGTGGACGATTTTAATGCCTCTGTATTAAATATATTCACCTACTGCCACTGACCTTACAATGCCAGTGCCCCCTCAAGAACCACTTGACCCCCTGGCACCAAAAGCTCCCTCCCCTACTCCCATAATGGCTGAACTTAATGGTGACTGGAACATCTGAGTACTGGGGCCAGGTGCTATCCCTGTGATTTGATGTTAGTTGTAAGATGCAAGACTTGATCCAAAACATTATATCTGTCACCTAGTGCACTATGCATCACGTGACTGCGGCATCATGATCACAACCTTTAGCCATCAGAGATGGCCCATGCAGCCAAGAGTATGTGGTGCAAAATATGCTTGTTTGAGTATTGGGGGATGGCAACTTCCAGTGCCATCTCCAGTGACCTCCTTCCTCACTGACCACCCATCCCAGGTGATCCTGGGCTCTTTCTCTTCCTCCACCTCTCTCTCCACTTGTGGTGTTCCCCAGGGCTCTATCCTCTCGCCTTGGCTTTTCAACATCTACCTTGCTCCTCTTGCTCACCTCATCTCCACCCTCTCTCCTCACTTCCAGTGTTAAGCAGATGACGCTCAGCTCTCCTTCAAGCTCCCCTCCTCTTCCTCTTCTTCCCCCTCTATCATCCCGTACTGCATGTCTGCTATCCAGTCATTGTGCACTTCCAATGATCTCTGTCTTATGCCAGTAAGACTGAGATTATTCCAATCAGAAGACCTGTTCCCTGTTTCTCCATGCACTCTAGCCACCTTTTATGGGCTCTTCTCGTTCTCCCTACACGGAGGCCAGAAACCATGGGGTCATGTTCGACTCCTCTCTCTCATTCATTCCTCAAGTCTTGGACCTTGCCAAGAAGGCCCAATTTCAACTTTACCCCCTCAGAGGCATTCTCTGTTTCCTCACCTTTCCCCAGGAGCTCAATGTCTCTAGATGCCTGGTCCTCTCCCAGCTGGACTACTGCAGCAGCCTCTTCCTTAACCTACGTCTTTCTTCCCTCCGTCCACTTCAACTAATTCAGAATAGGGCTGCAAGACTTATCCTTGGCCTCAAGCCCAGGGACTGTATCTCTACAGCCCTAATATCTCTCCACTGGCTCCTGGTTGCTGTAAGGATCACATTCAAGTCCCTCTGCATCACCCATAAGGTTGCCGGGGCCAGGGGCTGCGCTATCTGCAGCCCTCTTACTAAATACTCTCCTTCAAGATTGCTTCGATCCTCTTGCTCCAACTCTGTGATGGTCAAATGCTTCCCAAGCAGAGAGCTAGGGACAGATCTCTCTACTTGGCTGGCTTCCTCCTCCGGAACAGTCTCCCTCTCTTTCTCTCTGTCTTGAATCGGATCTGCTCAAGTTCTGCAAAAAACTCAAGACTTTTCTCTTCTCCTTCTCCTTCCCTCTCTCCCTCTCTTGCTAACCACCCCAACAGTCACAGGGATTTACCACCTGGTCCCGCAAGAATCCAATAGGGTCCTGGCCATCTGCCCAATCGCCCCAGCACCTGCCCCCCTGCACTGGCCTGCACTGGCCATGGGCCTACACATTGCTGGGTGTTGCCTCAGGCCTGCACTTACCTGGTGGGTGGTTGAGCTCCCCCTTCACTTGGGACGTCTCCGCCAGGGCACTTAACTGGTATCTCTGCATCTGGCACCTATTGCACTTCCCCCCCTGGGGTGGCCTCCAGCACTTATCCCTCACCCCCACCCTCTTCTCTTTCTCGACACTCCGAATGTCACAAGGCCTAGTAGGATCACTTTATTTTATGATTGATTTTTTGTCACTTGATTATTTATTCCCTTTCTCCCTTTCCCTTTTGCCTTGTGGTGCTTTGAAACACTGTCTTGTTGTATAGGGGTCTTATAAATGCCCAATAAATAAATAAATAAATCTCTCCCCTTCCCTATCCTTCCCACCTAACCTTCTTCGTTCCTTGTAATCTTGTGGTGGGGTCCTCTTTGATAGCAACCTCCGACTGCAACAGTTGACCACTACCAGTACTGCTGATGCTCCTATTATCCTCCTCAACATTCAGAAAATGTGTCCTTTTCTTAATAACCACTCTACATCTAATCTCCACCCTTGTGCAAAGCAAACTTGACTACTGCTCAAGCCTGCTCTTTGACCTTCCTCTCTACTCCACCCTCCCTCTAGACAAAATCCTCAACTTTGCTACCTGTATGCCCTACTTCTACCTACCAACAACATGCTGGTTGGCTCTCCGTGTACAACCACTCTCTGTTCAAGTTCCTTCACCTTGTCTACAAAAATATCAATGGTCTTGTTCCTGAGTAACTGCCTGATTGTATCTCCATTTACTCACCATCTTGTTCCCTACGTTCCCCCTCTCCACTGAACCTCACTGTTCCATATCCTCCCTGTTTCCATATCTCACTTCCGCTCTTCCTCGCTACTCGCCTGCTCCGCTGGAACTCAATGCCCATAACTATTAGACCCAGCTCAACTGTAGATCTTGTCAAAGCTTGGTTTACACTTCACTTAATTGCTGAAGAGGGAATTCCCATTCCCTCTCCCCCATCCTCCCTACCTTACCCCAACACTCTCCTGACTCTAAATAATGTAATTTTGGATATGTATACAGTACTCTTTAGTTTGAGGTACTTGTCCCCTTAGGAGGTTAATGTTCCTATTGCAAGTCATCTCTCTTCTCTCTCCCCCTCTCTTTCTCTCTCTCTTTCTCTCTCTCTCTCTCTCTCTCTCTCTCTCTCTCTCTCTCTCTATATATATATATATTCAATTTGTTTTGCTTTGTCCTTCTTTCCCCTTGATGTTGTAAAAACAAAATGGAGCTCTTAAATATTTCTTCTGTTTCTTGGTGGTGTGTACCACGTTACATGCAACCAGAATGTCATGAGTTAAAACAGAGGAGTGGGAACAGAAGGGAGGATTGATGGATTCATATCAATGCAAGATTAAAAGACAAGACAATAGGCCTTTTGGAAAATAACTCTCAACAGCCACCTTCTCAAGGTCCAGAACATCATCTTCAGCTAACAAGCCCTCAGATACACTTCCTTACTCCCTTCTGTACACATAATTCCAAACTGGTCCTTCTTATGTGATGTTCTTCCCATGGCCCTATACATATTGGCAGAGATGGAAGTGTAATATAAATGAATAGTACGCCGTACCACTAGTTTGTTTGCTTTTTACTGAGCGTACCTTTAGTTGAAAGGCTCAAGAAATTCATCCTGACTCGTTTTCTTTCTCCCGAGCCGAATATAGAATCAGCTCGGACGGACATTCAAGCACTGCCAATGTCCCAAGTCATGGCCAATCGTAGACACACATGGCATCCGTTCGTGGCTCTGCAGCCTGAGCACCTTAACAACCTGCAAACACATTTCATTATCAGCAGCAGAGCCTTTCATGTGCAGGATGGCACATTTCCAGCTGAAAGACCTTGCAAAGCACCAGTTACCTTGCAAATTTATGATAGTTAAAGTGAGCAACTGAAAGCACCCTCTACAGATGTGTTTATATCCATGATGTCTAGTAGCAGGACATGAAAAAAATAAAGTTGCTTTATGTCACTAATCAAATGTTCTCAACATCATGAATAAACAAGGAGCTGGAGGTTCGTGACAAACAATCTCCACATTTCTGAGTTTATTACACCATTTCTTTTATTGTGTGTCTTAAATCACTGAAAGTACAGTGAGGTTAAATATATGTGTCAGGTTTGCATTATTTTGCATTCTGGGACTTACTAGTTTGTCATTCAGGATGTGAACATTAAAGCCACAATGATGTTCTTTTGGCTTAACATGTTGCTATAATGATTAACATGTTGACACGGGGCTTTACTATGCAATTTGTGCATTTTGTGAAGAAACTCTGTAATACAGTATTATTGTAGGCCTGGAAATCCAAAACTTAAATATTTGTGCCAAGTAAAGCTTGAAGGTATGTGGTCAAATTTGTAGAGTGGATTAAAAGCCCTTCTTCCCTGTTTAGCAAAAGTGTGTGATCCTGCTACATTTTTTAATCACACTCAGACTTAACTGCAAAAATTGGAGTCTTTCAAAGAGTGTGTGTACTTAATCACCCCATTTGAAAAAAGACACTCTTGCAATGGGACATATTTGATGCTCCTCTGTTAGTCGACTCTAAAGCCGTCATCTAGAATTTCACTATTGGTGCACTGCCCCTCCCTCAGTCCAAGATCACTTGATTTGATAGGTAAATATATAGGGCCTCATCACGAGTTGGGCGTAGTGGTAAAATGCAATGGTAATGCTATTACCGCTGCATTCACCGCGCCGCTCAATCCCGAGTATAGCCACATTCACCTCCAGCTCTAAGCTGGAGGCGCTAAAGGTATGGGCTATTTTAGCGCGATTACCCCTGGCGGTATTTGCGCTGGTGGTAATAACGCCACCCAATAGGGAATGGATATTTACCACCTTACCACTACTTGTGATTCCGCGCAAATTGCGCTGGACCTAGTAGTGGTAGCGCAAATTATGTTGGGCAGTATTGCGGCGCAATTACTGCCGAGACACTGCCTAACTTGTGATGAGGCCCATAGGTTCAGCAGCCAATCAGTCTGCTACATCAGCATCTTTTATACACTAACTATGGCACTGCCAACATAAATGTTCTCCCCTGTTGCTGCCAGTGACAGAGGTTGGTTTTGGTCATTCAGAGCACTACCCCACAGGAGAGTGAGTGAAACCCTTTGCTCTGTCCTGTTAGGCTGGTTTATTGCATCTTTTATAGCACACCTGCTGCCATTTTCTCACTGTCCATGCGCTTCAGGGTATGGAAGCAATGTGTTAGGAGACTAATGCAGCAGTGGGGGACCAGGGTATGATTCCTTTGTTCCAATGTTGATGTGTGTAGATCTCAAGATGCAACGCTACGCAGTGTAAGTTTAGATATTTTGTGAGTATCTGGGGCAATAGTTAATGTGCACACTAAGTTGCTAAGGTACCTGTTTGTGTGGTTGGCTGTGGGTCTGTAAGAGTGGTTCTTAAATATTGTGGGGAGTTACGGTGGTATATGTGTGGTGGGTTAATTTGGTGTTTACGGAAATGTAGTGCATATATGTGCATTCAGTTGGTGTATGTGCCATTGTGTAACCTTCGTTTTCCCGCTGCACAGGTTTTGTGCTGCAATATATTTTCAGTTAGGGCGGGAGATAGTGAATTTGAGCGGCTGTTACCATATCTTTCTCATATCAATGGCAAACTTGATTGCATTGTGCATACAGAAAAGGAGTCCAGAGGATTGAATTCCAAAAGTATCGAAACATTTATTGAATGAATACAAAAATAGAATGTAATAATTAATAAATCCAAAAATCATTAATCAGAGCAGGAGGACAATGAAAACAATTCCTATCATACCATGTTCACAGTTGATCAATAAAGTCAACCATACCCATACCCTCAACAACCATTCCAAACACACTGCATACCAAATTCAACAAACAATTAAAATATTGACCCAATGACATAATCAGAACACGTGTCCCAAAACTCAGGCAAAGTCGTTTCCATATTTCTATGTTCAGGCTGCTTTAAAGGACTGACCAGTTTCGAGGTATAAGAGATGATTTGCCACGTTTTCATCAGGGAAACACAATTAACCTAGCAAATGTGGAGTGATCAACTTTGTATGGTATTGGCAACCGTTTTGCTGGGTTCCAGTCATCCAGTCATTTAGATGACGTGCTTGTTCAGGCACAATGAGCACATGGTCGAGAACAGAAGCATTTGTTGGTGGATCAAAAAAGGACTGGTGAAAGTGCCCCTGCTTACGTGAAATGGCCTGATACCATGAAGCATGGCCGTTCTTAGTTGGTGGAGCGATTTGTCTGGGTGATTCCGATAACGAAGGAGACTCCTCCATGCTCACTAGTTACGTGACCCCCCATCATAATTGTATCAAGATTAAGAGATCTTTGTCTTTTGTCTAAAATACTTTCACTGATCATGCTTGAGAGAAAAATAGTTATTAATTCATTAATAGATTATCTGTCATTTAACGCATTGGTTGGTTTGTCAATTTTTTTGCCTGATGGCGTGGCAATTCCAGTATCAAAGGTATATGGCTTGCTCAGTTGTTGAATACCCACTTCATTTGAATACTGCACCTTGTATGACGCAGCATGTAATGTTTATTCAATCAATGTTCACCAACTACACCGCAAGTCAAGTCACATGGCATAAATTGATATAAAGGCATCCGTCAGTATGGCCATAGAAGACACAATGTAAGAGTGGGAATTTCAGGCTTTCGTAGTGCACTTTAAACAGCAACAGCACACAGAAAAGTTAAGCCTTTTGCTTCAGTTTGTTTTTGACAGCGACTGACCAGGAAATCAAGGACCAGGGAAGGATTGGACAGGAGGAGCAGCTCCAAAGGGAGCCAAGGACCAGGGAGGAGTGACAGCTAAGGAGCATAGGGGTTATGACCAGAGAGACACCTAACCACAGAGCTTTTACTTCAGTTCATTTTAAGTTGTGGCTATTAGGTGTGGCTTATAAACTGAACCTTTGCACTGGAATAAAGCTAGGAAGGAGAGGATATGTGAGGAAGGACAAACTGTTTGAATGTTTGGTTTAGTTATTTATCAACCCATTGACTGTCAAGGACGAGTTTGATCCCAATGGCCATTCCCACCCACTAACAGCTACTCCCACTCCATCCAAAACACATCCTCCTGGGATGTCTTTGTGATAGCTCTATGTTTTGTTTTTCACATAGTACACTGAATGAAAAAGGGCTAAGAAAAAACAAACACACACACACACACACACACACCCCCTCTTTATTCACCAAAAACATACATAAATTAATAAATGCAACAAGAATAATAAATGTATACATGAATAAAAGAAGTCTAAATAAAAATGAACATTGGCACAACTGCAAGGCACACCCTCATCTCACAAGCAGTCCCTGAAAAGCTCCCAAACAGGCTGGCAGAGAGATCTTGGCATCAGTGGGCCTGGAGTGATGCGTCCATCCTCCAGTGAAGCTTTCTGTCTGACTGCTCTGGCGCCCCTCGTTTTAAGCCATCTGCAAATGTGTGACAGTTCCCATGGGCCCCGGCCGGAGTGACCCATAGCAACACCAAAAGGCAAAACTCTTGCCTTTCTCAAGGAAGCAACAAAAAAACAACTAGATAACTTATCTTCGGCGTTAGCAAATTACATAACAACGTTATCAGGTATCAGCGTGCATCGGCTCATTCAAGCCTATGTGTGCATCTTCTCTCCATCGTGCATTTGGAGCAATGCAAAATAACATAAGCAATAGGCAGCACTGAAAACATGTTTACCAATGAAATAATAAGAAAATTGTTCACATCAAGTGCAGCTTCTATTGAGGCCTGGAGCAAATGTCTATTATGGCACTGGGCGCACCCAAAATGCACTGCACACAGGTGCCATGTTTAAGTCAAATCTATTACACTCTATCAAACAGTAACATCATGCTTGTCCTGGCAGTGTTATTTCTAAGTAGTCTACTGAGAGTTAAGAGTTAATGGCTTAATTACAGCTCTAAAAGTGCTACAGATTTAATAAAAATGTCTTAAACAAGTATGCCTGAATCCACAAACATTGACAAAGTCTGCATTTATAGTGTTTGTATAGTTATTAGATAGGTATATTCCAGATATTCATAGACATAGATAATCACACTACGTTCCAGCTGTTGTATGTATGGTCAGGTAGTGCCATTATGACAGTGGGCCTGATTACCGTCTAAGGAAGAACCAGCAGGCTACCGCCGGACCTGTATTACCATTCCGTCTCTGTGATTCGCGGAATCACTGGGGCATTACGACCCCGGTGACCTGGGAATTCCGAAGGCAGAATTCTGTAAGTCCCCATTCGCATGTAGTCCCATAGGACTGCATGGGGACAATACACTGTTTCCGTCTATGACGGAGCCAGTGTTTCCATTTGCACTAGCAGTCGGGTGGCGTTACTCCCGCCAGGTCAGACCTGGCGGGAGTGACACTTCCCTTTTGCAGGACTCTGAATCAGCCAGTCTGGAAAGAACGGTGGCGCCGTTTTTACTGCCACTGTTTTTTTCGGGACCGGCAGGATCCTAATGAGGCCCAGTGTCTGGTAAATGCATACCCCATGCCTACACAAAAGCCAAATCTGTCGTCTTTGGCAATGGTTTGATTCTATTGAAGTTAGTGCAGACAGAAGCTTACTGGAGAATACAAAGTGTATTGAGTTTAAGGTACGGCACAGGCTTGCTCAACGTACTGAATTTCTTTTTTTCCCCAATTACTATTACTGACAAATTAAAGTGTTCATTAAGAGAAATTATACAGTAATTAAAAATTAACATTAAAGGGTGGTGTATCATAGCTGGATTAACTTCCTGTACTAGTCATGTAGGAACATTACGTTTTTACCTACTGACAATGTATAGAACCATTCACAGTTTAAATTGTATTGGCAATCAAAATATGTTTACACAGGTAACACTAATAAACCTGTTCTAAAGAGATGTGTTTCAAAGGTGTTTAATTTGTATGCACAGTTGTAGCACAGATTTCTATTCATGAAGAGATTGTGTTGCCATTTCTGTGGGGAACAAATCTAACATCAGTAACTAACAGGCCAATGCAAGGTGCACGTCTCACTGTGACTGCAGGTCATGTGATTATACACTGTTTGAAGGAAGTGCCTAGCCAAGACGCACTAGATACATATATATACATATCAATGACTGATGCAACACAGTATCAGGATCACTGGTGGGGAACATTCTAAGAAGTACTGTTTTATGCTTTTTTATTTAAGAGGGAGACATCCCCCGGAGATCAGAACGCTGGGCATCCTTCCTAGTGGTGGAGATAGTGAAGAATTTCCCTGATGATGGACTAATTAAGTCCCAAATATATTGGCAGCAGATTATTTTCCTCTGAGATGAAGACATGAAGAAGAACTCCATTAAAGGTTAAAGGATGCAACAAATAGACAATGGGTTGTCATGTTTTGTTCACAATGCATATGGTACAACTTATACATAATTGGCACTAGTTTTGACTACACACAAGGCGTCTCCAGGTGCGGTGTTGATGCACCAAATTCATACTTTAGGTCATATTCCCAGTAGAGTGTTAGTTGGGTTTCTGGAGGATGCCATAAACTTGATTAACAGACGCGATATACATGGAAGCAGGTGGTACCCACGCCCATACCCAGTTTTGGGGACTAACCTAATGCCTTTAGTTTACTTTTCCAGGCAATATCTAGACTGGCCACAATGTACAGAAAGAGCCATTGAATCTGCTAACCAAAGGTCAAACCCCAACCTCCCCCACACTATCTACAACAGCACATGAGGGTGAGTGCTAGTCCCCCCTTGGCAAGCACTGCCTTTTTGCTCGATTTCTGTGTTTATTTCTTATCTTCCCATCTGCCGCCCAGCCCTGTGTCTCCCTTTCATTTCTCTGGCTCCCGCGCTAGCGTGCCTACATCCTGCCTCCTCCCACTCCCCCCGCCTGGCCAAGGCCATGATTGGCCTCCATTAGATCCTTGTGACTGGGACAGCATGGAGTGTGCCGCGCAGAAGGTCTTCTTCACTCTTCCCGAACAGCACATGAGGGTGAGTGCTGCTCCCCCCTTGGCAAGTGCTGCCTTTTTGCTTGATTTCTGTGTTTATTTCTTATTTTCCCATCTGCCGCCCACCCTGTGTCTCCCTTTCATTTCTCTGGCTCCCGCGCTAGCGTGCCTACATCCTGCCTCCTCCCACTCCCCCCGCCTGGCCAAGGCCATGATTGGCCTCCATTAGATCCTTGTGACTGGGACAGCATGGAGTGTGCCGCGCACAAGGTCTTCTTCATTCTTCCCGAACAGCACATGAGGGTGAGTGCTGCTCCCCCCTTGGCAAGTGCTGCCTTTTTGCTTGATTTCTGTGTTTATTTCTTATTTTCCCATCTGCCGCCCAGCCCTGTGTCTCCCTTACATTATCGTGATTATTATAATACCACTGTGTATATTACAGGTTTCTTCCCACTAGATAACACGATAGATTTATTGGGAGTTATCTGTCACCCTTGGCTGTTATATGGACGTTGGGGGTAGGAAATATATCACATTTGGATGGATTGTTGGGGGTTGGGAAATGTGTCATACTTAGATTAATTGTTGGAGTTAGGGGACGTATTAGATTTAGATGAATTGTTGGGGTTAGGAAATGTATTGCACTTGGATGGATTCTGGGTTTGGGAAATGTGTCTCACTTAGATGGCTTTTGGAGTGTGGGAAAGGTGTCACTCTTGGATGGTTTGTTGGGTCTTGGAATGCATTGCACTCATATGGATTGTTGGGGTTAGAAATGTATTGCCCTTGGAGGGACTTGGGCGGTGGGGGGTTGGAAATGTGTTTGCACTCATATGTAAGCCTTTCCATTATACAGAGAAGCTTATGATGATATCCTGTCCTCTAAACTCAAATGATCATAGGGAGAACCGGCCAATGCACATTGAAGTTCTTTGAGGACAGACTGTTCATTGAACCTAGTAGAGGTATTAGAATTGGGCTTTCTGAGATTAAAGATATGCCAGGATAGCTTGCCCACTGCACTTAGCCTTGGTACCGGACCTGGTTTCTTGATTTTATCCCGCCTTTTATGCCTAGAACATCTGTGAGGACAGCCCAGCTTTGATATCTCACTTAGAAAACTGCACATGTAGGTCATCACATATGTTGCACTTGGAGCAATTGTGTAAGTTATCACCGTGAAGACTAACACACATAACACACATATTACACTTAGAAGCTCTGTAGGTTGGCACATTTATTGCACTTAGAATCTTACGTAGGCTGGCACATTCACTGCTCTTAGAAGAACTCTGAAGGTCAGCTCTTCTTTTGCGTTTGGAGTCAATTTTGTGGGTTGGCACATGATTGAACTTAGAGGAATTTGGGTATTTCTAGCACTTGTTGTACCTGAAGAACTGTGAAGGACAGCAATTGGGTTGCACCTACAAGTAACTGTGGGTTAACACCTGTATTTCACTTAGAACAAATTGGGTAGATTGACATACGCATTGCACATAAAGAACTGTGAAGTTTAACACTTGTACTGCTTTTGAAGAATTGTAAAGGTCAGCACATGCATTCCATTTAGAAGAACAGTGTGGATTTATCACTCGCTTTTCACTTGAAGAACTGTGAAGCCTGGCACCAATATTGCATTTGGAAAGGTACAAGGTAGATGGATCAGAGGGTGAGCAGTGAATTGCATTTACATGGACCTGGGAGTGACTTGTGTGCTGCACCTATAAGGTTATAGCACCTATTATTCTTCAAGATATTGCTGGTAACTTTTCCATTACACTTAAAGATCCGAAGTTAGCCGTTGTAACACACAGAAATTATATGCAGGTATCTAGATATCGCAGTTAGTAGATGGCTGTTGGTAGCGTTTATAGAACTTGGAAGATATTTTGTGAGAATATAAAGGTAGCCTGACCATGGCGGTTCGGGAAAACCTAATGTCCTAGATAATCCTATTATCCTGTTTTGAGTAGCCTGTCTGTCACACCTAGAAGATTTATTAGGACAGCACCTAGAATACTTGAGGGTAGCCAACTTTATGCCCAAAAATGATATGATCACGCAGCAACAACAAAGATAATTTCCATCTGAGCTCTAGGTGCGTATAAATGCACCGCTTCGGTGGACATCTAATGCAGGCATATCCATCCATACACATTCAAATGCAGCGACGACCTATGCCAAAATTCAGTCCAGCTGGAAACTGAATATTTTTACACCTACTTACACCCGACTTGCCTCAACACTTCTGCCATTGGGATACAGTGACAACCTACGACAACATTTTGGTCTAGCTGGACACATAACAAGTCTCAAACACATGTGACCTCCCTCACCACCCACCCACATGCTTGACTTCTTGGGTTGCTTACAGGAGCCCGGCCAGCCCACCTAATTCCTTATCTTGGCCAAAATGCTCATACACATTCTAAACCTCTGTGAGAATGTCCCATATTCTGGACTGCAGTCCCAAGGGCATTCCCACCACAAGCGCGTTGTAATGGTAAAAAGTGCTATGTAAATGATGACTTCAATTATAATTCCCCCAACACTCCCCACCACCTCATCTGACCCGCACCCCACATCTGCCTTTTTGGATGCAGCGTAGCACTAGTTCCTTTTTTTCCACTTCTACCACGGCTTATTGTATGGCACTCTGTTGCTTCGTAGCTGGGATCATGCTTCATAAAATGAAATTCAATGCAACTGGAGGGCAGATCATGTGCCTGTGGTATGATCATGGCAATCAGTAACTGATAGCACACCTGCATGCCCATGCTCCTTACAGGTGAGAAAAAGACAACCCCTCTCTATACCAATTGAATGTAGGTTTGGTGGTGCTTTTACATAGTTAGCAGGTTAACCAATTAGTTGACTTCTTTCTTGAGACCGTGATATCCATTATGGACTCACGTGCTAAGTTATACAATATCGAACTGGAAAAGTGACTAGTACATTCACAAGACGCTGTCTGTAGGTAAGTAACAGTCTGAGTGCCAAATCGCAGGCTATGAGTCTCTCTTAAATACTTGTCTCTCTCTTCTGATTAGTGGAGTAGTTATTGAAATAAGTCGATAATTATCTGTGTTGACATAGAGGTCAATAGGATCTCTTAATATGTTTAGAGAAATATTCCAATTCCTTGCATAAAGCGATGACAAGGCAGAACTAGGAATTAAGTAATCTTTTCCAGTTTTGGGAATAAGTAAGGCGCACTTAACGCCAGAGCTGAGCAAAACTGTGGCCGCTCAGGGACAGAGAGTATCTCACTGTCCAAATTACATCCTTTTGGACAATTATGGCCCAGCAGCAACAGAATTGCTCATACGGGTTGTTGATAGAAGTGAAGGTTTGGTTGTGCTTATAGTAGTCAGTAACTGTCATAGAACTATGTGATTGTGTGAACATTGGTTAGTAAATTATGTAAAATATAGCAGAGGACCTATGATTGATGAAATTAGCAAATAATTTGAGATGTATCAATGTTAAGAGTATTGCACTAAAGAAGAAGAAGCTAACACATATGAACCAACCACTTTGTGTAATTGTTGTTTTAAAAATGTTTTAGAATTTGAAAAATAATTATTGGGTACAAGACAATATTACTACCGAATTGAAGAAATCAGTCTGTCCTGAAGAAGGCCTTAGAACTGATGTTGGAAATAACACTAGAGATAGTGTCTAATGTAATTTTAATGGCCGAAACATGTTGACAATCTGAAAAGACTGTGAATTATTAAGAGTCTATGTTAATTTAGTAAAATCAACCCCTGTATGCATTATTTTTTAATGATTGTATGGTATTCATCCCCTTTTTTTTCTCTCCTTTATTTTTCTCTTTTGGTTCCCTTGTGGTTTTAATGAGTTATTAATAAATTGAAAACTTTTTCACCTGAATAGATCTGTGTCTGGTATTAAGATATGTGTATATACATCGCAGATAAGTGTATCCATTATGGACTCACGTGCTAATTTGTTAACCTGCTGACTATGTAAAAGCACCACCAAACCTACCTTCAATTGGTATAAAGAGGTGTAGTCTTTTTCTCACCTTTCTATATAGAACATTTAAATTGGTCTCCCGTTTTGAGAAATTGATCCCCGAAAAGAAAAAAATTGGGAGCCTACCTTACAAAAAGTCATGCTCCTTACAGACTTTCTCATCCGTTTCAGCATGTAACAGAGGTCAAGCAGAGACTCACTGTGTGCCACCCAGGCTTCTGCAATAGCAATCCCGTCATAACAAACTTAGCAAATAATGGTGGCCATACCTGGGCACTTGGCTATTACCTGGAACACATCCCATACTACCTTAGTCCCATACTTGCACCTTCAATATAGTGTTACACAGAATTGTCAGAGACAGTTGTTTCTTTGTGGCTGAAAACGGCTGCAGGTTTATTATATTTTCGCAGCAATCAGACTAATTCCATTCTACTTACTGATTGTCACCACTGCAAAACACCCTTTGTCAAAAAATGTTCTTCTTGTGCGGTGACCAACCGACTAACAAGCAATTTCTTGCTTCCCCCTTATTTCCATCCAACTCCACTTTCTTTGTTAGGCCAACGCCTTCCTCAACCTAAAGGTCCTCGATCCACCTGTCCTCGCAGGAGATCATGGGCTGTAGGAGTGCCGTTCATGACGGGGGAAGCTGCGCTCTTGTTCATCCCTCAAGCCCCCACGCTGCTAGGTCTCAAAGGGGGGCAGGGCACGGGAGGAGCGAAAGCCCCTCCCGATTCATCACAGCTCCCTTTATAGTGTTTACAGTCCAACTGGTCGCTTACATCCCGCCCTGCGGCATGTGTTTTTGCATATGCCTTCTTTGCCCTTTGCTGAACCTCTTTCCATGTGGGGTGGGAGGGAGGAAAATGTCCTTATGCAAGCTTCCTGTTGTATTGGCAGTAAGAAACAGAAACAGGCTGGGCAAGGGGTGAGCCCCCTTCTTAAGCCCTTGTGCATACATGCCACCGCTGGCTGGCCCTGCCTCCTTCCTGCCATTCTCCCCCATTTTCACGGGCTTTCTGCCCCAATTAGTCTCTCATAGTATTTTCTAGCAGGCTTTGGTGCCCGGTTTAGTGGGCTCTTGCCACTTCACTGATTGAGAGGCCCACTGCCATAACCTGGGCATTTGGCCATTACCTGGAACACATCCCATACTTTACATGAGTCCCATACCTGCACCTTCATTATAGTGTTACACAGAATTGTCAGAGAGAGTTGTTCCTTTGTGGCTAAAAACGGCTGAAGGTTTATTATATTTACAGCAATCAGACTAATTCTATTCTACTTCCTGATTGTCAACACTGCAAAACACACTTTGGCAAAATTGTTCTTCTTGTGCGGCGACCAGCTGACCAACCAGCAACTCCTTACTTCCCCCTAATTGCCAAACAACTCCACTTTCTTTGTTGGGCCAAAGCTCTCCCAACCGAAAAGTCATTGAACCGCCTGCCTTTGCAGGCGATCATGGGCTGAAGGTATGCCGTTCATGATGGGGGAATCTGAGCTCCCTTACTTCCCTCAAGTCCCCTCATCATTGAGTCTCAAAGGGGGAACGGGATCGGGAGGAGCGAAAACCCCTCCTTATTCATACCCAGCTCACTTTATAGTGTTTACAGTCCAAATGGCCGCTTACATCCCGCCACGCCACAGAGGGCTCTAAGCCCATCTTTGGCTCCACCCTGTTGTGGCTTCATAAATCCAACAATTTTGTACTTATGTTCTAAATGAAAAGATCCATACAACTCTTAGACAGATGTACCCCACCGCCTTCATAGTATTCTGGGGATTTTAAATTGATCAGCTCATGGCGGATCTGTGTGAGCCCCATGCCTTTGCAAAATGTTGCCATTTCTACATTCAACTTTCTTCTAAACTTCTCGATCGCTGAATGTGACACTGCCCCTCGACAACTTTTTCTTGGTATAATCTCTGACCACATAATTTCCGTGTCTCCCAGGTAGGCACCTAAACTCTGCAACGTTCCCATAATTTTTCTCAACAACATTCCTCTTCCCGGGCTGGTAAAATCATTGCCACCCAAGGGAACAAGCAAGACTTCGGGTTTGTGATGCCTCCGTAACAGACTTTCCACGTGTTTCTCTAGCGGTGCCCATTTCATGGGTGGATTTCCCCACCATTCGACCGTGAAGTGTCTTGCGGTCATTTGCTCCCTTTCAGCTGTCCACCTTGCCTTGGCCCTTGTCACAAACGAGTGGCTGACTACCCACGCTGTTCTTCTGCTCCTTCTTGATGCTGCATATTGGGAAAAGGGGGGGTGAGGATATACTCTGAACTCTGTCTAGTCACATTTTTCCCACCCTCACGTACCTCTTAAAACAGTTTGATTTCCAAACCCCTGTTCTCTTAATTGTTTCTGGGGGCATGCCTGCCCATGCTGGCGAAGTGGCAGCTCAGAACCTAAAGGAGTGGGTGCCGAAGACCCCCTCATTTGCCCCCATGTTCTTCAACGCCAAGACCATTATCCCTTTAAATTGAAATCTGCTCAATGCTGAGCTGTCTGCATGTATCATTAGCGGAGCCCATCCTCTGCTGCTGGGGCTCGAAGTTAAATATGCCGAGAGGCAGCACACAGGGCACCAAGGGCTGTCTTTGATGCATTATACCGTTATCTCCCTCCCTTTACCCATATGGGCCGTTTTTGACCTATGTAGGAGCAGCTGCGCTGTTTTGTTTGAAACTGTTACATCCTCTATCGTCATGAATCATATTCCTCCCCCTTCTTTGTTGTATGGTACCAGTTTGCTGATCCTGAGAGCCCCGAAGAAACCCAAAGAAAATTCAGCCCTAAACAATGGAGGTTTCAAAACTATCTTTGCATGTACACCGCAGCCCTGCGAGCATGTCCTGCCGTTTTATAATGTCTA
This sequence comes from Ambystoma mexicanum, assembly GCF_040938575.1. Classification (NCBI taxonomy): domain Eukaryota; kingdom Metazoa; phylum Chordata; class Amphibia; order Caudata; family Ambystomatidae; genus Ambystoma; species Ambystoma mexicanum. The sequence goes on from NC_090922.1 coordinate 228,861,514, forward strand.
TGGAGCACCTTGCATCCTCTTTCATCCCTGTTTGTCTGGCCCATCCTTTCATTTCCATTCTGACATAGTTCCCCTTTGTTGGAGTAGACAATCCTCCTTATGGTAGTGGGCTGTTGCTGCCAAATGGTATGCTGCCCATGCTCTGGTCTTGTGGTTGCATCAAGCCCACCCAATGAAGGATCGCACTGGTGCCATTCCCTGCACCTCTTGCAGCCCTGTCCAGAACATAACACGTGTGTCCCAGCAAGCCTTGTATCTCCTGGCAGTATTTGAGGCAAAGGCTGTACTGAAGAGGGCAGTCAGATCTTGCCGATTTCATCTCACAGCTGCTTTCTGAATGGGGTCATCTTCTTGCTCGCAACTGGCCTTGTCTCTCAGAATTTCTTGAACTGTAAATGAGAGAGAGCTTCAGCCGCTGTGTTTTTCACCGCAGGGATGCGTCTAGCCCGCACCTCTGTCTTTAAACTAAGCAGGCTTGCTGTCAGTCCCCTGAGTAAGAGCAGCCCCCTTGCACAGGATGTGCGTCCCTTGTTTATCACCTGTACTACTACTTGGTTGTCTGACCATAATATCACCCTTTTGTTCCTGAGCATCTCCTTTCACATTTGATCGGCTACTACAATGGAGAACAGTTCCAATAGTGTGATGCCTACTGAGAGGCATTCCATATGCCATTTGTCCAGTTGTGGCTGTGCACACCACTCAATCCCCAACATGCCCCAAAACCATGTTTGCATGATACATCAGTAAAGAGTTTTATGTCTTCACTGCTTGCCCACTGACCCCTCCAAAGTAGTACATCGTAAATTGTCCAGGAACATGTCCTACATTTTCAAATCTTCTTTTATGTCTGCGCCCAGTCGTACGTGTTGTCCTGCATGTTGTAGCCTTGCAGTTCTGATAAATATGCTCCTTGCGAAAACTCTACCGGCTGGTATCACCCTTCCTGCCAATGGGCCTCATCACGACTTTGGGTGTAACCCTTAAATCCAACTGTTGTGCTATTACCGCCGGATTTAAGGGTCCGCCAAATCTGGACTTCGGCGGATTTCGTCCCAGCTCTTGGCTGGGGGGAAATCCGCTGAAAATTCACGCTCTTACCGCCGGCAGGAAATCCGCCGGCGGTAAGAGCGTGAATTTTCCCCATTGAGCCCAATGGGGAATGGGGCATTCCCAAATGGGCTCAATGGGGAATGGGGAATTACATTACCGCCAAACTTGTGATCCGACGCTATTAGCGCTGGGGAGTTCGGCGGTAGGGCTAATACCGGCGGCGGTTATACCGCCGGCATTACCGCCAAAGTCGTGATCAGGCCCAATGACGGCAGTTCTCTCAATGTTGCTTTGTTCCTTCCTAGCAACAAACCAATTGCCTCCTTTAAATCCGTGATCTTCTCCCTTGTTAGTCTGGTCTTGATCTCGACTGTATCTATTTCTATCCCCAGAAAATGTTAACTTGTTGAGGGGCCCTACTGTCTTCCTTTCTGCTAAAGGCACTCCTAACTCTTTGGCTAACAAACTGATCCATTAGCTCTCTGCACTCACCTGTTCCCATTGTACTGATGAATAGAAAGTCGTCCAGGTAATGCAATACTCTCCCCCTTTGTCATCTGTTTCAGAGCCCATTCCAAGAAAGTGGTACATTTATCAAACAGAGCACAAGATATTGAACACCCCATGGGTAGGCATTTATCATAATAATACATCCCACCAAATTTGAAACCCAGTAGATTGTAATTCTGCTGGCTGATTGGCAAGAGTCTGGAGGTTGACTCTGTCTGCTTTTCCTGAAGCCATGATCATTTCCACATTCACTGTGCAGGCCTCCTTCGTCCAGGCCGTCATTTACTGATTCCCCAGCTGGAAAAGAAAGATGGTGGGTGGGGTGAAAGTTCCCTTTCTCTTTCTTTGGTGCTATACACAGAGGAGAAACTTTCACATTCTTTAAGGGAGGGACAGAAAATAGACTCCCCCATTCTGCCAAATTATAGCTCTTTTTTGATTTTCTGTTTCATCACTTCTGGCGGTGATTGTGCAGGCTTGAGGTTCTCGGCCTCACTGGCCACCATGGACCCCTAATAAGGAATAATAAAACCTCTTGAAAATCCTTCCCAAATTATTTTGGCGTCATTGGTATTGTGGCAACAATTTAGCAGTGAGAGTGTTCCGTTCAGTTTTATCGGGGAGGGTAGAGCGGTGTTGATGCCTAACAGGGTCTGAATAATTGCACTTGAGTGACTCTTTTTGTTTTGTGTTAGAGCTCTTCTTTCTGGCTCCATGAGAGCCTGAGCTGTGTGCTGCAGAACATTTGGTACATGCATGTTTAAACCTACATGTCTTGCCATTGACACCATATCTGGAGAAAGGTTCTGTTTTTTTCTGCCGAAATGCATAGCAATGGAAGCTATTCGGTATGAGTTTGGTCTTTGCTCTTTGAAAAGCATTATGGAATGGAAAAAGATAACCTTATAAGTGAAAGTAACTCTCTGTATAAATGATTCAGTGACAATGTTACGGAAGAATTCACGCAGAACCTTAAAATTGATGTGGAAACTATACTTACACATATTGGTGTTTCAACAAAATGTGTTATTGAGAAACCAGCAAAAGTAAAATTGCTAATAAAAGCGTTGACTGGGTTGGCAATAATGCAGCTATTTTGAATTCGATATCGTATTGTCAAATTGTATCAGTATGCAAGTGGTACCCCGAGTTAGAGAAATACCTTGTAAAATATCCTTTGCGTCATCTAAGGAATAGTACGATGTATTTTAGGTGTAACGTATTAAATTCTCATAAAACAAATTTCCTTTGTATTTAAGTCCCTGAGGATCAGAAAGTATGTAGATTTTGCTTAGCTGCTGGAGAAACTGAAACCCTGATGCACCTTTTACTAATTTGTCCAAAGTTGAGCAAGGAGAGGATGGAATATTTCTCAAACTTTGTTCGTGATGTATCTAAGGTTCGAAGGGATCAGGTTTGGTATGAAATCCTACATGGTTCATCAATGTCCCTAAAGATTAGAGTGAATGCCTTTTTGGCAAACATCTGTAATTTGACCTAGTGGGATTTTGATATGAACAAGATGCTATGTGGAATTGTGAATTAACTGTAGCTTCATCGCCTAGTAGTGAGACAGTTTTGCTCTGCTGTTATTTTACTGTTCTGACTTTTATGTTTGGTGTTATGTTCAATGAATTTTATGAGATTTTGTATGAGTTAAAGAATTTTAGCATTAGTCTGAAATATTGTGATAGTATTGTTTTGGAAATATTTATTGAAATGATTTTGTATTTGTATGTTCTGTCTTATGTTTTAATGAATTCTATGTGTTTTTGTAAAGGTTTATATAAACCAATACAATAAATAAAAAAATAAAGAAAACATGTCTTGCCAAATGGGCAGGACCCGTGTTCAAATTTCCAGCATGGAGCTTGCTCCCACTGCTGTTAGCTAGACCTTTTGTTCCAGGAGAAGTGCCTTTGAAAGGACCCCCTTCTTCTATCCCCATATGCCAATTTCTCCTTCTATAATAAGGCTTCTCAGACTGTGTTCTGTTCCCAAACTCCTTAGCGGCTGTCATTTTCTCTATGAATCCTGTGACATCCACCTCATCCTATGCCATTGCAGGCAAAATCTGCATTTTTAATCTGAAACCCCTATCGTATTTTAGCCATGCCCATCATAAGTTAAATATGCATCATGAATATACTGCTCGTAAGCCCATAATGCTCCTTTGTCCCCAGGATACTTTCCCACCATGATGGATGCCAACATCCTGAAGCCTGCAAACCAATTAGTGTGTCAACCAATTATGTATGGTTTCCTCTTTCTTTACCCTGTCCCTCTCTTTCATCTCCTTTTCTGACAATTGACATATGCCTAAGCCGTTTGTTGTAGCTCCAGAAGGGTAAGAATGTCAATTAACTCTTTCTGCCAAATCCTCTCCTTAATATGGATAGGGATGTGCCACACCAGAGTATTCCCTTTTGCCCGCAGGGGTGCAAACCCTGGCATGCCCCTCCCATATACGGTGCTGCTGCTGCCTTCCCCACCATTGACATTGGCTGCTGCCTGGCATTGGCTGCCAAATCTGAAGGTGCAATACCTCTCCCTGTGTTAGTGGACTCCTTGTACTACCCTGCTGACCTGGTGTAGTGGCGCCACCCCTGTTATGGACTTCTGCCATCACATCCTCCCCCCCTGAGTGTTGATGGAGACTGTGTATTCTCCCAAGTGATTAAACGCATTAACATTTCCACACAATTCTTGGCCCGTACTACCATTGCCCCAAACACTACAATACATTACAATAACTTTCACTTGCTCCAAGGAAGAAGTTTCCTTTGATAACTGCGCTGCCGTGATGGCTGCATGAGTGCTGGACACACTGCTGTTCTCCCTTGGGCCTTCCTTTCAGGTGCCGTTGAGGTGGCTGCAAGCCTCTGTTTTCCTGCTCTACTTTTTCGTCCCAGTGCTGTCTTCCCAGCTTCTCTTTTTTGTCTGCTTCTGTCTGCTGCCTCATTGCAATAGCCTTCGCTGTCAAAGCATTCCTCCTCTTGGCCACTGGCTCTTCCTCCCCGAGAGAAATCAGCTCCTCAAGCACCTGCTCTTTAGGAGTGGAGATTGAGAACGACTCCCTGAGGATCCTGCTGGGCCTCCTTCAAGTTCTGCCGTTATTCTCTACAACCAATTAGGCACATGCTTGGATGCTGCTAAACTCGCCATATGGATGATCTGCTCCAGCTCTACCTCCACCTTTCCATTGTCTTGTGATGCTTCTCCCCTCTGTGCCTCCATCTTCCTGCTGTTTTGAAAAATAATTATTTTTCTTTTGGTTTCTGGGGGATTTATAGGTGTACTGATTGATCATGCTTTTGAGTTCCCCCGGTATTGCAGACTGTAGAAGTGTGCCCTGCTGCACTTCCTTCCAGGGGCGACTTTCTCCCCACCGGGTCTTGGCCCCCTTTCACCCATTATGGAGGAGCCAGCCCAGTAAAATACGAGCACTCCCTCAGTGGTTTTTTTCAGCTGAGGGAGTGTTCTTAACTATGAAAGGGAAACAAAGTTTTCCTTTCATAGTTAAATTTCCCAAGCCATGCAAGCTCAATGAGCCATGCAAGGCTGGGGGCGTTTGCTTCCCCAACCTCGCATGGCTTATTGGAAATGCTTGCTGGGGAACTGCACATCTCTATGTGCAAGGTGGTGCTGCTGCGCCTCCTCGCACATACAGGCAGAGCAGGCTGGAGTGGGGCATCTCTGGACCCATGCTCAGGCCCCTTGCACACATATGCAGGAACCAGGAACTTTCTGATTCCTGTTCATGCTTGCAGGGGGCTGGAGCACTGAAACCTCTGGACCCGCGGCTGAAGGTAAGTTTGTTTATGTTCATTTTTTTTATTTAAATTGTGTGATTGTGTGTATGGATGCATGCATGCTTGTGTTGTTAGGTGAATGTATGTGTCACAGGTTTCCCCCCTTCTCACCTGTCTTTGTTGTTTGTGGGAGTTCTGCGATGGAGTTTTCTTTCATAGAGTTTGGGTCTTGTAAAACCCTGAGTGCAGGTCCTCGGGTTCCAGCGTGCATTCAGCGTTCCGAGTCCTGGGAACGTTCAGATGTCTGGGAAGTCTGAGGAAATCCAGGAAAACAGTAAGAGTGCACACGGAAGATGAGTGCACGGAGATCCTGGATGCAAGGAGGACAAAGGGAGGGGGAATGAAGGAGGAGGAATTTAGGGGAATCGGGAACCAGGAATCAAAGGAAAATTACAAGCGAACTACGGCAGCACATGTCTAGCCACGGCAAGCAGTAGCATTGAGACGCGCAGGGCTGTGGGGGCGTGTGCGTTTTATATAATGTAATGCATACAGCGCAGAAACTGGTAAACAGTATTCTGCGTTCGGTGGCCATGTTGGGAGTACTGCTGAGTGCAAGCCCCTATGGGTCAGGGACCAGAAAGTCCAAAAAGGACGCGTCCGAAGGTTCATGAGAGCATGCCTCCTCCGAAGGCCTGTTCTTCTGGGTTTGCCCAGGTGTATAAGGTGGTACCTTTGAAGTAGCCTGGGGGCGTTTAGGTTTGAGACCGGTTCCCAGGTGCGTTCACTGGGTAGATAGCCTTTCCACTCCACCAGATACTGTAGCTGACCACGTCTGTACCTGGAATCACATATTCGGTACACTTCGTATTCTAGCTGGTCGTCGACAACCACAGGGGTCGGTCTTGGAGCAGACCGGCAGGTCTGGATGTATGGTTTCATTAGAGATGTGTGAAATACTGGGTGGATCCTCTTCCAGGAGTCTGGTAATGGGAGTCGGAAGGCCACTGGGTTAATGATTTCCTTTATGGAAAAAGGGCCATAGTACTGAGGAGCCAACTTATTAGGTCGTAAGTGTCGAGGCAATAGTTTCGAGGGTAGCCAGACCTTATCACCCACTGCATAGAAAGGTCATGGTCTTCTTTTGGAGTCCGCATAGTGCTTGGTGTTTGCTCGGGCCCTTTCGATGTGTTCTTTGGCTTCCTTGTGTACATTGATGAGGGTTTCAATCCAGGAGTCGACTGTAGGAACTGGTGTAGGATGTGGGAGAAGGGATGGTAGAACCGAAGGGTGCAATCCTTGGTGAATTCAGCCACAGGTATTAAAAGAGACCAATCGTCCTGAACCTTGGTGGTGAAACAACAGAGATACTGCTCCAGGGTTTGGTTCACATGTTCTGTAGCTCTGTTGGTCTGTGGATGATAACCTGAGGAGAGGGCATGTTGGATTCCTAGTATACGGCATAAGTGTTTCCAGAATTGAGGTACATATTGAGGACCTCTGTCTGATATGATCTTGGAAGGGAGTCCATGAAGTCGGAATATGTGTTCCAGGAAGATTCCAGCGAGTTCTGAGGAAGATGGTAATTTATACAAGGGTGTAAAATGAGCCATGTGAGTGAATAAATCAATGGTAACCATGATAGTTGTGTATCCCCTGGAAGGTGGTAGTTCAACAATAAAGTATGTAGCAATAAATTCCTAGGGCCTTGTTGGTAGCGTTGGTTGGAGTAGAAGACCCGCTGGCCTCTTGTTATCATGCTTGTTTTGATTGCAGACTGCACAGGCTTGGATGTACTGCTGGATGTCAACTTTCATTTTTGGCCACCAGAATTGTCTTTGTATTAAACGGAGAGTGTTGGTAATGCCACAATGTCCTGAATGAAGGGTATCATGACAGAGGCTTGTAATCCTTTATCGCAGTCTTTGTGTGGGAATGACCAGGCCATTGTCCTTGAACAAATACCCGTCCTTGGTTTTAAGATTCCATCGATTCTTCCCAGTACATTCCTGCCAGATCTCAGAGGACTGGGTTTGAATCCGAATGTCTTCCAGGAGAGTGATTGCTTGAGCTATGAAAATTGTATGGGGAAACATCTTTGGGAAGGAACGATCTTCCAGACTTTCGTAGTCGGGACGTCGGGATAAGGCGTCAGCAATTATGTTGTGTGTTCCAGGTACATAATGGATCTGGAACTGGTACTGGGCAAAGAAGAAAGCCCAACAGGCTTGACGACTATTCCTACATTCCATGGATTGTAGGACTTGGAGATTCCCATGATCCGTACGGACCTGAACAGGATGTTCAGCTCCCAGGAGTAGATGACGCCACTCTGTGAAGGCTTGACGGATGGCCAACAATTCCTTTTCCAGAACAGAATAATGGGTCTCACTAGGGGTTAGGGTTCGCGAGAGATAAGCGATGGGGTGTTCCAACTTGTCCTCGAATTCCTGCTTTAAGACTGCTCCGATGGCGTAGTTAGAGGCATCAGTCTCCACTAGGAAAGGTCGATCAATGTCAGGTTGAGCCAAGATGGGGGCTTGTGTAAATTCCAACTTCAAACGTTGGAACGCTTCGTCTTGGGCTGTGGTCCAGAAGAAGGGAGTATCCTTCTTCAACAATGTAATGTTCGGTTGAACTATCTCTGAAAAGGAAGGTATACATTTCCCGTAGAAGTTGGCAAGCCCCAGGAAGGATTGAATCTGTTTCAAAGTAGTTGGAACAGGCCAGGATAGTATGGAATTTACTTTTGAGTGGCCCATTCCAATTCCTTCTGGACTAAGGACAAATCCGAGATAGTGAACAGTAGAGACATGAAAAAGGCATTTCTCAGGTTTAGCCAGGAGTTTATGTTCACGTAGCCGTTGTAAGACTACCTTGACATGTTCTTCATGCTTGAGATGTTCCTTGGAGTATATCAGTATGTCGTCCAGGTAAACTATGACGAAGAGGAACAGCAGATCGGAGAACACCCCGTCCATAAAACGTTGGAAGACCGCTGGGGCATTGGCGAGTCCGAAAGGCATGACCAGGCATTCAAAGTGACCAAAGTGTGTTCTAAAGGTTGTTTTCCATTCGTCACCTTCCTTTATGCGGATCAGATGGTAGGCACCTCTGAGATCCAATTTTGTGAAGATTACGGCTCCTCTTACTGCTTCCAGGATATCTGAGATTAAGGGCAATCGATACCGGTCTTTGAGGGTGCATTGATTAAGACCACGATAATCAAGGCAAGGCCTAAGATCCTTAGTATCTTTCTTGGGAACGAAAAACAACAAAGCTCCCGCTGGGGATTTGGATGGTCGTATGGTGGCATTTTCTAGGTTGGTATCCAAGTATTCTCGGAGGGCCCTTTTCTCTGGTTCTGATAGGATGAACATTCTTCCAAAGGGAATCACTGCCAAGGGTTCAGTATCGATAGCGCAGTCTTCAGGTCTGTGAGGGGGGTAGGGCTTGAACTATAGCAGTTGAAAACACATCTGTGTAGTCCTGATAGGCTCTGGGGACCTGGATAATATTTGAGACCCTGAGTGGGCTTTGCTGGTCTATCAGCGTTCCTTCAGAGGATCTTGACGAGGAACCCAGGGATAGGCAGTGAGACATGCAATGTTGGGAGCCAAGAAACAAGGATCCTGCTGCCCAGTTGATGTATGGGTTGTGCTTCTGTAACCAGGGCATACCCAGTACCATGGAAAATGGGCAGACTTTATGATGTCAAACTTGATCATGTCTTGATGATGGTTTATCGAGAGCTCGATCTCTTTGGCTTGCAGGGTGATTGGTCCTGAAGAGAGAGGTCGTCCATCGATGGCCTCTACTGGTTGCATGATGTCTCGAGTTTCATATGGAATGTGGTGGGTAGTGACCCAATCCTAATCTATAAAAATCCCCATGGCCCCACAATCCACTAATGCTAGAATGGGGTAAGTTTCTTTCCTGGACGGCGATAGAAAGGTCTGCAAGATCACAAGGTTGTTTTGTCCAGGAGAGTTCAAGGATGGAATAGATGTGGAGCAAACATCTCTCTCCCGAAGCTGTGCTCCGTCTAGGATCGGGAGCTGGCATTTCCCGAATGCCGTGGAGGGGCCAAAGGACATTCTCTCACAAGATGTTTATCTGAGGCACAGTACATACACAGCCCGGTGTGAATCCGTCGCAATCTTTCTTGCGGGGATATGGGTCCGCGGAAGGCCCCAATTGCATGGGTCCAGGGTCAGATTCTATAGAGGTCTTTTGGTAAGGCATCTTTGTTTTCTTCTTTTCCGCCTTCCTTTCCTGGATTCGAAAGTCTATTTGTAGAGAGAGGTCCATAAGGGCCTGGAAGGAACCTGGGCGAGCTACCCTGGCTAGCTCGTCCTTTATTTCTTCATTTAGTCCTCTCCGGAATAGGGTGAAACAGGCCTCCGGGGACCAATCTGCTTCCTTGGCCAGTTGCTTAAAACGTGTTACATAGGTAAGCATATCATGGGACCCTTGTTGGAAATCCAGTAGACGTTCTTGGGCACTGTAAACCTGTTCTGGGCGGTCAAACATGGTCTTTAGAGCCCGGACAAGCCCATCATAATCATCCAGGAGGGCATCTCCAGAATTAACTAAGGGCGTAGCCCAAGTTAATGCATTCCCGGAGAGATGCGAAATAATAAAGCCCACCTTTGCCCTGGGGGTGGAAAAGTAGTAGGGCTTAAAGGTAAAGTGCACTAAACACGAATCAAGGAAGCCACGAAGGTTCTTTGAGGAGCCATCATATTTATCCACTACTCTGCCCAGCAATACACTTTCCTTGGTCGCGGAATCACGTGACATGACTAGTTGTTTTAATGCGGCATTCTCAGCTTTGAGATTCTGAACTTCTGTGGTTAGCTCTTGCATGCCGCGCATGAGGTCTTGAACTGCAGCCTCCATGTCCGTATCTGTATCAGTTTGTTGGCGTCTCAATCTGTCACAGGTTTCCCCCCTTCTCACCTGTCTTTGTTGTTTGTGGGAGTTCTTCGATGGAGTTTTCTTTCGTAGAGTTCAGGTCTTGTATAACCCTGAGTGCAGGTCCTCTGGTTCCAGCATGCGTTCAGCATTCCGAGTCCTGGGAATGTTCAGATGTCCGGGAAGTCTGAGGAAATCCAGGAAAACAGTAAGAGTGCACACGGAAGACGAGTGCACGGAGATCCAGGATGCAAGGAGGACAAAAGGAGGGGGAATGAAGGAGGAGGAATTTAGGGGAACCGGGAACCAGGAATCAAAGGAAAACACAAGCGAACTACGGCAGCACACGTCTAGCCACGGCAAGCGGTAGCGTTGAGACGTGCAGGGCCGCGCGGGCGTGTCCGCTTTATAGAACGTAATGCATAAGGCGCAGAAACTGGTAAACAGTCTTCCGCGTTCGGTGGCCCTGTTGGGAGTACTGCTGAGTGCAAGCCCCTATGGATCAGGGACCAGGAAGTCCAAAAAGGACGCATCCGATGGTTCATGACAGTATGATGATGGATGCTGGTGTGAATGAGAGAGTGCTTTCTGTGTGTACGTTGTGTAAATGGGTATTGTCATACTTGATGGAAAAATATTTGACCTTTTCAATTTGACAGAATTGTTTTGATAGTTTTTTTGGTCCAATTAAAATTCAATTAAATAAATATATGGGAGGTGTAAGGGAATATGTTAGGATGGGGATGTGGGGAGTTAGCGGGGGGTCCACCCCCACATTTTTGACCAAGAAAAGATGCAACAAAATTAAGTCAAATTGGAAAAGGTCAAATATTTTCCATCAAGTAGACCTAAACCATGTAAATGTGTGTTTGTATGCTCATTATTTAGTATTTAAATAAATAGGTGTATGGATGCGTATATACTTATGTTATGAGTGAGTGCATGATGGATGCTCGTGTGAATGAAACAGTGTTTGTGCGTGTGTGTTGTGTAATGTGTGTTTCTATGCTCATTTATTTATTATGTAAGTATGTTTATAGATGCGTGTATGCTTGTGTTATGAGAGTTCATGATCGGTGCTCATTTGAATGAGAGAGTGCTTGCAGTGCGTATGTTGTCTAAATGCGTACATTTATATGTTATGTATTTAAATGTGTATGTATGCGTGTATGCTTGTGTTTTGAGTGAGTGCATGATGGATGTTTGTGTGAATGAAACAGAGTGCTTGCTGTGTGTATGTTGTGTAAATGTATGTGTTTGAATGTTTTTTTCTATTTCAATATGTGTATGGATGCATCTATGCTTATGTTATGAGTGAGTGCATGATGGGTGCTTGTGATTGTGAATGAGACAGCGAGTGCTTGCTGTGTGTATGTTGTGTGGGTGTGTGTGTGTGCTGGTCTGAGATGATTTTGGTGAGTGGGGGTAGAATATGTCCATGGGTCCCCTCGCAACCTCATACATCACAAGGAGCATGTCAGCTCCTTGTAGTAGCTTCGGCAGACCTTGCAGGATTTTGCGGCATGAAATGGCAAACTTTGTGGCATGAAATGGCAAATTGTGCTGCACAAACCTTTATTTATTGCTGCATTTTTGCAGGACATTTTGTATTAACTGGAAGGTGTAAGATTGCCACATTGCAGGAAATAGGCAGAGTGCAAGGCTACAAGAGAGCCAGGGTATCATTATTATGTATATATTGTATTAATTTAATAGGAAGAGTCCCAGATGGCTTGGCAGAACAGTGTTTGATTTGGCTACATTTCTGGTTAATGTTCATGCCTATTTAATAGTATTAACTAAATTGATCATTATCAGTTGTAATGCTGAAAATATTCCCCTTCTATATTCTCCAATCCCCCAAACACCCACACACCTCTCTCACCAACACACATCACAAATCTCACCAACTCCCCATCACAACTTGCATTACTAAACCTCTCACTCTGTCATACAAATACTCACGTGCTATGTCACACTGTCAAGTCACAATTTGCACTGCCCCTCCCCTGCCACACTCCAAATCATACTCCCAACTCACACCTTACACTCAATTCCTCCCGCAATATACAGTCCTTCATTCTATTGTGCTGCTTCTGCATCTTTCATCCTTTCTCCCATTCTATCGCACTTTTCCCTCATCCTTTTTCCCAATCTGCAGCTCACTGCCTCTTTCTGGCCAACTGCTTCCTCTTTGCTTTCTGGCTCTCTGACCACACGCTCCCTCTACTTTCTGTACCTCCACTCGCTCTCAGATTTTGGGCCACCGCATCACTGCTTCCTCTGCTCTCTTGTGCACCGCTTCCTCCTCTGACCCACTGCTCTCCCTCTGCTTTCTTGCCTATCACTTCACATCTCTCTCATCACTCTCCCTCTCTCTCCTTTCCCTCTCATAGTGTAACCATTTTTTTCAAATGTAGATTTTGACGCAGATCGTCAAAAAATGGGGCATTTAAAAATAGAGCCGAGGATATGCTATTTTTAGACAACCTATTTTTGGAAATGAGCAGGTCACCTTATTTTCAAAGGTGACCAGCGCATTTCCACAGGATTCAGCTGTAGCGCAAATTGTGCGCTGGCCGGCTCCCTTGAATGGTGTTGTGGGTTGTTTGACCGAAGTGTAATTATTTGCGGCGGAATTGTTCGTAGTCCATTTCGCCACTAATTGATTTGCACTTCAGCTAAACAACCCAAAATGTACCTTTCACCACCACCCCTTCCCCTACTTAAATGCTTGGTCGCTGCCGCTTCCCCTGCAACCCTGCGTTGTCAGATCCGTCCCTCTAACGCGGGTCGGATCCGACTTCGCAGAGTCCCTTTTTCGTTATTTTCTTTTTTTTCTGTCCCCGCCTCCAATTTTGAAAAGTGGGGAACACCCCTGCAACCCCCTAACCCAAATAATACTGAACTTGGGCAGCGTGTGTGTGACACCCCCGCAACACATTTCGGTATTTAAAAATACGTTAGAATAGAATAGAATAGACGAAATAGGTCAAATTGTACCATTCGATCGATTTTTTGTAATCAAAATGGGTAGTACCTTGAATAGAATTGCTCTCCCGACAGTGTTCTGCAAGCTCCCAGCGCCTTTCACAGGGACAGGCCACTGTAAAATGCGACCCCAAAAAATGCACTTTTATCCTGTTTGAGGAACAGAAATGCAAGCGACACCAGCAGTTCATACCTTCATTGAAATGCATGATAGGGTCAGGAAAGACCCTGTCGTGCAGTGGCACCCCCACATCCCGTGCGCGTAGTGTTGCCTACAATTTCTGTACATTTAAAAGTGCATCTTGCTTGGAAATGAGTGATGCGATTTTAAATTGGAAGAAACGCCAATTTATTTGATCATGGAGGTGAAAAGGGCCATCTGAATGGGTGCACATATAAAATGGCCCATTCATGTGTCCCTTGTGGATTGGGCTGCTCTTTTTTTGGGCGAAAGTGATGAGATGTGTTGGCGCATTTCATTTCTTGTGAAAAAAAAATTTGAGAAACTGGCACCCTGAGTCATTATTTTTTTAAACAGTCATTTTTGCAGATACATTTTTTGTAACTTTTTTTTATTTTTCAAATGTGCTGTTTTTGCACAAAACGGCCGTTTTCGCGGCATTTTGCACAAAACGCCCGTTTTCGCTGCATTTTGTGCAAAACGGCCGTTTTTGCAGCATTTTGCGGGATCGCAAAATCGCTATAAGCTGGAGGGTCTGCTTAGGGTACATTTAATATTGAATTTTAGGGGAGTAGGCAATGGGTTTGGGGGTGGTATGGTGGGCAGGGCCCCCCATTAGAAAAAGCCACGAAAAATGCCAAAGTGACCACAGCGGGACACATTATCCCACCACGGCCGCAGCCGCGACAGAGATGCGCCTCACATTTTCAAGTCAGACCATCTGACAGGAGTACCAGCCAGCCACTAGCTGGCACTTCTGTCAGTCAGTGTAACTTCCTCCTGTGACCTCTTGCGTGAGGGGTCACAAGAAGAAGTTAGTGTCCTTTAGTTTCACTTTCCTCAGGGCACTGAGGCGTCATTGACCCTCAGCGAACCTGGGGTCTCAGTGCCATATTTCTGTGTTTATAAAAGATGTCCCGAAAAGTACACAATTCAAGCCATCTTTTATAAAGCTTTGCCAACGGACAAAGACGCCTCAGACTTTGTCCGTCGTCAAAGCTTTATAAAAGATGGCTTGAATTGTGTACTTTTCGAGACATCTTTTATATTCATAGATTGTTTAAAAAAGGAGGCTGGAGAAGTATGTAAACCATAAAGTATGCACACAAATATATAAATGATATATATGTGTGTGCGTATCTTACTATGGTTTGAGTACTTTTCAAGCTATCTCGAAGTACACAAACCATAGTAAGGCATGCAAACAAATATGTAAATGTAAACATTTATATATTTATGTGCGCACCTTACTATGGTTTGCATACTTTTAAGTCATCTTTTATAAACATAGAAATATGCAACATATTTCTATGTTTATAAAAGATGGCTTGCATAGTACACAAAACATAGTACGATATGCATACAAATATATCAATGCTTACATACATTTATATATTTGTTTGCATACCTTACTATGGTTTGTGTACTTTTCAGGCCACGCCCATCCTGAAAGCCATGCCCCAAATGCAGCCCGCCCCGCGATTTCTTACCCCACTTAAAGCCGTGGTTATAGGCGCTGCAGCCAGGGTAGGATTCAAGATGTCCAGTGCCGAGTGTCGTACTGTGGTGGTGAAGCAGAGGTGAAGTTCCTTTTGGAGTCTGACAGTCCCGTGTATGAACAGCAGGGGGTGCTGCAAAGCAATGTTTGGATTGGAACTCGCACAGCAGCAGATTTCCGTAGCAAAAATAATTTGGAATTCCCCTTCTGTGGAAAAGGCTAATTTCAAGGCATACGGTTTGCCGCTCCTTGGTGGGAGATGGGCGCACACTAAACATATGACAGCGAAATACCCCCAATGACTCACTCCGCATTATCGGAATCCTCATGGAAAGTATGGCTTTTCTTCTCTTGATTTTATTATAAGGTGAAAAATGTATAGATCTGGTCCCTATATGAGCAGAGAACACAACACGATGGCTTAATGCGCTCCTTCTATGGCGACTGTGAAATTATTTAGAGATTTCACAACAAACGCTGCAAGACGGAAATATACCCCGAGTTGTTTCAGAAGTGTCTGTGATGCATCCAAATAAAAGCTGTTCATGTCAATACCACAGATTTACTAATATGGCGCATCTTGAAACGAACAGATAATAATTTACTGGATGTCATGATAGACCTGCATTGAAGTGCCTCTGCATTCTTTCGTGCCTGCATGGTAGCTTCTTTAAAATATATTTTAGCGGCAGTGGAAGTGGCAGTTGGCCACAGTGAGGAAGAGGAGCTCACTAGCGTTCACTAGTGCTACTGTTGGTTTTGTCATTGGCTTGCCAACGTTGACACTGGGTTGAACACGTGGGCTTACCCAATTGCCAGCGTAGCGGTAGTTTCCCGCAGTTCCTCGAGTGCTCGGCGAGGCCTCGACTGCTTGTGAGTACTTCATCTTTAGACATCTGATTGAGCATTGTTCGAGCATTCCAGCCGAGTCGAATCAAGGAGAGCAGTCAGGAGTGGGTGTACGCGCATGTTGGGCAGTGCTGCGGAGGGGCAGCGCTGCGGAGGGGGCACCCCGCGCAGCTAGAGAGCGCAGATAAGTAACCTGGGGGGCAAGGAGGGCAAAAGAGGAGGGGGCGAAACATAGGCTGCAAACTGCAGCAAGCGGCACCAACCCCCCTCCACTCACATAGCAACACAGTGCCAGGGGGGTGATGTGCATGGCAAGGTTCCAAGCCACATGAGCTGCACCCAAAGGAGATCAGGGAGGCAGGAAGTCACAGGGGACCAACAGTGGGCACTGCCAGATGCCAACAGTCATTGGCGCCAGCCGGGCGGGGGCGTGGCAAAGCCCCCCACAATCATGCATAGCCTAGGGCAAATCGGTTAGGATATAAGGAGCTGCCTGGGCAGCAAGAAACACAATCCTTTGGTACTCCGTACAGAGCACCACAAGTGATCTGCGCATGCAGAATACTTTTCTTCAGAGCTTTGACATGCTCTTGGAAGTGGAATCAAGATTGTGAGCTTCACCGTGCTCAGGTTTGATGATGTTTTGTTTCGTATTTTTACCGAGCAGTGCCCTGGGCTTTTCTGTGCACTGGTTAGAGGAGTTTTCTTTTCGTAGGCACTGCGAGTACAGACATTCCAGTACCCCGAGAGCGAACGTGGGCTTTACCTTGCACCGGTCGGAGGAATTGTGCTCGTGTTTCCATGAGAATCGCCATCGGGCAAGGATCAGGAGGAGCCGCAAGCACAGCACTCAATAGCCAGCATTAGACAGGCAAGAAGGGCAGATGGGTGAACTTAGATGAAATAGCCCAACTCACCGGCGGGAATGGGAGACCAGGAGGAGCAGCATCGAGCAGCGGTCACGGAGCAGGCGGGGCCCGAGCCACGAACATTTCATCGATCGGTTTCCGTCGAGGAGAGACCGGCCAAGGTTGCTGCTGCAACAAAGAAAGAAGAAATCAGGTTTGCACGCGCCACGGTATGGCGAAGGTGATCAGAATTTCATGTCGTTTCATGAGAGCACAAACAAGAGAAAATTGTCAGAACCAAGTGCCTAACGGGCATGGGGTACTCTTGAACTCGTATTGAAGAAATGAGTTCTTCCCACCAATGCAATACTCAGTTGTACTTAAGAACAGTGCTGAGCGTTTAATTGGTTGAAAGAGTAATTGACAATGGCTGGACACGCTGGACCCCAAATGGCTGCAAAGAAAACACTGGGTTAGCAACTGGTAGACGGACGGTACATAGTAACATAAATCACAATTGGTAACCCTCCTGACTATAACCAAGATGACTCCTGGGATAGCAGGTACGAAATGGCCAGCACTGGAGTCAGATAGCGAATCTATAGTAAACACAACACACCACAGGTAAGCCTAGGACTGGATATAGAATCAGATAGAAATAACCAGGCAATAATACCCTTTGCTTACCTATGTGTCCAAAAGCAGGACCTCTTTTGTAGCACCAGCACAGCAAGACGTAAACTTGAAAAGCGAATAGTTCCAAAATTCCACAATGAAGCAAGAACTCCACCTGTACCGCCGAGACGAGGACACATAGATTTTACAAGTGCTGCAGGAAGTCTCTAGTCCAACACAGTAGTTCCAAAGTGCTGCAGGAAGTCTCTAGTCCAGCACAGAAATAAACACCCTATTCCCGCCGGCACGAGTACGCCTAGGAGATGGTATTTCCAGCGCAGCTCCTTGTGGAGGTGTTTAAAGAATGTCCATAAAGCAAGGCATTCCGTAAACAGTCCAGGTCCTCAATCCACAAGCAACAAGAAGAAGTGAAATCACAAGACAAAAGCACAGCCAGTTACATAGTCCGGGTCGTAGCAGTTCAAGAAGGCTTAGACAGGAGGGCAAGACAAACGAAGTCCAAAAAACAAGCAAGGGTCAGAAACCAGGAGTTCAGAAGTAGATAAGTGCTGCTGTTGAAGTCTGAAGAGAAAACAATCAGAAGCGCCGGGGGGAAGGAGGGGGTGTGACTATATTGGCGTTGCTGCGGCGTGGGAGTCACGTGAGTGGAAAGCAGACAGGAACGTGACTGCAGCTGTGTCAAGTGCCAGCATCGCCATGGCAACCCACAATGCCTTCGAAATAGTCCATTCTGCAATCGCCTGCCCGTATGTGAGATTGTTCATTTAATATCACCAGGTGAGCGAGGGGAACGTGCAGGCGATTGCAACCTGACAGTACCCTCCCGCAAAGGCGCCTAGAGACCCCGGGAGGCAAGAAAGCGGTACAATAAGGCAGGAGCATGGATGTTGGACTCAGGCTCCCAGGTGCGATCCTCAGGACCGTAACCTTTCCAATCCACCAAGAACAAATAGTCAGGCATGGGAACTTGCGTACAGGTTTTCGTGCGCCTTCAGCAGCTGGACAAAGTAAACAAAAGAAAGCGCTGGGACAACGGCATTGGGCTGGCAGAAACGTGATCCGTGGCAGAGCCTGGAGGTTGCCATGGAAGCTTAGTGACGCATTGTTAAGGAGGGGTAACGTTCGTGCACGATCACGACGTTGATCAGGTGATCTTGGGTATTTAGTCCCTCCTCCTTAGTTGCTCAGCGCTTCTGATTGAGCATTTTGGCGTTCTGTTTCTTGTCTCATAGTTCTACGATCTTTCCTCGTGTTTTGACCCGGATTTGTACTTGTTTTGGCTTCGGATTACCCTACTGTTTTGGCGACTTTTCCTCATAGTTTTTTATGGTTTCTGGATCTCTGGCTTCTGTGACCTGATTTAGTTTTTGATATCTCCTTGACTGTTGTTGGTGCCCGCTAGGTATATTTGGACTTGGACCGGCTTATGGATTACTCTTTTTGGATTCTGAATTCGCGTCTTGTGTGCTCTGGTATCTGGGACAGCCACTGCTGCTCCGTGGGACAGCCTCTGCTGCTCCGTGGGACAGCCTGCGCTGCACCATGGGACAGCCTCTACTGCAACGCGGGAATTCGAACCCTTGGAAGAACTGTTCCCCGCACCGTGAGAATATTGTTTGTGATCGCGGATTGCTGAAGGTGGCTTGTGTCATCCATTCATTCTACGGATTCCCTCATGGATATTCCCTGGTAAGGAAATTCTTGTGGTAAAGTTCACTTAGTTCAGTATCCTTATTCTCTCAGGCACATAGTGTTACTCATAGTGAATATTGTTTTTTTTTGCAGAACTTTTCTGGGCCTTTTTTCTTAACTTGACCGTGGTAGTACTTTCCTACTATTCAGTTCACTCAGGTTAGTGTTATTGGGTTTTAGATTAGAATTGTGATTTTCAATCATCAGTCTTTTGGTACTAATTGTGTTATATTTCCTCCTACAGCCACGTGGTCTCGGTGGGATATCTATTCTTTCAACTAATTGATTCCTTTGCACTGTGTATTTCTTGCATACAAAGGGGTACATTGGTGGGAAGAATTCTTCTTCTACACTACGGGTCAAATTTGTGAAGAGGAATTCTGACAGAATCAGAAGCCTTCTTTAACATGGACCCCAACGAGACCCTGGCTACTTTGCTTCAGTTAGTGGCTGATTTAAGATCTGATATGGCCAATGCTCACACTACTACACAACAACAAATCCTCGAATTACAAACCGCCATTCAGCCATTACCACTAGTGGCTCCGGCGATGCCCAATGTGCCAGTTGTTGAACCAGCGCAGGCAGAAGCTGGCCCGATATACATTACCTCACAGTTCCCGTTGGCTCCCCCAGAAAGGTTCCCAAGCAGTACAGGACATTTTTGAATCAATGTCGTTTACATTTTCTATGCCGACCAGGTTCGTTTCCTGATTCCGCTACCAAAGCAGATTTTTTACTGTTGCATCTTGGAGGTACTGCCGCAGCTTGGGCTAACCCTCTTTGGGAAGAGGGTAGCCATTATTGTTTGATTGTGATGCATTAATTGAAGCAATGGGTAAAGTGTTTGATACCCGATTCAAGTCTCAAGTTATGGAACTGGAATTGTTAAATCTACAGCAAGGGGATTTGACTCTTCTGGCATATCTAGCCAAATTTAATCAATTGGCTGCAGAAACTGGATGGCCTGACGATAAGAAGGCGTCATTATTCTATAAAGGATTATCAGACTCGTTGAAGGATACTCTTGCTTTAGTACCGATAGTTCCGGTTACTTTTCCAGAGTTATTGGAATTAGTTCTTCAGATCGATGCCCGTAAGGCTGCCAGGAAAGGGGAAAAACGTGGTGCTCCACCTGTAATCCAGGTTAATCCCACACCCGTTGCAGGTACCCCTGAACCCATGCAAATCGAAGCTGCTACACGGGGTCCTCTTTCTCAAGAGGAGAGAGATCATCGTAAGAAGAACAATTTGTGTTTTTACTGTGGTTCTTCTGAACATCTGTTAAAAGAATGTACCAAGAAACCCAATAGGAAACAGGGAAACTTGAAAGCTCGACAATAAGAGGAGTCCGATTGTCGAGTACCAATGTTTCTATGGACTCCGATCTCAACCAACCTATTTCCTTACAGGTGAGATTTAGGTTGTCTCAAGACCAGGTCGTCCAGGCCAGTGCTATTCTGGATTCCGGTGCTACGAGAAATTACATCGATACTCAATATGCTAAGACATTAGGTGTTTCAACTATTGAAAAGGCAAACCCTGTTGTAGTTAATGCTGTTGATGGTTCCACTTTGATATCTGGTCTGGTGGTACGACAGACGGAGGATTTGGTGATGGAAACACTTCAGGGTCATTTAGAGCGCATTTATTTCGATTTGATCTCTGCCCCCCAGTTCAAGCTTATATTAGGTATTCCATGGCTCAAGTTGCACAATCCTTCGATTGACTGGCACACTGGCAGTATTGAACTCCTTTCTGAGTACTGTGAATCCAGGTGTTTGGAGGGGAAGGTTTCAACTTGCAATCCATGTCATCTATTATTAGATACTGCAGTCACGATTGGGGCGGTCATGGCCGTCGAATTACCGATTGAGTATTCCGATTTCAGAGATGTGTTTGATGAAGGTGGGGGTACAGTGTTACCTCCTCACAGACAGTACGACTGTCCCATTGATTTGGTCCCTGGAGCCAAAATTCCTTCAGGAAGAATTTACTCTTTAACCCACAAGGAGGATGTCATTCTGAAGGAATACATTGATCAATCTCTAAAATCAGGTTTCATATTCCCATCTCGTTCTCCGGCAGCCTCTCCTCTGTTTTTTGTACCTAAGAAAGAAGGGGAGCTCCGTCCATGTATTGATTATCGTGCCCTGAATTCCATTACTGTACGTAACCAGTATCCCATACCACTGATTTCTGTACTCTTGGACCAACTAGGGTCATCCGTAATATTTACCAAATTGGACCTTCGAGGGGCTTATAATTTGGTAAGGATCTGTAGCGGAGACGAGTGGAAAACGGCCTTTAAGACCAAATACGGATTATTTGAATATAGAGTCATTCCATTTGGACTCTGCAACGCGCCCGCTACTTTCCAGTACTTCATTAACGACGTTTTCCATGATATGATGGACCAGTTTCTTGTGGTGTATTTGGATGACATATTAATTTATTCTGCATCTTACGAATTACATGTACAACATGTTACGAGGGTTCTACAGAGGCTTCGTGACAACCACTTATATGCCAAGTTAGAGAAGTGCATTTGTCATGCATCTGAGGTAGAACATTTCTGGGCTATGAGATTACTTGTAACAGAGTACAAATGAGTCAGTCTAAGGTTCAAGTAGTTCTGGACTGGCCAATCCCTACCTCCCTAAAAGCTTTACAATCATTTTTGGGGTTCTCTAATTTCTACAGAAGGTTCATTAAAGATTTCTCATCTCTGGTCGCCCCCTTGACCGCTTTAACAAGCAATAAGACGCCTTTTTCTTGGAATGATGACTGTAACAAAGCCTTTCGACATCTTAAATCCGCTTTCACCAGCGCACCTGTTCTTCAACACCCAAATCCGAATTTACCGTTTGTGGTAGAGGCGGATGCTTCGGACATAGCCTTGGGGGCGATTCTGTCTCAGGAATATCCAGAAACTAAGGGGTTACACCCGGTGGCCTTTCACTCTAGAAAAGTTACCTCTTACAAAAGGAATTATACTATCACAGAGAGAGAGTTGTTAGCCGTCCGTGATTCGTTCATGGTTTGGCGACACCATTTATTGGGTTCGGTTTTTCCTGTTCAGGTATACACTGATCACAAGAATTTGGTAGCCCTACAGTCTGTTAAGTGCTCCACAGCCAGGCATGCCAGATGGCATGAGTTCTTTTCGATGTTCGATTTCACGATTACTTATCGCCCTGGTGCTCTGCACACTAAGGCGGATGCTCTTTCACGTATCCATGGAGAATCTCTCCCTCGCGGATCGAAAGGTCCTCTTTTGTTACCACATCAAGTGATTTGTGGTTGTACCATTCAACCCACACTAAGAAGCGATCTACAGGATTGGGTGAGAGACAATCCTGCAGAACCGGCAAAACTCAATCTTGAAATCATTCGAGGGTTGCCACATATCGAGGGGTTACTGCTTCTTCCGGATAGTGGGACTCGGAAGAAGGCTATTCAATGGTGCCATGATTCACGTTTAGCAGCACATCCCGGCAGTAGGAAGACTCTTGATCTCTTGCAGCGCTGGTGTTGGTGGCCGTCGATGTCTAAGGACGTTGCTGAATACATTTCCCATTGCTACGTCTGAGCTCAATGTAAAGCTCCTAGTGCTAAACCGGTTGGACTCTTGCGATCCATGCCCGTTCCTGAGTATCCTTGGTATATGATCTCGATGGACTTTGTGGTTGATTTGCCTCAGGTTTCAGGTTTTGACACTGTCTGGGTAATCATTGATTACTTCACCAAATTGGCGTTGTTTGTGCCTTGTCAAGGTCCGCCATCTGCCCAGAGCCTGGCGGATTTGTTTCTGAAGAACGTTTTTCGCCTCTTCGGTCTTCCCTGCGTTATCATCTCGGATAGGGGTTCGCAGTTTACTTCTCATTTCTGGAAGTCACTTACTGCCTCTTTTGGAATTGATGAAAGATATTCCAGTTCTTATCATCCCCAAACGGATGGACAAACTGAACTCCTCAATTCCACCATGGAACAATATCTAAGGTGCCTTATTCATCAATATCAGGATTCCTGGCTTTCACTGCTTCCTATGGCCGAATTTGCGTATAACAATTCTTTACATTCTTCTACGCGCTCGTCCCCGTTTTTTGCCATGTTCGGTCGTCATCCTCGGTCTTTGCCTGTTGCCCCTGTTCTGCCCACACGCCAGCCGGCGGCTTCTTCTTGCATCAAGAATCTGTGTACAATCCATGATCAGGTGAAGAAACACCTTGTTGTTGCACAAGAAAATGCCAAGCGCTTTGCTGATGCCCACCGGTCCCCGGCTCCTCAGTATAGTGTGGGAGATAGGGTTTGGCTATCTACAAAAAATCTGCGTATTCCTGGTAGGAGAGCTCTTCTTCTGCGTTACGTAGGGCCATATGATATCACTGCAATAATCAACCCCGTAGTGGTTCGGCTGTCTCTTCCAGCTAAATGGAGGGTACATCCTGTTTTTCATGTATCTCTAATCAAACCTTTTTTTCCCGGAACCACGCTCCCTGCACGCCCTCCTTCCATCACAGTGCAGGGGGAGGAGGAGTATGAGGTCCATAAAATTTTGAATATTAAGGTTTCTAGAGGTACCAGGATGTATTACGTGGATTGGAAGGGTTATGGACCGGAGGAAAGAACCTGGGAACCGGTACAGCACTTTCATGCTCCTCGCTTGATCTCTGAGTTCTGGTCCTCAAGGAGACGGAGTCTATCTTTAGGAGAGGGTACTGTCAGGCATGGGAACTTGCGTACGGGTTTTCGTGCGCCTTCAGCAGCTGGACAAAGTAAACAAAAGAAAGCGCTGGGACAACGGCATTGGGTTGCCAGAAACGCGATCCGTGGCGGAGACTGGAGGTTGCCATGGAAGCTTAGTGACGCGTTGCTAAGGAGGGGTCACGTTCGTGCACGATCACGATGTTGATCAGGTGATCTTGGGCATTTAGTCCCTCCTCCTTAGTTGCTCAGTGCTTCTAATTGAGCATTTTGGCGTTCTGTTTCTTGTCTCATAGTTCTACGATCTTTCCTCGTGTTTTGACCCGGATTTGTACTTGTTTTGGCTTTGGATTACCCTACTGTTTTGGTGACTTTTCCTCATAGTTTTTCATGGTTTCTGGATCTCTGGCTTCTGTGACCTGATTTCGTTTTTGATATCTCCTTGACTGTTGTTGGTGCCCGCTAGGTATATTTGGACTTGGACCGGCTTATGGATTACTCTTTTTGGATTCTGAATTCGCGTCTCGTGTGCTCTGGTATCTGGGACAGCCACTGCTGCTCCATGGGACAGCCTCTGCTGCTCCGTGGGACAGCCTGCGCTGCACCATGGGACAGCCTCTACTGCAACGCGGGAATTCGAACCCCTGGAAGAACTGTTCCCCGCACCGTGAGAGTATTGTTTGAGATCGCGGATTGCTGAAGGTGGCTTGTGTCATCCATTAATTCTACGGATTCCCTCATGGATATTCCCTGGTAAGGAAATTCTTGTGGTAAAGTTCACTTAGTTCAGTATCCTTATTCTCTCAGGCACATAGTGTTACTTATAGTGAATATTGGTTTTTTTGCAGAACTTTTCTGGGCCTTTTTTCTTAACTTGACCGTGGTAGTACTTTCCTACTATTCAGTTCACTCAGGTTAGTGTTATTGGGTTTTAGATTAGAATTGTGATTTTCAATCATCAGTCTTTTAGTACTAATTGTGTTATATTTCCTCCTACAGCCACGTGGTCTCGGTGGGATATCCATTCTTTCAACTAATTGATTCCTTTGCACTGTGTATTTCTTGCATACAAAGTGGTACATTGGTGGGAAGAATTCTTCTTCTACACTACGGGTCAAATTTGTGAAGAGGAATTCTGACACAAACGCACTCCACGAGAGAGTTTGGTGTCGAGATTGCGCGGACCTCATACTCCTCGACCCCTTGTACTAATAAAGGTGGAGGACGGAGAGGCAGTCTGGTTTGCTCAGTGCATGGCTTGACCAAGGAAATATGAAAAACTGGATGTACTTTCCACGTCTGAAGCAACTCCAATTTGACCACAAGAGGACTAAGTACCTCCTTAACAACATAGGAACCTACAAAGCGAGGCAAGAGGCTCCTACGACCAGGGATAGGGAGATGCTTGGCTGAAAGCCAGACACGCATACCAGGAGTGTAAAGTGGGGCCGGCCTGCGATGATGATCCGCATATTTCTTCGCCTGCCCCTGGGCATGAGTCAAATGCTCTGTAATACTGGTACGTAGCGAGGATAAATCCCTGAGACAGGACCGAACTGCCGGACAATCCGAGGATGAGTTAATGTCCAGGGGTAAAGAACGAGGGTGTTGTCCATACATGGCATAAAAAGGAGAGACCCCAGTGGAGGAATGAATCGAGTTGTTGTAAGCAAACTCTGCCATGGACTGGACTGTGAGCCAGGTCTCCTGATGTTGTAGAATAAGGCATCTCAAGTATTGTTCCATTGTGGCATTTAGTCGCTCAGTTTGTCCATCCGTATGAGGGTGGTAGGCAGTGGAATACCTCTCATCGATTCCCATCGACTGAGTAAGATGTCTCCAAAAACGAGAGGTAAATTGCGCACCCCTATCAGATACTATGATGTCAGGGAGGCAAAAGAAACGGAAAACATTCCATAAGAACAGATCAGCCAGAATGGGAGCAGAGGGGAGACCCTGACATGGCAAAAAGAGAGCTAACTTAGTGAAGCTGTCCACCACTACCCAAATGGTGTCAAAACCTCTAACCAGAGGTAATTCTACTACAAAGTCCATGGTGATGTTAGCCCATAGCGGGTATGGGTAGGGGTTGCAGTTAGCCCATGGGTTGGCTGGGGAGTTCTTACATTGGGCACAAACAGCGCAAGTTGCAACGTACTGTATTATATCTTTAGACATGGAAGGCCACCAACACCAGCGTTTAAGTAATTCCACCGTCTTTCTAGGGCCAGGGTGTGCCGCCAACAATGAGTCATGACACCAGAACATGGCGATACATCATGTATTTGAATCTGGTATGTAAATCTTGCCTTGAACATACGGCAAGGACTGCACCACATCCCTATTATAGTGATCCAGCTCTGGAGGACCCCTGAGTACCCAGTGTTGGATGGCAGATTTTAAGGAGGGTTGCAACGTACAACCGCATATCACCTGGCTGGGTAGAATTAGAGTACTATCTTGCAACCGGGGTTCAGGTTCTCCATGTAACCGAGATAACGTGTCTGCCGTGGAATGCATAATCCCAGGACGGTAAGACAAGGCAAAGTTGTACATGGAAAAGAACTCATGCCAGCGTGCCTGACATGCTGTGGTGCATTGCAATGATTGATGAGCTAGAAGGTTCCTATGGACGGTGTG
Organism: Ambystoma mexicanum; assembly: GCF_040938575.1. Taxonomy (NCBI): domain Eukaryota; kingdom Metazoa; phylum Chordata; class Amphibia; order Caudata; family Ambystomatidae; genus Ambystoma; species Ambystoma mexicanum. The sequence continues at coordinate 228,887,788 of NC_090922.1, forward strand.
TACACCAGAATTGGGGTTTCCGTTCCCAAAAGGTGATGCCTCCAGACCTTAAATGTGTCACAAACCGCCAGAAGTTCACGTTCTGTAATGGTATAGTTTACCTCATAGGGAGTGAGTTTGCTGGAGTGAAAGGTAACCAGGTGTAAGACCCCAGTCTCCGGACAGGGTTGAGACAAAACCGCCCCTACCGCAACGTCTGATGCATCTGCCTCCCCAACGAACGGTTGTTTGACATGTAGCACCGGAGCTGAGGTAAAGGCTTCCTTAAGGACATCAAAAGAACTTTGTGCTTCTGGGTTCCATAGGAACGGACACTTGTTACTTGCTAGTGCCGTGAGAGGAGCCACAATGTGGAGAAGTGTCTAATAAAGCAAAGATAAAAGTTTGCAAATCCCACAAAGGACTGCAAGGCTTTCACCGTAGCAGGTACTGGCCAGTCCAATACTGCCTTGACTTTCACTTGGCTCATCTGTACACCATGGCCAGTGATGTCATACCCCAAAAACTCCACTTCAGAAGTATGGAAGGTACACTTCACTCATTTTGCGTATAAGTTATCGCGCAACCGTTGTAGGACGTCCGTAACATGTTGTACATGAAGGTCATGAGAAGGGGAATAGATCAAAATATCATCTAAATAGGCGATCAAAAAACGGTCAATCATGTCTCGGAAAATGTCATTGACAAAATGTTGGAACGTGGCAGTGGTGTTACAGAGCCCGAATGGCATAACCAAATACTCAAACAGACCATATTTGGTTTTGAAAGCCGTTTTCCATTCATCTCCCCTCTCGTATTCTCACTAGGTTATATGCCCCCCTGATGTCCAGTTGACTGAAAAATCACTGAGGATCCCAATTGATCCAAAAGAACAGAAATCAGTGGTAGGGGATACTGGTTCCGCACAGTTATGGCATTGAGTTCCCGATAATCTATACATGGTCTGAGGTCTCCCTCCTTTTTGGGAACAAAAAACAAAGGATAGGCTGCAGGGGAACTGGAGGGACGGATGAGGCCAGAAGCCAAGGCTTTATCCAAATACTCCTTCAATACTGCATCCTCTTTCACGATGAGGGAGTATATTTTCCCCAAAGGAATCTTCGCTCCCTCCTTGAGATCTATTGGACAATCATATGGGCGATGGGGTGGGAGTTTTTCTGCCTGCCCCTTATCAAAAACATCCTTAAACACCATATATTGTGGGGGTATGGTAGTATTGAGGACTCCAATAGAGCTTGACATGGGTTATCTGGCACAATGCTTGCTGTACTACAATGATCCAGACAATGCGGTGACACAAAGAAACGGAACCGGTAACCCAGTTAACAATAGGGTTGTGGCGTCTAAGCCAGGGTAGGCCTAAAATGAGTCGAAATTGGGGTGCAGCAATAACATCAAATGAAATAAGTTCGCTATGGAAGCTGTCGACAATCAAGGTCAGAGGCACAGTGGATTTGGTTACTAGCCCGGAAAGAAGTGTAGCGCCATCTACCACATTGACCACTTCGGGATGTTCTTTGGGTACAAGTGGTATTTGCCAATCCCAGACATACTGGCTATCAATATAATTACCAGTTGCTCCGGAATCCAAAACAGCTTCGGTAGACCAGGGCTGTCTTTCCAGACATGCAATGGTGACCTTAATCGTGAATGGGACAGAGAAACTGGAGCCCTGAACTGGAGCCCTGAACATTAGTGCTTGGCATAGGGGCTCCCTCTATTGCCGGGCCTTGGCGTTTCCCGATTTCACTGGTTTCTTGGGACAGGAGCGTACAAAATTCTCAGATGAACCACAGTAAAAACATAAGCTGTTTTTCTTTCGGTTCTCTCTTTCTTCTCTGTACAATAGTCCCCTTACCGCCCCTATTTACATAGGTTCCCCATTCCCAGGGACAAAGCTCGCAAGATTGACTGGAACCGGAGGCAGTGTCCTTTTTTCACCCTTCCTTTCTGATTTCCGAGCATCGATCTGGAGAACCAGATCCAAAAAATCTGTAAAAGAGGCTGGTACCACAGGTCCCGTGGCTATGATGTCTTTGAGTGAATCCGATAGGCCTTTGTAAAACAAAGCCACCTTCTTTTCATCTCGCCAGTTAGTCTCAGCCACGAGATGATTGAATTTAGTGAGGTATGTCAATAAAGGGGTATCGCCTTACTGAAGATTTAGTAGCTCTAAGTTGGTGGCTAGAGATTTATATCTGGTGTCAAAGACCCGTGTAAGTACCTCTATAAGGGCATCGCAATCGAATAACAAATGACTACCCTGTTCCAAAAGGGGATTGGCCCAAACTGCAGCAGTACCACCCAAATTAGACAGGACAAAGGCAGCCTTGGTAGTCGAGTCAGGAAATGATGATGGTCTGCATAAAAAGTGCAGTCTGCATTGGTTTATAAACATTCTAAAGGCTTTGGGATTGCCCAAGAATCGTTCTGGAGGGGCCAATGGGAACTGTGCTGCCATATAGACAGGTACCATTTCTGACCGTGGCTGGGCTCCAGGCGTACCTGAACCGGATGCCACAGCTACTGGTGGAGGCCCAGTGACACCGGTTCTCAATCCCGCCTGAATGTAATCAATGCAGCGATGAGTGGTGTCGTGAGCTGTCTGCATATCAGCATGCAAATCAGCTACCAACTGAACCAATGTCGCCAAGGGATCACTAGCTGTGTCCATTATAAGGCTTCTGACTATGTCAGATACAAGTGCCTAACGGGCATGGGGTACTCTTGAACTCGTAGTGAAGAAATGAGTTCTTCCCACCAATGCAATACTCAGTTGGACTTAAGAACAGTGCTGAGCGTTTAATTGGTTGAAAGAGTAATTGGCGATGGCTGGACACACTGGACCCCAAATGGCTGCAAAGAAAACACTCGGTTAGCAACTGGTATATGGACGGTACTTAGTAACATAAATGACAATTGGTAACCCACCTGACTATAACCAACATGACTCCTGGGATAGCAGGTACGAAATGGCCAGCACTGAGTCAGATAGCGAATCTATAGTAAACACAACACACCACAGGTAAGCCTAGGACTGGAAATAGAATCGGATAGAAATAACCAGGCAATAATACCCTTTGCTTACCTATGTGTCCAAAAGCAGGACCTCTTTTGTAGCACCAACACAGCAAGACGTAAACTTGAAAAGCGAATAGTTCCAAAATTCCACAATGAAGCAAGAACTCCACCTGTACTGCCAAAACGAGGATGCCTAGGTTTTACAAGTGCTGCAGGCAGTCTCTAGTCCAACACAGTAGTTCCAAAGTGCTGCAGGAAGTCTCTAGTCCAGCACAGAAATAAACACCCTATTCCCGCCGGCACAAGTACGCCTAGGAGATGGTATCTCCAGCGCAGATCCTTGTAGAGGTGTTTGAACAATGTCCATAAAGCAAGGCATTCTGTAAGCAGTCCAGGTCCTCAATCCACAAGCAACAAGAAGAAGTGAAATCACAAGACAAAAGCACAGCCAGTTACACAGTCCGGGTCGTAGCAGTTCAAGAAGGCTTAGAGAGGAGGGCAAGACAAACGAAGTCCAAAAAACAAGCAAGGATCAGAAACCAGGATTTCAGTAGTACATAAGCGCTGCTGTTGAAGTCCAAAGAGAAAACAATCAGAAGCGCCAGGGGAAAGAGGGGGCGTGACTATATCGGCGTTGCTGCGGTGTGGGAGTCACATGAGCGGAAAGCAGACGGGAACGTGACTGCAGCCGTGTCAAGTGCCAGCGTCGCCATGGAAACCCCCAATGCCTTTGAAATAGTCCATTGTGCAATCACCTGCCCGTATGTGAGATTGTTCGTTTAATATCACCAGGTGAGCGAGGGGAACGTGCCATTCAGGAGGGCAATGTCAGAACACCCGGAAGTAGAATGGGATGACGTTCAGAATGGCTTGTACATACAGGAGGCGCTGAAGACAAAAGCACTGTGCTGTGGGGAGAAGAGTGCAGGTCACGCAAAAAATGCCCAGATAAACAACAATAAAAACACAGAGCCAGAGAGAACAGCCCTTTCGGAAGAAATAGCCATTGGGTGGCTAGGTAAAATACCTGAAGCCAGAGTAAAAGCAAAGCACAATATACCAGCAAGAACAACATCACCTGTTAACGTATTAGCCCCCAGCCAAATTGGCTTCTGAAAAAACGATCCTGAATGGAATGACTCACATTCGGGCAGCGGTGGCAGGGGGCGCGATCGGCACAGTACACACAGCCTCACCGGATCTCACAATTGCTTTCAACAGAGTGAACACAAATAAAATGTGGCATAAAATGCTTAAAAAGGGAATTCCACCCGCTTTGGTAAAATTGATCTCGCTATTGAACCACAACACTTCTGTTAAGATTAGGTCAACTTAAGAAGGCTCCCTGTCTAGACCAATGCAAATGTCTTTAGGTCTGCGACAGGGTTACCTTCTAGCCCCTCTTCTTTTTAACATCTACTTATGAGATATCGAAAACTTGTGGGAACCCATTAACTCCAATGCCATTGGAATTGGCTCACTGAAAATAAATTGGTTGGCTTTTGTTGACAACCTTCTATTCCTTGATCCGACTCCAGTTGGGCTACAGCGTAAATTGACAGCCTTCACAATTATTGCTGAAGATAACAATTTGCTGGTCAATGCTAATAGGTGGAGAATAATTATTTTCTCAAAAAAACACAATCAATGCAATGGGGAGTGAATAATTACACCTGGCTTGTACTGACTCCATGAAATACGTGGGTTTAAAAGTAATCTATAGAGAATCTAGGGGGCAGTGGAAAACCAACTAAGAGGAAAATCTAAATCATTTATTGCTCGACTTACAAGAATGCTTGTGTCATTATACACATTTTCCTTGCTGCCATTTAGAGAGTATTATTTGGCCAAGATTGTTTCTTTATGGCTTAGAATGTTCCCTCTATGATCGTATCCTCTTTCTTATAGCTCTCGAGGGCACTATTTGGAAGGCAGGCTTAGGCCTTCCCATTTCCATTCCCAACTGTCTAATTCGCCATGAATTCGGGCTAATATTGCTGGCTGCGAGAGTCTCATGGGCCAAATTATGTCTCTACTGTAAACTGCTTATTCCTCCACCTGAGTCGCTCTTTGTGTCCTTACATGTCCATCTCAATGAAAACCATATTCCATCGTTGCAGAGCTTTGAGCTAAGTAGGAAAGCCATATTAGAAACTCTTGGACTGGAAGACTCAGATCTAAGTGAAACACCAGACGTGGTCGAGAAAAAACTCTTTGAGCTAGACTGGTGCGTGCCTGTAGACTGTTGTCATTGTTTAAACTTTGTAAAATCTTGTTAAAGGCTAAAATTAGCCATATACATTTTTATTAAAAAAAAGAACTAACTAAAAAAAAAAAAAACTATACACCTAAAATATTATTTTACGTACCTCTGGGACTGTGGAAAGCGATGATATGCTTTGGGTACATTTATATTGGATGATTCCAGAAGTGTTTAAAATGTTGAGTTTTTTACTGTAAACTTTGGTGATATTTATGTGATGTGAAAACATTTTTTGTTTGTTTCCTGCTTGCTTTTTGATGTTTTATGACATTTTATTTGGTATAATGGAAACTGTTTTTTAAGTATTCTTACAATGGGCATATTCTATGCACATATAGGTCATAGCCTAGGATTTGCAGATCCCTGGTGGCAAAAAAAGGGTGGTCCCTCTTTATTTGCATAAACAGTCATATGAGTGATATGTTCTGAAATGATGTTCTGTAATGAGTCTTTAATACGCAAAGTTATCATGGGAAGTTAAATTAAAAATATGTTGCGATAAGTATGGCAGTAGGCAAGTACACTGTGATGTCCGGTATATGAATTGTCACTACAAATATTTACATTTATGTAGGTAAAGGGGTGAGACTTCTTTTTTTAAATAGACAACAGTGTGAGTACCTTATACAGACTTCTAATTTTGGCAGATAAGGTGTACTGAAATAAGTTTATGCTCACACTTTGGTTAAGTGTCGAAGTGTCGAAGCCGGGATTTGAGACTAGTCTGCATTTCAGGTACTTGAAGACATCTCTTCCCACAGATACGATTGATAGAAATGTTGTGTGCAAAAGGTATTTTTGAAACTTTAGTTTGAAAACACAATCTGACTGTGGAAGGGATTTCAAGAATATGGTTATCTCACAGCTTAATCTTCATTCCGACACTGTTGGCTCTCTCCATGACCACCAATCTTGTTTCAGAGCTACCAGAAGTACAAAAACTGCTCTCCTGAACATCCATGAAGATCTGCACCCCAACCTTGACTCTAACATTCCCTCTGTCCTCATCCTACTTGCTCTCTCCTCTGCTTTCGATACAGTCAACCATACCACCCTGCTCAATTGTCTCTGTGACAACCTGGGTATCACTGATCAGGCTCTGGCCTGTCTGACCTCTTTCCTTTCTGATCGACCTTCCCAGGTACAACTTGGGTCCTTTCTTTCCTCTATTTCTCGCTCTACCTGCGGTGTTTCCCAGGGGTCTAACCTCTCGCCCTGGCTTTTTAACCCATACCTAGCTTCTCTCGCCTACTGCATTTCCATTTTCTGCTCACACTTCCAGTGCAATGCTGATGACACCCAACTCATTTTCAGGCTTCCCTCAGACACCTCCTCTCCTTGCCTCATCTCTGATTGCCTAATCGGCATTCAAAATTGGTGTGCCGCCAACGATCTTTGTCTAAATGCCAACAAGACTGAGATCCTCCTCATTGACACACCTGCACCATCCTTTCCCCTCACTCTCTGGCCAGCCTCCCTTGGCCCTCCTCCTACCCCTTCCTGCGAGGCTAAGAATCTCGGGATCATCTTTGACTCCACATTTTCCTTCTCCGCACACATCTCTGATGTCTCTAAAAAGTCAAACTTCCTATTTCACCTCCTTAGAGGTACTCTGCCTTTCCTCTCGTTCCCACAAAAGCTGTCTCCCAAGCTCTGGTTCTCTCTAGGTTGGGCTACTGTAACAGCCTCTTTCTAAATCTACCTGCCTCCACTCTCTGCCCTCTACAACTAATCCAGAACAGGACTGCGAGACTTGTCCTTGGCCTCAAGGCCTGGTATCGCATCTCTCCAGCTCTGAAATCCCTTCATTGGCTCCCAGTTGATGTAAGGATTACATTTAAAACCCTCTGTATTGTCCACAAGGCTTTCTGGGGCCTGGATCCAAAATACCTTCAACTATCCCTCCGTAAATACCTCCTCTCTCGAGCCCTTCGCTCCTCTACTTCTAACTCCCTCAGGGTCAGTCGTTTTTCAAAGAAACAAGCTGCCGGCAGATCTCTGTATTCGGCAGAGGCCTCCCTTTGGAACAGCCTCCTGGCCACTTTGAAACTTGAGGAGAACCATCTCCGGTTCTGGAAGCACCTCAACACCTTCCTCTTCGCTTCTGACCTTGCCCTTCTTCTCCCCTGCTGATCTGTTTTCTCTCTTGGCTCCATGCTCCAGGCCACCCTCAGGCCCTCAGGCCCAGGCACATGCTCACCCTCGTGCACTGCCTCCGAGCCACCCCTTGCACTGGGATCTGTATCTGTACCCATACAGTCCCCCATTTCTCTTCTGCACTTATCAGATATACCCTATCTGACAATTCACTCACTTGCCTTTGCCTGTATTTATTTATTTATTGCATTTATTTTTTTATTGCACTTATTATTTATTCTGTTCTCTCCTTTGTGCCACACTTTCCACTTCTCCCCCTTCCTCGCACTTTCCCCCTTTTTCCCTTTTCCATGCACTTGCATGTTCTTAATGTCACTGGGCCTAGCAAGATTGTTGTTTTTTTTCTCCCTTGTTCCCCTCCCTTTTCTTGGTTGCGCTCTGAATCACTTGTGTATGAGCGCGAAATAAATAAAATATCATATCATATCATATTGTGTTTTGCTACCTGAAGCTGACTGCTATTTTTGTGGAAGTTTCACTATTGTTTTATTTTATATGCTTTTATTTCAGAAGCTACATATAAGGATTATTTTAACTGCCGAAATAAATTAACTCCAATCAGGTTCCAAGTATGTCAGGGCAGAGATTTGGCCTGGTGCAGACAGGACATGTTGTCGCTACTGCAGGATTACCTTGCAGTGTGATATAGACGATATTTACCTGGGAGGTTTTGAGGCAGTGAGAGTACACAATTTCGCAGGTCTTTAAGTGTTTACAAAATGAACCGGGCTCAAGTTCTGAAAAAAAGGTTGGAGCGCTATAAATATATGCATAGAAGCCAAGTACATGTGAGCAGAGGGCGCATTTGCCCCATTCTCCTTGAACAACAGGGGCACAGGTGTCATTTTGTCCAAGTGGAGATTCTGCAAAATATTTGCATGGGGAAACCAAAAACGGGAGAAAAAAATCGGGAATGAATGCCATGCTCTCCGTAAATCACTGGGTCTGACAGGATTTCTGTCTCCTCTTCTGCTTTGTCGTGTTAGCATAGATATTGCAAAATTATCAATTGCTGATCACTTCTAAATGAGAGGGGGGGCTTAATCAATGTAACCCCTGAGCCTTGATTGCAAGGGGTGAGCAGGCCAAAGCTGTTGGCGGGTGCGTGAATAGCAGGCGGAAGCAGGGTATCCTATAGTAGAATATTGGAAAGGCAACTCAGCAGGGTAGTCGAGTGTTGCTCGGATGTTAATTGATGCCAAAAAGTGTTCCAATTAACAAATCAGAACTTGTTTCAATCAAAGAATGGCAGTGATGGAAGAAACGCAAATCTATAGACATATTTTTAAACCCGGAAAAGAGACCCTATACGAGGATTTGTAAAATGTACTGATTAAAGACATAAGGAGTCTCCTTACTTGTTTTAAAAATGACGGCAATTTATTATTGGAACAGATCGATAGTTTCAGAATTTTATAAAAAATATGACCCTCAATTGGCACCAATTTTATGTGACCTTTACAATGACTTTCTTATGTCTGGACTAATGTGTGATTCAATGAAAGAGGCATTGATTATAGTGATTCCAAAACCTAATAAAGATCACAGAAATTGTGGAATTTACAGGCCTATTTCATTGCTGAATGTAGATTTAAAAACGTTTACAAAAATATGGGCAAATAGATTAAAGTCATGTATGGGAAATCTGGTTGATGAATCTCAGGTGGGTTTCATCCCTGGTCGGTTTGGTTATGATAATATTAGGACTGTGTTGAATGTGATTGGTGAACATCATGGTAAGGACTCGAATAAAATTATTGTTTTTTTCGATGCTGAGAAAGCCTTTGACAGGGTTAATTGGAAATTTATGGATTATACTTTGAAAAGGATGGGATTTGGGCCGGTTTTTATGAAGATGATAGAATGTATACATCATGATGTTAGAGCTCAGGTATTGGTCAATGGAGTTATTTCGGGTTCATTTCCATTGTTGAAAGGTACGCGGCAAGGGTGTCCGTTGTCACCATTTTTGTTTGACTTGGCGCTGGAGCCTCTTGCTGCATATATTAGACAATGTAAATTGATCAAGGGAATTGTGGTTGGGGGGGTGGAAGTTAAAATGTTATCATATGCTGATGATATGATGCTTTTGTTGTCGAATCCAGAAGTGTGTGGAGATGTAATTAAGGATATGTTTAAGGAGGTAGGTGACATTTCGGGTCATAAAGTAAATTGGGATAAAACTGAGATTTTTCCGTTGTCTAGAACATGTGATAGTAATATTTTAAGCTCATGGAATTGTAAGTGGTCGCCGGGGGGGGGGGGTCACGTATTTAGGAATACATATTATTGGGGATTTAAATAAATTGTTACAATATAATTTGGATCAGGTAACTGCAAGCATATCATTACTAATAAAGAGATGGGAGAGATTAACATTGAATTTATGGGCAAAGATTAGTGCGATCAAAATGGTTCTCTTACCCAAACTCTTATATGTTTTGCAATCCATTCCTTTCATGATTTATAAAAAACAATTGATAAAGGTTGATAGACTATTCCAATCCTTTTTGTGGGGTGCTGGGAAAAAGCCTCGGGTTCCAAAATATATAATGATGCAAAGTGTGGAGAAAGGGGGATTTGGTTATCCAGATTTACTGAAGTATTATAAAGCATTTTTACTTAAAAAGAGTTCATATTATTTTAGGGAAGTGAATGAAAAGGAGCCGATTTGGCTGAGTATGGAAAGGGGTATATGTGCACCATATGATCTGGGGAATATTTACAGTATGGGTAAATTGCCGAATAAACGATTGAAGCTAATTCCCGTGGTGGCAACTAGACAGGTGATAGGGTCATGGTTTCGAGAAAATGGGCAGGGCTATGGCTTCAGCCCGGATGCTTCTATTTGGTATAATGAAGCTCTGCAAATAAATAATAAATGTCTAAACTGGATTAGTTGGATTAATAAGGGAATTCTGAAGCTAGGGGATGTGATGGATGGGAGCCAATTGTTGGGATTTGAAGATCTACAGTGTAGATATGGTTTGAATCGGAGAGAATTGAATAGATACTTGGCTCTAGCTTCCATGATTAATTTAAGGATAGGTATGGCTGGGGGTTCTGTTGGGGGAAAACCAGAACTTAGCAAATTATTGGAAGGTCAGGAATATTGTGTACAGACTTATATACAATTTATGCCTATTGGTGAAAATATTCAATCAGCATGGACTGGACTGAAGGAATCTTGGTCACATGATATTGGGAGGGTTATTACTGATGAGGACTGGAGTGACATACTGAGGGTGAATTTACATTTGGGAGCAGACATGGGTTTGCGTTTGATTCGACAGAAGATCATTGGAAGGCTATATTGGACACCAGTTAAGATGTTTCAATTGGGTCTTCAATCGTGTGATTTATGCTGGTGCTGTGACATTGGTAGAGGCACGCTGTTACATTTACTGTGGGAATGTCCGAGAGTGCAATTGTATTGGCGGGATGTCATTGATAGGATTGATCTGATTTATGGAATAAACTTACAAAGGTCTGCAGCTAATATAGTTCTATTGTCACATAAAAAAAGATGTGTGCGTTCTAGAAAATGTACTTATTGGATTGATAGGGCAGTGATGGTAGCAATTAAATTAATTCTCAGAATTTGGAAAAAGAGGAAAAAGCCTAATGTCGAGGAGTGGTTAACGTAGTTGCATATTCTATCACAGTATGATAAGGTTTCATTGGAAAATAAAGATAAAGGTGAGGAATACATAAAGTTTTGGGGCCCATTTTTGTCTCTTTATGATTAATGTGACAGTGGAGCTGATCTGGTGGATATGTCATCTGAGGAGGAAAGGGGATAAGGCGAGGTGATGTTTTTTTTTTTTGAAAATGTTTTTTCTCTTCGCCCCACTTGTGTTGTCTCTTGTGTTGTTCTGTGTATATTTGTCAGTTTGCTGTTATGTTTCGCAGGATAAAGCTATTATGACAGATTGAAGATGTATGATGCTTATATTGTTCTGTAAATTAATTTGTGACGCTTTACTGTGAGACATTGTTTACTTTATTGGTAGTTGTTGTTGTTCATTGCAAACTTAATAAAGTGTTTAAAAAAAAAATATAGAAACTTTAATTGTTAATCCAATGGCAGCTAAGAAATTGTTTTAATCTGATTGGTGTAAAATGCAAGAGGAAGTCCTATCGTGTAAGCTTTACTCACATTTCACCATGGATATCGGAGGACTGGATGCTTCACTCCGATACTTAGTTACGTTGCCAAATGCTTACTTCCGTTGGCAATTTATGCGTTTCAGATTGAATATATTGACAACGCGGGAAATAAAGGAAGAGTTCCGTGTCAGAGGAGTCTGAGAGCTGTCCATTTTTTAAATCGGCGTTTGAAAAAGTAAGTTTACAACATTTGATCCCAAGTTGAGTTGCTCAAAGAGAATTAAGACTCCTGCTATTTGAAAAGTAGTCAGAGTCCTCAGATTAGTTGCAAACTTCTGGTATAGAATGCTTGCAGGTCCTGAAGTTCCTTTAACCATCACAATGATAAGATTTATGAATGCAATTAATCTAATAAAATAAGCTTAATATATTGAATATAGGGAATGATCCTTGTAGTAAAAGGTAAAAGAAACCTAAAGGTGAAGGGAAATTAAATTAATGTGGGTATAACGTTTTAATGTAGAGAAATTATTTTAGACTGAACTTTTTTATTAGTAACGCTTTTAACGTTTGGAGTCTAATTGCGTATAAATGGTTCTGATTATTTTAATATTTCTATAAGTGTGATAGGTTTCAAGGTAAACTGCAACACACTAAATAAAAATATAGAAATGTGTTTATACCTTTATGTACATTATATGGGTTTTTTCCTATTGGTGCTGCAAAATGTGCTGTCAAATCTGATGGTTCAACCTGGAGATGGGTATGGCTCCCCCTCTTCACTTAGTGTGGGAACCTCTGCCCCGTAGCAAGAATCAAAAGCTGGCAACCATGAATATACGTACAGTAAGTGGACGTATCTTACTGTGAAATATACACATTTAGTTCAGTTGACCTTGCCGCTTAGAAGAAAGTGCATGAAATAAAAGAGAATTGCCTTTCAGAATAATAAACCAACACTGAAAAAATAACCGGAAAGAGGAGATGTTCCATTAACTACACTAGCAAAGTATAAAAGCTGCCCACCTTTTAAACCCAAAAATGTATAGTGAAATATTCCCAAGAAAACAAAATCCTAGTACGAGACATGTGCTTTAACAACAACGTTATGCTTTCTTGTGGGTAATAGTCAGTGGGAACATGACAGCCTAGACGAAATCCTGGTATTCAAACACTTGAGGAAGCTTGTCGGCCTCAAAAACACACAGGGGTGGTTGCATCTGTCCTCTAAAAAAAAAGCGATCCACTCGCATGTATGCTTTACATATGCCTTGAAAAGCAGCATATGGCCACAACCAGGAAAAAATAACCACTCCGGTCGCCAGGATTGAAACCTCTATTGCCACATTCCTGGCAAATATTCATGACTCACTTGCCCTCCCATCATTTCCTCTCCTCACCACCATGTTTGGCTTTCAGCAATACTATGTTTTATAAAGATGACTTGAAAAGTGCATAAACCATAGTAAGGTATTCACAAAAATATATTATCCCCCCCCATCTTGAATGGGAGACTACAAATACCAGAATGCAATTCATCAGAAAGCAAACATGGGCTTTGGGTTTGAAAATGTACTCTCAAGACTTATAACAAAAGGTTGTGTTTGAACAGGTTACCCACTTGTGTTTCAATGTATGACAAATGCAGGCTTCATATATGCTGTGAGGAAAACATTACATTTTACCAAAAAGAAACGCTGTTTGATTTATTAAATATGAATATCTGAAAATAATGTAGTTCCTTTAAAACTGTTTCGTGGTATATTTCAATTGGCCTGGAGGAGGACATAGATGTGGGCAGCTAGCGGGTGCATTTGTGTGTGCTTTCAGAATAAAAATGCACCTTTCCATTTTTAGCAAGGAAGCCGTTAAGAAAGCCTTGTCCAAAACAATGATCTCTTAAATGAGTAATGACTTTTAAATTGCTCCTACTAAAAAAGCTCTGATGAAGAAAGAAAGTGAAGGGGTTGGGAGGTGACACCCTGACCTCACTGGACAAACAGAAAAGTGAGCTTTTGTACATGGAATCAACACAACCCCTCTTTAAAACAATATTACTTTGTAAATTCAAGGCAGGAACTGGTGCCTGCGGACCCTCCTCACAGCAGGCCCCTGGGCAACTGCACAGGCTGTCCATTCATCGGGCACGCCCTCTGCATGTACTCCCAATTCTGGAAGGATGGCTGAAGATGGGTAGGGTTTGGGTGGTCGGGTGACTCAATGGTTGATCATGCCAAGGAGAAGGAAGGAGTAGCCCTACTACTTGGTTGAGGAGATTTGTGGGCATGACATATTGTGTCACATGTCGGGGGCGGGGAGGGACTGGGCAAGCTTTGGTTAGCAGGGTCATTCAAGTCATGTAGAGCAAACCAGTTCCCAGGGGTGTCACAGTTTTGGTGAATCACGGGGCAAGAAATGTGGCAAGGCCCCCCTTGCTATTTTCTGCACTGCACCAGCGGCCAATAGGAGACGCAAAAACTCTCCCTTTGAGTTTATGTGTAGAAGGCATAGGTATGTTGATGAGGATTTTGATGAGGATTTTGGATGCAACTGGGTCAAGCTAAAACCTTGCTGTTGTCCATGGCACTTACCATCAAAATGATGTGTAGTGTAAATCTGGAAACTGAAAACACTGAAAATCATGCAAATATCATGTCATGGTTGCTCAGCTTAGGTCATCCTGCACCTGTAGTCACATTAACTCTGTGCGCATCCTTATCAATTTGAGCTGCAGTTTGACATTTCCATCAACATACTTCCTGCCAGAATATTTGAAATGCCTCTCTCTAACATGCTATAGTCACAAAGGTAGAGCTGGAGAGTATTGCTTGCCTATATAGGCAGGTTGGACTGGATGCCATAGACCTGGAGATAACTTGTACTCAACTTGATTGTTTTATGTTTCTGAGGTCTATCATTTTGTACAAAAATACTTCACATTTTGATGTCTCTGTGGTCTAGATTTTCCTGCATCCAGGTATAGCAGTTGTTGTTTTAACATTTTTTTATACATGGGGCCTCATGTCTGAATCCTCCTGCTTCCAAGCACTGTACACATAGGTATAATTACTACTAAAGGTAATAGTACTGATCAACCTCAGTAAGATGAAGACCTGATTCAGCCCTGTTGAAATATGAACTTGGGAAGTGCAGGTTGGCACATATCTGAGCTGAGCTTTTACCATGCTAAACTGTCCAACTCTGACACAAGTATGGTGTTTAATCAACTGATCAGTTAAGAATAACCATATTGGGATACCTACCCATTGTCCTCTGCTGCTCCTTCTAGTCCTTTTATTAAAATAAATATATATAACACTACTAGTGTCATGTTTGCTAGTGGGCCATGGCTTATTCCTCCTGCTTATAAGCACCGCATTAGGTGTCATATTAATCAGAAATGTACCCCTACAGCCAATGCATTATGAAATGCTTTGGAATGCACATTGAAGGAGAATTACCGGGGAAGATAGCTCAGCGGGTTAAATGCTCACTCGTTAATATGTATAAGATCTCGAAATCACAGCTTTGAATCCTAGCAGGTTCTACTCAAACTTTTATCCGTCTGAGGTCAATAATTAGTATCAATTTCGGTCACAGTGCACTTGTTTTATATGAGTGCCTTGTGCAAAGTGCTTTTGCGAAAGCACTTTATCATTAATGTATTATTGTAAATGCCTACGTGTTTACATCGATCAATCCAAGCATAGGCTCATAATATTGTCATAGTTTTAAATTAGAGTTTCTTTACATCTGACTTCAAGTCTTTTTTTGCTTCCTCTAGATATGTGTGAATCTTGTTTTATACTGTTATGCGTGAAGCTGAATGAAACTGAGGTTTGAATGCAATGTCAGTGAGGTGATGGCACCTTCACACAGATTTCTGTCAACAAAAATTAGGATTCTGGAAGGTTTGGCGACCTAGTTTAAATTGTGTCATAAGAATCATTTAGTGACTACACAAAGTCATTAATCAAGCTAACTTTAGGGTAAAAAGAAAAATGGATGCAGGGACACTCCGAAGTTGGCGCAACTTTAAAACATGGCTTGCGCCAGGAAAGTGATTTGAGGCAACAGAAGAGAGACCAGTGTCCATTGTGACCTCACCATTGTGGACCTTGGTAACCTATACCACACAGGGTTCCGAAACATCTAGCCAAAGGCATGGAGGGCAGGCAGTGGGAGCAGTGTTACAGCTGTAAGGAACTCATGGTGGCAACAGTAAAGACAGACACAAGTGATCACAGTTCAAGTGTGTTTATTAAACTGAATAGATGGGTGAGAAAAATGCCTAATCTAAACCTTCATCTAAAATGGGAGCAAGCTATGACCATCAAATAATAATAAGATAGTCCTAGTGGCGTCTTGTCAAATAAAAAGGGCTTATACTAAAAAATAACTATTGCCAATCCTTACCCCTAAGTTAAAAAATAGTGTGGGTTAATGTTCACCAGAAAAGAAAGAAGTGTTCACAAAATGATAAGTCAGGATGGTATAACTGGGTCTCCCTTCCCCACGTTTTTAGCAGAGGAAAAGACAGTACTCTCGAGCACAGCACACTGCTGGGTTTCTCCAGCACAAGCTTGCAGTTTGTTTCCAAAATATCACAGCCTTCTGTGGTTCTGTGGCCAAGTCTCTTTTACAACCAGTCACTTGCCTCAGAGGGTCTGATGCACTATAAACAAGAAACAAAAGGTGCTTTCAATAATCTTCCCAGTGATTTCCTTTCACTCGTGGATCCCCCTCAACCAGGCTTCTATCCTTTTTGTAACATTGGCTTCCCTCAGTCGGGTTCACGTTTGCCAGTTTCACACAGTTCACTTATTTGTAATACCTTGTTGGATTCACTTCCCTTAGCTGTTTCTAGCCCCCAGTCAGGCTTTCTCTTAAGCCCCCAGTCAGGCCTTCCACATTTATCGTTCATACAGCATTTCCCTCAGCCGGGCGCACACGCCTGTTTAACAATGTCAAAGCTTTGGTAATGACTTTCGATTATACAAGGGATTTTAGCTTGACCCTTGGATGACCACCTTGACTCTTTATTCCAGCCTTTCCAACAGCCTCTTGTTACTACAAAGTTCACAAGCAAGGAGGGACCAACCAGAGTCTTTCGAATGTATGCCTACGTGGCGCCAGATCACTCTGCAGCTGGTCTTTCCCTGGGCTTTAAATGTTCACTAGCACACAAGTTCTTTGTTCATAACAAGTTGCTGTTTGCAACCTTTGCTCTACACCGTCCGGTTTCTATTGGTTCTCTGGCTTTGCCGCCTTCCTTGTTGTTTCTTGTCTCTGGAGTCAAGAACGGTACCACGGTAGTAAGCGTTCTTCCCTGCCTCCGTTTTCAGTGCGGGAGGGTCTTGTGCACCGTAGACATCTGTTACGCCACACATCAGCTGTAGTTCCTGGTGTTATGATTCCTTTCACGGAGGCTTTGCGGGTATGGGTAGAAAAGGGCAAGGGCAATTCCCTCCTTGTTGTCCTTTCCAGTCTCGCCATCTTTCTTTTCTGTTTGAACTGCCATCCTGGAATGCGTTTGTCCTCGCTCAAAGTGTGCTATCGTGCTCCCCCTTTTATCCTTGTAGGGAAAGGAAAGGGCCGTCAGGTGTGTGTAGTTATTGTCAATTGCCCGACTCTGCCTGACCCTTGTATTGGGACACTTCAGGTAAACTGCTCTGGTGTTAGCCTGTTGTCTTTCACAGTGTAAGAAAGTGTTCATGTTGGAAAAAGGGGGTAAAGCTTCTAAATATCCTACGGGGTAGGATGGGGAAAAGGTGTTATGAGGAAGGGGGGACCGCGTCTCACCCGTCAGTGTCCCACTTCCACTCCGCGAAGACCCCCCATCCTGATGATCCATCCCCATTGGTCCACCCCCAGCAAACTGGATCCAATAGCGATGGCCGTGTCCCAGTAACCTGGATGACAGAACTCCGGGGACTAGCATGTAAGACAACTTCAGATTTCTCACACAGCGCACAACCTCCGTTTTTCTGTTATTATATGTAAGCCATTTACCATCCATCTAGGATGCAACTGCTCTTATTCTACTCTTAAACTCATGCTAAGGGATTGCCATGCCACCTTTTTTGATGAAGTTGGGTATCATTGGAGTATCTGAAAAAAAATAAAGCTATGATTGTGAAGTTTTTTAAGCAAAGCCTAAAAATCTAAATTAAATTACTGAGGGGGAAAAGTAGAGCACTGTGGTAGCTCACAGGCAAGTATGAAGAATTTGGATTGGAAAGGGGAAGTGTAACTATCGCCAAAGAAGAGGTAATCCACTTGTTATTGGATCCCTGGATTAGCAATCAGGTCAGTTGACTGAGAGATGACGTGGCCAACTGTGCAAATGGCCATCTATAGAGGGAGTAGCATGAGATCCCTGACACCAATGAATTCCATCATCCTCCTGCTATCACCCACAAAGCAAACCAAGATAGAGTTTGTCCCTGAGCCAGGTTGAGCTAGAACCAGCCTACAAAGTCTGCAACCAGTTGGAGACCTCAGCAAGCTTCCTGCTGCCTCCAATAGCTTGACTTTATAAGTCCGTTGTAAGGTTAGTTTGCTGGCTGGGAGCTGTGCAGTGCCATCTTCTTGAGCAACGTCATAACTAAAACTTGCTAAATGTTATTTGGGATGACCAGCCTTAAAAATCAGAAACTGATCACGATATCTTAGATCATTGGCCACTACATCAGGTACAGTTTTAATGAGTGCTGGCCCACAAGATATTACTGGGAAGTTGAAGGTTTTCCCAGACTCCTTAAACATAGCTCAGCTGATGCCACTATTGAAGAAGCCTACTCTGAACTCTGTGAAACTGGCAACATCCCATTTATACTGGTTGGTGAAAACTCTGGAGTGCTACATTTTGATCTATCTGAATGGCTAGTTCGGCTCACATCAGTCTAGCTTTTGGGACGGGTCTACCTCTGGGCAGCTGCCTTTCAGGTGCCTTGCGATTCCCTCTGGAGGGAGGTAATCCCGACCTGTCGGCACTGTTGGATCCCTCAGAGGTGTTTTAAATGATTGATAAGGTAATTTTCTTGTGGAAGCTGGAGATCCGATTGGGATTCTGTGAACCTTTTCTGAGCTGCTGTTCCTCCTCCCTGGCTAATTTGTTTGACTGTGATGTTTTTCTGTTTGAGCCTGTTTCACATCCAATATGTAGTTTCCTCTAGGTACATTTGCTCGTATTTCCTCTTAGATCTTTTTTGTTAAGCTCCTGGGGAATCATTTCTGCACCATTAATATCCAAGCTCCCCAGTATGCCAATGACACCCAATTATATACAAGAGTTGTGGACATCAGATGCAAAGTATGTTCTCTACAAGGTAATGAGGAACTAAGGACCGGGGCATTGCTTATATACTAACCCACAAAGCACTAACTTCCTGATTAGCACCACTTCACCCTTTTTAGTGCCTGTCTAGCGGTATAACACAAAATGAGGAAGGGCCCTTGCAAAATAAGTTAATGGGACCCTCTTCTTCCTGCTACCTAGAGTCAAATGCATGCTATGGGTCAATCTGGAAACCTGCAAATAGCGTGTGGACCTCAGCACTGCAGTAGTATCCATTAGGCCCTGGTGTCCAACAATTGTTAGTAGACAAGTCTATTGATGGCATCACCCCATTAGGGCCTCATGCCAGGCTATTGGAATGTATTGATGATTTTCATCTGAACACATGATCACATGCCTTTGTATCAGGCCTGTAAATGCCACCTGCATTTGCCAAGGATATTTAAGCTCTACCTCTTGGTTGAGGATATGTGAACAGTTGCCCATGCATTGGTCATCTAACACCTGAACTCTGGGTGCGCCATCACGTGGATTTCCCCAAGTCCTCTATGGCCCCTTTGAAAGTGGCGCTGTACTTCAAAGCCAGGCAGATGGTGGGCATGCAGGTTCTGTACTGCGTTGCTTCTTTCTCTGGCTTCTGAGGTCTGCCGGCCTATTTATAACAATTATACAATAAATGTTCTCTTGTTGAGCCAGGTTTAGCAGTTCAGAAGGGTGTTCACGGGGGCGCGTGGCATGCATTGCCGCCCAGGTTCATTTAGGCACTGTACTGGGCTGGATGGGGGACAGAGTACCCCCACTCCCCCAGAATACATAAGCCAGGCCAGCAATGGTTTGGGTGATGTTGGTGCAGGGCAGACTAATGTATTGCCCACCCTTTATAAGGGGCTGATCACAGTGGGGGTCGACATGTGGTGGGACCTGCGGCGTCGGAGTGGGCAGAGTGTGGCCTGGATAGCGAGGGTGAGAAGGAACAAGGAGTGGCATGGGCTTTGGGTGGCTGGAGTTGCAGGACGCAACAGAGATACCTGCAAGGAGCGAGGAGAAACACAGGCAGTGGGATTTCAGTGGCAGTGCCAGGTAGGCGAAAGGAGGGGCAGCCCAGAGCATCTAGACCCAGGGGCCAGAGCAAAGCGGTGAGTAGTGAGCAGGTAAGGGGGTGTTAGCTGGGATAGATCATGGTCTGGGCCATTGGGGGTCAAGGAGCCATCGGGTGCAGGGTAGCATCTTGTGGGGGCTTTGGGCCAAGGGAGCAGGGGTGACGACAGCAGTGGGCTGTGTTGCGCTGGGCCCCAGTGACTAATACAGCAGTTATAGGATGGGTCGGAGGGCCCAGAAAATGATCAGAATGGGCCATTCCAACCCTCCCAGCCCCATTATGGGGCTATTTGTGAGGGTTCAGGACACTATAGGACACTGCGTGAGGGTTGGCTTGCCGAGCAGGGCAGTGGGCCCAGCCCTTGCATGGGTTTTAGTGGTTTGGGGGGTGACCTGCTCTGGGTTGGGACAAGCAGTGTCGAGGATCACTGGTGTGGGGGCAGCTAAGGGAGGGGGTTGGTAAGGAGAGTGAGCCCATAGAGGGTTAGGGGAGGATTGTGGTAAGGTGTATAGTACAATGTGGGGTAGTAATAGAAGGGAATTAAGTGGACCAGGAGACCCTCCGCCTCATACGTAGGGCAGGTAAGGGTCAACTGACAGAGGTGCAGCAGGTATCATGGGGTTGGGGGAGAGGGGAGGAGGCCACAGAGAAGGGTGACCTCGGATCAGGCCCTTGCCGCTGTTGTGACATGTAATCCAAGGGAGGGGGGCTGCATGAGGAAAGGTGGGAAGCAACGGGGGATAGGTTGACTGAGAAGTATATCACATGGAGGGGCTGGAACAAGTCTGTGGTAGGGGTAGGAGCGGTGGAGCGGAAGGACTTGAGTGTAGAGATGGGTGGCCAGGGAAGCAGTGGGACCATGGGAGGATGGAAGGGAGGGTTCCAGAGGTTAGGGGAGGTGGTTGGGGCACCGGTGCCCCAACAGTCAAAGGAAAGGGAACAGGGGCAATGCAACAATCTGGGGGAGGAAAGGGTGTATGGGTGGGATGCCATCACCCACAGCAGTCAATGATGGCAAACTGGCTGGGCTGGCCCTGCTGAGGTCTGTGGTGGTGCAGTGGAGGAGAAGCAGTGTGTCCGTGGGGGGAAATGAAGGGGATGGCAGAGTTTTGGGGAGTGAGCAGTGCGACCCCCACCCAGCAGGAACAGTAAAGAGGTGTTAAAGGCAGTCACCCCAGGAAGGAGAACAGAAATGTGGGGGTGGATGCCCCCCAATGGGAAGACTTCTAGTAGCTAGGCATGAGTAGCATAGGGGATTTGGAGTGGTACAGTGTGCGCCAGGAGACGGTTTGGAGGGAGCAGTGATACATTAGGAGGAAGGGCAAGGAGATGATTGGGAGGAGAAACTGAGTATTTAAAAGGGGGAGGTAGTGGAGCGGTGGCTGTTTGGGGTAAGTAAGGAGGTAAGGGGGATGAATGGGAGGGAAGGGGGAAGAGATAGGGAAAGGGAGGATAGGTAGAATCGCTTGACAGATGTTTTTTCATCCCAAAGTAGGAGCCCGTACACAGCCGAGGGGACCCCTACTATTGGCAATAGTGAAGAAGGATATGGCATCAAGGTTGCCGGCAGGTGAGGGGGGAACAAAGTGGTCAATGGCATGGCACTGGTTAGGAGTTATAAGGGGACTGCAGGCTGAGGGAGACTGGTGAAGGGTCTGGTTGGAAGGTGGGTAGGAAGGGGGTGAATTTGGAGTTGCAGGTTGTGGATGGTAGTGGTGGAGTGGATGTGGCGGTGAACACAGGGGCTGAACAAGTTGGGGGATTGAAAGAAGGGGTGTTAAAGTATATTTCACATAATACTGCTTGATATTGAACATTGGCCTAAACGCATTCGCATCGCACTGTAAATTGCATTTGAATAAACCTGAATAAGGCTGACTACACTGCCATTTTAGAATCATCCACCATTTTGATTAACTCCTGTTTCTGCTTCATGTTAAACTTTGTGTTTTCGGCTTCAGCAGAGAAAATTGAACTTTGCACTGTGTCAACGCAGATAAACATGTTGTGGCTGCTGATAGTGGATTGTTTGTCCTGCACTAAGAAACCTAAGAGCTAAACTAGAGTTGAACTGAACAGTAATTTAGATGTTGTCTGTATCAATAGCGTCATCCTCGTTCAAACAGTGGAACAGAATGTTGAATAACTGAAACTGTGTGCCTTCGTAGAAATCTTTGTGTGCGTTCCTTGAAACTGGATTAACTCTAAGCTTGAAAACAAAGGTTACCATTGTATCATATGTGCAAGAAAACATGTCTAATGTTTGAGGAAAACATTGAACAGTGTATAGTTGTTTGCATCTGTATTAGTATGTGAACTGGCTACAAACCCTTAATGAATATGTAACTCGAAGTGGGGCTGGACGATGTAACCGGGATTGTGACAAAAAAGTATAAAAACTCATGACTTTGTAATGTCCAGCACTCTTCCCCCCTCACGGTGTCTGCTGGTACACACTGCGAGGCATTGAGAGCCAGATAGCTATTTGATCAATAAACTGGAAATGTACTTTTGAACTCGTGACTGGCGTACTTCATCTTTGGTGGTTCTAAGGCTCGATATTTCTTTTGATCCTACAGATGGCGCCTGAATAGGGACCCTCAAGATTGATGTTGCATCGCTAGTCGAAGACGAGGCTACCAGACTTGGATCGTAGAGTGAAGGGGCCCCTGCAAAGTGAGACACGATTCCTGCGCAGTACTGCATGACCCAATCCCTGGACGGTGAGCATCGTTTAGGAGGGCATCTTGACGAGGGTCCCCATATCGAAGCCTGTTTATCAAAATCACCAGCCACGACGATCCTTTGAAATATGATCGGACCCTTTGTATTTTGAAATTAGGTGAGTCGTGCCCCGATTCCTAAAAATCCTGATATTGGTTGCAGCTTTGTAAATGCAAATACGAACGACGGCAGGTAACACCAGTGATCTGAAATGCCTGGGAAATGGTCATCCTGCTTCAGGGTATCATTCTGCAGAGATAGACAATCTTTGGGACAAGGCCAACCAGTGCCACCTGATGGGTCGCTGGCTTATTTTATGTATTGTAAGTACGGCCTAGGAGTTATTGTGTTCAATGATATTTGGCACAGACAGACTAGACATGTTTCCGAACTTCAGTGGGCAGTTTATGACAGTTTTGAAATTGCCCGCCTAGAGCATTTAGAATCGGTATTGTTGAGGAAAAAGGCTAGGCCTGCAGCATTTGATGCAGTTAAAGATTGGACAAAGGAAGCTATGCAGCAACTCAGAAGTAAAGAAAAGCATGCATGTAGACACATGATGAATGCTGAGAAAGCACTATTGCATGATCAACAGAGACAGTCAGAATCTATTAGAGGTATGGATAGGGCTTTCCAACTTGATGTGCAAAAGATATATCCGTCTCAGGATTTTCATACATCAGATGGATCAATTAATAAATTGTTGAATGAACTTAGAACTCTTTCCACTGCACCACCTCCTTATCTATCTCCTCTTGGTGTTGGTCCACCTCTTCCCGTTGTTGTTCCTCTTCCTGTTGTTGTTCCTCCTCCTGCACCTCCACCCTTATCGACAGTTGCCGTCCCCATAATTCCGTCTGCACTGCCAGCGGTATTGTCTCCGCTACCCATTGAACAAGATTTTTCTGAACTCTCTTTACTAGGTGGTTTTGCTTCACCTGTAGTGGTTGAAGGGGTGGGAGCTGATTCAAGAATAGTGACTCGTGGTACAGTGTCTAAAGACAGGAAAAGAGAATTGTATACGTGGGCTAAAAGTATATCAAAGAGGGCGATGAATCGTCTGTTCTAGTTGCGATTTCTGATCAAGGGGGTATTCCTGAACAGACTATTTTGATAGAACGGATGGGAATGCATTTAGTTGATATATGGAGTGATTTGACGGACATTAATGTCCCAAAGGGGTTGAGGGATTTGAATGTCCAAGCCCGCACAAGGGACACTGCAGAGAAAGTATATGAGCATGTAGAGAAGGTATTTGAGTTTA
This sequence comes from Ambystoma mexicanum, assembly GCF_040938575.1. Lineage (NCBI taxonomy): Eukaryota > Metazoa > Chordata > Amphibia > Caudata > Ambystomatidae > Ambystoma > Ambystoma mexicanum. The sequence continues at coordinate 228,911,726 of NC_090922.1, forward strand.
AGAGGGAGCTAGATCAGTTACAGAAAGATGAAATGGATGGTAATGGACAGGAAGCCTCATATGTGCAGAAGCGATTTCTTCCTCCATTGAAACCAATGAGTGAAGAAATGCGCATTTGCACAAGAGACGCTCTTAGATGGATTTCGGATGTTTCAATTTCTCCCATTGAAGTGCATTACACGTTTAGTCAGTGTGCTCCGGCAATGCAATGGAAAGTGTTACAGGTGATGGTAGAGTATCTACAAGATGAGTTTATGAAGAGAAAGTTTTGTTGTCCTTCAGATTTAATGATCATTTATAAGCAAGCATTTTCGACTGATACTGCTTTCACTACTTTGTCACTTGATTTAGCCTTGTTGCTTAATAGATGCTCAGATTTGCCTACTTTACAATTGTTGATGAGGGAGGTTCCTCTGGCATTTGTCCCAAAAGTAGAAATTCCAGCTGATGCCATAGCACGAACATCTGCTACTACTATTGAATCACATTATGCCTCACAGTTTGTTCACGTCCTGTTTTCTAGACAGGAAGTGAATACTATCAGACAAACAATTCCAGATATTAGGAAGAATCCAACAGGATTTTATAAAGAAATTGAATATGTCTTGCACTAGTCAGTTTTCACGCTGGTTGACATAGATTTGTTATTTCCTGTGATCCTTCCTGCTGATTTGTGGAAGCAGATTTGGACTGTAGACGATCAGGCAGGGATGGGTGATACATGGGATGCTTCCGTATGAATAGATGGGGAAAGGGATGCTGGTGAGAAACCACCACAACTGATACTGATGTTGCCAGATAGAATAGTAGCTAAATTAAAAACTCTGGCTCCTGAAAAAAGAATTAAATGGGATAAAGTTACGGCTTGTATACAATTGAAGTCAGAGGGTGCAACAGAGTATTTTCATAGGTTTGAGCAAGTGTTTACAGATTTTAGTAGTCAAGACTTAAAGGATAGTCCAGTAAAAAAATGTATTTAAAAAATAGATAGGCAACATTAAAAAAAAAAAAATACTAGAACTTTTTTTTAAAAACTTCCTATGTAAAATTTGGAGCTATTCAAGCTCAAAATTTGCAAAAGCAAGCACATGGGTGCATCCATTTTGTGAAATGGATGCCCGCCTGTGCTGGCTTTTGCTTTTGCGGCACTAATGAAGGAAAAGCCAGCCAGCTGTAGTAAACAAAAGCTACCGCTGGGTGGCTTTTCCTTCATTGGTGCTGTACGCGGAGGACGGGGACCAGAGACCAGAGCAGGAAAGCTGCAGCTGAATTTCGGTAAGTGCTATTTATTTTTTTTAAAAAATAAGCACTAGCTGCGTTTTTTTTTCTAAGTTTTCCGGGCTGGAGGAGCCCGGAAAACTTAGAAATAAAACCGCAGCTTTAAAAACGTTGTATTTATGTTTGCGGTCGCTTTTGAAGCGACCACAAACATAAATACAACGTTGTGTTTGAAAACGCTGCAGTTTTTCTTTCCAAGTTTCTCAGGCTCCTCCGGCTCGGAGGAGCCTGAGAAACTCGGAAAGAAAAACCGCAGCGTTTTCAAACACAACCGCGTTGTGTTTCTGCCTGCTGTGGCTATCACTTTGGGTCTCTGGTGCTCCCCCAGGGTAAAGGCATTTCTTTGCCTTTACCGTGGAACATGGATTGCCAGAACGCTTTTGATTTGCTCAAGGCTGCGTTGTGTTCAGCACCGGTTTTGGGCACACCAAATCATGAAAAGATCTTTGTGTTGTATGTGCATGAATGTGATGGATGCACTTTGGCTGTTTTGACACAGGAACATGGGGCAAGAATAGACAGTGTGGTTATTTCTCCTCCATGTTAGACCCTGTTGCATGCGCTTTGCCGAGAGGTTTGAGAGCTGTAGCCGCTGCCGCTGCATCTGTGAAACAAAGTGAGGCTATGGTTTTAGGTCATTCTTTAACCATGATGGTACCCCACTCCGTAGACATTATATTTACATTTTTAACAGAACGCAAACGCAACATCTCACATCAGCTCGGCTAGCAAGGTGCGAGCTGATTCTATTTGCTCCGCATACCCAAATTAAGAGATGTTGGCCATTAAATCCGGCGGAACTATTTCCTCTTCCGCAAGAAACAGACTGTACTGACAAGATGTCACATGATTGACTCTATACCACAGATCAAGAAACTAAGAGCAGAATTGATTTAAGCGATACACCCGTAAAGAATCCACAAGGGGAGATGTTTTGCGATGGCTCCTGCTTTAAACTTCTGGATGGTACATCCACTGCTGCTTACGCAATGACCACATTAAGCACTATTGTGGAAACCAAACGAATTCCGCATAATTCTGCGCAGGCCGCAGAGATGATTGCGTTAATCGGAGCCTGTGAACTTCCTGAAGGGCTTACTGTGAATATATACACAGATAGTCAATATGCGTTCGGGGTAGTTCACAACTTTGGTCGACTATGGGCTGAAAGAGGTTTCTTGACCTTGCATGGAACATAAATCCAGCATGGTACCTTAATAGTTTAGTTACTTTCAGCACTTGCGCTTCCTACACAGTTAGCAATAATGAAATGTGTCACACACCAGAAAGTGACGGACGAAGTAGGAAAAGGAAACACCTTTGCTGACAGGATAGCCAAACAGACTGCCACTGATTTGCATTCAAAGATGCATGTGTTAGATCCAACAAAGGGGGTCTCTGACACTTGTATGATAGATGAAGGGGTTAGCTCTATGAAAGAAATTCAGGCTTTAGCTACTCCAGAAGAAATCAAAAAGGGGGCTGAGGGTCCAGCTGGTCTAGATGATGAAGGTTGTTGGGTGGATAATGAAAAACAAAGGTGGATGATACCCAATGCCATGTCACTGCTATGGTTACAATGGCTCATGGTCCAGCACATAAGGGACAGGGAAAATGTGGTATGCCTGGGGATAAAGGGAGCAACATGCACAAGGAACAAAGCACAAGTACTGACCAGGAAGGTAAGAAAGAGAAGATGTTGCCCTCCATGGACATAACTAAGCAAGTGGGGTTGCACTTAATGCAGTCAACAAAAAAACAAATTTGGAACTGGAAATGTGTGGATATTTTCAAATTGTTGTGTAGGGAGGTGAGCGTTAAGGAAGGTTTGAAGGAGGAAGAGAGGAAATTGGCATAGTGGCAGGGGGTGCCGGTGGCGATAAAGAATTGGATGTTGGCCAACATTATTTATGCTAGTGTATATTGTGAAAAATACCCAGAGAGCTGTGCGGCGCTTTTGAAGTACATAGACATAATAAGGAAGGCGTTTGTGATCTTTTTCAGGTATAATGATTAGTTTCGGGCAAGGCTGGGGCAGATTAGAGCATGGCATGGTGGGACATTGACATGGATCTATAGTTGCAGTGGTTTGTGCTGATGCAGATGGCACCCGTCCTGCACATCACTCCCCTTTTGACCTTTTCTTAACCACCCCACCCTGGATGGGGTGCGAGCAATGGGGAGAGATCAGCAGTCAACATCATGCTGGGTGTTTAATAAGGAAGGCTGTTTTCCAGCAGTCTACAAGTTTAAGCACGAGTGAAGCAGGTGCGCGAGATGGCACCAAGACATGCAGTGTTTTGCAGCATGCGATCAGGGGATGGTAACGGGGTTGGGGAGTGGGTAGAGGGATTGTGGGGAAAGTCCCATACACCAGTTAAGTTGGGGTCTGTGCTGAGGTAGCTGGAATTCTACCCATACAACGAAACCACACACCTTTAGGGAAGGGGTTCCGGATGGGCTTTTGGTTGAGTTATCAGGGACCGGGGGTTAGAATGTGGGCAGAGAATTTGCGGTTGGCAAAGAACATGCTGAAAGGAATGGAAAGGAAATTGGGGAAGGAGGTGGCAGAGGGGTGTCAAGCAGTGGGATGGAGACCTGGTAGTGTTGCCGCTGGATTTGGTCCCGTAAAAGTGGAAGGCATTGATTAGGGGTCCCATTGACTTTTAGCTGCAGGGGGATGCAGTTCCGTGTTGAGATATTTATCAACAAAGCATTGCCAATGGTGTTCTCTATATCGTGTCCACTTTGAGCGTTTCCACTCTTTTCCGTAGTGGTGTTCTTCTTTCAAAAGTGAGCATCAACAGGTTTAGGAATATTTAGATGATTTGCAGTTTGTGGGCAGGGTGGGATGTGGGCAGAAGAATATTTGAGGACCTGGTGGATGTGTTGACTGGAGATAATGGAGGTCCCAGCGACAGTGCCCACCTTCCTGGGACTAGAGATGGATTTGCTGTCGATGCCGTCAAGACTGCTGGCGGGGAAGGTACAGATGTTGCTGAGAATGCTGAAGGCTGCGGAAACGGCAAAGATGATAGAACTGAGGGAATTACAGAAGTTGGTGGGGCATTTAAATTTTGCATGCAAATTGGTTACCCAGGGGTGTAATGTTTTCAGGAAAATTGGGTAGTAGAGGTTAGGGTCCAGATTGCTACATAAGTGAGTATGATTCTTGTGAACGATACGAGAGGTCTTCAGGGTGTCGCTGACTTTTTTGCAAGGCTTCTGCAGTGTATCGATGTGGCCACTATTTGGAGGTTCCAATATTTTCAGACGCGTCTGGGGCAGGTGGTTTTGGCTTCTATTCGAGGGACTATGGTGTGTGGAGAAGTGGCCAGGTCATTGGAGGAGCGAAGGATGTAGCATTGTGTATCTGGAGTTCTTCCCGCTGATCATGGTGCTGACCTTATGGGTGCCAGAGTCGGTGTACAGAAGGGTTCATTTCAATGTGGGCAACAAAGGCATGGTGGAGGTGATCAACAGGTAGTCGGCAAGGGGTGAGAGGGTAATGAGGCTTTTGAGGGGGTTTGCACTGAAGTGTTGAAAACACTATTGTCTTCAGAACAAAGCATCTGCCTGGAAAGAATAATTGTATCGCTGATGATTCGTCGGTTTTCGGTGGTAGTTCCATGGGCTGGCACCAGAGGCAGACGTAGAAGGCTGCCGAATCCCAGAGGACCGGTGGCATCTGGGTGAATGAAGGCACTGGGGTTCGTGGAGAAGTCTCTGTTGTCAAGTTTGCGGTCCACCTACCAGAGGGCTTAGTTGGAATTTGTGGTTGAGGGAGTGAAATGTTGGGAAGGTTGTCAGAAAGCGGGGGAAAGGAAAAGGGATTATGCCATCGCATATATGCTGAGGTTGATGGACAGGGATTTGTCCAGGGTGACAATAGTGGGTAAGCTGATGAGGATTGCATTTTATATGAAGCGGTTCTGGCCATTGGAGCTAAGTGGGGGACAGGGTAGAAGGATGTTAGATGATTGGGATAGAGAATGGGGTCAGCTGAGTCAACAAGGAAGGCTGTGATGATGGATCAACTGGGAAGGATCCTGGAGGTACTAGGGAACGTTTGTTGTTCAGCATGGGAGGAGGTGATGTTTAGAACTTGTTTTACATAGATGTTATTGGGTGCTTTCGGGATATCAGAGATAGTATCATTAAAAGGTAAAGAAGGGCTGCTTTGGGAATATCTTAGGTTATATGACAAGTGGTTGGACATCTTGGTGAGGTGGTCCAAAAGGAATCAGTGAGCAAAATGGGAGTGGGTCCATCAGGGCGGCATCAGGGCTGGTTTTTAAGCATCAGGGGGAAAGTGACACTGGATAAGGTGTTGTAGCTGTTGTGCAAGACATTGGTGGAGGTGGAGGAGTGTGGGGTAAGTTTCAGGACTCACTCTTTCAGGACAGAACCGGCATAGGAGGGGAAGATACTGTGAGTGGGGGAACTGGAGATGAAGACATTTGGGCGATTGGAAGTCTGACAGATATAAGGGTTACCTTAGAGATCTGGGGGAGATATGTGGTAGACTAAGGGTTGAGAGGGGGAGGACAGTGTAGCAGGTAGGTATTGCAGATAAGGTGCATAATGGGGGTCTAGTTTGCAAGGTGTGGTTCTGTGGTCATTCGATTGTGAATTGGGCAGGCAAAGAAGCGGGGAGCATAGTATTTGGAGCTCAGATGGCATGCAGTTACAAAGATGTGCTGGTGAGGTGGTCCGGTTTGGGCGGATTGAGGTAGGACCAGCTCCTTCCAATGTTTAATGTGATGAAGGAGGAGCATGATGTACCAGTGGCAATAATAATACATTCAGCGAGAACGATTTAGGGAAAGAGCCTGGGGTGGCGCTGATCAAGAGGGTGAAGGTGAGTGGCTCACCCCCTGTGTCTTGCAATGCATTGCCGAGGGGGCAGGCCTGAAGAGCAAGGCCGTGGGAGTGGCAGTGAATGTGGTAGCACCCCCATGGTAAGGGGGACACCGCAAAAAATAAAAATGGCACACGGGTGCAGCAGTGACATCAGGTGGGCCTCCCTAATACCGTACATACCGTGGGTGCGGCTGTCAAGTGTGTGCCGGCCCCCACTCACACAGGGGGCCGCCCAAGATGCCATCAAGAACGAGCGTCGTGTGGTGAATGCGGGTAGCCCCATGTCGTGGACGGGGCCACCCTGAAGGGAAGAGCAGTGGCTAGGCCCCAGTCACCAGCTGAAGAAAGAAGAGGGATCTGGCCCCACACATTATCACGGGGGAACAGGCCCCAGCCTGTCTACAGCTCTGCATCAGCCCATCACCAGCCTGCCCCGACCCAGCGCCTCATGGACAGTCCACCAGGTACTGTGAAGGGTGACTTATAAAACGCTAGGTCACAATGGGGTGACTGCTGGAGTGTTTTATATATATTGTGAGTCTATGTATATATGTATGAGTAGTTATGTGTATATATTTATGTAATTAATGCTATTTAGGGTAAATGTTAAGTAGGGGTAAGTAGAGATTGCGGTATTAGGGGGAATGTTAAGTAGGGTAACTGTTAATTAGGTATAGAAGTTATATAACACATTTGTCTTGGAAGCAAGACAACGCAGAGCAACACAGGTTCAAATCCAGATCCCACGCTTAGAAACCACTCAGTATTAAGCGCGTTATAAATGAACAATTAAAATAAATAAAATAAATATAGATGGCCATTGTTTAAGAAGTGGGTAAATGGGGTGTACACTGGTGTGAGGTAGAGGGATGGTGTGGCGGCTTGCCTGAAGCCGCCTAGCATGTTGGGATCACCCACGGAGGCCACCCTCTGGCCTCATACTCTAAGTGGGTCGTACCCGAAGTTAGGTAAGGGGTCTGTTGTGGCTGACTCACCCTAAGGGCCCCTGAAAGCCCACTAAGGGAGGGTGGGCTGATGTAGCAGGGGCCCATTCAGCTGGAGCTCACGCCAGGCGCACTTGGGGAGAAAAGAAATTAGAGTTTCATTGATAAAAGAGGGGTCACTGTTGGGATTCCTATAAAATTCACTTTGGTGTCTGTCCATTAGTCATCTAAGAACTCAGGGTGTAGCCTATCTCCTAGATTAACCATTTTATTTGCAGGTTGCTCAGCGCCTCAGCAGAACATCTGGTTTGGGATGGGTGGGCTTGGTCCAGTGTGTTCCAGTTCTGGCCGGGAATATTTTTAATACTGGGCACTGCCTTGCCAGAAAAAAAAACAGGGGCTACATACAGGTGGTGGGGTGGTTGACAAAGAATGAAGAAGGTGAGTTTATTGGGTGCTGGGGGGCATAGCCGGTGAAAGGAATGGTTGTGTGAAGCTTTGGGGTTGGTATGTTATTAATGAGGGTGGTTAGTGCTGGTCAAATGGACTGGCTAACCCAGGGGTACAGAAAAGGGGAGGAGGTGATGAAGAATTACAGGTGTCGGCTGGGGGAGAGGGTAGGGTAAGAGTTAGGAACATACGGGGGTTTCTGAAGAGGGAGGGAAGATTTGATGGGAGGGAATAGTGGAGGGGTGGACAGGGTGATTGCCTAACGGTGTTAATTAATTGCTATGTTAAATATTTGGTTAGTCTGTAAGTCCGAGGGGCCAAGTTAGCAATGTTTATAAGCTTTGGTTTCTAACATTAAAGCAACCTTTTCTACTTGAGATGAGTGTGGGTGTGCTTTGTGCAGTTTAGCCCTAAGATGTGGTCTCTGGGCAGCAGCGGGGTGCACGTGGCAAGGAATATTCTGGCTCGAGAGATTTATTTTTTTCCCAAAAACCTTGGTTCAGTTTTTAACCGGCACTACCAATGCCATGTGGCACTCCCGTGAGTTAAATCGTTGTGTGCTTCTGTAAACAACTAAAGGCGTCAGCGAAGGCTTCAGGCTTTTCAAAATGCTCAGTTATAATGAGCCTAATCCTCAGGGGGGGCGTCCCAGCAACTGCCCCATGTTGGCAGTGTCGTGGAACAGCAACATCTTTAAATCAGGGCACTACATGTAAGCTTTTCAGTGTGCAAATTACAGGCTGACGTTGCTTGCTGGCGAATTCAAGCCAACACCTTGGCCTCTGCCATTATCCAGCAACGTTCTTACCACCTCTGTGCCTTTTTACTCTGGTTTCGTCTGCAGAATTGCTCTTTGACACCTTAATAATTGTTGTGCACTCACCTTGTAGGGATGGGGCCGCCTGGATGCTGAAGGGCTGCTGTTAGTGCAATGAGCAAGCAGGATGTCTGATGGGGCACTTGGCTGGTGGTATGTATGCCAGGAGCCTGGGCCCCAATGGTCAGGGCCCATAATCGGGTTAGCAAAACGTGGCAATGGTAGTAACAAGGGAGCAATACCCGAGGCTCACTCGTTATATCAGCTGGGGCACGGCTCTGGGCCTGTGCACTCAAGCCACCGTCTTTTATTAACATAGCGATGCTTCCTGCATCCTCATGTGAATTCATGGGTGTGTCCTGGGAAGCGCGTGGGGGCACACAGGGCCGGACTGGGGCATAAAATGGACTCGGCACCAATGAAAATGTGGCGCACAGTTGCAAATGGCAATTCATTCCTTTTGTGACAGACTGTTTGACAAGTAGACGGGGAGGTTTTTGGTGACATGTGATGCAAATTGTACATTTTAAATAATATTTATTCAGTAACACAGATCAAAACTACTAGCTGCATGGTGAAATAACTTTTCAAATTGGCCGACGTGGGCTAAAAAAGTGACCCACTTTGGCACAAAAAGATGGCCCACACTAGCCTTTTATGTTTTTAGTTCAGGCTTTGCCCTATAGGCCAGCGCGAGCCTGGGCGCACAGCACTCCTTCGGTACGCCCATCGGTAGGTCACCACATTCCTCTGCAGCATTGTGTTCAAAGGTTGCTCCTCTCACCCCATTATGAAGTCCTTGAGCTTACTCGAAACGTTCTTCGTTCTGTATTCCTACTCACTGCCGGTGCTTCCTGGTCAGGGGTGTTGCTAGGTCTGGAAAAGGTCAGGGGCTAAGCTAATGTCAGGACTTTCAGGACTCGGGGGCTAGCCAGCATTTTGGTTGTAGAACCTGAGCTTCTATCTGGGGCTACAACCAAAAGACCCGGGGCTATAGCTCCTTGCCCCCCCCAGCAACGCCTCTGCTTCCTGGTCATGGTTGGTGACATCATGTGCATCGCCAGGTGTACCGTCCTCCAGCAGTCACTCTGATACTGCTTGACCTGCCGTAGCTGGGCTGTACTCCTCTTGTCCATGGTAACCACGCGGGTGCATGGGTGTTCAGTGCCGCCGGTATCCCCGCCACTCTCTAATTGTTTGAAATGTGATGAGTTTCACGTCATAGATGCATATGCGCTGGATGCACTGATCACGCTGCCCTCCTTTGCAGTCCCCACCTGTGGCTGGGGATCAGAATGTGCTTGAATCTGCTTGGCAGGCGCTAGTTCTTGACCAGGACGGTTTCTCCCACATGCAGTTCTGGTTCCTTGGATCTCCTGCAAGAGTTTTCAGCTGTACTGAGCTCAACCCGCCATGCTGAACATTTCTGCACATTCAAAGTTTCGGGCCCCCAGCCAGGTGCTGTGGGAGATGTGGTTCTCGGTACCCTCCAAAGTAAGCTGCAAGCAGGGGCTACACCTCTCACTCTTTGAGGGATGGACCTAGAATTTCGTCGGAATTGGAGAATAGCTTCTTCAGGGTCTTGCTGACAATCCACCACTATTCTAAATGTTTTGTTCAGAGTTTGCATAAAGTGTTGCACCTTTGCATGAGCTTGGAGCCAGCATTGCGTTGTTCTTCGGTGTTGTATGCCTAGGCCACTCAGAAAGTTGTTGATTTCACTTTCCTGAAGTGGTGCCTGTGAACAGAGGGCGACAAGAAGGCAGTGGGAAGCAAAGACCTTTTCTAATTTTGGGATCACTGCACTCACCCCCAGAGAGGTGATGATTTCTAGCTCCAGTTAATGGAGAAATTGTCCATCATTACCAGGGTGTGGCTTCCATCGGCCATGGAGCTGAAGTCTACACAGATGTTTTCTCACATCTCTGGACATTGAACATAGGGAAGCATGTGGGGGCGGCACTCCTGTGGCCATGGACAGTATGCATTCTGATATGAGGGCCTCAATAGCCGGCTCAAGTCCAGGGAACCATTCCTTTTCCCTCCTGCGTGCCGTAGTCTAACATAAACCTTGGTGACCAGTGTCTGCCAGATGGACCACTCTATTCGTTGGAGAGGCCGGAAATCGGATCCACAAGTCTCGCAGAAGAAGACCCTTGTCTGACACCAAGAGTTAGTCTTTTCTCAATCATAGGCTCTTGAGACGTCTTTGTGCCAAGGCCGTGTGCTGCTGCTCCCCATTGAGCAATCCGTTCCACCTGGCAGATGCTATAGCAACCAGAGCACAGGGAATGTGGTCTGCCATCACCTTTGGCATGGCTCCCAACTCTGGATGCTTTCTGTGTTTCCTTGAATGTTGACTTATGCAGGTGTTGAGAGAAAGTCTGCTGGTTTTCTGGAGCAGGGGTGGTATTCAGGAGTGTAATCAAACTCCTGAACGTGTACCATACACTTTGCAATGCACAGGGGTGGGCGAAGGGATCATCCTTTGAAAACGGGGATGAGCGGGTTAAAATCCTTCAGCATTGTCTTTTTTTTAAACTTTATTTAGGTTAGCAGATTGCAGCGGACAACGGGTTCACACAATTACAATCCATCAATATCTTTGTTTACAACAATTACACACCAATTTTACATTTTATATGTCGCATCTCATGTCTTATCTGGTTCTCTTCCTTTCAGGAAGTCTTTAAACGGGCCCCATATGCCATTTGGTCTACTCACCACTTGCACCGACCAAATGTATCCCTCCTCTAGTTCACTTACAAAGGTCATTTCTCTAAATCATTCCTGGGACGTGGGTGCACTCTTGGATTTCCATTTCATCATTATATATTTCTTAGCTATTATACATCCCATATTAAACAGTCTGCAATTTTTTGGTGGATATTTTACCTATGTCCCCCAGTAGATATTTCAGCGGTGTAAGCTGTGTGGGGTGGAGAGGCAGTCATTTCAGCCAATACCTCTGATACTTCTCTCCAGAACTCTGCAATATCTGGACAATGCCAGTATATTTGTACGGAGTCTGCCCCCTCGTTACCACATTTCGTACATATACTCGAGACCGCAGGAAAGAATCTCGAGACCCTTGCTGGGGTATAATGTAGTCGATTCAATATTTTAAACCGTATGAGCCGTAGACGAGCATTTAATGAGACCTCCCTGGTCAGCAAGCAGTACTTTTGCCATTTTGTTTCATCAATGGTTATTGCCAAGTCCCTTTCCCATTTACAGTTGGCCTTATTCTGCTGATTCTGGCCCTTTTGAATTGTCTTATATAGTTTGAAGATGAATCCACTCTGCCCCTCTCCTGACATTACCACATCCATGCATGTACAGTACTCAGGTTCATGTGGGAAGGATGGCCATTTGTGGCGTGCAGCCGCCCTCATGCGGAAGTATTGCAATATCCTGACAGGGTTATTTCCTAATTTCTCCTTGAACTCCTCTAGGGTTACAAAAGTCCCTCCCGGAAACAGGTCACCCAGACTCATAGTCCCCCCAGGGTCCCAGGATTTCTTTATATCTGGATCAAACGTTGGGGAAGACTGGGGCAATTCCATAGTGTTATTTTACTGTTGTACGGTGTGTCTATATTCAGTGATTTGTATATTCGCCTCCACGCATCAACCGTTGTGTGCACAGGGTCAAACTCGCACAAATCTGTATAGCTTTCTTCAAGGAACACAGCCCTAAGGTCCGTATGGGCTGCGCCATATCGTTCAAGTGCTAAATGAGCCATAGCCGGGGATTCCGAGTACCAATGACCTGCATGTTGTGCCTGTGCTACCATGTCATATAGATTGAAGTCTGGGGCGGCCAGGCCACTACGTTCATATGTTCTGTCAGGCCCTCGCAACTAATTCTGGGCACGCCGTGCCCCCATACATATTGAATCACCATAGACCTGAGTCTTGTAAAGTATTTGAACCTGGCCATATTGGGATCATAGCAAAATGATACAGTAGCTTGGGAACCACAATCATTTTCAACAGAGACAGACACAGCTTTTCTTTTGTTCTTAGTGCACTGAGATATGTTTCATGATTGTCCTCATATAGTGTTTGTTGTTTACGTGAGACTATCAGCCCAAGGTATTTGAGTTTAATCAGAGCCCACCGAAATCCTAGCAGGTTGGAGGGAACCTTTGTGTTCTCTGTTAGCAGGAATAGTTCCGATTTTGCATTATTTATCTTATATCCCGAGCGCGTCGTGAATTTGGCTACTTCTGCCATAATTTGGTTAAGGTTTTCTCCTGGGTTGCGTAGATATATAGTGTGTCATCTGCATATAGGGAAATTATCTGGGGAGACCCCTTGATGTGAATTCCACTGTGTGTGTCTCGCTCCCGCATTCTCCATGCCAGGGGTTCTATTAGGAGAGTAAATAACAAAGGGGAAAAGGGACAGCCCTGCCTAGTACAACGGGCTAATGCAAATCGCTGTGATAACGTCCCATTGATGCTCTCTCTGGCAGTTGGATTTATATACAGCAGTCGCACATTTTTGATGAAATTGAAACCCACCCCACAGTACTTAAGAACCCTGAATAAAAATTCCCATGACACCAAATCAAAAGCTTTCTCTGCGTCAAGTGACGCTGCTACCGCTCTTGCTTCGGGATCAATTTTCAATATGATCCCAAACAGTCGATGCTGGTTAAGTTCCGTCGACCGAGAAGGGATATATCCGGATTGGTATGGGTGTACCAAATGTTGAATATGCGGGAGAAGCCTGTTTGCAAGTGTTTTAGCGAAGATCTTGGCATCCGTATTAAGTAAGCAATAGAACCCGAGCGTCGGGGGCATTACCGGAGTCGGTAATGCTCCCGACGCCAGGGTTCTATTGCTATTAGTACCCCAGCCCGCAAAAATTGCGTGACCGGGGCACTAAAAGGTTTTTTTTTTGTCCCGAAACGCTGCAGCGTTTCGGCGCTGTAGCGTTTCGGGACAAAAAAATAAATAAAAGAAAATGGCCGCCACCATGGAAAGGGAAAACGGAGTCTGTTTTCCCTTTCCATGGCGGCCATCGGGAGCAGACGCGCTGGGAACACAACTGTTCCCAGCGCATCTGCTCCCGGAAAAAGGATCAAAAAGAAGTTAAGTGGGGTTGGGAGGGCGGGAGTGGGTCGAGAAAAAAAAAAAAAAGTACCTGCATCCCCAGCGGGGGACGAGGGAAGCCTCCAGCCGTGTGGAGGCGCGGAGCGGGGATGGCCCCGCTCCGAGTCTCCACACGGCTGGAGGCTTCCCTCGTTCCCTGCCGGGGACTTAGGACCAAGAAGGTAAGTTGGGGGGTGGGTTTTAGGGAGGGAAGGGATAAAAAAAAGAAAAAAAAAAGACTTACCCGAGTCCCCGGCGGGGGGCGAAGGCAGCCTCTCAGCCGCGGGGAGGCTCGGAGCGGGGATGGCCCCAGGCAGTGCAAGTAATCATTAGACCCAGTTCGACATCTGCAATACACCTAGGAGGAAGTCCGAGCCCTACGAGAGAGGAGCCTTGTGCTCAAAAGTACCTGCACGCGCTGGTGCCAATGGACCAGAGAGGGCCTCTTCAAGGATATTAGGTAGTTCAGGAAGGTGAATGAAGCGATGCAAAACAAGTCCCCACTACTCAAGCAAGGCCTCCACTTGTGGGCAGAGGCAGGATGAGAGTGTGGGATAGAGTCGCTATTTCGCAACAGTGGTAGAAAAGAAACGGGCTCCTGCGCGAGGGGCCACCGTATGGGGTATGGACTACTCACCGGTCCCCGACGCAGGCAGACCCAGACTTCTCCAGTTCAGTTCACGTTGCTGGCAGGTTCAGCTGCGATGATCAGGATGTCTTGACACCATGTAGATTCTGTGTAGCAGGATGCAGGGTCGAGGGTGTCCCAAATGCAGCGAACGTGCACAGGTTGTTACCGCAGCAGGGCAACACGGCAACCGCGTTTACTCTCGTCTCACTTCAGACCTGGGATTGCGAAGTGTACGAAATTCGGTGTGAGGGTGCCGTGGACGCAGAGCAAGCAATAAACCAAGTTTCGAGGGCTTCCCCAAAAGGGCGGCGGGGAAAGAGCAAAGCGTCCTGCGTAAGCTGGTCAGCCCACTGGTTGGCTCAGGGACACTTCCGAAGAGGCTTACTTGCAGGGTTTGATGAAGGTGCCGAGAATAGTTGACCCCACTATTCCAATGGGTCGAAGCGCCTTCGCAGACCTTCTAGGACGATCAGATGCAGAGGGGTCTCGCAGGACGACAGCAGTTCAGGGTGCCAAACCGTCAGCGGGTCACCAGCCGTTCTTTGACTCAGCTTCTTGTTGCAGGATACTTGGCTCCTTATCCCTTGTTTGGTGTGAACTCAGGAGATCGACATTGTAGTGGTGTTTTCAGCCTCCTCTTATCCAAAGTTCCCTTTGCGCCAAAACAGAGAGGACCCAATGGGAGATCTGCTCACAAACACTCACACCATACGTGGACCTATCACGGACCACGTGGTCCCAGGCATTCAGGACACTCCAGACTCTCTGGCACCCAGGATGTGTATTGGGAACAGATATCCCAGCCACATCCTGGAGGCACACACAAGGCATGCAGAAGCCCGCGAAAGCTTTGGAGTTTCGCGGGAAAGTGCATGACCAAATAAGGACTGACCTGGGTCGGCTCGACCTGGGCAAGGTGAACGGGCAAGACGGTCAGCGGACAGGACAAAGAACCTCGTGGCATGGCCATTTTGGGGCCAGGACACTCATTTGTGCCCAACGCGGCAAGCGCGGATAACATGGCGAAAAAGGGTTCAAAACACAAGAGAAACGAAAGCTGCCACCGGGGATGGCCCTGCTCCGAGTCTCCACACGGCTGGAGGCTTCCCTCGTTCCCCGCCGGGGACTTAGGACCAAGAAGGTAAGTTGGGGGGGGTGGGTAGGAGGGAGGGAAGGGATAAAAAAAAGAAAAAAAAAAGACTTACCCGAGTCCCCGGCGGGGGGCGAAGGCAGCCTCTCAGCCGCAGGGAGGCTCGGAGCGGGGATGGCCCCGCTTCGAGCCTCCTCATTGGCTGAGGGGCTGCCACGCCCCCCGCTGGGGACAAAGGCCGTGGAATCCCGACGGAGGGATTCCCGGCCGGGTAGGGACCTGGCGAGAGCCAATCAGAATGCTTGTTGCATTCTGCTTCACTCTCACCGGGTTACTAATTGGGGATATGGGATGGTAAGATGCCATATCATTTGGTGGACGTCCTGGTTTTGGTAGCACAGTGATGACAGCTTCCGATAATGATGGAGGGAGTCGCCCATTCTCAAGTGCCTCTTCCCACAGCTTCAGGAGTTTTTGGGCTAGGGTTCCCTTATATGCTTTATATAATTCAATGTCAAGCCCATCCGGGCCTGGGGCTTTGCCCGCGGATAAGGCCTGTATTGACTATTTGATTTCTCTCAATGTGATTGGCCTATTGATTTCCTCCCTTACCTCCCCAAAGAGTGAAATGGGGGAATTGTCAGTTAAATACTGGTCTATTTCTACACAAGTGCTGTTAAGATGGATTTCTGAACTCTGACCTGGAGGGGCAGAGGTTCAGAAGGCCAGCCTAGTTTCTTGGAACAGGGTAACCTCTGGACAAGCCAGACCAATCAGGGTAGCGATGGCGCCGGTCAAGACTAAGTCTCAAGAGGGGTGAGGGTGACTGAAAACCCGCAACGAGCACACAAAGCAAGGACACTTACAAATTACTCCAGACAGGTGTTATATTAAAAATATAGACACATTTATTACAAGGCCTTTGTAACATCAACCATAGCAAAGAATCACAATAATACTAAAGTAAACCAACACATCACAATCAATACAATATATATACAAGACCGAGGGGTCTAAGGAGTTAGGAGCACGTAATATGTTGACCACCTAGACGGGGGGGGGGGAAACAGGCAGTGCAAGTAATCATTAGACCCAGTTCGACATCTGCAATACACCTAGGAGGAAGTCCGAGCCCTATGAAGAGAGGAGCCTTGTGCTCAAAAGTACCTGCACGCGCTGGTGCCAATGGACCAGAGAGGGCCTCTTCAAGGATATCAGGTAGTTCAGGAAGGTGAATGAAGCGATGCAGAACAAGTCCCCACTACTCAAGCAAGGCCTCCACTTGTGGGCAGAGGCAGGATGAGAGTGTGGGATAGAGTCGCTATTTTGCAACAGTGGTAGAAAAGAAACGGGCTCCTGTGCGAGGGGCCACCGGATGGGGTATGGACTACTCACCGGTTCCCGATGCAGGCAGACCCAGACTTCTCCAGTTCAGTTCACGTTGCTGGCAGGTTCAGCTGCGATGATCAGGATGTCTCGACACCATGTAGATTCTGTGTAGCAGGATGCAGGGTCGAGGGTGTCCCAAATGCAGCAAACGTGCACAGGTTGTTACCGAAGCAGGGCAACACGGCAACCGCGTTCACTCTCGTCTCACTTCAGACCTGGGATTGCGAAGTGTACGAAATTCGGTGTGAGGGTGCCGTGGACGCAGAGCAAGCAATAAACCAAGTTTTGAGGGCTTCCCCAAAAGGGCGGCGGTGAAAGAGCAAAGCGTCCTGTGTAAGCTGGTCAGCCCACTGGTTGGCTCAGGGACACTTCCGAAGAGGCTTACTTGCAGGGTTTGATGAAGGTGCCGAGAATAGTTGACCCCACTATTCCAATGGGTCGAAGCGCCTTCGCAGACCTTCTAGGACGATCAGATGCAGAGGGGTCTCGCAGGACGACAGCAGTTCAGGGTGCCAAACCGTCAGCGGGTCACCAGCGGTTCCTCGACTCAGCTTCTTGTTGCAGGTTACTTCGCTCCTTATCCCTTGTTTGGTGTGAACTCAGGAAATCGACATTGTAGTGGTGTTTTCAGCCCTCTCTTATCCAAAGTTCCCTTTGCGCCAAAACAGAGAGGACCCAATGGGAGATCTGCTCACAAACACTCACACCATACGTGGACCTATCACGGACCACATGGTCCCAGGCATTCAGGACACTCCAGACTCTCTGGCACCCAGGATGTGTATTGGGAACAGACATCCCAGCCACATCCTGGAGGCACACACAAGGCATGCAGAAGCCCGCGAAAGCTTTGGGGTTTTGCGGGAAAGTGCATGACCAAATAAGGACTGACCTGGGTCGGCTCGACCTGGGCAAGGTGAACGGGCAAGGCGGTCAGCGGACAGGACAAAGAACCTTGTGGCATAGCCATTTTGGAGCCAGGACACTCATTTGTGCCAAACGCGGTAAGCGCGGATAACATGGCGAAAAAGGGTTCAAAACACAAGAGAAACGAAAGCTGCCACCGGGGATGGCCCCGCTCCGAGTCTCCACACGGCTGGCTAGTTCATAATAAGTCCATCGAGAGTTTCTAGGGCCTTTGGAATGACTAGAGACCCAAGAGCGCGGTAATGTAAGTTACGGTGCACTCTTGT
Source organism: Ambystoma mexicanum (assembly GCF_040938575.1). Lineage (NCBI taxonomy): Eukaryota > Metazoa > Chordata > Amphibia > Caudata > Ambystomatidae > Ambystoma > Ambystoma mexicanum. Next base: position 228,929,482 of record NC_090922.1, read on the forward strand.
GTTATGTTGCACAAAAGCTGCAACATGAGAAAAGGAGTAAGGGAAACGAAATCTCCCAGTACCGACTGTCTTAAGGGCATGTCAGTTTCCCCATAAGAATTGAGCAAAAGCCCAGAGGAGTGCGGCGGAAGGCTGCGCTTCTCTGGCAAAGTCTAGATCAGGGTGTAAAACAGCAGCAAAAAGTTTGAGGGTTGCCACATGGAGGGAAAATTACATACAATATGGAATCTTTCCTAACAAGTGCTTGTGTCCGCCTTAGCATATAATGCCATATAATATTTCCGGAATACTTCATTGGTTGCATCAGCGGCTGTTAACAATTGACATGAGGTTCTAACAATTCCTGTAATAAATTGTGGCTCTCGATCACCCCTAACTACCCTGCCAGTAATTTCCCGGGACCGTCCCCCTCTCCATATCTTCGTGATTGTGCTGGTTTGGCCATATACCGGACTTCCCGGGCTGCAAAACCTCAAAATTTTGTCAAGCTGCCTTAGATCAATCCCAGGAGAGCTCTATCTTTAGTGTTACTGTATTGGTTCTCTAGGTGTCGTAGTTCCCCCACGATTTCCCCCAGTTCACATCCAGTTGCTTTTAATAATCCAGTGGTGGTGGACATCAGTGTGCCCCATAATCACACTTTTTAAATTTTCCCATACTTTGGACTGTGCCTTCATTCAACTCATAAAACGCATCTATCTTCTCACACAGTGATGTGACTTGTGTGTCTTCCTGTAGGCATTCTCCACAAGGGGGGAGGGATAGATATTTCCCTTAGTAACAGATTCATCATTACTTGTGAGCGGTCCGAGAGGGTAAGTGGCAGAATATTGCTACCATGTTGTCTGGATGCCCACCCTGCAGAGAGTAGCCACAAATCGATTCAGGACATTGCATTGTGTACCAAGGAGTTGTATGTGTATTTGTTAATGTTTGGATGTTCAGTCCTCCATACATCTATCACCCCCAGCTGACCCATTATTTGTTTAATCATCTGTGCAGCATTAGAAAGTTTTCGTTGGGTGGTGCTTGTCCCATGGAACATCTAAGACCATGTTGAAGTCCTCACCCCATATGATGGGGCACTCGCTCTCTCTTGCCAGTTTTCTCAGTGACCCCACTGTAGAAATGACGGTCATCTATATTGGGCCCATATGAGTTCACTAGTATAACCCCTTTCCCAGCTAGTTCTCCTATCACTATTATGTATCTTTCTTCAGGATCAATGTATACCTTTTGGGAATTAAAGGGCAGTGTCCAGTGTATAAATATTATCACGCCTCTGGACTGTGATGAATAGGAGATAAAAAATCTTTGTCGTCCCCATCTGGAAGCAAAGGTCTTGTTCAGTACCCCTGCAGCTTGTGTCTCCTGCAACATTAATATTTTGGGTGAGTGGCAGTCGATGGATGCCATAATTCCACTAGCCTTGATAGGGTTGTTAATGCCTCTCACATTCAATGACATCAGGCCCATCAACTCACCCATGTATTGTGCCGCCGGGTATCAATGACGTTTGGGGGCCTATTAAGTTGTCAATTTTTGTGCGTGCTCACGTGCCTGTCTGCTACCCCGTCTCCCTGCTTTTTTTTTGTTGTAACTTTTAAAAATGTCTTGACTCCCGTCCCTCCCACCCCAAACGTGTTCCCCATTTTGCATCCCGCCACTCCCACCATCTGCCCCAACTTGATGGTGTATCCCATGAATAACTGGAGTATTCATGGGGGGGTCCTGTGAGCAGTCAGTGCTTACTTCAGTGTTTCCAAAGCTCACGGTCCCCGGCTTCCAACATTCCAACATTCATGCTGTGCACCAAATAATACTTTCTTAATGGTTGGGATAGGGAGAAACAGTTCATCCAGCCTTGTGATCATGTGCATTCCCAATCTCCCGATTGGGACTATGGTTGTTCCTGCGATTCTGTGGTGGGAGGGGGATAGATGCTTCAATATATGCCATGGCCTCCGCCGGGTTTTCGAATAAAGGGTGTGTGGCTCCTATGCTGTATCCTAATTTTGGCTGGGAACAACAGAGCGTAAGGGACGTGTCTTGCACAATAAGCTCTTTTCACCTTGTTGCACGATCTCCACTGCGTCTGGGCGCCGAGAAGTCAGGGTATACATGGATCGTGCTGGATTCATAGTGCAGGGATCCCTTCTCTCAGGATAATTTAAGCATAATGTCCTTATCCCTGTAATTTAGCAGTCTAGCAATTATGGTGTGGGGTGGGCCGCCAGGTTTAGAGCTCGGTGCCAGGGTGTGATGTGTACGTTCCACCAGGAAGTGTGCAGAGAGCGATGCTGTCTCAGAAAGTGTTTTGATGAGATTCTCTATGAATGGCTCCATCAGGCCCTTGCACGGCATCTCCGGGACCCCTACAATACAGATGTTATTACGTCGCCATTGTGATTCGAGGTCCTCACGTTTGCCACATGTCTTGATTAATTCAGACTTCAATTCCAAAATATCATGATCATGTTGGTCCATTTTATCCTCCACCACTCCGATTCTGGTTTCCGCATTGGTTATACGCCCAATCTCTTTTTCCACTTTAGCCTTCAGAGAGCTGATTGTTGCCACTATGTCATCCAACTTGACATTCACTGACAGGAGTCCATTCTGCATTGCCTGCATCCGCTGGTCGTCCCGGGATTCCTTTGGGTTTGAGTCAGTGCTTCAGCCAGCTCCCTGCTCAACCTGTCTAGTGGTAGATGGTGTGGCATTCGTGTACAAGTCCATTGGGCCCCGTTTCTTGTGTGCACCTTTCGTCATATCCTGACACTGGTTTTAGCTCATTTCTTGGTGCTGCACTGTTTGGATTAGTTGTAATGTGTGTTCCAGTGAACAGGGGCCACCAGTATTGGTGTTGCTCACAGGGTGCGCCGGTGGGTTGCACACACCATGCAACAGCACTTAGGGCACAGCACCATACATTTTGCAGCCTACTGTTCTAGGTGTAGATTTGCAGTCAATAGGGGATGTCCCTGCAGGGCCAGGCACTCAGTTGTTCACGTTCAAGACCTCCGGTCAGGTTCCTTTCTATTATGTTCTTGCTCCTACAGCACAGCATTAGAGAGTGTTCCCTGTGCGCTTCCCCCTTTATGGTACTGCACCACAGAGGGGCTGGGGTGGTGGGGAACTGCACAGCTTCACTTGTCTGTGCCTGAATCTCCCAGGGTCACCTTCTATAATAGTCCAGACAAGTGTGGGCCATCCACACTATTTCACTTATACATCTAATCAGCCGGGGCACAGCGCAATGTAGATCACACTTTAATGAGGGACAGTTGCATGTGATCAAATTTGCGCTGGCAAAGTTTCAGCAAGCATGGGACTCTAGAAGGATTTCCAGTTGCATGGCTTGAGATGGTGTTCACTGTGTATTGATAGTAAAGGAGGCCAGTGCAGAGCCGCTCCGTATAACATGGAGCGTGAAATGTTCTTCATATGTTTCACCCACAAAACTCCAGTGACATTTGAAGAGCCACTTTGTCTTCATGTAAAAAAAATGTCAGCCCAAGGCAGACCCTTTTGCTGGTTGTGAGCAAAACTTTACAAGGAAAACTCCCACTCCCAGCCTGGATGTCAAACCTTCCATCTAAAGACCAACCACAATAAAAATGTCATGCTAAGGGTGCCGAAATTCAGTGTTCTCCAGACGTGCTGGCTCTGAAAGCAAAAGTTACCCTTGGCTGGAGCATGACTGATATGTGTGAAAATGGGGACACTTGCCTCAAAGAGCAAGCTCCCAACACAAAGGAGATTGAAAAAATGATAATAAACTGTGGGCACAGACTGACCCAGTGAAAACAAATGGCCGGAAGCAGGAGCAGGACCATTTGTCCCACTTGAAAATTCACAATTTATTTAAAAGGACTATCATCATTTAGGCCTTTTTCTCAGCCATCATAAGGCGGATGGATTTCATCTACGGGCCATTTTTTAATGTAATTTCCAGGTGATTTTGGGGATATAAAATACATCTTCCTGTGACTGTGGGAACGGTAATGGCTATCTAAGATTTGTTTCTGGCTTATCTGAACATGTTCCAAATGTGAGAGTTGTTGAGTGTGTGGAAAATGAAATTAGGGATATGCTTAATAACTTACATATTCATAACTGTTGTGCTTTTTATAGAAACGGCAGATAGGTGCCACATGGCCGTGATACATGACACAGATTTGGTGGCCAGCTTATCTAATTCCCCATGATTAGCTGAAACAGAAAATATGTTTAGTCTGGCATTTGCTAGTAAAATTATGAAGTTGTGATACATAACTAGTTTTTTGCCAAAACGTTGAAAGGAGAACAAAGGATGATGACAAATGGGAATTGCCATATGTTACTCCAGACCTCTAAACCAATACTGACTTGGAGGCTGGGTTTGGGAATAGAGAGAAGGGGAACTGTCCAATCCCAGTGGCAGGAATTACTGCAGGGTGCCTCCCCAAGAGAGTAACATTGGTGGTGCCATCACTGCTATATAAAGGGGACTGCACTGGGACAGAAGACAGAAAAAGGAGAAAGACAAGAGACAGAGAGAAGGGACAGACCATCAGGAAGGCTGCTTAAACTTAGACAGCTGTAAGGAGACACCAGAGGAGATTGCTGAGAGTGCATCTGGGTGAAGCTGTCTATCTCTAGGAAGGCAGGTTCCTGTGGTGGATAGTGGGAGGCCATCCTTGAGAGTGGAGTGACCAGACCTCTGCCCTATCTTTCCAGAGTTTCCTGAGATGCAGCTAGCTTTCCTGAACCTTAAACAGATGCTTGCTATGGTTGTAGAACTGAGCCTTGGGAAATCAAAAGGTGGGGGAGTATGCTTGCCTTGAATCCTTTCCCTTTATAGTGGGTGGAGGGGTGGGGGAGAGGCAAAACTGTGTGGATCCTTAGCCTATGTAACCAAAAAAAAAATATTTTATTAATTCCCCATTTGGTAGAAGACCACGGGTGATTTTGTTAAAATTCAAAATTAACAAAGCTCACTTCCCAGTGTGCGCTAACAACTATAGCCTATACATTGATTGGGTAATCCTTGTTGTCCAGCTGACCCCGACTCTTTAAGGAAGAGGGGCGTCTTTCTTCTTAAATCAGTCCAACCTTTTTATCCAGCTTCCGCAACACAGGCCTTTCAGTAAAGGCGGTCAGAAATCCAGAAATCCCCAAAACATTTAAATTTTTCTGTCTGACTTCCCAAAACAGACCAAAGCAAGGGGAGGTATGAAAAACAAAGCGATAAATCACCCTGTGTTTATTTTAATCCAAAATTGTGGGTGGAATTATAATTGCCATATGTATTTTTACCAATCTTGAAATCCTACTGCTACCCTTTAAGCCTGCAGGAAAATCAAAATCGCACAACATTTTATAAGAGGCTTTGTTATTGATCAATGTAATTATTTTGTGAAGTGAAATTTGCAGAAATTTAAGAATTGTGATTCTGTTCTTTTTAAACTTACTTTTGTGATTTATTTATGCTGAGAGAAGTTGATTGTGTTAATGCCACAGATAAAGTGGTTTTTGATATTTTCGTGCTAATTTCTATTACTTTTAATTTAAATAAATACCAAGATATTTCCCGTACACCAGCCTGGTTCTTGGCTCATTGTTAGCTCAGGGGAAAGCGATCGAAGGGGCATAATATGCATGTGCGATAGGGCTAAAAAAAGAATCATTTAACCAGTTTGTTGCATAACCACTTAAGTGGGGAGGGAAGGAACTCCCTATGTTGAGGGTGATTTATCAATACACAGTTACAAATTGGGGGCTTGTCTGGGATTTATCTTCCTATTCTTGACCCATGACAAGGACTTTGTGACAGTCTATTCATTTTGATGCAATTGCATTAAGTTGGTGGGAAAGTAATCTTTGTTTTGTTAAAGTGCTGCTAGGACTTGACTCCTGAGTTCCAGGGAGGTGTATAGGTAAAGAATTAAGAGTGTGTAAGAAGTTATTTGAGTGAGGAAATCAAGCAGGAACACAGTGATTTTTGCCCCTGTATAAAGAATGTTTTATTAAAGTGCAAAAAGCAAATTGTGAAAATGACTACTGTATAAAGTGGGGAAGCCAGGGAGCATCTCCTAACAAAATAATTTCTCGAAGGTGAATGGGTTGAGCACAATGCAGGAAACTGACAAACCAGAATTGTCGTAGAGGTTACCTAAGTAAGCAATAATATTTGGCTTGAAGCCAGAATATTGCACAAAGCACTTGAAGCATTTTATATTACCACAACTGCTCGGGATGAACAGATACAAATGGCTCAGCTAACTGCTCATTTATATTTTCATTTGCATGTTAGTAGAAGAGCGTTGGCAAAATAGTGAGGCTAGTAGGCTGAATCAGACCTGTCACAGGCCCAGGATCTTCTTCAACAACTCAAAGCTGAGTTAAAAACACTGCCTCAAGAGAGTGCAGAGTGTGAAACCTAGTTTTCTGCACTGAAAAATTCACAGTGTGTGTACAAAATCCAAGCACACTGCAACACAAGCTAAATGACCAGTCTGGTCTATATACAGAGTAATTCATAGAATTTCGCACAAAAGTGGTGCACGCAGCTGGCGCACAGTGTGCGCGTGCGAATGTCTGCACCAGCCACGTGCGCCAAAATCGATTTCCGCGCACAGCGTATTCATGGATTTTTGCCTCCAAAACCAGCCGTGGCGCAGAGTAGCGCAGCGACCCTGCAGCAGCGCCTGTTATGCCCCCAAGGACGCCGCTTGCGCAGGGAAAAGCCATCAAAATCCCCAATCCAGCGCAAAGGGCTGCGCTAACACTGGACCAGTTTACAGGGCTGCCAATCAGTAAACGCCAAGCGGGGAACGTGTATTACTGGGGTTCGCATGAAGTTTCACACGCGGAAGGGCCTGTGCGAGTGGGTACGTGTATAACTGGGGTTCGCGGGAAATTTCACACGCGATTTTAGCAGGGTACGTGTATTACGGGGTTTTGTGGGAAGTTTCACACGCGAAAGGGCCTGTGCGAGTGGGGTACGTGCATAACTGGGGTTCGCGGGAAGTTTCACACACTATTTCAGCAGGGTACGTGTATTTCTGGGGTTCGCGGTAAGGTTCACACGCGATTTTGCTATCAGAGCGGGGTACGTGAATTTCAGGGGTGCGTGGTGAGTCCTACACGTGAATTGGCAGTGTGGGTCCTCCCAGGTGTTCCCTCTACACCCCCCACGGCACCTGCAGGCAGCCCACACCACAGGGGACTACCCCTCACCCCTGGTCATGTCCCGCAGGCAGCCCATCCACCATGGGCATGCCCCCCAGCCAAGCCACATTTCAGCTTGCACCCCCACCCACCAGCAGTCAGGGGCACCTTCCAGTAGGCCCCCACTCATGTCCCACACATGTCCCCCTGCACCCCCAGGCCCCCAGCAGCCAGGGGCACCCTCCAGCAGGCCCCCACACATGTCCCCCTGCACCCCCACCCCCTAGCAGTCAGGGGCACCTGCCAGCAGGCCCCCACTCATGTCCCACACATGTCCCCCTGCACCCCACCCCCAGCAGTCAGGGGCACCTGCCAGCAGGCCCCCACACATGTCCCCCTGCACCCCCACCCCCCAGCAGTCAGGGGCACTTGCCAGCAGGCCCCCACTCATGTCCCACACTTGTCCCCCTGCACCCGCACCCCCCAGCAGTCAGGGGCACCTGCCAGCAGCCCCCCACTCATGTCCCACACATGTCCCCCTGCACCCCCACCCCCCAGCAGTCAGGGGCACCTGCCATCAGGCCCCCACACATGTCCCACACATGTCCCCCTGCACCCCCACCCCACAGCAGTCAGGGGCACCTGCCAGCAGGCCCCCACTCATGTCCCACACATGACCCCTTGCACCCCCACCCCCCAGCAGTGCAGGGCACCTGCCAGCAGGCCCCCACTCATGTCCCACTCATGTCCCCCTGCACCCCCACCCCCCAGCAGTCAGGGGTACCTGCCAGCAGGCCCCCACACATGTCCCCCTGCACCCCCACCCCCCAGCAGTCGGGGCACCTGCCAGCAGGCCCCCACACATGTCCCCCTGCGCCCCACCCCACAGCAGTCAGGGGCACCTGCCAGCAGGCCCCCACTCATGTCCCCCTGCACCCCCACCCCCCAGCAGTCAGGGGCACCTGCCAGCAGGCCCCCACTCATGTCCCACACATGACCCCTTGCACCCCCACCCCCCAGCAGTGCAGGGCACCTGCCAGCAGGCCCCCACTCATGTCCCACTCATGTCCCCCTGCACCCCCACCCCCCAGCAGTCAGGGGTACTTGCCAGCAGGCCCCCACACATGTCCCCCTGCACCCCCACCCCCCAGCAGTCGGGGAATCTGCCAGCAGGCCCCCACACATGTCCCCCTGCACCCCCACCCCACAGCAGTCAGGGGCACCTGCCAGCAGGCTCCCACTCATGTCCCCTGCACCCCCACCCCCCAGCAGTCAGGGGCACCTGCCAGCAGGCCCCCACTCATGTCCCACACATGACCCCTTGCACCCCCACCCCCCAGCAGTGCAGGGCACCTGCCAGCAGGCCCCCACTCATGTCCCACACATGACCCCTTGTACCCCCACCCCCCAGCAGTGCAGGGCACCTGCCAGCAGGCCCCCACTCATGTCCCACTCATGTCCCCCTGCACCCCCACCCCCCAGCAGTCAGGGGTACCTGCCAGCAGGCCCCCACACATGTCCCCCTGCACCCCCACCCCCCAGCAGTCGGGGCACCTGCCAGCAGGCCCCCACACATGTCCCCCTGCACCCCCACCCCACAGCAGTCAGGGGCACCTGCCAGCAGGCCCCCACTCATGTCCCCCTGCACCCCCACCCCCCAGCAGTCAGGGGCACCTGCCAGCATGCCCCCACTCATGTCCCACACATGTCCCCCTGCACCCCCACCCCCCAGCAGTCAGGGGCAACTGCCAGCAGGCCCCCAAACATGTCCCCCTGTACCCCCACCCCCCAGCAATCAGGGGTACCTGCCGGCAGGCCCCCACTCATGTCCCCCTGCACCCCCACCCCCCAGCAGTCAGGGGTACCTGCCAGCACGCCCCCACACATGTCCCCCTGCACCCCCACCCCCCAGCAGTCAGGGGCACCTGCCAACAGGCCCCCACACATGTCCCCCTGCACCCCCACCCCACAGCAGTCAGGGGCACCTGCCAGCAGGCCCCCACTCATGTCCCCTTGCACCCCCACCCCCCAGCAGTCAGGGGCACCTGCCAGCAGGCCCCCACTCATGTCCCACACATGTCCCCCTGCACCCCCACACCCAAGCAGTCAGGGGCAACTGCCAGCAGGCCCCCACACGTCCCCCTGAACCCCCACCCCCCAGCAATCAGGGGCACCTGCCAGCAGGCCCCCACTCATGTCCCCCTGCACCCCCACCCCCAGCAGTCAGGGGCACCTGCCAGCAGGCCCCCACATATGTCCCCCCTGACAGGTCATCACACTCCAGTCCCATGCCCCTCATGGCCACCCAAATCCCACCCCAGTCCAAACACCCCACATTGAATTCCCAAAGTCATGATAGAAAATACATAACCAGCATGGCCATGAATCAATGTCCCTCAGACCCACGCAATGGTGACACATGACTGTGAAAAGATCAACATTGTGACATGCACAAAACAAATGAGATAAGACCACATCAGTAAAGTATATAATAAATGTGTATTCAATAATTAACCAAATGAATAAAAAAAAATCACACAATAATGGAAATAATGAAGAAAAAGCTGCATGTCCAAAATATCCCAAAAAAATGTGTGAAAGCAGAATCCAAATCAATCCAAAAGCAAATGGGTCCAAAGAGTCTGCCTGTCCAACCAAATCCAAAGTGTAAAAATAAGACACATCCATTGATCCATGGTAAAAAAGAAACTTAAATGAAGTGAAATCCAGTGTAGAACTATATACAAAGTACAAATCCGGGGTCCATGAGCCCAACCATTGAAAGGAAACCTACAAAAACCCTACCTAATGAACAACTATATACAAAAAGGTGGGGCATTGTCCAAGCGCCCCAAATGAAATGAAAACCAAAAGGAAACCTAACACTAATTAATTATATACAATGGCAGTGGGCTAGTCCGATGGCTCACTTCCAGATTTCCCGGGCCAGGGCATCATCGAACTCCTGCTCGATGTCCCGGAGGCAGTCCTCTTCTAAGGCCCCGAGAGTTCGCAGGGACGATGACATCCGGACCTCCAGGTCCCTGCGAATTGCCACGAGGCACTCGGCCCGCCCCAGAGCCCTTTGCATGGAGTTCTCCGCCCTGACCATTGTGAGCCGTGCCTCTTCCGCCCGCTGCAGCTCCGCATCTATAGCATGGCCTAACCGCTGCCACACGGAAGACACTTCCAATCCTGGGTCCTCCTGCCCTCCGGCCGATGCCTGCCCCTCCGATGTCGAAGGCCCAGAGCCATCAAGGCTCCCACCTTGTTGCTGCTGCTGTGCCTGTGCCGTGCCCTGGCTCCTGCTGCCTGCACATCCTCCTCCGGCTGGGGTGCAGTTGTTGAGGTGGCCACCCCTGCTGGACGTCCGACTCCGACTGCGGCAGGGATGTGTCCTCCACCAGCCTGGCTGCACGGTCAGAGGCAGCTCCACAGGGTACCCAGGTGATACATGGGTGGGAAGATGGCACGGAGGATGACTGGCACATAGGGGGTTCAGGTGAGGAGGGGGTCAAAGCAAGGTTCCGCAAACGGAGGAATCCGGCCTGGGTGACCTGTCCCAGTAGGCTGACGTGGTCAACGAGCCATTCGAGATGACGTGCAGTCTCCCCATGAAAAGACTGCAGGTCACCTCGCATGTCCCGTTGATACAACGCCACCCCACCCAGGACAGGCTCAACCTGGTCCCGGATAGCCATGTCCGCAGGGAGAGGAAGGTCAGTTGTTGTAAGCGGATCCCCTCCCTGAAAACGGGTCTGGACGTAGGCATCCCTGCTGGTGTAGGATGATGCAGTCACAGGATCGGGGACAGGATTACACACAAGCACCTCCGCGGCAGCCTGTGCTGCCTCCTGTCCCTGCCCCTGCACTGCACCACTGGCACCAGTGGAATCCCCACCTCCAGACCCCGTCTCTGTCCCTTGCGCGGCCTCCTCCTCCACCAAACCCCCCACCAACCTGGGTGACTCCGTGCCATCTTCCTTCGTCGGACCCTGTGGGGTCTCAGCTGCCCCTTCTGCTGCCGAGGAGTCCAACTCAGACCTCCGCCTCTTGGACCTCCCCTCTGTAAGAGGATTCAATTCAACACTACAGCTAAGTCAACGCCTAGTCTAGAATACTGAATGAAAACCCTTATTGATATATCTTTAGGTCCAGTTCATGCGTTCTGGATGACTACCCCTATATAACACCCCTCTCTTGGAATCCCCCTGACCCCACTGAGCCAAGAAGTAGTTCTGTTTTGCAAGTTTAAAAGGTTTATTTGATAATTTAACAACAGATATATAGATCACACTTATAATAAATTAATAATTGAATATCACCTTTAATCTAATATGATAAAGATTAACAACGGAGAATCTGGCACTAGCACACTTCTTATAATCACCAATGAGTTGACATGAAATGGATAAGGTAGCACACTGGTAAATAGGAACAAAAGTATAATGTGGTAGAGGATGCTTTATGTAAGCTCAGGTGGATGCAATATTCAATGAATGCAGTACAGAAAATACTCAATATGATTTCAACCAAACAATGTAATCACTTTTCTCTGGCTATTCACTCCCCCACTCTTTATGCAATGCAAGGAAATGGGAGGAAAGCACACAGTTCTCAGAAATGCAATCAATGTAATCAGTTCAATCCAGCAAGCTTAGACAACAGAAAACAGATAGGAGTTTTGAAAACACAAGCCCAAATGCTTTTATATGTGTTAGCAATGGATGAGAAATATGCTGGAAATGCTGTTAATTCCCTTTCAGAGGTTCAGGGTGAGTGGTATCTAGTTAATATTAGTCCAGGCTCACACTAGCAATGATGCAGGGATAGTTAGCAGGTCAAACGAATTTCTGGCAAATGGAAAGCCAGCAGCAGTTTTTACATGTGAAGAAATTGCAAATCGCGGTAAAATTCGCAGATGCGTGTTCCGCGATTGCGGTAAAACTATAAGGGGTAGGAATGCGGTTCTTGGTGCGATTCAAAGCTACGACTCTAAGCTATCAGAGGAAAGTTACTGCAAGTCTCTAGCCCAAACGGTCGCGGAGATATGAGCGATTTAATAAAGGTCGTTTTTGGGTTTGCAAATTTCAAAAGCTCAAAATGACAAGTGCAGCTTGCAACTAGCAAATCACAGGTGACAGCTTTACAAGTGACAGGTGACAGTTAGGAGACAGTTCTACTTAGATTAAAATAGATTGAATTATATTATTTAACTAGGAGATTGGTTCTGCACAGTTTTCTAGGTACTCACACTATATTCTTGAGTGAAATGGGCCTCGCCATGGATCTGGTCAGGGTTTTGGACTGGGCTCTGGTCTGGTCTGGTCTGGCCTCTGCACTTCACAGTGATCTGGGTCAGCTCTCTCTCTGGGCACAGCACTGCTTTCTCTCTGGGTACAGCACTGCTTTCTCCCTCTGGTCTCTAGTTCTGGATAGATTGAAGTCTCTAGTTTGGCTTTCTGGAGGTTGATGGAGGTAAGTATGGATTTTTCCGGCAGAGCGTCCCGCTGCAGATGGATTTTGAAGGTCTCTATCTGTCCTGTCTGTCTGCTTTTATGTGTTTAGAATGTGGGTGTGTTCTAGCATCACTGACCCTACCTCTCTCTCAGCTTCTAATTGGTCAAACTTCCATTTATCATTTGATTGGGGAATGAACTGTGAGTCAGAGTGATGTCATTTTACAGCCTGCAGAAAGTCCACTCCTCCTGTCAACTTACACACAAATCTAGATTTGAAACAAATACATATTTGCAGAGGTACATATTGTTTTAAAATCATATGCACCCATCATGCATTACAGGAGGTATCCCCTGTTCAAACTCTGCTCTTCCTGGGAGCTTGCATTCAGAACTGGCACATATTTCACTTTTTAACTGATTTTGCAATTTCTGACATGGACCCAACTTTACATACATGTGTGCAGGGAGTAGGGACATTAACTGATGAAGTTTCAGATTTTTAACATGCATACATTTAGAGTTATATCCACTTTTCCGCTGACACCCCCCTGAACACGCCACCGGGTCGAAAAACCTCTTAAAATGTGGGCAGAAAAATCACAAGAATTATGGTGTCATTTATAAAATTTTCACATGTCCGCTCTATGAGTTATTCATCTTTTTAAAGTTATGTTCTGGCTCCAAAGGGGTGTGGTTTCCCAGGTCACATGGTATAGAAACCAGTCTTTCCAGTTTCTGCCAAGCCAGCTTGCTCTCACAAGCAGTGCTCCTCCCAGCTCCTGCCAAGAGGAAGCTACATTTTACGACTGCGGTAATATAAACCTTTGCCTGAGTGAAGAGGGCTTTGTTCACTCTCTTGCAGAGCACAGATAATTCAATTATCAGATAGATGGCATATCCTTAGTGTGGGCAGCAAAAGGAAGGTTGGCCTGGGAACACAGTGGTGACTCAAGTTTCACTGCTGATGGGGGTAGTTGCCAGGCAGAATCAAGTTCCTTAAGCCAGACTTTCAGCTACTGTCATGTTATTTGTTGCTTTTTAAATTAACTTGCAATTTTACACATGCAGCTAGAATGCTGATTCTAAGTGCAAAACTATGACATTTAAACAATTGCAACCTATGTGACACTCAAAAGTAGGTCACTCAGTCAATTTAAACATTTAGATTTGTAGTGTCTTTCAGTCCAATGCAACTTAAACTGCTGAAATCCACAGCGCAGCCAGTCTTGTTATAAGCATTTTTCTGGGCTCTTCATTTCCCAGATTTTGTAGGCACACAAAACTCCATTCTACCAAATGTCTGCTGGTGTCCAGTGAGTTTTTAGATGTGTTGCAATGTTTAAAATAGACAGTTTGAGCCTGCCTTCAGAGAAACACAGGGTGGTTTTAAACTGCCGGCTTTTGGATAGTGGTGAGTACTGGTACTGCACCCATTTTTGGGATTTAAGAAAATGAATTCCCAACAGTTATGGGTTTGCTTTTGGCAATCAGCATTGCCACTCCCAATGGTTTCAGACTACTGTGCGGGTAGTCCAATGGTGGTTTTAAAGCGCTTTGAAGCTAACCGGCGCTACTGTTTTTCCTTTGGCAACCCATTTCCCTCATGGCAACCCAGCCTTTCATTCTCACACTGGTGGGTGGCAAGTGAGGCAACCATTTTAGTGTGCGCACAAACTGCGCAGCTTTCCTGGATTTCAGCGCACATGTGGGTTTTCCGCCATCTTGAATTTTCTAAGCCCACAGCACCAAATGTTGCAGCATGATAGCTTAAACGTGGGTCAGGACACCCAACAAGCCCCCCCCACGCGACTGCACTTTGAATTTGAGTCGATGGGGAGTCGCGTGCCCATGGGTTTTGACCCACGCACCGGTCTGTCCGCATAATCTTCTTCCTCTTCTGTAGATGGCACAGTTCAGCATCTTCTTCTCCATCCGGTACTGATCGATCGGTTCTCCTCGCCAGTCCTGATGGGAGTATTGGGCGGTCCACTGGGCCCATTGGATCTTCGTTCCCGGTCTCCGGATCATCCTCCTTGGCCAGTCTCAAGGTCATCTTTCTCCTAGGACGACAAAGGAAGAGCGGCAATACCTACTCATAGACGTTTTTCCACCACTGTTGAGATGGTGGGACAGCATATGCATTTCATCATGACGAAACATTACATTCTTACTTTGATAAAAAAAACAGTATAACTAAGAGACAGTTTCATGCAAATCACAATATTTTAGAGACTAGATGTGGTATGTTTTATGATTGGAACTGAATTAGTCTGAGACAGTACCCGCTAGGATTCCAGAGGATTCCTCCAGTTGTTGCAGAGTGTGCCTGGGATGGCAACATTTCAACTGGTTTATGTGGACCCACTTGTCTTCCCCCTCTGCCGAACCGCCTTTGGGGATGCGGATCTTGTAGGCCACAGGGGAGATCTTGTCGATGATCTCAAAGGGTCCTTTCCATGTAGGCAAAAATTTGCGCTGCTTGGCCTGGTTCCTTTGGAAGTTGTATAGATAGACACGGTCCCCCACCTGATATTCCTTCCTGGAAGTTTTCAGGTCATAGTGGGTCTTCATGCTATCAGCTGATCTTTCTAGATTCCGCTGAGCATAAGCAAAAGCATGTTGGAGGTGTTTCCTTAAATTCTCTACATACTCATGAGTAGTGGAGGCATTTATCAGTGTCTGCTCCTGGGTCCTGTAGAGCAAATGCTGAGGAAGCACCATCTTGCGTCCAGTCATCAACTCAAATGGTGACATTTTGGTTGCAGATGAAGGGGTAGATCTGATAGCCATTAGGACCAGAGGTAATCGGATATCCCAACTTGGCCCAGAATCTGCCACAAACTTCTTTAATATGCTCACAATTGTCCGGTTATATCTCTCTACTGCCCCAGAGGAAGCTGGTCTATAAGCAATATGCAGCTTTCTCTTGACCCCCAGTATCTCCCACATCTTTGTCATTACTTCACTGGTGAAGTGGCTACCTCTGTCTGACTCAATCCTTTGAGGTAGACCAAAACGGGAAAAGATGTGGTTAATCATCAAGGCAGCTGCAGTTTCTGCCTTGCAATTTGGGGCTGGGAGACATTCCACCCACTTGGTAAACAAGCATGTCACAGTCAACATGTACTTATTCCCCCTAGCCGAGCGAATCACAGGGCCTACAAAGTCGATTTGTAAATCTGACCATGGCAGTGTCATTCCCCTCTTTTGTAAAGGCGCCCGGTGTGTGAGGGATGTCGGCTGAAATTGTGCACACACAAGACAACCCTTCAAATATTGGTTGAGGTCCTGGCCCATGTGTGGCCAGTATGCAACCTCTCTTAAGATTTCCAATGTTGTGTGAAACCCCCTATGACCGGCGGTGGCCGCATCATGGGCGTGACTTAACATCAGGCTTCGGAATGAGGTAGGAACCACCCACTGATCGTGGCCAGCTTTGGATTTCCTTACCAGCAAACCGTCTTGGATTCGGAACATTTTTGGACATTTCATCAACACTCTTAGGTCCTCTTTCCCAATGTAATCGGTATCCGTCAGGGGAAAGTTCTCAGGGTCCTCAAGGTGCTGGTAAAATTTACCAATAATTGGATCCCCCTTCTGAGCGGTAATCAAATCAGCATCAGGGGTCTCCTTACTCCATTGTGCAATTGAAAGGTCGTTGTGAGCATTGGTCTGGGACCTAGTGATAGCAGTGACCTGGATTTCCCCCAATAGGGACTCAATCTCAATTAGATCCCCTTGGATGGCCCCGGTTTTGGCCAGCTGATCAGCTAAGTCATTTCCAGTTTTGTCTGGTCCCTCTACTTTGGAATGACCCTTAATCTTCTTCAAATAGATGGTCATCCCATTCGATGTGACCAGATCATCAATGTTTTGGATCAACTTCCCATGTTTCAAGTGTTTGTTGTTAGCACATAACATGCCTCTGGTTTTCCAATTAACCAGGTGCTCCACGAACCCGTTCCGTACATAATCCGAATCTGTGATTATGACCAGTTCGTGGAGTTGATGCTGGACAGCAGTGAGGATGGCATGATGCACAGCCATCAATTCTGCCACCTGACTACTTCGGGGACCAATTTTGTATCCAGCGGAGGGTTCTGGGGACTCATTCACCCATGCATTCCCTACGCCAGCCACCAGTTCTTTCTCCCCGTCGTTGTCAACATGGTAAGAGCATCCATCCACATAGACAGTGGGCATTCCCTCACACTTGTCCTCTTCAAAGACTTTGTGGGGGGAATTAAGGTATGCCTCCATGTTGTCCTTGATTTTTAGACTTTCGTCCTCGAGACAGTTTTCTCTGGCACAATCATGCAAGTCAGCCAGACCTTGCGCGAGGGGACTCTTCTTGTTTTGGCCATATCGGACCTCCACAGGAAAGCCTTGCATTGACAGAATCCAGGAAGTAATTCGGGAATTACTCACATTTCCGGCCCGGATTCTGTCACTTTGGAGATATTGCAGAGGCTGGTGTGGAGTCTCCACTATGATGTGTTCCCCCTGGATAAACGGGCGGTAATTCTTCAATGCCCACACCGTTGCCAGGAGTGCCTTCTCACAATCGTTGAATTTTTCCTCCACAGAGGATAAAGTTTTGCTCGCATAGGAGATTACTTTATTGACCTTGTCATGCTTTTGATATAATACTGCCGTCAAGCACGCATTAGAGAACCCTGTCTCCAGGAAGAACTCCTTGTTTCTGACCGGGTAAGCTAGGCAAGGCGCTTGTGAGAGGCTTCTTTTGAGTTGTCTTACTGCCTCGGCTTGTTCTGGACCCCATTCCCACTTGACCCCCCCCTTCAGGAGATGAATCAGGGGTCTGGTGATCTCTGCGTAGCCCTCAATGAACTTTCTGCTGTAATTAGTCAGTCCAAGGAGGCTCCTTAGTTCTCGCAGAGTTGTGGGGTCTTTCAGTTTCTGAAGTGCTTCCACTTTCTTTTCCTGGGGACAAAGACCCTGAGGAGTAATCTCATGCCCCAAGAAGTTAACACGGGTTTTACACCACTGTGCTTTCTGAAAGGAAAGTTTTGCTCCGGCGGCCCTCAACTGTGTCAGAACATAACGGATCTCCGCTATGTGTTCCTCAACAGTTGAGCTTTTGATGAGGACATCATCTACATAAGCCAGGTTACCCCTTGCACCCAAGTCGGGCATGGCCTTGTGTAGAAAAATGTTGAATTCATTGCCGGAGTTGAGGTATCCGAAGGGAGTCCGGGTCCATGTATACTGCTGGCCCCCAAAGGTAAAAGCCAGTTTGTATTGGTCCTCCCTGCTGACAGGCACGGTCCAGTATCCATTGGTCAGGTCTATTGCAGTGAATACCTGTGACCCCTGGATCTGGGCCAGCCCTTGGTCAATGTAGGGCAGAGGCCATCGGGAAGTATGGACCCGTTTGTTGAGCTCCCTAAGGTCGGCGCAGAGTCTCCACTGGCCGTTCGGCTTCAATATTCCCAGCACCGGATTATTGAAGGTGCTGTGGACTGGACGGATTATTCCCCGGGACTCGAGGTTCTTAATTATTTCAGTAAGGGACTCCATTGATGCGAGAGGCAAGCGATATTGCTTCACAAACACAGGAGTCATGCCAGGGTCCGTGGGGATTGTTGTTGTGTGGATGTCAGTGCGACCACAGTCATATGAGTCTATCGCAAAGAGATCTTGGAAATCCAAGAAAACTTGTTTCAACTTTTGCTTTTGTTCCAGAGTCACACAGGCATCAGCTAGGTTGACTCTCTCCTCCACCATCTGCCTGAAGCCTGGAAAGACTTCTGGTTTGGCTATTTCCGCGGCCTCCTCCAGCTGGGTGGAGAAGTCCCTGGTCAGAGTGCTGATTTGGACCGGAGGCTTCAGGTGGGAAAGGCAGCCCTCATGTACCTGGAAGATCACCTCATCCCTCCTGAAGTCACACGTCACATCTTCCTTACCATAGGGGCAGGAAGTGTACACCAGGAAGTTCCCCCCCTGCCGGGTGAAAATCCTGTCTGGTGTTGTATTGTCATCACTGTCACTGTCAAAACAGTCCTTGGGGATTGGTCCTAACAGTTCATTTACTAAGTCGATGGAAAAATGTCGGTCATCGACCGCCATTCCAATAATGGTGCCTGCGGCTAGAGTAATACTCTTTAAGTCGCTGTTATCCACCTCTATTGGAATGGTGTCATGTTCTATGTTGACTAATGGTGTTGGGTTTACCCCCAACCCTTGCTGTTGGAGAGAAGCATTTAGATGTATGTAAGCATCAGGGTTTTTCAACTCTTGTCCCCTTTTAACTTTCACTTCCAGGGAGAATTGTCGGGTCCTTTCTGGGATGGTGACTTCCTCTTTAATCTGAATTTCAACTGCATAAGGTAGTAATTGAGCTGACCTAAATGCTTTTTCTGGATCATCAAAGCCCATGGGATTATCCGCTAATCGGGACCAAGCTTTGAAGTTTATTAGGTCCAAACTAATGGCAAAGCGATTGAGAATGTCACTGCCTAAGTAAAAGGCGGCAGGGACGTCTCGCACGACCCAACAATTGTGGACTATGCTCTTGTTGCCAATGGAGATTTTGAGCATACACCTGCTTGGCAGGAGATGTTTGGAGTTAGGTGCTTCCAGGTCCATTTCCCATTTGTCTATCAGTTTGAAGGTGGGAATGGCTGGATCTTTTGGGAGTTGGCGGAACATGGCTTCGCTGATGAAGCTCTTACCGTTTTGCACACACACTCGAGCGAGAACAGAGTCCTTCCCATCATTTAACTGAACAGGGATGAACAACTGCTCTCCAATTTGCTGAATATCAGCCAGGCTTTGAGCTGATTTCACATCTTTCTGGACTATAGGAGTGGGAGTTTCAGATTGTGGATTGGTATAGAATTTCAGAGTGTTTCCTTCCAGCGTGGAATACCACCTTAAACTGGAAGGAAGGTTGATTTTCAGAAATAGAGAGGACCCCTCATCACTAGTCTGTTGTCCTACTGCTATTACTGTCACGTCTGGAATCTGGTTGTTCTGGAAGTGAAATTCTACTTGGTCAGATTTTTGTTCAACCATGTGGCATGTGCCGTTTAAACTAACATGGTTGACACTCTGTTTTAATTTTATTGGTCGGCTAGTCTGGGTCCAGAGGACCTTGTTTACGCAATCTATTAGGGGTGACAACCTTCTCAGGAGGTCATTCCCTAGTAAACAAGGGGTGCCCTCTGGGGTCACTACTATGACCGGGTGTTTCAACTTATGTCGCCCAATCTTAATGTCCAAGTCTGCAGTCCCCTCAACGGGAATTTCCTTCCCGTCAAAGTTCTGGAGTTGTCCAGGAAGTGAGGTGAGAGGAATTTGGTAATTCTCTCCCCTTCCTGCATTCAGTTCATCAAAGGCCCTTCTGGACAGAAGGGTAGCTTGAGATCCAGTGTCCACCAGTGCCGAGATTGTACCCTGCCCCTGTACTTGTACCGGGGCATAATATCTTCCCTCCTTCTCCTCAAGGGGGCACAGATAATGTACATTTTTGGACAACTGGTGGGCTAACTTTCTGGTTTTGGACATCGCGAGAGAAGAATTTTGGGCAGAATTCTGTGGAGAGCCTTGGGAATCTGAAAGAAAAAGTTGGCAACTGGAGATCAGAGCCATTGTGGGTTCCCCTGGTTCCGGTTCTGGGCCGCCCCCCCCTTTTTGGAGGCAGTCCCCAGGATGGGTTTGAACCAGGGGATTTTCTTGCTGTTGGTTCTGGGATGAGATGGTGGGCGGCGGTAGCTCAGTCTCCACATCTCCCCAGTCTGGATTTGCATTCCTAGGGACCCATTTTTCTTTGGGAGGAGTTCCCCCCTCTCTGAAGGAGAAGATCCTTTTCTCAGGATCCTCTGAGGATCCCTCTCCCTCAAATTGGAAGATCTGTACCTCCTCCTCAAACTGAGTCTGTTTGGGTCTTTTGTTTCTCCTACCCCCCCTCTGCTCCTTAGGAGGCAGACTTTCAGGGGCAAGAGATTTTGTTTCCGGTTCCTGGGTTTCCATGGGCTGTTTACAAGTGAGGAAGGAAGCTTCCTCCAAGGCTTTACACCCCCCTTCCCCTTGTGCCTCCTCCCTGGGAACCGGTGAGTTATCGGGGTGCTGCCCCCGTCATTGTTCTGGAGCACCAGGTCCAGAGTTGGGTGCGTTCTGCGCCGGCACGCCCATCTGAGGGTTCTGCTGAGCCCTCAGTATGTGACCCAGATCCCGCGCCATGTTTTGAACCTGGCGCTCTAACTGGGAAACCCGCTCAGGCTGATACGGGGCCCTGTTTTCTCCCCTGGGCTGATCCCGGGAAGGGTAGCTGTCCCTCCTCTGGTAATACCCCGGGTTGGGAAGATTTGGGTACCCCTCCACCCTTGGCCTCCCCTCTCCCGGATTCAGTGGTCTGGGCTCAGGGAATTGGGGAAAGAAGGATGGATGGTTTTGGGGCTGAAAGTCGGGAGGATATCTGGGGAAAAAGTTCTGCCCAGGGTTTGGTAAATTTCTGCCCTCCTGTGGGAAGTTTGGAGGGAAGTTCCCTGGGTTAGGTGCTTGGCTGGATCCCCCCCCTTGGGCTGGAGGAGTCCACACATAACCCAGGATGGGTCTGTTACCTTTGTAGCGAGGACTTACATAGTCAGGAGAGCGAGGGACCCCATTTGTGGGGCTGCCTCCCTGGCTCCCTGTCTGTGACTGGCCCGAGGACCTTCTGGGCCTAGCATTATTAGGTGCAGGTAGGTTTTTAGGCCCCCCCATCTCCAGATCCAAAACGGGGGTGACCTTTACCTCTGCCACCTTGACAGCAGCAGGGGTGCTGTTGGCTTTGGGGTTTTTCTGGGCATTGCTTTTATTTTCTATGGGCTTCTGCACCTCATAGATCCGGGTAGCCTGTTCAATGACCCAGTCTAAAGATCTTTTCTCATGAAAATCTCTCACGAGCTGGGTCATTATATATTTGGGCAAGGCATGGAAAAATGTATTGACAAACTCTCTACTATCTGTGCGCACCCTTCTGGTGGTTTGCGCAAAAGCACGCTTTAACTCCTGCACAAATTCTCGTGGGGCCTGATCCTCCCCACATTGCAAATTGTAGGCCGCCTTGCGAGCCTCTTGAGGATTTCTGTGAACAGAAAAATGTTTCAGGATGGCCGCCTTATATGTGGACCATCTTAAATGATTTTGGTCCTCCAGCCCCGCAAAGAAACTGGAGTATTCCGGGGAGAATGTCCACTTTACATATTGAATACAGCTTTGGCTGTCCTTCAAATGGAAAGTCTCCATCATTTGTTCAAACAACTCTAAGTGCTCCCAAACAGAATACTTAGCGTTCTTATGGTAAGGCGTGATGACGCTCCTGATCGCCTTAATCTGCTTTAAGGGGTCCTTAAGCAAGGCCCTTTTTGCCTTATTGGCCTTTTTGGTTCGGGTAACCCTTGTCCATTCTTCCTCGGACTCAGAGGCACTGCTCCCAGAGGTTCC
Source organism: Ambystoma mexicanum (assembly GCF_040938575.1). Lineage (NCBI taxonomy): Eukaryota > Metazoa > Chordata > Amphibia > Caudata > Ambystomatidae > Ambystoma > Ambystoma mexicanum. Next base: position 228,951,549 of record NC_090922.1, read on the forward strand.
CGTCTGTTCTTCCAGGTTTCCCCGGATTCTGCAAGCCTGGGAATGGCTGGAGGAATGTGGGGACCTGGTCTCCTGTGTCCTGCGCAGTTCAGAGGAGTCTTCAGATTCCTCCTTGCTGCCAGGATTTGATGGGTACCCCCTCCACTGACCTAACTGGGCAGAGGTTTTCAGGATGCCCTTAATGGGCCTACTCTCCTGGGGTTCCCCATTGAACTGTACTGTACTTGGGTGCCCATACCCGGATGCCCACCCCTCCATTCCTGAGTGGTTCTGGCCTATGAGCCCCATACTCTTAGCTGGATAGTAATCTGCCATCCCTGTGGCCCTGTGCTCATGTGCGCCAGGGAACATGGGGGTGGCAGAGTCCAGGGACTGAGAGGTATGAGGGCCTCTGGTACTAGGGCTCCTGAGGTTATGCTCCGGAGTTTCCCTTTCCCAGCGAACCTCATCTCTATCCGCCCCTGCTCCCTGTTGCAATGCAAGAGCCTGCATTTGTGCCTTCAGTTCTTCAGTTAAGGCCTTACTGGACTCTATCAGTCTCTCCTGCATTGCTACCTGTTGTTGGAGCCTATCATTGTGTTCACAGAGGGCCTCGTTTTCCCTCTGTGCTTCCTGGTTGGTCCTGGAGAACTGGGCCAGTCTTTGCTGCAGGAGGGTTACCTCCTGAGCTGTGTCCCTATTGGCCTGCTCCTTTCTTGCTAGAGCATCCTCCACCCTCCTGGTGTGCTCTAACAAGTTCTGGTGTTCTTTTTGGAGATCACCCAGTCCCTGGTGGGCCAGGTGATTTTCTTCCATTTTTCTTTTTAAATGGCAGACTTCCTGGCCTAAGGCGTCTCTTTCCTGACTAAGAGCCTGCATTTGTGCCGCCAGGTCGTCCCTTTGCCGTTGAAGGGCACCAGCTTTTTGGCGCTCCTCATCAAACTCTGCCTGGGTATCCAGGTCTTTCAAGATCAGCTTGTTGCTCTCTACCTTCACTCTATCTAGATGACTTTGCAGGGTGGCTACCTGCTCCGTGCATGCCCTGTTAAAGTCTAATTGTTGCTCCAGCTTTTTCTGGCTCTGCAGTAAGGAGTCCAAACTGTCTTGGTGCTCCTTCTGCAGGGCCAGAAATCTGGTATCCTGTTCTGACTTTTCCTTTTGCAGCACATCCATATCCTCCTTCATTTTAGTGATGTACAGTCTGCTGTCATTTTCTGACTCCTGGCTCCTCTGCAGCCTCTGCTCAGAAGAGACCAGGTCAGATTGGACCTTCTGTAATGCCAGCAGTTGCCTACTCGCCAGATCTTGGCCTTCAGCACATTTGTCCTGCACGGCTCCCATATGTAAATATAAATACGCCGCTACCCTGGCAATCTTATTGTGTTCATCTTTGGCTTTAGGAGCCATATATAGTTCACTCAGGGCCACATGTAAGGGACCCTGATCTCTATATATATCTGACCCTGTTTCAGTGACCTGTTGTGTGATGGCCTGCAACCACGCATCCTGGCCCTGTTCGGTCCATTCACCTCTCACAAATAGCTTATGCAAGAGGTGCTCTCTGGCTATTTTCATGTCTACTAAGGTCGTCATTCTAGAGATTGGTCTCTGTCCTGACTTACAGAAGTTTGTATTTTATTTTTGCAGAACAGAACTTTTCTTGGAGTGTCCCTTTTGAGGAATGCTTCACAGCGTAATGCAGCGTGGTGATCCGACCGGATGTATGTATCCCGTCAGTTAGCACACTGTATTAAGCTGCACAAGTGGTAAATCTAACCCAACGTCTCGGCTCGAGCCCCCAATTTGTAAGAGGATTCAATTCAACACTACAGCTAAGTCAACGCCTAGTCTAGAATACTGAATGAAAACCCTTATTGATATATCTTTAGGTCCAGTTCATGCGTTCTGGATGACTACCCCTATATAACACCCCTCTCTTGGAATCCCCCTGACCCCACTGAGCCAAGAAGTAGTTCTGTTTTGCAAGTTTAAAAGGTTTATTTGATAATTTAACAATAGATATATAGATCACACTTATAATAAATTAATAATTGAATATCACCCTTAATCTAATATGATAAAGATTAACAACGGAGAATCTGGCACTAGCACACTTCTTATAATCACCAATGAGTTGACATGAAATGGATAAGGTAGCACACTGGTAAATAGGAACAAAAGTATAATGTGGTAGAGGATGCTTTATGTAAGCTCAGGTGGATGCAATATTCAATGAATGCAGTACAGAAAATACTCAATATGATTTCAACCAAACAATGTAATCACTTTTCTCTGGCTATTCACTCCCCCCCTCTTTATGCAATGCAAGGAAATGGGAGGGAAGCACACAGTTCTCAGAAATGCAATCAATGTAATCAGTTCAATCCAGCAAGCTTAGACAACAGAAAACAGATAGGAGTTTTGAAAACACAAGCCCAAATGCTTTTATATGTGTTAGCAATGGATGAGAAATATGCTGGAAATGCTGTTAATTCCCTTTCAGAGGTTCAGGGTGAGTGGTATCTAGTTAATATTAGTCCAGGCTCACACTAGCAATGATGCAGGGATAGTTAGCAGGTCAAACGAATTTCTGGCAAATGGAAAGCCAGCAGCAGTTTTTACATGTGAAGAAATTGCAAATCGCGGTAAAATTCGCGGATGCGTGTTCCGCGATTGCGGTAAAACTATAAGGGGTAGGAATGCGGTTCTTGGTGCGATTCAAAGCTACGATTCTAAGCTATCAGAGGAAAGTTACTGCAAGTCTCTAGCCCAAACGGTCGCGGAGATATGAGCGATTTAATAAAGGTCGTTTTTGGGTTTGCAAATTTCAAAAGCTCAAAATGACAAGTGCAGCTTGCAACTAGCAAATCACTGGTGACAGCTTTACAAGTGACAGGTGACAGTTAGGAGACAGTTCTACTTAGATTAAAATAGATTGAATTATATTATTTAACTAGGAGATTGGTTCTGCACAGTTTTCTAGGTACTCACACTATATTCTTGAGTGAAATGGGCCTCGCCATGGATCTGGTCAGGGTTTTGGACTGGGCTCTGGTCTGGTCTGGTCTGGCCTCTGCACTTCACAGTGATCTGGGTCAGCTCTCTCTCTGGGCACAGCACTGCTTTCTCTCTGGGTACAGCACTGCTTTCTCCCTCTGGTCTCTAGTTCTGGATAGATTGAAGTCTCTAGTTTGGCTTTCTGGAGGTTGATGGAGGTAAGTATGGATTTTTCCGGCAGAGCGTCCCGCTGCAGATGGATTTTGAAGGTCTCTATCTGTCCTGTCTGTCTGCTTTTATGTGTTTAGAATGTGGGTGTGTTCTAGCATCACTGACCCTACCTCTCTCTCAGCTTCTAATTGGTCAAACTTCCATTTATCATTTGATTGGGGAATGAACTGTGAGTCAGAGTGATGTCATTTTACAGCCTGCAGAAAGTCCACTCCTCCTGTCAACTTACACACAAATCTAGATTTGAAACAAATACATATTTGCAGAGGTACATATTGTTTTAAAATCATATGCACCCATCATGCATTACAGGAGGTATCCCCTGTTCAAACTCTGCTCTTCCTGGGAGCTTGCATTCAGAACTGGCACATATTTCACTTTTTAACTGATTTTGCAATTTCTGACATGGACCCAACTTTACATACATGTGTGCAGGGAGTAGGGACATTAACTGATGAAGTTTCAGATTTTTAACATGCATACATTTAGAGTTATATCCACTTTTCCGCTGACACCCCCCTGAACACGCCACCGGGTCGAAAAACCTCTTAAAATGTGGGCAGAAAAATCACAAGAATTATGGTGTCATTTATAAAATTTTCACATGTCCGCTCTATGAGTTATTCATCTTTTTAAAGTTATGTTCTGGCTCCAAAGGGGTGTGGTTTCCCAGGTCACATGGTATAGAAACCAGTCTTTCCAGTTTCTGCCAAGCCAGCTTGCTCTCACAGGCAGTGCTCCTCCCAGCTCCTGCCAAGAGGAAGCTACATTTTACGACTGCGGTAATAAAAACCTTTGCCTGAGTGAAGAGGGCTTTGTTCACTCTCTTGCAGAGCACAGATAATTCAATTATCAGATAGATGGCATATCCTTAGTGTGGGCAGCAAAAGGAAGGTTGGCCTGGGAACACAGTGGTGACTCAAGTTTCACTGCTGATGGGGGTAGTTGCCAGGCAGAATCAAGTTCCTTAAGCCAGACTTTCAGCTACTGTCATGTTATTTGTTGCTTTTTAAATTAACTTGCAATTTTACACATGCAGCTAGAATGCTGATTCTAAGTGCAAAACTATGACATTTAAACAATTGCAACCTATGTGACACTCAAAAGTAGGTCACTCAGTCAATTTAAACATTAAGATTTGTAGTGTCTTTCAGTCCAATGCAACTTAAACTGCTGAAATCCACAGCGCAGCCAGTCTTGTTATAAGCATTTTTCTGGGCTCTTCATTTCCCAGATTTTGTAGGCACACAAAACTCCATTCTACCAAATGTCTGCTGGTGTCCAGTGAGTTTTTAGATGTGTTGCAATGTTTAAAATAGACAGTTTGAGCCTGCCTTCAGAGAAACACAGGGTGGTTTTAAACTGCCGGCTTTTGGATAGTGGTGAGTACTGGTACTGCACCCATTTTTGGGATTTAAGAAAATGAATTCCCAACAGTTATGGGTTTGCTTTTGGCAATCAGCATTGCCACTCCCAATGGTTTCAGACTACTGTGCGGGTAGTCCAATGGTGGTTTTAAAGCGCTTTGAAGCTAACCGGCGCTACTGTTTTTCCTTTGGCAACCCATTTCCCTCATGGCAACCCAGCCTTTCATTCTCACACTGGTGGGTGGCAAGTGAGGCAACCATTTTAGTGTGCGCACAAACTGCGCAGCTTTCCTGGATTTCAGCGCACATGTGGGTTTTCCGCCATCTTGAATTTTCTAAGCCCACAGCACCAAATGTTGCAGCATGATAGCTTAAACGTGGGCCAGGACACCCAACACCTCGGCAGCTGCGGCCTGGGACACGCCACCGGACTCTTCACTCCCTGACGAGATCACAACCTGGGAGGGGAGCCGGGCCTTGCGTCTCCGGCTGGTGGTGTGATCCCTGCCGCTGTGCTCCACAGCACCCTCTCCGCCCTCTTCATCAGTTGACGCTGCAGACAGGGAGAGATAGGAGACAGGCATCAGGACACTGTACAATGGACTGATACACACATGCCAGTTGCACATGAGTGGCAGTGTCAAACTTCAGACCTGGCATCACAATCCCCAACACACATGGCATGTCAACTCACACACATGAGCAATTCCACAGCCATATGGCAACAGCCAGCACCATCCATACACATACAACAGCATGAGCAGCCAAAGGTGAGCCAGACATCACATGAAACACAGGGAGTGCACTAGACATGCACACACGCCACCACACTTACATGCATGTGTACACCTCCACCAACTGTCGCAGTGATGTGATCGGCATCTATGTCACATCTGGCAATCAGTCTTCTACATATCAGTGTCCCAAGCATCCATGTTGCATCACTGTTGCACCCTTGTGAAATACACACACATACACATGTACACGGTGCAGATACATGCAGCTGGAACCGACATCCATGTGTGACACCACAACCATGCCAACTTACATACACAGTCATTCAAACATGTGTGTTCACACATCTGCATTTAGCATGCAAGCTTACACACACATGCACCATCCATGTGTCTCACACATGAGAGGACTCGCATGTGTTAGCCTCACGGCCCTGTACATACACATCCATACATGGCCCTACAAAACCACATGTGCAACCTGCACACTACTGGCACACCATCACACGCACAGCTTACAATCAGTATGCATGTACACTTACCGCTCGACTCCAGACGTGTCTGCCTCTCAAGGACCTGGACGTGGAGCGCTGGGGATATGCGTTCCAGGACCCTCATTTGATGTTCCGACAGGTGGCCCCGCTGCCCCTTAGCATCCGCTGCCTTCAAGAGGCGCCGGGCCTTGTTGAGGGTCCTGGACCTGAAGTCCTCCCAGCGCTTCTTGACATGTTTGAATTTGCGGACTGCCACCCCCTCCGCGTTTATGGTAGTCACGATGTCCGTCCAGATCCTGGTCAGTTCCTCCTTGTCGGCGCGCAAACTTCCGAAGAGGGCATCATACTGCCCCAGGACTTGCTCCACCAGGACACCAACTTCGGTGGCAGTGAAGCTGGTGGCCCTCTGCCTCTCTGGCTGGGGGTTGCCAGTGGTCTCAGATGGTGGTGTGCCCGACATGGCAACCCCAGAGGCAGGTGTGGGTGGGCAACTGGGTCCTGGGGCTGGGCTGTGGAGCGATGGTATCCCAGTCGGGAGTCCTCAGTTCCAGCAGGGGTGGTCACAGCAACTGGACCCCTGGGTGATGTGCAGGCACCAAATAGCGGGGCACGTGGGCAGCAGGCAGTCAGGCAGCAGCAGATGGCAGGTGGGAGCGTGCTCGGGGCTCTGGGGGGCAGGAAAATGGCCTTCAGGGCAGGTGCGTGGTCTTCCGTGTGTTTTTGCGTGGCCAGCTTGATACGGAGTGATTTGGCACGTGAAAAAATTGCACGTCATCCTGTAATTCGAGGAAAGGGCCTTAGCGCGTCAGCGCACGCACGCGATCCCATTGGACCAAAGGCCCCTAGCGCGTAGGCGTGTAAGTTACATTATGCGCGTGGGCGTTTCCCTCATAGCACGTGATGACAGAGCACACGTGGAAAAACTGCACGTCCGAGTGTCATCGCATGTAATTGGATGAAAGCGCCCGCTTACACGCGTTTCTGACGTGTACGTGTGGGCCGGTTTAAAAGCTGCGTGTAGGACGCCATTTCCTTGTACGTGCTTTTTGTGGAGAGCGAGTGGGTGAAATCTGTACTTCTTGTCGGATCACACGCGATTACTTCACAGCGTTTCTAGTTCGTACTCCCTGTTACCTCTGACAGCTCTTTTCTGATTTTTTGTTGGGCCTGTTTCCTCAAACAGAGTTCACTTCTCCTTTTGTCCTGTCTCTTCAGACAGCGTACAATTCTTCTTTTGGCGGAGGTGTTGCGTATTTTTCACGTTCTTTTTCCAGGCAGACGGTGAGTTCCGCACGTACTTAGCAACTGTGCTTGGAGGCAAAGGTGGCCGACCCTCAAAAGGTGGGCATGGTGGGTGCGGTAGGGGACGTGTCCGGGATTTGCAGGGTGCCCCTATGCCCCCATGTGTGGAGGAACAATCAGGGACACCCATGCCCCCCACCCCATGGTTGAGGGAAACGTGGCTGACACCAACCAAGCTCAACCCCTGTTGGACCAGCCCATTGTGGCACCTGACCTGGCACAGGATGACTCCCTGGCTGACTTCCTGCTGGGGCCTTCGTCACAGAGGAACAGATCCAAGGTGTGGGAGGACTACCTGATTATGAAGCATTGTCCGGTGAGTGCCCATGCATGTGTGTGTAATGCATGTGTATGTTGTTTGGGTGACGGGCTCTGATTGAGTGCCAGGTGAGGGTGTGTGTGCCTGAGTGGTATGGGTCACCCATGTGCTTCATCCAAAACATTCAGCGGCCTTGGATTTGGGTGTGACAGTATCCCTTCTGCCCACGTTAGTAATTTGGATCAACATTACGGCAGTTGCCCTTGAAGTGGCATCTTGCAACAACATTGTTTGTATTTTTCAGTGTTCATTCAAGCTGATTGTTTCAATTCTTCCACTTTGGCTACGCATTCCTCAGCCCTTTTGTCACATTTGTGACATGCTTCTGTCATTGATGAACCCCACATTGGACCACATGTGTTACCTTGTTAGATGAATGATTTGACCATTCAGGCTGGCTAATTGAGTATTGGCCTGAACACAGGAATTTATGGGGCCTGTTTGAATGTGGAACATGATAGTTGTTTCCTGTCATGTTGAAGTGACAAACCATTGATGTGTACATCGGCCTGCAATCACTGTATTTTTGTACACTGGATGTGGCACATGCCTATTTTGTCACACTATGTAGCATTTTTCATCTCATCATGTCCATCTCGCATGGATGGCTGACAGTATTCATTCACTGACATGTGGAATTTACCATGGCTATGGTACATGCCATCTGTGTGATGGCATGTGTCATGTATGTGTATTGGACATGCCAATCACAGGCCAATGTGTGATGGCAGTGCTACCCAGCATGCAGCATATGTGTTGCTCTTCCATGTAGGTGTCATCAGTGTCTGCCTTTTAAACTCAGTGACAGTGCATGCATGGGAGGGTTATAGTCATGTGGGACATGTGTAAATTGTATAAATGATGTACTGGTTATGTAGCTTGTCAGGCCTATTTGTGTGCTATGGTGCTAATGCCTGTTTCCATTTTTTGTCTTTCATGTTTTTGCAGGGGATGACGCACTTGATGCTGTTGAGGTTGAGGAGATGGTGCAGTCCCAGGAGGAATCTCAGGCACGACCGGGCACCAGTGGGGGACGTGGTGTGGTGGTGGTTGAGAACACAATCTTGCTGCAGAACATTCTGTCGAGGGGTGCCTCTGAGTGCACCTCCCCAGACCTCTATTCAGGTGCTGATTCAGATTATGAGAGCTATGTGGCGTCACAGGTAAGTGTTTTTGGCAGGGATTCTGTTCTGTCCAACCCACCTGTACCAGGGGTAGAACCCTCTATGGGGATGTCAGTATTGGTAAATCCCCCTTTGGCAGTTACAGGCAGGGTCACACTCCACAACATCTGATCCTGTTCCTGGGCCAGCACATCAGAGGGGGAATGCAGTCCTGCAGCCTCAGGCAGTGCCGGCACAGCAAGGCGCAGATCGCCTTGTCCCAAACAGGTGTGGTGCCCACCGACGCGGTGGCCGTATGCCACCAGGCAATACCGCATGGGAACAATCCATTTACAGTATGGCAACCCAACAGGCAGCATCAGTTAAGATGATGGCTCAAGCAATGGAGAGAGTGGCCACTTCCATTGTCCCCCCTGAAAGGCAGATGGAGCTACTACTGCAGGCAACAGACTCCATTTGCCAATCACACAGGGAGGACATGTTGGCGTCCAACAGGGACAGACGGGCGGCACTGGAGACTCTACGCCAATCGATATCAATAGAGTCCCAGGGCCACAGGGAAGCCCTGAGGGTAGAACTCCATCACCTCACGGAGACTTTTGTTGACCTTGAGGCTTCCACTAACTTGAGGACAGAACAGCAGCTCGGGAGGAGATCCGTGCATCACGTCAGGTGCTGCAGGGGGATCTCCGCACTATAATCCTCCAAAACGAGACCTTCCACACCTGCATGCTTGCTGCCACGGAGGACCATACCAGGGCTTTGCGTGGGCTGCCTCCCGTTGCACCACCACCTCCAGTGGCAGCACCACCTCCTGTGGCAGCAGCAGAGGGTGATATGATAGCGACAGCAGCAGTTCTCCCACATTGGCAAAGCCGTGCCTGCCATGAGCCCATGGAGGTGTTTTTTTTCCCAACATCCACACAGGTGGGTGTTGGTGCGCACCCTGTCCTCGGACCTCCTGGGTGGCCTCCCCACCCCCCGCCTGGCACCCACATGGCCATTTTTGATTTTTGATTTTTTTGTTTTGTGTTTGCAGTGTGTTGCCTTGTGTGGCTCCCGGGGACATCCACTGTATTCCGGCTGGGCACATGCAGGCTTGTCCTGGGTTTGGGTTAGATGCTTGGGTTCGTGAGACACACACCCCTCCTGCTTCCCATTTCCATGGGCTTGCAAAGGGTGTGCCCAAGTGACATTGACTTACACGGTGACGTAGGACTCCCATGAGCTGTGTGAGCTGTCTGTAGTCAATACTGTGTATATATTCCTAGTGGATATTGTTGTTGAATTGTACACTGCATGGTGTATTGCTATGTGCTTGTGCATCCATGTCTTTCGCCTAATTGTCAGGTTAATTCCTCATGTCTTCACAAGGCTGTCTACTTTGGAGATGGAGCTCATGTTGTAAGCAGTGCACTTGGACATTTGCGTGGCAGCAGCACTGTACAGTTGGAAGTGGCCGATGTGCTGGCATGATCAGGTTGTAAGACTACCACTATTTTAACTTAGTACTGTCATGTTTATGCTATGTTTGAGGTTGTGTAGCTGCATTGTATTGTTGGTAAGTATTTGGTCATGTGTGTTGTTAGTCCTACATCACTGGGAGCATATTGTGTGTGGGCAGTTTCCATTGAGGACAGTGTACTTTGAAACTTGTGTGATGTTTTGGGGATTGCTTTGTTTGCTCTCACATAGCATGACATGCCATGGTGCGTTTGGTGGCGGTGCTGGGGAGGGGTTGGGTGACATGGCACTGTTGTCATGTTGTATTTTGCAAGGGGGTAATGGTTTTTGCAGCATAGAAGTGTGTCTTTTGATGACACAGCATTGGTGGTGTTTGTGTAGGTAGGGCACACAATGTAACACTTCCAGGTGACCAATCTAAGGCTGGTATGGTTGTGACAGTTGACTGTCCCTTATGTCATCATCATTGATTGTCAGCTGGTATGTGCCAGGGCTGTGTGCACTCCACAGGGGTGTGATTTTAGGTGAAGTAATTATCCACCAGCTGTGTACGGGCTGCCTCACCCCGTGCCCTTTCCCCTCCCATGCGCTGCGGCCGTGCTTGTGGTTGGGGATGTGGGGGCACCACCATGTCCACGGGCAGGCCCCGGCGTGTTGCAACGTTGTGCAGGACACATGCTGCCACTATGATCCTACACACTACTGGGGGAGCGTATAACAGTTGCCTGCCAGAACGGTCAAGGGAGCGAAAGCGTGACTTGAGCACTCCGAATGTGCGCTCCACTATGCCCCGGGTTGCAATGTGGGCTGTGTTGTATCTTACCTCGGGTGCGTGGTGGGGTTCCGAATTGGCGTCATCATGTGGGTGCTCAGAGGGTAGGCACTGTCCCCTGGGGAGGTGGTGATGGGTATCATTAGTGGGGTTGTGACATTGCTCAGTATCTGACATGCATGCATGTGCTGTGGCATTTATACTCACCGAGCAGCCATGTATCGCCATGCCGCCCAGCTTCTAGGTCCCGGTTTATGGTTGACATTCTGTAAATAAAACTGTCATGGGTGGACCCTGGATAGTTGGCATATACTGAGGTGATGATTCCCTTGGCATCACATACTACCTGGACGTTGATGGAATGCCAGTGCTTGCGGTTTCTGTAGATGTGCTCTGCACCCATGTGGCTCTACGTCCCCCCAGGGCATCAGTCAATGGCACCTAGCACTTTGGGGAAGCGTGCCACCCTGTAAAAATCCTGGACGACAGCCTGCCTTTCTGCAAGTGTTCTGGGCAGGTATATGTGCCTGCGGACTGATGGGCGTGCAGTCATGATGGCTGAGACCTGGTGTAGGCAACCCCCCACTATAGCAGTTGTCCGTTGAAATTATCCAGTGGCCAAGAAGTGCAGTACATTGAGGACCTTCTCCAGGGGGCTGAGTGCTTGGGAGCACAGGGTGGGTGATGTGAGGTCATCCTCCCACTCACTGACCAGGTCGAGTATTATGTTAGGTGGAAACCTGTATCTCCCATACACCTGGTCATCAAGCATCCCAAAAAGGCTGGTTCTGGGTGTAAAAATTCTGGGCCTGACTATCCTCCTCCTGCGGTATCCCACGACCACTGCTGCTAGGAACGGTATATTCATGCTGGCGTCTGTGCTTGTTTGTTGTTTACGTGCACTTTTCTGCTGCGCGGGTCCCCGTACGCCTGCTTCCTGCTGGCGTACGTGTTTCCGGATTAGCGTGTCTTTTTTGGCACACGCGTTAGCCCCGTTTGATTCCATGAATACGTGTTTTGAACGTGCGTGTGGGCGTTCCGCGCACTTGCCTCCTGTTCTTCCCCTGTGACGCCCACATTTTCATGAGTTCCCCATTCCACGTGTCACGCCCCCCTGTTCCTCCTACTTTTGTTGTGTGCGCCGCGCTGTGTGCGATTTCGCTGTGCGCTTAGCGCACGCTGTTTGGAGACGTGTGCGCCAGCGTGCGCCACGCAGAATTCTGGTGCACATCCTGGAATTTCCTTGCGCACGGACTTCCATGAATCGCTGTGCGCGGGTTTCGCTGTGATTTTCGCGCTGGCACTGCGATTTGCACGCTTTCACACGCTTGCGCTGAAAATTTCAGCGCATATTAATTCCATGAATCGGCTCGATAGTCTCTTTTTGGAGGACATTATCGCATTCCTATCAGAAATAAAACAATTGAAAACTGAAAATAGTCAATTAATTATCAAAGGGGTTGATTACCAAAATGACTTTGATCAGATACATCAGCAGGTAAATACTCTGAAACAATGGAGGATGCAGCTGGCTCCGGAAAATGACCTCTTGAATCAGAATCTTGAATCAGGATAACAGCGTCCTGTTACAGAGGATTAATCAGTTTGAAATGGAGTTAGAAAACGAACAGCCATGTTCTCAGGAACTGACCAGAATTAGAGAAGAAAAGAATGAGCTTGTAGAGCGAGTGAGGCAAATAGAAGCTGAACTATTAGAGGCAGCAAAATGTAGGGATGAACAAGAGAAAGAGATTAGTCTCCTGAAGGAAAAGCGTTTTTAATATGTACGCAGCTTACAAGGCTCACGAAGGGAGAATTAATCACTTCAGCAGGAGGTGCAGCAAATAAAGGGTCGGCTGGTCGCTCAGAGCAGGGTGCATGAGATTAATGAGGCCTTAGTGTCAGCTCTCTGACTGCCAACAACAAATAAATAAAGAGAGGCACAGGTATGAGAGCCTCACCAAGGAAATCGAAAATTATAAACTGCACCTGAGGCACCTCGACCAATCAGGATATTTGACATGGCCCACTAATAAAGGTGAGGCGCTCTTCCCAACAGGGGCCTCATGCCAGTAATTTACAACCTCTTGTGCCCAAATGGGAACCAACCTCATGCATACCACCTATCAAGAACAGGGTGACATGAGACAGTTTGACTTACCCAGGCCTAGCCCAGCTGATCAAGAAGGCCAGTCCCTGTCTGATATTGATGAGTATTAATCCCTACCACACAGAAGGGAAAATGGCTGGACCAGTGTGTCCTGGGAAGTAAGGAATAATACGGTCAGTACTTCAATCCATGAAAACTCTTATGAGGAGAAAGTTAGGGAGTTAGATTGGCTGAAGATGAGACTACAAAGAGACCACCTTGCCCGCTTTGCTGAAGGAGAAAAGCCAGACCCTCAGCCTAGGAAGGGCATTCTAAAAACCTATGTTTATTCAGGGGAAGGGGGGTGAATTTCCCAGACTCCCTGGTAGAAGGGATGAGGAAACTGGGTTCAATCCTGGGCCGGAAATAAAATCCAGGAAGAGTGACCCTGAGAGTTCACTTTGGTCCAGGCGAGAGGAGTCCAGACCCTTTGGTTCTGGAGAAATTCTCAGTCTCTTAGAGATAAGGAGCTCCTAGAAGACAGGGAAGGGAGTACCACTAGCAGCTCTGAGTCAGAAGGTGAATAGACTCAGGTGCATAGGAAGAAAATGACAGTGAAGCAGAGCAAGGGTTTTGTGAAAGACCCATTAAGACAAATCAAAGCCATAAAGAGCTTCCTGACCCCATACCAAAAGAATGTCAAGAATTTGGTTTGGGGGCACCTGGAACATTATGAGCAGATGATGGCATCATTCCAGTTCAGGAATTATGTGAATTGTATAGCATTTTCTAAATGGACGTTCTCACCTGAGTACTCCAGTTTCTTTACAGGACTGGAGGACCAGGTTCATAAATGGTCCACTTATAAGGTGGACATACTGAAAAAAATGTCCACCCATAGGAAGCCACAAGAGGCCCGTAAGGCTGCATATCACTTGCAGTCTGGGGAAGATTAGGTGCCTAGGGAGTTTGTGCAGGAGCTAAAGCGCACATTTGCTCAGACTTCCCAGTGGGTGAACACAAATAGTAGGGAGTTCATAACTACATATTTCCATGCTCTCCCCAAATACATAATGACTCAGTTGGTGCGTGACTTTCACGAGCATAGGACCCTGGATTGGATGATTGAGCAGGCCGCCAGGATTTATGAGGTCCAAAAGCCCGCTGAGAGTAGAAATACTGTTAAAACCCCCAAATTATCTAATGCCCCTACTGCTGCAAAGGTGGCAGAGGTAGCAGAGGTAAAAACAACCCCTCCATTGGATCTGGAGACAGAGGGGCCTTAAAGGTACCCTCCTGCTAACAAACAAAATGGAAAGCAGAAGGGACCCCCAACCCGGCCCAATCGAATGGCAGTCAGGTGGGGGCCCAGAACAATGATCCCTATGACCCTACCACCTATATAAGTCCTAGGTACAAGGGTACTAAACCAATCCTGGGATATGTATACACTCCCCCGGCCCAAGTAGGGACGAACTAATCAGGTAAGTACTTCCCCGGGAAACCTCCCTCCAAACCTCCATCAGGAGAGAAGTATCACTCCACCTCCCAATCTGAACTTTTTCCCCAGATATCCCCCAAACCACAACTTCCAAAACATCCTCCTCTCTCTCCCCGGTTCCAGGACAAAAGATCCCTAAACCTGGGTGAAGGGAGATTCAGGATGGAAAATTATGGGGGGGGAATTTCCAGTACCCAAGCTACTCCAGGAGAAGGGACAGTTACCCCTTTCAGGAGCAGCAGAGGTATGACTTGTGACCTCCCTACCACACAGACAAGGTCTCGCAACTGGCCAATGATTTGGGGAGCATGCTGAGGGCTCAGTCCAACTCTCAACCTAACAATGCTTCCCATAATTCCCCAACACCCTGGTCTGATGCCCCGGGGGGGAAATGACAGGAGGAAACTTCTAACAAACCACAGGTTCCGGAGGTGGAGACCTGGTTGGAGGGGAGATTCCAAGCCCTTGAGAAAGCTTCCTTTCTCACCAAAACAGAACCCCTAAAACCCCCTCAGCCTGAAAGAGTCTCTTTTACCCCCAAAATGTTAGAACCCAATGAGCAAATGTTAAGTAGGTGAGGCCAAAGAAGAGATTATCCCCTTTGAAAGAGAAGAATCTCTGGAAGATTCAGGTAAGCAGACCATCTCTTTCAAAAATGGGGGAAGACCTCCCAAAGAAAAATGAGTCCCAAAAGAGCCTCAGTGGGACAAGGTAAGTATGGAGACTGACCCAGAACCACAAACTATTCAACCCCAAGCATGTGAGCCAAACAGAAGTGAAACAGAGGGTGTGTCCTTTCTTCAAACAGGTTTTGAGAACTGTTGCCAGGTAACGGGGGACAGCCAAGGAGCCATGGAAAAAGAGGATTCCCGAACAACACCCATTGCGAGTTGCAAAGTTTTTGTTACAGAGTAATGAACTCCGACACAGAAAACTGCCCACACAGTGTCGGAGTTCAATATAAAGAAAATGACTACCAGGTTGTCAAATAACTCACACTTTCTTTGCACCTTGAAGGAGGAAGAAGGCCGATTTTATGCACCGGTTAAGGTGCAAGGTAAGTGTTAATTATCAGCTCTGGTGGATACTGGATCTCAAGCCACCCTCCTGTTATAAAGGGCCTTTGACCAACTAAACTCAGGATGTGGGAGGGCCACCAAATTCCACTCGCATCACTTCCCGGACAACTCCAAAATGTTGTCAGGAATGATCTTTCCGTCTAATGGAATGTGGATGTGGACATAAAAATGGGACAGCACTGGCTGAAACATCTGGTGATCGTTGTGACTCCAGAGGGCACACCTTGTTTACTGGGGAACGATCTCCTGAGGAGGTTATCACCTCTGATCGACTGTGTAAACAAGGTCCTCTGGACTTCGACTAACCGCCCTATCAAATAAAAAATGAGTACCAATTATGTAAGCCTGAATGGTACCTATCACGTAATTGATCAACGCTCTGAGAAAGTACAGTTCCATTTAAAAAATAAGCAAGTCCCAGACATCACAGTCATCTCTGTAGGAGAACAAATTGGTGATGGGAACCCTTCTCCATTCTTGAAAATGAACCTTTCTCACAGTTTTAAGTGGCAATCCACACTGAAAAGAAACACCCTAAAATGTTGCACCAGCCCAAAATCAGAAGAGCTGGTGAAAGAAGGAGCTTGTTGGAAATATGCATCCCTGTACTGATCTGCTTGGTAATTCATATCGGTATGATGCTTCCTGCGGCTGACCCAGGGTTCCTGCAGGACAAAGCTCCTAGAGTCCGGTGGCAAAAGAAGGAATAGTGTTTGTTGTTGGATCCCAGGTGTTATTGGCACTGGATCAGACTAATGTCAATTGTTACAGTGGTGCCTTCATGTTTGGTCAAGTAATCACATCTGGAAACAATTACGTTTCCATGTTCCTGGTTTTTAATCGGCAAATGTTTGCCAGGATTTTGCAAGCAAGTATTCTAACATTTGCAAGAAAACAACAACCTACAGGAACCCACTGAGGTCAACTCTGTGTTATTTGCAACCAGTTGCCACCATAGATCTATAATTGATAACATCCCTAAAGGTGCATTTATCAGAGCACTGAAAATTGCAGCACCAGTAAAGCATTTGATGCAGAATGCAAACTTCTAATTAAGCGATTCTCAGAAAGAGGGTACACCACGGCAGCAATTGGATCAGTGGTTAGCCTAGCAAAACATACGGCGCGTGAAACACTTTTAACACCAAAGACCAGTTTTGGAACCAAGGACGATATCATCAGATAAGTATCAAAATTTCAACAGGATAGCTATCAGGTTCTTAGGCAAGCACTGGCACCGCCTTGGCATTGATAAAGACATACAACAATGGATACCAGCCAAACCTCAAAGGTCATACAGCAAAGCACCTACCCTGTGGACCATGATGAGCCCTTCTTAGATGCCAGCTGAGGCGATTCCGAGAGACAATTGGCTTTCATCAACCAAAGCAGAAGGCTTTTATAAATGTGGCACATGCTCCATGTGCCCAATTGCAAAAAAGGCCAACTCGATCGAGTTCATGGACACTCACAATCACAAAGTCACTGATTTCATTAACTGCAAATCCAAATTTGTCATTTATGTAATTATTTGCACTTGCTATCTCAAATACATTGGCAATACCATTAGAGGACTGAGAACAAGGATAAGAGAACCCCTGGGTCTACTAAAATCACAGGATGTGAGATACTCCCTGGCACTGCACTGGCAGGACAAACACCAAATAGAGAAGAAAGAGGATGTTCGATTCATGGGGCTAGAACTCATCAAATGCGATGCAGGAGGCCGCAACAGAGAACTGAGACTATGACAACGAGAGGCCAAACTGATCTGCAAATACAGGAGTGTTAGCCTATGCCTCAATACAGACCATGAGCTCAATGTCTTCCTCTAAGCTATCACCCTGTCTATTGGCATCTACGTATGATGAAGTGAATGTTTATAAACACTATTATGCATCCGCAATGACCACACTGAAACACTTTACTGCCTTCTTAGCCCCTGGCCCGCTCCCCACTTTTTTAACATCGTCCCAGCCCAGGCAAGTACAGGCTTGCTCTCCCTCCGCCCACAAACACACCCTTCATTCTTTCGCATGGCAGACATTGGCAATGTACCTATCTGTCCCTCCCATATGTGGCACACTTCTCAGGTAGTATCTCACCTTAACATTAAGGTAGATCTCCTACCTAAGCCACCAGATAGTTGCACTCAGGGCACCGAGATTTGTCCCCCTGAATATAATACTCAAGCCTCTCACTTACGTGGAGCACTGAAGATTCCTCTTTAAACGGTACCTGGCACGCACATTAGTAATACGCTATTTACCCATCTGTGACTTACAAAACCACTTCTCCTAACTTCATGTCCAACTCCATGCGGTTTACCTCCGCATTCCCATGTGTACCTACTAACCTTCCTGTTAACGCAGCACAAACAGCGTGCACACCAATGGTACATTTCTCTGAAAGCTGCTGTATACAAAACCAGTAAATTCAACCATCAATTACAGCAACATGAGATCACCTCCCATATGCCTATTGTGCACTTACCATTCTAATTACTAATCGTCACCGGCGAATGCTGAGCAGACTTGCCGAGTGGCGCAACCCGCTGCCTGGCCAATCGAAGCATGCCTCTCACCAGGCCCCTCCACCAATCCAAGACATGCTCCTATATTATCTCACACAAAATGGTGAATGGAATCTAACGATCGCTGTGAGCCACAAGTGTATACAGAGGCCCCGCTGGGCCCAACAGGTAAGCTAGCTCTGTAGCATTCCACAATATGCATACACGCATGATTTCAAGTGCACAAATTTTAAGGGACCCCTATCTCCCTTCTGCGAACAGCAGTCAACACAAACGATGTCCCCTGTACATCGGCTCCCTAACACACTGACTAAGCCAGCCTAGTAGCATCAGCACCCATGTACACCTCGGATAGCGAGCCTGCTTCAACCCTTTGCCCATCACCTACTTGCCTAGACATGTGATACATTTTTAATTGTAGAATCCAACTAGACTCACCGACTAGTCCCACCCATCAGCAGCCGCCACCTAACCGTAGTTTTTCAGCGCAATTGCTCACAGGTGCATTTTTAACTAGCCCGCAAGCTACCAGCCCCATGGATGTGCACCGTAGCCAGCGCTCTCGATTCAACAGTGTTGCTCCTTGAAGGATTACCTTGAGTTGCACCATACTCTATTGACTACTGGATCCAACCTCTCCCTACCAACCCTCCCTGTTAGATTACCAATTTGTGCCACCTATTTTTGGCGCTCTTGCTCTCGCATGCCATGCACATCACACCGGAGCACCTGCTCCGCACAATTGTGCTTCAACCACCTAGTAAGGCACCCAGCCTCCTTCAATTCTCACGCCTCCGCAATGCAATAGGACCACACGACACTGCAGAGCGCGTCCGACTTGGTGACGAAACATCACATGCCTTGCTTACAAGGAGGTGTTTCCACCCTCTCGCCCCTACCTGCGCTGACCTCAGCACCGTGTCCCACACCCCCAGCCAGGTGACACTCTTTTTAGCCCCCCATCCACTCAGGCATTTTCACACACCACAGTCCTTTGGCCCAATGGCACACATTGGTCAACCACTCTCTGAGAAACACCTGCCTTCCACAACATCTTGGGCTCACATCATGCATTATACCTACATGGTTGCAATTGGGTGCATAATCATGACCCTTTCCATTTCCAGAGGCTAACCAGCACCTTATCCAAGGACCCCACACAGCTTTATACTCATCCAGTAAGAAGGGCCACTCCTATTAACCACACAGTATATTCAGACGCTTTGCCCCATCCATCTAACACCAATGTCCTTCTTTCTCTCGTCTTTGGTGCAACGTTCTCCCCTTGTCAATCATACTGCCCATGATGGTGTTATCTTACTACACGTAATGTGTGTAATTGAATTTGTGCATTTATGTCACCACGCAACCACCACACAGCACCTTTGTCAACTGTATGTGTAGTTATGAAATTTGAAATGTATAAACATTAATGTCTACTATGTTTCTAACCAACCACTGACAACTCACAGCAATTCACTACATCATCACCACACACTGCCACACTTACACCTTATCACAGCCTTGATAAAGAACCATAGTGGAAACACATGTTGGCTTTTTTCATGCAAATATTAAAATACTTGCTTGCAAAACCCTGGCAACCATTTGCAGATTAAAACCAAGATCATGAAAACTTAATTGTTTCCAGAAGTGACTACTTGACCAAACATGAAGGCACCACTGTAACAATTGACAGTCTGATCCAGCGCCAATAATACCAGGTATCCAACAACAAACACTATTCCAAAATCAGAAGAAACCTTGAGTCCCCTGAAACTAGACAAGGAAGAGTCTGCTCTAAGTCTGACGGACATTCAGAAACAGGCTGAACAGTTGTTTTCCCCATTTAGTTAAATGAGGTGGAGAAACCAGTGCTCGCCAGAGTATGCATCAATAATTGAAGGAGCTTCATCAGCAAAGAATTCTTCAGGAAACTCCCAAAAGATCAGACCATTCCCACATTTAAATTGATTGACAAATGGGAAGTAGGTCTGGAAATTCCAAATTCAAAACATCTCCTGCCTAGCAGGTGTATGCTAAAACATTTCCATTGGCAACAAAAGCATAGACCATAATTGTTGGGTTGTGAGAGATGTCTCTTCTGTCTTTCATCTGGGAAGTGACACTCTCAACCGATTCACAGTCAATTTGGACCTAATTAATAATAAAGCCTGGTCCCGGCTGGGGAGTAACCCCATGGGCTTTGACAACATTGTAAAAGTATTCCGATCAGCTCAATTGCTACCTTTTGCGGTTGAAGTTCAAGTGCGAGAAGAGGTTACCATCCCAAGACAGGTGCGACAATTTACTGTTTCCCTCAAAATTAAGCGACGACAGAACCTCAAACATCAGGACGCATATATAAATCAAAATTCCCATCTCCAACAACAAGGTTTATATTTAAATCCAATCTAATACATACCACCATTCGAATATTGGTGGATAACAGCAACCCTTGAAGTATCACTTTGGGCGCAGACACCTTTATTGGAATGGCGCTTCATGCCCAACATTATTCCATTGATTTAGGTAATGAAATCATGGGACCAATCCCAAATGGCTTTTTCGACATCAGCAACGTTATTCCTCCAGAAAATATTTTTACTAGGCATGGGGGGAATTTCCTGGTGTACTCTTCCTGCCCCTATGAGGTGTAAGAGGTGACCTGTGACATTAGGAGGGAAGAGGTAGTGTTCAGAGTCAAGGACCACTACCTCAAATACCCTGTTCAGGTCAACACCATCAAAAGAGATCACTCCACCCAACTAGAGGATACCGCTGAAATTGCCAAGCCCAAGGTATTTCCAGGTTTCAAGCAGATCGTTGAAGAAAGGATCAGTCTTGCTGATGCCTATGAGACCGAGGAGAAAAGACAAAAGCTAAAACAGGTCTTCCTGGAATTCCAAGATATCTTTTCGGTGCACTCATATGACTGCGGACGCACATTCATTCATTCACCCACCATTCACACGGACCCTGAGATGATTCCAGTATTTGTGAAACAATACCGGTTACCTCTCGCGTCCATGGAGTCACTCAAAGAGATTAAGAATTTAGAATCACGTGGGATAATTCATCCGATCCACAGTGCCTTCAACAACCTGGCCCTGGGGATCTTCAAACCAAACGGCCAATGGAGACTGTGTGCAGACCTGAGGGAGTTGAACAAACGGGTCCACATGTCAAGGTGGCCCCATCCCTACATCGATCAGGGACTGGCCCAGATCCAAGGATCAAAGGTGTACACCACCATTGACCTGACCAACAGTTACTGGACAGTACCCTTGAGTAGGGAAGACCAGTACAAGCTTGACTTTACCTTTGGTGGGGCAGCAGTACACGTGGACCCGAACCCTCTTTGGATACATAAACCCCTGGCAATGAGTTCAACATCTTCCTAGATAAGGCCAAGCCCGATTTGGGCAAAAGGGGAAACCTGGCCTATGTGGATGATATTTTGATCAAGAGCTCAAGTGTATATGATAGGAATATGATAGGTTATTTATAAGAAGCTTAATACCCAGAGGTCTAAGCACGGAAACGGGAATCGAACCAGTGGTACACCGTGTCGTCTTGCTTCTAAGGCGAGCACGTTGCCCCTGAAAACAGTCACATGGAAAACAGGATTTTTAAACATTGAAAACAAAAACGGCCTGCACATGTGTGTGCAAATAAATGGTTTGAAAAAGTAAAAGTGAAAAAATATCACTGCTCACAGAAAAATGTCAGGAAAACAAAACATGATGTGTGGGTTGATGAAGAGCAATGTATATTTGGTTTCAGCCACAATACTCCAGTGACATTTGAATAGCCACTTTGTCTTCATGTAAAAAAATGTCAGCCCAAGGCAGACCCTTTTGCTGGCTGTGGGCAACACTTCGCAAGGAAAACTCCCACTCCCAGTCTGGATGTCACATCTCCCATCTAATGACCAACCGCAATAAATGTCCTGATAAAGGGGTTGAAATTCAGTGGTCTCAAGACGTGCTGGCTCTGAAAGCAAAAGTTACCCTTGGCTGGAGCATGACTAATATGTGTGAAAATGGGGGCTCTCACTTCAAAGAGAAAGCTTCCAACACAAAGGAGATTGAAAAATAAACTGTGGGCACAGGCTCACCCAGTGAAAGCAAATGGCTGGAAGCAGGAGCAGGACCATTTGTCCCAAATGAAGATTCACAATTTATTTAAAAGGACTATTATAATTTAGGCCTTTTTCTCAGCCATCATAAGGCGGATGGATTTCATCTATGTACCTTTTTTAATGTAATTTCCAGGCGATTTTGGGGATATAAAGTGTATCTTCCTGTGACTCTGGGAACTGTAATGGATATCTAAAATGTGTTTCTGACTGATCTGAACATGTCCCAATCGTCAGAGTTTGTGATTGGGTAGAAAATAAAATTAGGGATATTCTTAATAACTTACATATTCATAACTATCGTGCTTTATATGAAAATGGCAGAAAGATGCCACATGGCCATGCTACATGATACAGATTTGGTGGTCAGCTATTCTAATTCTCCATGATTAGCTGAAACAGAAAATATGTTTAGTCTGGCAGTTGCTGGCAAAATTATGAAGTTGTGATACATATCATTTTTTTTGTCAAAAGTTGAAAGGAGAACAAAGGATGATGACAAATGGGAATTGCCATATGTTGCTCCAGACCCCTAAACCAATCCTGACTTGGAGGCTGGGTTTAGGAGGAGAGAGAAAAGTAACTGTCCAATCCTATTGGCAGGGATTATTTCAGAGTAACTCCCGGAGATTGTAAAAGTGTTATCGCTGCTATGTAAGGGGGACTGCACAAGGACAGGGGACAAAAAAAGGAGAAAGGCAGGAGGACAGAGAGAAGAGACAGGCCACCAGGAAGGCTGCTGAAACTTAGACAGCTGTAAGGAGACACCAGTAGAGATTGCTGCGAGTGCATCTGGGTGGAGCTGTCTATCTCCAGAAAGGCCTCAAAGCTGACTGGGTCTTATGATATTGAGCAGTAGGCCATCTTTGAGAGTGGCGTGACCAGACCCCTGCTCTATCTTTTCACAGTGTCCTGAGATGCAGCTGGCTTTCCTGAACCCTAAACAGAGGCTTGCTATGTAAGTAGGACTGAGCACTTCGAAACCAAAAGGTGGGGGAATGTGCTTGCCTTGAATCATTTCCCTTTATAGTGGGTGGGGGCAGAACTGTGTAGATCCTTAGCCTATGTAACCAAAAATATTAATTTAATGAATTCCCCATTTGACAGAAACTATGGGGTAAATTTTGTTACAATTCAAAATTAACAAATCTCACTTCCCAGTGTGCGCTGAAAACTATAGCCTATACATTAATTGGGTAATCCTTGTTGTTCAGCTGACCTCAACTTCTTTAAGGAAGAGAGGTGTCATTCTTAAATCAGTCCAAACTTTTTACCCAGCTTCCCCAACACAGGTCTTTCAGTAGCGGGGTCTGAAATCCAGCATTCCCCAAAGCATTCCAATGTTTCTGTCTGACTTCCCAACATAGACCAAAGCAAGGGGGCAGAGGGTCTGAAAACGATAGATCACTCTGTGATTATTTTAAACCAAAAGTGTGGGCAAAATTATAATTGTCATATGTATTTTTTACCAATCTTGAAATCCTACTGCTACCCTTTTAAGCCTGCAGGAAAATCAAAATTGCACAACATTACATATGAGCCTTTGTTATTGATCAGTGTAATTATTTTGTGAAGTGAAAACGGCAGAAAGTTAAGAATTGTGATTGTTCTTTTAAAACTCACTTTTGTGATTCATTTATGCTGAGAGAAGTTAATTGTGGTATGCCACGGATAAAGTGGTTTTTGATATATTCGTGCTAATTTCTATTACTTTTAATTTAAATAAATACCAATATATTTCCCGTACACCGGCCTGGTTCTTGGCTCATTGTTAGCTCAGGGGAAAGCGATCGAAGGGGCATGATATGTGTCTGAGATAGAGCTAAAAAAAGAATCTGTTAAACAGTTTGTTGCATAACCACGTAAGTGGGGAGGGAAGGAACCCCCAGTGTTGAGGGTGGCTTGTCAATAAACCATTACATAAGGGCACGTAAATGGCGAGAGTTGGTATCAACAATCAGTTCAAGGGTTGGGTCGAAGAAAGCTATCTTTCTGTCCTGGAGGAAGGGGCGTACCTGCCGGCACCGCAAACACTAACAAAGTGCTTAAGTCTCCCACATTTCACACACACACTGTTACCCTCACATGGCAACTGCCTGTGTGTGCCAGCCTACCCCAAAGTAATAATGTTGCATGTCACGTGACTGCGTGTCCGGACAGTTTGTAGCATGCCTGCCGCTTTGCTTGCTTGGTTTGCGGGTCAGGACTTAGGAGATTGCTTGTACTTGCGTGACAGCCATGTGCTTGAAGCCAGCCTCCATCTTCCTTGATCTACTTCCAGTCAGCTCTAGGAAGCAACCAAGTTCCAGGATGCTCTGTAGCTGTAGTGCTAAATTCTCAAATGATCTGATGCCATAGCTTGTGTGTGAGTAACAACCTTGGATGAGCTGAGCTCTGACTCCTTCTGTTTCATTGACAAGGGAGCCACTTGTCTCAGACGTTCATGGAACTCATCAATTGGATCTGGGGCCGCTTGGAAGGCTTGATGTAAGTGGTCTAAGGGGTACCTTTTAATACAATGTAAAATTTTGACAGGTGGGCCCGTCCCCCTTTCTGGTCTAAATCCTGCTGTTTTCCCCCATGCCCCAACCATTTGATATCAAGTTGATATACATTTTATATTAAATTGATGCGACCCCCAGCATTTTTAATTGCCCCCAACATTTATTATATCATTTTTATATACAATTTATATAATTTATATGTAAAATGTTTTAAAAAAAAATGTAATATACATTTTCATATAAAATATATATACAATTTAATATCAAATTTTGATATTATGTTTATGTTTATTGAGTTAATATAGCGCTTTACACCAAAGCGCTTTACAGAATAACAACAGGTACAGTAATGAATGAAGCATAATTTACAAACATGAAACAAACCAGTGATACAGTATTTAGAATAATTTACACAGAGGAGAGAGGGGGACGGAGGGAGGGGATAGGGAGGGGTCCTCGGGTGACCTCCGAGGCACTAATGTGGTTACAGTATTCAAATTGGGGTTATCGGGGGGAGGGGGAAGAGAGTGGGGAAGGGAAGGGGGCAGGCGTGTGATGGGGAGAGAGGTAGGGAAGCAGAGTCGGGGGGAGTGGAGAAGAAGGGCTTTGAGGGAGGAGCAGAAAGATGGGTAGGTAGGGGTGGAGCGGATAGATAGAGGTAGGGAGTTCCAGTGGAGGGGGGCCAAGAGTTGGAAGGGGCGAAATTGCGAGGAGGCACAATGGGCAGGGGGTACAGCAAACATATATAGTATAGATGACATCATAGCATTCCAGACGTTTGACAGCATCTAAAAATAACTCTCTAAAGTTGAGCTCACGCATCACCTAGTAACATCAAACTTTGATATAGATTTTATATAGAGAATAAATAGATGCCAGAATGACACCACAAGACCTTTTGATGGCGGACAACATAACCCTATTTGAATTTGCTTTATAGGCAAAGGGTGTTTTCTCAGTGTCAATACAAAAGACCAAATCTATTGCCTTGGGTATTACTTGTTTCTTTTAAATTAACACAATCTAGGTAGAAAAGGGATGTTATAGAGAAACTGGGCCTCATTACAAGTCTGGCGGTAACCGTGCTGTTAAAACCAGCAGGTTGCCACCAGACTTGTACATTTTACTGACGCCTGGCTTGCCGGAAACACCGGGGCATTACAACACCGGCGGTCCGGGAAGTCAGGTGCCGGTAAAATGTTGTTCCCCATTCCCATAGAGTCCAATAGGACTCTATGGTAGTGGGGAACACTGAAGCAACGGCACCGTTAATAACAGTGCTGGTGCTTCCGTGAACGTCTGCCTACCATGGCTGCTGTGCCCGGCAGAGTCAGACCTGCCGGGCACAGGAACTCCGGCAGGCAGACCCGTAGTGTGCCGGTCCAGTAACAACGGTTCCAGCAGGCTTACCGGCACCATTGTTACCGGACCGGCACACTTGTAATGAGGCCCAGTGACCTGTTTGCGGCAAGCTAGTTGGTTCTAAACCACCCCATTATATATAATTTATAATGTATATGAGTGCTTCCCAATTTTGTGTTATCTAGGGACCTGCCTCATGAGGGGAAGATGCACATAACAATATATAACCTAGGGAAACAGGTTACCCCTCCCCTTCACACTTCTTGCTGAACCTGATATCGGTTGAGAGCTCAACCGAACAGCAGAATCAATAGCAGAGATTTTTTTTCTGTTTTAATAATAAATGTATATTATAAAGAAAAAGGGTAGAAAAAACATACAAGGTTAGAACAAATATCTGCTAGTTCATTAGCATCTTGACAATGATAATTAACAAACATAAACATTCAAAAGGTGGTGATTTCACCACTGGCTTGTGCTTCTCTCAGGACAGTCATTTAGATTGGTGACCAGAGCCCTCATGTATCCTACTGGGTCCTGTCCTCCGTCTGCCCCAATCGCCTCCAGCCTCCACCTACTCCCATGCTTTGGGCGCCCACTGGCCTGTGCTTATTATTGGCAGTTGACCACTCTCACCTAGTGATCTCTGCCAGGCACTTAACAGCTGCCTGCAACTTACCTCCTAGCACTTCCTCAGTGGAACACCTAGCACTTACCCCTCTCTCCCACCCTTCTCCCTCTCTGCACTTGCACGTTCTGAATGCTCACAAGGCCTAGTAGGAACGCCTCTTTCTTTCTCTTCATTATTAGTATATTTGCCTTTCGCTTCTATGTCCCCTCCCTGCTGCCCTGTGGGTGCTTTGAAACACAATTTACGTGATGTATAAGCGCCTTACCAATGTGCCATACATAAATAAAGGGGCTAGTACAGCAGCTGTCTATCTATATACTATGTTTAAATTTTCACATTAACACAAATCATTTTTAATTTCATAAATTATATCTGCCACAAGTGTCACACCTTATACATAGTGCAAGTCAATTATTTTGGTATTTTAAATCCCTTCTCATAGATAATCAGGCCTTTCACAGTATAATGGTGTGGTATGTTATGGCAGAAGAGAACATGTTTGTCCTTTATAGGAAAAAGACTAGTCAACAAGGAATGCCTAGTCAGAAAGTAAGTGAAAAATGATTGCTCAACGGTCATACCAAGCCGTGGTACAAGTGTTCAGTGATCATTTTTCACCAACAGTGGCGCACCTGCCCAATTTTTTTTTTATTAAATAAAATGGTTATATTAAAATTATATCCATTTTATATAAAAATTATATCAATAATTTTGGGGGGCAATCAAAAATGTGGGGGTTCTATTTGATATAAAATGTATAATTATATCCACTTGATCAAATGGGCGGGACTTATGCCAGAAATGGGGGACTGGCTACCTGTCAAAACTTAACATTGAGTGATTTTATCTGCGTCAGTAGTGTAAGGGGGGACCATTTCATTCAAAGTTTACATTGGCTTGTGGGTAGAAATGATTGGCGAGTGCCACTTTCGCAGCAGCGTAGGAACCCTCAATGGGAGCCAGTTGTGGGGGACTCTGTCTCGTGAGATAACGCACACATGATCTCGCAAGATTTGTGGAGCGAGAAGCAGTGCTGGTCATTGGGCTGGCTCTCGGCGGATCCAAGATCCGGCACCAGATGTGTAGCCGGATCTCGGGATCCAGCCAGAGTCAGCCGCCCAAGCCTATAAACCGCGCTGTAAAAAAGAAAAAGAAAAAAAAAAGCACCCGTGACAGCAGCATTGCCGTTTACCGCTGGCTTTGGCACTGGTGTGTAATCCACAATGCTCGCTACATGTACAACTGAAAGGAATCAGTTGTACACGTAGCGAGCATTGTGCATTACACCAAAGCCGGCGGTAAACAGCAATGCTGCCGTGGCGGGCGTTCTTTTTTCTTTTTCTTTTTTTGGCACTACAAAATGAGCCGGGCTCATCAAGGGGGCGTGGCCTAACTTCAAGGGTCCTGCTGGCCCGTTAGGCCACGCTCCCCTGAAGAGCCTGGCTCAATGGGCCACTGGCACCCCTGCCAGGCATCCTTTTCTAGTGATCAACACCCTCTCCCCGTAGGGGAGAGGGTGTTGATCTCTGCATTTATTTTCTATAGGCTTGCCTGGCAGGGGACAGGGCCTCGCCTATTCAGCCTTAATGGTGGTGCTGCCCCTTGCCAGCTGGGCAGGGGCAGCGTCACCATTAAGGCTGAAAGCGTGTGGCCGCTGGAAGCTGAGGCCGTTTTCCTGAAGACTGAAACTCCCGCGAGTTTCAGTCTTCAGGAAAACGTCCTCAGCTTCCAGCGGCCTCATGTTTTCTCCATATTGGTGGCGCTGGCCCCCGGGCATCTCCTGCTTCAAGGGATGCCTCGCAGGTGCGGCGCCACCATTATGGCTGAAAGGCAATTTTCTTGTAGTGGCCGGGGCTGGCAGGGGAGATTAGTGGGCCCCGCAGGACCCCGCCTCAAAACGAAATTTCGGAGCCTGACGGGGCTGAGCCCCGGCAGGCTCCGGCCCACTTAAAGCCCTGGTCGGCGGTAAAAGGCAATGTTGCCGTTGTGGGTGCTTTTTTTTTCTTGCTTTTTTAAAGTATTTATCTGATCGGATGGCCACTACCAACCCTGCCCCCTCTAAACCACGCCCCCTCTGCCCCTCCCAACTCCTCCCCCACCCCAGCACTTGTGGGATCCCCCACCACATTTTTTCCATTTCCACCACTGGCAAGAAGCCCGTGAAAAATATGGAAAGACCACGAAAACCTGCCGGAGGCTGCAGAGGCGAGTCAGCCGCGGCGCTCCTTCTAGTTGAGGACTACAGCTGATGCAGGGCCTGCCTACAAAGGCCCCAGTCAGCCAAAGCGTAATACCAAGGCTGAGGGCAGCCTCCTGCGTGCTCTGGCTGTCCTGAGTGTGTGATTGCTAGCACACTTACATGTAGTGAAGCCAACTGCATGACTGGATTTAGCCACAGTGAGTAAACACCCCAGCCCTGCCCAGAACTCTAAATACCCCAGGTCTGATGTACAAGAGGTGTCTCAATAAACATCCGTGAGCACAATCTGTGTCCTGTCTTTTGTCAAGACCTCTACACCATTGTCTTGAAAGTTTTGAGCATGCCCAGTCAAGCATAGAAAAGCATGGCAGCCTTTTTTGCCTCGTCTGCGCTCTCCTTTTTGGTGGCGATATACAGTTCTAGGAACCAACTCGGGTTGCCCACATGGGCCCTATTGCCGACACTGTGCCCAACGTATCAAATTCTGGGTTAGGGACGGCGTGTGCGAGTCCAGGGCAGCTGGTGGACTTGGGCGTTGGTGGGGTGAAGGGATACAAGCACTAATCATTGGATTCGTCCCCAATCCTGTCTTTGCCACCAGTTGTTGTGTCCTCCGCTTCTATGGGTAGGGCCCTGGCATGCTTAAGGACTGCTCTTGGTACAACGGGCAAGCAGGCGGTCTGGAGGCCCAACTGGCAGGTCCTGCTAGTGGTCTGCATGCCAGAGAGACTTGGCCCCTGTGGTCAGGGTTCAAAGGCAGGCAAGCAACGCCTGTTGCAATGGAAGCGACGAGGGAGCAATAACGGAGGCTCACAAGTTATGCGTTGCGACTCTGGGCTCCTGTACTCAGGCTGACTTGTTTTATTAACATGGTGACCCAGCGTGCCCCTGCGCCTCCCTGCGTGACTGCATTGGTGCTTGCTGGTAAAAGCTCCACCCACGAATTCATTGGTGCGTCAGTGTTGGGGGTCGCCCTCCATGGACATCCGGCAGGTGCCCCGGAGTGCTCTCTCTGTGAGCACGACACAGGCCCACTATGTCTGGGGGTTGGGGCCTGTCATTGGCATCCGGCAGGCCCCTCGGCGCTATGGACACCAGCGCCATCGGGGTGGGGCACAGCCTGCCAGGCCCGTGACCGTGTGGACCTAAGCCACCATCCTGGCGTGCGGGTCCCACGGCATCCGGGCGTGCAGGCCTGGGCCTCCACGTGTAGGCCTGCGACCTTCAATAATGAGACACGGACTCAGTCGTTCCTCTTTGGGAGTCTGCAGCCGCTCTGTCTCACGTGCCTGCAGGGGCTCCTTTTATTAGCTTGGGCCATGACACAGTCATGGCCCATCTTAAAGGGGCCATACACGTGAGGAAAGCACATCCCCTTAAAGGGGCAACGCACACAGGAGGGTCCCACCTAACACTCCTCCTTTTTCATAATGAACAAACAAACAGTGCGGAAACATACAGGCATCCCACCTGTTACAAAACAATAAAATACTTGTCGGTTTAGAACTTGTGGGGTAGGCAAATAATAATATATGCCACCGTCACATACTTAGCTTGCTCAAACAATTAAAGACCTAACGCCTACTAGTTACAGACCTAACATATATTAACCCATTCCTAAACACTCTCAACAGGTGACAGTCGTGGCAGGTGAGCTGCCAGAGGAACATAGGCAGTTCTACCACAGTTTGCAAAACCCTTTATTGACCTGGGGCTCGGACCGGTAACCATACAAACAAACGCCATGATTGGCGGCTGGCATTATATGCACCCCTCGCGACTGCGGGAGCACAGCCGCACCTTATTATTCTTTACTGAGACCACTTAAAGCATGTAGTTACTATGCAGGTTCACAGCATCAAAACACAAGATTACTGAGTCCTCTTTAAACAATTGCAGGGCAGCAGGAGACCAGTTCATTTTCCATCAGCGTCGGTACAGGAGTCTCCTCCCTGGGACCAGGTCCATTGGTTGTACAGTTCAAAAAACGGCAAAGCCGCGCCTGGTGGATGATGCCAGGACCACATCGGCATCGGCCCTCGATGTTGTGGGCAGTCCGTGCTGGAGTCACTCCTCCCCTCCAGGTCCACGTCCCTTGATGGTGCAGTTCACAGCCGGCAAAGCCACACCTGGTGGGTACCAGGGGCCACATCGGCATAGTCCCCTGCTGCTCAAAGCAGGGTAGCGAGACGCTGGTCGCCTCCAGGTTGCTCCTGATGTTGTCGACAAAGGATGATGCAGTCGGTCGGGCCCAGGGGGACAGGACATCACTCACCCCTTTTCTTCGTAATACTCCCCCAGTCAGGAGTATTTCTTTCCTCCTTTCCTCCCGGAGCGCAGGAGGGCGCACAAGCACTCATGATGAGCTGCAACCCATACCATGCCCGTTGCGCCGCTTCCGGGTGTTGGTCTGGACAGACC
This sequence comes from Ambystoma mexicanum, assembly GCF_040938575.1. NCBI lineage: Eukaryota > Metazoa > Chordata > Amphibia > Caudata > Ambystomatidae > Ambystoma > Ambystoma mexicanum. Next base: position 228,982,793 of record NC_090922.1, read on the forward strand.
CAAGGTGTTTCGGAACTCAGGGGGGGCCAGCAGGTACCTCCCCCCACACCCACATTGGCTTGATCTCACGACGGAATGGCATGCAAAGCGACACCAGTGTCAGCAGTCCAGGAACTTTTTCCGGTGTCGAGGCCACCTGTGGGCAGGCAGGGTGGTTGTAGTAGTAGGGAATCAGGGATACTCATGGGGCCAACTGGGTGACGCTGGTACCAGATTGTTGGGCCACCAGCTGCCTGGTCCTCTCCATGGCAATGGGAGGCTGTCCTAGGACTCCGTGGCAGTGCAGGTTGCCTCCTTTCCATTGCCTGAGGGTCCCTGCACGCACTGTGTGTGCATACTCCTCGGCCTGATGATGCGGGTGAGATGTACAGCCAACAGAGCCCCGGATGCTTCGACGCTCATGGCCTGGAACCCTTAGGAGCATAGGGATGGCAGATCCCGTTTGGTGCTGTTGGGACAGCCTGGTGATCTACTGCTGCCTTCGGTGCTCAGAGTCCTTCCTTTCCCTTCTTCCGACTTGGCACCCACATGTCCACTGCACTGCCGGTGGGGCTGGCAGGGGTCTGACTTCTCGGCTATTATGATCGGGCTCATTACTATCTTTGGGATACCATGGAAGACGTTTCATTGGGAGTGGCAGGGCTCCCTCTGCTCTGCCACGCAGGCCCGCGGAATGCAGGAGGGCTGCATTCCTCTCTGTCGATGTAGGGTACCAGGTACACAACTGCCTATGTTGCCCCAACCGCGGCCATTCATTAGTTGTGGCAGACACCGTTGGGTGTGGGTTGGATCCTCCACTTCAATGCATATGGGTCCAGGACTTTCACTTTCCTGGCTCTGACCCCGGAACCTTTCCACCTCTCCATCCTCGGCTCCAGCATGGAGCTGCCAATTTCACCACCAGACAGCACGGATGTTCTAGGTGCACGTCATTTTCCGTGCTCCGACTTGTAACACTCCAGAAGGTCACCACTGGTGGTTCCAGACTAAAACTGCAGGTGGGGCTTCTGGCCCATCGCTGCCGGACTCTGCCTGTTAGTATTATCAGCCCCTGCATGCAGCGCTCCTCCATATTCGTTCACCACCAGGTGGCCCGGACCCATACAGAGAGCTGTGGGTCTTCCTTTTCTGCAGTTCAGTGCCGGAGCAGTGCAACATCACGCATCCCTTTTCCCACAACATGGGAGTCCACCTTCCCTTATCACGGCAGCATGGATGAATGCCACTTTGGGGCCACACCATGGTCGTTCTGCTCCATGCACAGTCTCTCCACGCTCCGACAGCCCGCCTAGACCAGGGTCTTCATGAGGGCTTTCGTGGGCGGCGAGCCAGAGAATACTCACGAAATTCTGTTGCCGTATGGGGTTTGTGGGGTGCAGGTACTCACCTCCTTCCGTCTATCGTTTCTTTCCTCGGGCGGGAGGTCCCTTTGTTGTTAGGGCTGTAGCCACTCCCTATCTACATGCGGCTGTGGCTGTTTGATGTTACCTTCCTTATTTATTTATTTTTGGATTTCGCTGGGCTGCGGGCTGACCTTCCAGTTGGTTTCACCATCAGCAGTTAAGGACCACATAGGGGCCTAAACTTCACCCGCCTGGAGCACTGCATCATTTCTCTCACTGCTGGGCCCGGGATCATGCCTCGCAATGCAGCTGCTGTTTTTTTTTTTTCTCTTGGACAGCTCCGATCCCGGAGCCGTCCCTGGTCCACAGTGTTTTCTTTGTGAGTCCCGGAGCCGTCGCTCTGCCGCTGCTGTGCCCGCCATGCGAGCGGGGCCCCAGCAGCGACGTGGCCTCACGCAGGACGATGCTGCCCCTGGCGGGGCACTTCCTTCATCATTACTGATGGTGGCGTATGCCGCAAGATTCTGCTGGCTGGTTCCCCCCCTGGCACAGGCCGCTCCCGGTCTTCCACTTTCCGCCTGGGGGCAACACAGCTCTTGTTCCGGCGGCAGACGCCGAGGGGCAGATGATCCTCCCCCCAACTTCTCTTCTTACCGCAGGGCTGTATCTCCCCCTGGCCGCACGAGCACCCTCCTTGCAGAGGGCCGCAGCCAGGGGAATCCACCATCAGGGCTCTTGCTCCAAGACACGGCACAGGCTGCCGTTTCTCCCCGGTGCAGCCACTCCGTTTCTTCTTCCCCCCACGGCCATAGATGCCACAGGGGCAGTGGGCAGGACTCCGCCCCACTTCAAACACCCCAGCCGCACGAGCACCCCCAGCAGAGGGCCGCGGCCGGGGAGAATCATGGGTGGGGCTCCCACTCCTTCTCTCCTCTCCCCGTAAGACCAGGGCATCGTACCGCGCTCCGCGGCGGATGCCGCGGGGGGAGGGCAGCATCACCCTCTCCCCACGGGCATCTCCTTTTTTTCCTTCGCGGCAGCCACCGCTCACGTTCTTCTCTTTGCGGCTGAACGCCGCGAGGTGTGTGCCCCACCGCAGGGCCGCCCGGGCCTACATCGCCCACAACGTGGCTTTGAGGCACAGGCCACGCTGGACCCGCGGTGGGGTCAGACGCTCCTCTTTCCCCCCCCACTACTAACTGGCAGCAGGGGGGCCACGTGGACTCGTGGTCCTCGTCGCCATTGTTGGGGGTCGCCTGCCATGGACATCCGGCAGGCGCCCCGGAGTGCTCTCTCTGTGAGCACGACACAGACCCACTATGTGTGGGGGTTGGGGCCTGCCATTGGCATCCGGCAGGCCCCTCAGGCGATATGGACACCAGTGCCATCGGGGTGGGGCACAGCCTGCCAGGCTCGTGACCCTGCGGACCTCAGCTACCATCCTGGCGTGCAGGTCCCACGGCATCCGGGCGTGCAGGCCTGGGCCTCCACATGTAGGCCTGCAATAATGAGACACAGACTCAGTCGTTCCTCTTTGGGAGTCTGCAGCCGCTCTGTCTCACGTGCCTGCAGGGGCTCCTTTTATTAGCTTGGGCCATGACACAGTCATGGCCCATCTTAAAGGCGCCATACACTTGAGGAAAGCACATCCCCTTAAAGGGGCAACGCACACAGGAGGGTGCCACCTAACAGTCACTACAAACACCATCAGCTTTTATCAGCTCGCTGCTTTCTTCTGTCGCCAATTTGACTGTTTGTCCCAGCGGAAGGCAGGGGTGCCCAAACATGGTCTTGTAATGCCCCCTCCTTAACCCCAGCGTCCCCCCCCCCCGCACCCTCCCACCTGACACATCTTCAGCTGGCCCTGAAGGTCTATTTTGCCTACAGGGTTAAGAGTGTGTTTTATGACATGCATTCGATGCTAATGTGTATATTTCACTTTGCCTCTCCCTTCCTTTCTCTAAAGCATTCTGATGCCTATGACCTAGAGCCTGCTGTAAATATATGTTTGTTAAACAAAATAACTCTCTAAACACGTTGTTATTGCTGTGTATTGGGCTGTGCCTGGCAGTACTGACAAAGAGTACGGGTTGCTGCACACCAGTCTTCTCGCAGCACTGGCAGAGCGAGCCTGGTTTCGTTTCCCAATACTTAATCCACATATCCCTGCCCAGAACTCAAATAGCTGTATTTTCCATGAGAACAGTATTTTTTTTAAATTATACTTTAAATATCTCCCTTCCCCTGCAGGTGATGCTGCGGAGCAGTAAATTGAACACCTGATCAATTGCACGACCACATGCTGGACACTTTCCAGGCCTTGGAGGGGAAGGCAGGGAAACAATCAACATTTACAAAGAAGGCCATTTGTTCTGCTGTTCATTTGTGATCTTTTTCGGATTATTGAAATTCATCTCTGGGCTAAAATGTACCGTGGAATATAAAGGCTGCTTCAAAATTTCATGTGGAAACTCCCTTTAATACCTTTATGATGGGAATGCGGTTTCGCCATCCCCTTGCCTGCATTACAGATAAGCGTGTTGACATTTTAACATCAGCGATGTCAATCCGTTGACTTAAGCAGCATTTTTGTTACGCCTCCCAAGCATCATCACCATAACTTTATTCGACTGTTTACTCTTCAGGTACAGCAATCAAAAACCCATTACACAAGTTCAATAAAACCCATTACACAAGTTCAATTAAACAATCAATAAAACCAAACTGGACTCTCCAACAACACTTTGGCCCACCTGCAAGCCATACAGAATATAAGGGAAGTGGTTGTCAAGGGGCAGCAGTTAGCAGCAGACGTCTTTGTTTCAGTGCTTTGGAAGTGAGAAATACTAACTTGGGCAATTGCTTCACAGACTCTCAAATAGCATGTGGAAAACTAAGGCCTTATCTCTTTGAGGCCCTGGGGCCGCTGTGTCGTGCTCTACCCCCTAGTTCAGACTCATAACCACACCGGAACAGCGAAGCGGCCGAAAAGTGGTTGTCAAGTGGCAGCAGTTAGCAGTTTGCAGTGAACATTAACATCAGAGAAACCTCTTTCTGCTGCCTCCGATTAACGTGCAGGTTGATTCAACCTTAAAAAGACCAAAATCGTAAGTACTATCGGTGCTTGCGCTGCTTCCAGCATAGTGAATGTTGAACTGACATGGCTGCCCAAACGTGAAAAGAGCAATGGGACAGAGTGAGTCATAGTGCGAGTCTTGGCGCCAAATCCTTCACCTTTGTTGGAGTTTCTTTGCCCCCGCGTGTCTGGAGCTGCTGGGAGACTGCAGGAATATCCCTTTGATCCCAGCAGCCGTGACGCTGGAAGCGGAGTCGGGACAAAGTGGCCTGCACGTGAGACAACCTGTGGTCTCACAGAAGTGTAAGAGCGCACGAAAAGGATGGAAGAGTGTGCGGGCACAATTAGGTCTAGCCATCTCCAGATAGATACATTGTCCGTCCACCAGTATGTCACAAGACACAAGTGGACAGGGCAGTATAGCGGATGAGGTGGAGGTGGGAGACAATACCCTTCACAGTGTGGAGTTGGAAAACATTCTGGAGATTGCAGCCACTCAAATGGAAGAGCAAACGGCAAAAAAACATCGGTAGATGCAAACTTGATAGCGGTATTCGCTATAACCATGTCCCCAAATATGAAACTCCATGAAACCCCAAGTGATCAAATTAGGGACCCGTCGACATTGATGGCGATGTTACACTTAAAGATGCTGCTCATAGAAGGTTTTCTGACAGCCATCCAAAATAACCAGGATACAAATACAGAACAGATCACGGGAATATTACATAGCATTATTGATCCGATAATTCAAGACAAAAATAAAAGAAGATCGGATCTTGAAAAACAGAGAAATGACTGTGCTAGACAAAGAGACACTATGGGGAGTAGTGTGAGTACAGCAACGCCACTTAAAGAGTTTTCAGAGATGGGGTGTTATTTGTGACCTAAGGAGTTGAAAGAGAAAAGGCTACCAGCAACTACTTCCACAGGCAGCCAGAAGGTCCATCAGCAAGCGAGACAAGAAGCTGAAGCTAGTGAAATGGAACCAATAGAAATGGAAGATAGCGCAGCCAATTTATCTGCCACAGATCAGCAAAAAAGAAAAGGAGAAAGCTTGTCTGATAGCGACCGGGACCCAGCTCCAAGAGAATTGAAGAAGAAGTATGAGATATTCTCAAAGTTGGGTGAGGGCTCAAAAGTAGTGCAGTCATCACAAAGGAAAAGAGAGTTACTAAAAGTGAAATTAACCAAGCAGAAGAAACAACTAAAAAAATCAACAGACATTATGCTGGACTCAAAACTTCTGCAGCTCACCAGATCCCAGAAGGCAGCCGCGCTATTAAGAAACGTATGCAAAACACAAAAATAAAGATCCAGGATTCTGCGCCCGGTAATGTCGGTATGTGTTTTATTGAATTGCCCTTTTGATAACACGTGCTTCGGCCTTCCTTGGCCTTTCTCAAATCAGGGCTCTTGTGTTATTATAATTCACCAGTGTAGGGTTAATTGATCAATTCTTAGCCTTATTGCTCGCGCTTTCAAATTACGGGTACAATCCCATGCTCATATTTTGTTGCTCTGGTCGTCTGTGTTGGCTGCTTGCTGTTGAGTCAACAAGGAAAGCCGAAACACGTGTTATCTAAAGGGCAATTCAATAAAACACATATCGACACTACTGGGCGCATAATCCTGGATCTTTATTTTTGTGTTTTGCATAGTTCATGACGGGTTACCAGAGGCTTACCGTTAATCCAGTGAACTGCGACCTTAACCAAATATTAAACTTCAGGGGAGGCGGGGGTCTCCTATTCCCCTTGAACTGTTTGAACATATCCCACCAAAGTAGTTTAACAGTACCACTATTAATATTGGACCCTGAAGTCGCCAAACAGACCAGCTGTACCCCTAAGCCTGGCATATTAAGAAACGTAATTCTCCCTAAGTCTAGGGGTTTACTCGTACAGGAAACAAATGATGAAGTGGTCTCAACAGTAAAAACTAGGGGTGTACCGAAATTCGGCTTCGAGTAAGAATTCGGCCGAATTCCGGCTAAAAATTAGGTACTCGGTTTCGGCCGAATACCTAATAGAATCCTTACTCAAAGCCAAAGTTACACCCGTACTTGTTGCAGATGGGCTGCAACGTGACTGGTGTGCAGCGTTCACAGCCATACTTGTTGCAGATGGGCTGCAAAGTGACTCTGGTGTGCAGAATTTGTGTGCCTGTATGTATCTGGAAATCAGACTGTTTTTGGAGTAGTACCTTAGTGCCATTGTTGTCACACGCACAATGGGGGAGCACGCCCTTCCTTTTTGTTGTGTCAGGCACAAATGGTTACGCAATACCGCCATGAAACGGAAAGTGACCAAGCGCTATTATCCAGCAGATCAATATCAGTAGATATTGGTCTGTATGTGGCTTTTGACCCCAGCCCAGATAAAAAAGGCATTGCACATAAGGGAGATTAGGTGCAAAAGCAGTATTATTGACCAGTTGCCATCCAGCAGTGTGTGCGCTCATTGCTGATGCTTGTGCTCATTGCCATTTTGTCTACTCATCTTACACTGCTATGCATTCTACAGCACACCTTCAGGTGGCACCTGGGGGCCTCAAGGAGACCCCTGGGTTGCAGGTATGTCACTTTCTTTAGATCCACGCAGCACCAGTGCATCACAGCACAACTGTGCAACTAACTACCAACTCAAAAACGGCATACTCCATTTAATCACACACCCCACGTTCACAGCCCCCTTGTCTCAGCACTTTCACCTAGGCCCGCTCTTGCCCACCTTTTTCTCTACCCCCGCTCCTCCAGCCCCCAGCAGCACTACACTGCCACAAGGTCCCTTGAAAGAAGTTGCAGAGCGAGGGGGATGGGATTGGAGGGCAAGAGGATGCCATTAGAAGAGCCACACTGTGTGTCAGTGGCGAGGGGGGTGGGATTGGCGGGCAAGAGGATGTCATCAGAAGAGCCACACTGCCTGTGATTGGAGCACTGACAGTTATCAGTTCTGTACATGAGGGTCTACTGTACTGCCCCCTTTCACACACACCAGTTCACTGCCCTTCGGCTGTGGGCTGGAGAATGGCTGCGAAAATAAGCATGAGCTAATGCGTCAATTAAATGCCAATGTCTTTTTTGTGTGCTTGCATTGGAGTTGCAAAGTACTTCTGCAGGGTGGACCTGAATATTTAATGTGTTGGTGAAAAGCGCTGCATTGATCCCTGCTTTGCATTTCAAAGCTGCCTCCTCGACGCTGCTCGGGATTTGCATGTAATGGCCACAGCCTGTTGCCCATTGTTAGACAAGGCTGCCGGTCCTGGGTGGTGGCATTGTTGGGCCCTCCTCACTGTATATAAAATAAAAGTGCTTGTTAAAGACCAAAACTATGCCAAAGGGAAAACCCAGCTGCATTTGCTAGAAACTACTTTACATTGCAAATAAGTTCCTATATAATCAATTTCCCCACACTGCGACCTGTGTGCATTTTCTGTGGAAAGGAGTGTCACCTCAGTACCCGCATCTATGACTACCAGCCTGACAAACATGCTATCAGGCTGTCATGCTGTATATGCTGCATATGCTTCTCACAGAATGAACATGCAAACTTGCCCTTTCTGTGGGAAACGTTAATAGTTCTTAACCTTTGTTTGTCTTTCTCCAATTTAAAATATTCAGCACTCCCTCCAAACGACTCCCAGTTCCCCTTTCGAAATCTGAAATTGGTTGTTCCCTCCACACCTGACCATGTGTTGCCCAAAAGCGCCTGTTGATCTATTTGGCAATTTTTGTTGTAAATAAAAAAGCATGCCGCTTTCGACTGAAAACTCCCACACAGCCCCAGTTATCTACCAAATTTCTCATTAAGCAATTAAAGCAAGCAATAATAAAACTCCCCTAAGCTTAGTTACAGCTATGATCTATGTATATGCACTATGGATGTCCTTCACTGAAGTCCTGTTAAAACAAGCATTGGCAAAGCCAACGGTTTTTGCTTGTTTCTAGTAATAAACTACTATTCAGCTCACTATTCGGTACCGGCCGAATACCTTTGCCAACTATTCGATATTCGGCCGGATAGTAAATTTACTATTCGGTACACCCCTAGTAAAAACAGATAAGATTGCTCCGGCAGGGGGTCCAGAGGGAAGTCAGTTTAAACCAAAACGACTGATAGAGGAAATAAGCGAAGAGATGGTGGACCTCACTAACTTCTCCACCTATACTGTTAAGGAGGGTGAAGAAAGTGGGACTAACAGAGACCAGGAGAGATATGAAACCCCACAAGAATCAGGATCACAAGAAGGCTCTAGTGAGTCAGAAGAAAGTAGTAATGAAGAGGTGGACGAAAAACAAGACCAAGGAACAGGATCTGAAAGTAGAATAGAGAAAAGAAAACTTGTGCAAATGGAAATCCAGACCGAAACTCCAGTAAGAAATAGAAGACAGCTGACGTCTAGGATGGAGGATGAATCAAATGATCTGCTGAATCGTTTTTATCCCTTACATCAAAGTAGGGGCTTAGGAGGTAAAGCCCGCCCGTTTTGGACCTTAGAGAAAAAAAGGGTGAACTTATTAATGTCCAGTACGGGATCAAAGGAAAAACATCCGACCACAAGACCGAAGGAGCAACAGAGCTCCGGGATAAGTCGAAAGGCAGGTAGAAGGTAAAGAAAATTATACTTATTGATTACTATTGCAAAGTGTGCTATGCATAAAGAACAACCTCATGTTAAACAGGGCCAACATACTCCATCTACTGCACTGTATACGGCTTTCAAGGGAATAGAGTCCAAAGACTTTCACTTGATTGAATTTCCAGAAGAGGATAGACTGTACAAAGCAGTAGTTTATGTATCAACACTTAGGATGAAACCCATAGGCAGTAATCTCCTTCCCTCCACCAGCAGTATGTTTTTCTTCCTATCTAATATTACTCCTATGTGACTAGCCCTAAGAGATCTAATGGGAGTTACTCTGACACAATTCATAAAAAACAGCACTAAACGTTGAGCAAATACCAAAGCAGTCGTCAAAAAGACAATACAATACAATGGAGACCAGAGACCCCACGGTCAGGGGGTCGTAAAGCGGCAAAAAAGAAATCTTAGTTACCGCATTGAACCTTATTACTGAAACAGAAAAAATATTGTAATGAAGAGAAGAGGTCAGGAAACGAAGAAGCTAGCTGGGACTGGCTGGCAGGTGCGTTAGCTGCTGACGATTCATCAACATAGTGCTCTAACTCGACGGTGGAAAAGAACAAGGAAAGACCCTCTTTTGGATGTATTATTAGCATCCTGGAGCACAAGAGGTTTTGCGCACCTCTTTGGAAAAGGCAAACTATATTTTGAGGAGTACAACATAGTATGTTTGCAGGAGACATGGCTGCGGAAACACCCATTGCTGGAAGGATATACAATTTATATCAATCCTGCGACGAAGGGGGCGAGTGGCCGTCCGGCAGCGGGTCTATTACTAGCATTAACAAAACAACCAACATTTTAAAGTAATTTCAGAAAAATGTCCATCTCCCCTGATTCAGGCGCTGTTAATCTCTATGTGCTCTTGTGAACAAAGAAATAAGATGACAATCCTGATAATTAATTTGTATTGGAATGTAGCATCCGCCGCAGCAGAGGGACTTGAAAGATCTGTACAGGACTTAATAGAGGAAGCTATGGGATCCTGGGTGATTTTGGATATCTTAATATGTGGGGACCTCAACATCCACTGTTTTGACAAAAAATCTAAACTGATAAAAGAACACACAATTGCAGCATCTCCACAAGTAATAAGAAGTTTATCTTGGAGGAATGAATTAGCAGCCAAAAATATTCATATTGCTAACGGCCATATTGAAGTGGATATCCCCACCCTGACAACGTGGAAGAGAGGAAGAGAGGAAAAGATACTTGATTACATATTTGCCTCGGAGATCTTACACCCTAACCTGTCTAACTCGTAAGTGTTGATGATGAAATCTAGTAATCACAGCATCTTAAGAGTAACAATTAATGGGTGGCCCGGGAATAAGGAAACGAATGATCAGGAGGAGCTGCTAGTAGCACCAGGAAGAAATAGACTGAGCGTACAAAGGGATCACCAAGGAGTCTTGGCGATGCAGTGCTTTAAAAGTGAATATCCTCTAGGTCAGCAAAACCTCACATCTTTCAAAGACGTAAGGGGCAGAGGTTGTCGTCCTTCTTTCATAAAGCACCATAGGTTTGACCAGGAGGTAGCTAAAAGGAAGAAAGAGATGAGAAGGCTCATAAGAGAAAACCAAAAAGAAGATCTAAAAGACGTGCTTACCATTCTAAGGGAACTAAAACAACCATTTAAAAATGGGCTTAAAAGCCACAAGTGGTCTATGCACCAGCGGGATGCCGAACTCATGTTAAAGATGGTGCCAACCAAACACACTTCAGAAATGTGAAGGGTGCTTAACAACATATGTGCTCCTCAGGCTTACTGTTCTCAAATGCAGTGGCGGCAGAGGTTTTGATAGACCATTTTGGTGCCCTGTTCTCGACCAAAAATACGGAGAAAAAGGAGGTAGGAAGTAGGTGGTGATCTTGGTCCTTTCCCACTGAGAAAAGTGACATTGAAAATCTCACTAGAGTGGCAAGTAACTCAAGGGCCACCGGCCCTGATGGCATTACAAACTGTATACTGAAGAAAGATCCTGATAAATGGACCAGTCTGATGTAAGACTTGTGATATGAAGAGAACTAGGATGAGACAGGCTGGAACCGGAAGAGTGGATGGAAGCTCTGATGTTCCCTCGTGAGAAAGGCATAGACACTAAACTACGCCTGATCCAGCTCAGGATACTGCACCAATCCTATTATTCCCACACAATGCTGGCTAGATGGAGTGGGACAGGCATGTAGGTCTGCTTTCGGTGCAAGCGCGAATGTGGCACTTTCTCCCCCACAATCTGGGATTGCACTGTGGTACAGGCCTTTTGGGCGGGCTGCACGGGCACAGTCTCTGCGATGGTGGGTTCCCACATACCACTAGGCCCAAAGTTGATACTGCTCGGGACATGGAGAGAACTGGGCCTCACTAAGCACCAAAAACTGTTCTCTCCCGTGGCACTGGGGTTGGGTGAGAGACTGATCGCTGCAAACTGGGGATCTCCTGCAGCACTGAGCCTAACCCGAATGACCAATGAGGTTACTAGGTGCGCTTCCTTGGAGCAACAAATTTATACAGCAAGAGGCTGCCCTCGCAAGTTTCAGCAGGTGTGGGGAAGATGGATGGATGATCAGTGAAGCCGCCCTCCCTCTTCTTCCCTCCCCCTTAATTCCCCCTCCCTCCCCCCCTTGCGCCCCACGACAGTCCTGCGCCCATACATAACGCAGTATATTCTACAGCATAATTGTAAGCACCACCGATTTAACTGCCTTCTGCTCATCTTTTATCTGTATGTTTCATACATTTGTAAAACCAATTAAATGTTTTATAAAAAAAAAAACGAGAACTAGAATGATCCCAGAATCATGGAGAGCCTCTATCATTGTACCTATATTCAAGAAGGGCGATAGGTCTAACCCCAGTATTTATAGGCCTATCACTCTCTTGGATGTAGTTGGTAAGATATTTGGATGGCTGATTTTGAAGTCACTGACAGATTGGAGTCAGAAATCTGCCCAGTACGATAAATGGCAGGCCAGATTTGTCAAAGGAATTGGGTCTTCCCTAAACCTCTTTTTGATTAACCTTATTAAATCAAGAGTGTAGCGGAAACTCATGGCAAAAACATATCTTGCTTAAATTGATCTAGCCCAGGCCTTCGACACCATTGAGAGACCCAAGCTTTGGGTGACGTTAAAGGCCTGGGGTTGCCCTCAGGATATCAGAGAAGCTCTGAGTCTATAGTATTCGAACACCACCTTACGGGGTAGACTACACAAAAGTGGTAACCTGTCGCAGCCCATAAAGACATCGAAAGGGTTGAAACAAGGGTGCACCCTAGCCCCTAGCTCCCACTATGTTTAACCTATTTATCTCAGATATCGAGAGAGCCTTTGAGGACAGCAGATGTTTCCCACCACGAATAGCAGGGGAACTGGCGAGTCAGCTGCTTTACGCCGACGACGATTTGATCCTTCTAGATCAAATGCAGGTGGGGCTAAAAAGACAGTTGAATGCATTGGCTACTTACGTGGAAGCAAATGGCCTGAAAATAAATGTACACAAATCCAGCATTCTGACTCTGGGAGGCAGAACGGGAAAGAAAAGCAATTCCAAAACATCATGGTACTTAAAGGGAGAGAAAATCAGTGAGGTCACAACCATTACATTATTGGGAATGTGCTTCAATAACAGCGCAGTGGATGCCCAAAGAGAAGTGATTCTAAGAAGTAAGACCAGAAACTTGACATCCAAGGCACGCCTCATACAAGGGAAGCACTGCAAGTTCCCATTAATCCCTGTGATAGAATTTTATCGCATAAAAGTGGCACCGATACTGACTTATGGGGCAGAGACTTCATTCACACTTTCAGCATCTTTGTGGCCCAAACTGGAGGGCATATTTTGGAGAAGAGTTCTGTTCCTGCCAAATTGCTTGCCTATCCAGATAATAAGAGAGGAGTGGGGTCTATCCTCTCTGTATTCTATCACAGTATGGAAAATGTTGTCGTTTTACCGCAAATGCCTGCTAGCGAAAACTGAAGCTGGCTTTAAAGTACTAAACAACGCCCTGCGAAAGAACACTGAAGATCTCCTAGTAGCATGGAGAACAGCTTGTATTGCGATATTAGAAGACCTAAATACATCGGAAGACACCTTACAGATGAATCCAGTAAGGGTAAAACGTAAATGATTTGATTGGGACTGGATCGAGAAAGTGGAGAGCGGCAGAAAATTGAAACTGTGTGGGAAACACTGCGTGGAACCAAGAGCAAGGGGCAACTTGCCAAGCTATCTTTCAAGATTACCCAGTAGCCTCTTTAAACGTCACGTCATGCGATTCCGCTTCAACTTGATGCCAACCAGAGAAATAATAGAAGCAAGCAAAGACAATTATGATTGCAGACTCTGCAAGGGAAAGCGTGGAACATTGCATCACCTGACTTTAACATGCCCGGAATTGGGACTCCAAAAATCTAGGTGGCTGGGAAGATTTCTTCCTCAAACATCAACGCTTTCGGCGGAAGACTGGTGGAGCATGTTACTCCAAGGAGACCATGTCTCCATAACACTGGCTTTATTAACCTTTCTAAAAGAAGCCTTTGTAATTAATGAAAGAAAGTCGGAACTTTAAGGTTTGAAAGTAACTCTATGGAGCAGGTACTTGAAATAGGAAATGGTTTTAGCTGAAGCGGAAAAAATAGATGGGGCATCCATCCCCTGTTAAGGTGTGGTGATTTTTATTTTTTGCTTTTCTTATTGTGTTCATGTATGATTTTTATTATTGCTTATTTGGTATATTCTGTTTCCTTGTGGTACGTATCTATAAGGTTTGACTTTTAAAACAAATGCTAATAAAAATTAAAATTAAAAATTAAAATAAGGGAAAGACTCGTCCTACACTTACCCAAACACTAAAACTTAAACCCTGCTCTCTCCCAGCTCCACTTTCTCCCCATGCCACAGATAATTGCTTTCAAAGTACTCTGCATCATGTGCACGGCCATGCACCACAAAGCCCATCCCATCTTCACAACAAACGGAAACCCATCACCCACACAAACACCACACAATCCAACCAAACTCCTCTAGACATCCACTCAGCAAGCTAGCCAGCACACAAAAACAATCATTCACTCAATGCACACGGAGAGCCTGGACCACCCACCCACATGATAGCTGCACCACCCCTTTCATTGTCATTTTAAGCAAAACCCTCAATAGTCACCCCTTTTCCCAGATAATACAGTGAGACCACCTCCCCTACAACTCTTTGTCTATCCTAATGTTCCTATCCTGTTCTGAAAACATTGGAACTTCTTTTTCATATGCTTCCTTTGAACTTTGTAAAGCGCCCTGACACTCTCTGAATATGGATAGTGCTGTATAAAAGTTGAAATAAAATAAATAAGCAGAGATGAGCTGTTAGCAGTTTTATTCCCAAGGGGAGATTACGCTAGTTCCCCACCAGGCACAATTGGGAGCAGGAGCAGTCACCTCCATATTCTGGATGGTTGGAGAGTGGGGGAGATTAACTAAAGTGATGTGTGGCAGGTGGCAAGCATCCCCCATGTCCAGTGTGCCCCCTACTGATGTACTGTTAGCAGACTCCTTACACAGTCGGAACCAATAACTCAGGGACTCAGGTAAGCCCACTTGTCTACAGAACCTTTTAGTGCATCATTTTAAAAATGTTTCTGTTAGGAGATAACCATGGTTTAAGAACAATGGTGCAATGAACAAACTAAGGTGTGATCTGTGGCCTGCCATGAGCGCTATATAAATAATCTTTATTATATATGGAACAAATATCATAGTCTAAAAACATGTATTGTTATTATAATATATTGAACAAAGGCTGTAGTCTATTCATCCATGTATGAGGGAGGCTTTTTGTGGAGTGCTCATGTCGTATAATCACTTCTAGGAGCCCCATGTCTTATTGACCTGTACATCTGGGCATTTCCAGGTTGCTCATTGATTTTGTCGGCTTGGCTGACTGGTGAGATTCTCCTGTTGCACAGTGCTTGTGACTCTCTCCCCTGCTATCTTCTGATCCCACCCACCTGTCCCTGCCCCCATGGTGCGCTCAGTATCCACTACCTTTTCTAACTGCTTCTCCACCGCCTATCCTCCTTCTCTCAAGAAGTCTGGAATAAGGAAACTTAAAAAGACACTCCTTAATTCCAAACCTGGTCTGCCCATTGCAGACACCTTCATCAATGCTTCCTCCAGACAGACTATCACTGACATTCTCTTTGCTGTTCCTTCCTCTGACGTATTTACTCCCCATATGGTCTCTGTCCTCTCCCCTTTCTCCTCCTCACCCATTACTGGTGGCACCATATGGGAAGTGCTCTTGGCTCCTCACTTCACATATTCCAAATGCACTATTAATGTCTATCACAATGGCACTATCATGGCCCAGGGCTCTAAGCCCAACCTCTGCTTCTTGATAGGAGTCTTCTATCTCTCTTAAACCCACCACCTCTCCTGCTCCCCCTCCATCCCTCATTCCCACTCTCCCCCCTCAGTGCTGGCACCCCACCCCTGTGCCCCCCTTGCAAATCCTTTTAAGGGGCAACCAGCTTCACATGGCTGCCCTCAATTCTCGCTTTGCTATCAAACACTCCTCTGACATCTGTCACCTCCTTGAAGAACTTGACCTTGACGTCCTTGCTCTCACCGAGACGTGGTTCAAGGCCAGCTCCATCACTGCTTGTGACACTCTTCTCCTCGAGGACTTAAAGATCCTGTCCAGCCCTCCCAGCCTGGTGGTGTAGTGGCTCTGATCTTCCCTGAGTGGGTTCCTGCCTCCATCAGAGCACCTGGGGACCAATTCCGTGGGTGACGGTGCGCTACATATGTACCTTTAACATAACATAGCACAACATAACATCATCTCCACTCAAACCTACTAATCCTTTGAAAGTCTAGTCTGCAGGCTTTCTGTCTCGCCTACCGTCTCTCTTACTCTCACTACCATCTACAGGCTTCCTGGACCAACCTCCCTTTTCCTCCCAGAATGGGCCTAATCCACTCTGCTGGACACGCCTTGGATGCTCTCATCTCAACCGATATCCCCCTTTCCAACCCTCTTATTACCTCTCTCTCCTGGTTTGACCACTCTCTCCTCCCGCCTTGACCTCCCTGTCCCCTGATAATGCCTCCTCCCGCACTGCCAGTCTCCTTTGCTGTCATTCGACCGATGAAGCGTGTCAGTTGCTGTACTTGTCTCTTCCTGCATCCCTCCTCCACCCCCTTCTTTTGACTCTCCTTCTGACTCTGTTCTAGCTAATCTCCATCTTTCTATCTCTAACACCCTGGACACCCTTGCCCCCGTCATGAGGATCCGCATGAAGAATGCCTCCAAATGCAACTCTTGGTATGACTCCAACTTGGCTGCTTTGAAACGCAAATGAAAAGCAGTAGAGCGGAAGTGGCAGGCTGATAGCTCTTCCTCTGATAAACTGTCTACTACAAAGGCAATATCGTCTCTCCATCTTCTGCAAGAAGAGGGCTCATGTCCAAGCCTGCATCTCTGGAACTGCCAATAGCATGGCTGAACTCTTTAAGAAATGCAAGGAACTTGCTAATCCTACCACAGTCTCCTCCTTCCCTCCTCCCTCCCAGGTCCTCTGCTCTGCACTGGCTGTCCACTATTCCTCTAAAACTCTGGACATCCTGTCCTCTCTGTCATCTACTCACCCCCCCACCCCTGCCCTTTCTCTCGCCTCCTTGGCCCCCTTCATCCCCATTACTCTCCTCTTTCTCTCCCATTGCACCAGATCAGATCTCTAGAGTTGTCTGCCCTATGAAAGTCTCCTCTAAACAGCTGCTCCCCTGCTCCTCCAGTACCATCAAGGACAACATCACCTCTCTCGCTCCAGCCTTGGCTGACCTCTGCAACCACTCATTTGCCACTGGCTCCTTCCCTCAACCCCTTAAGCACTCTCTTGTGCACCCTCTCCTAAAAAAGCCGTCTGCTGACCCTTCTTGCCAGGCTAACTATTGCCCTATCTCTATCACCCCTATTTTGGGAAAACTCCTGGAGAAGCTGGTTATCACCCAACTGACCACAGTGAAGTATGGAAACTGCTCTTCTGAACACCTGTGAAGACCTACTCTCTAACCTGGACTCTAACACTCACTCTGTTCTGATCCTCCTTGATCTTTCTTCTGCTTTTGACACAGTCAACCACTCTATCCTCATAAACCATCTCTATAAAACCCTTGGCATCACAGACAGGGCACTGGCACGGCTTTCCTCCTTCCTTTCAAGCAGACCTTCCACAGTGCAATTTGGTCCTTTTCTCTCCTCCACCACACTCTCTACCTGTGGTGTCCCTCAGGGCTCTATCCTATCGCCATGGCTCTTCAACATCTACCTGGCCCATCTGGCCCACCTGATCTCCACTTTCACCCCTCATTTCCAGTGTTATGCAGACGACACACAGCTCTCTTTCAAGCTGCCATCCTCTACCTCCTCCTCATCCTCCCTCATAACTGACTGCCTAGCTGCTATTCAAGCATGCTGCTCTGCTAATGATCTCTGCCTTAATGCCAGTATGACAGAGATCCTTCTCATTGGGATGCCTGCTCCTTGTTCTTCCCCAATCTCTGGCCAGACTCATGGGCGCCCCTCCACTCACCCACCTGTGAGGCAAAACAACATGGGATCCTCTTTGACTCCTCTCTCTTTTTCTCTCTACACATCACAGACCTTGCCAAAAAGTCCAACTTTCAGCTCCACCTTCTCAGGGGCATTCTTCCTTTCCTCACCTTCCCCCAGAAGCTCAATGTTTCTATAGCCCTGGTTCTCTCTATGCTAGACTACTGCAACAGCCTCTTCCTCAATCTGCCCATTTCTTCTCTTCGCCCCCTTTAACTAATCCAGAATAGGACTGCAAGACGTATCCTTGGCCTCAAGCCCAGGGACTGAGTCTCTCCAGCCCCAGAATCTCTCCACTGGCTCCCGGTGACCGCAAGGATCAAATTCAAGACCTGTTGCATCATCCATAAGGCTGTCTTGGGGCTGGGTCCTCTTTACATGCAGCTTTCACTTTCCCAAAATACCTCCCGGCCAGAGTCCTTCGGTCCTCTGGCTCCAACTCTCTGCAGGTCAAACGTTTCTCCAAGCAGAGAGTGGGAGGTAGATCCCTTTCCTTTGCTGGCTCCTCCCGCTGGAATGGCCTCCGTCCCCACTCAGACTTGAGCTGGATCTTCTTAAGTTCCGGAAACTTCTCAAGACTTTCCCTTTCTCCTCTTCCTTCCCTCTACACTTCCCATGCTAACTCTCACTCTCTGTAGCTGCGACTGGGGCCTGGTCCCTTCAGAGTCATACAGGGGTGAGACCACCCCCTACCAGTCCCCCCCGCATCCTTTGCCAGCACTTGCCCTCGGGTTCCCTTTCCCAGACCAGCCCAACTTGGTCCTCCCTCTCCACTGTACTCATCCTCCCTTTCTCCCTTCTCCCCTGGCACTGATCACCTTGGCCCACACAGCACTTGCCCACCCCCTTGCTTGGGGGCACCCCACTACTGCACTTCTCCCTCTACCCCATCCCAGTTTTTGTTGTTCTACTTTTGTGATTACCATGCCCCCCATCTTGTCTTGTGGCACCTGGAAACACTTGTGTGTAGGCACCGTAAACATGTCCAAAAAATAAAATACATAAATAAATCAGCTCCAGAGGTATTTATTGCATAGGCCTTTCCCATGCGGAAAATACCTCATAACTCTTCCCGCCCCCTGTCTGCCCCACGTGCCAACTAGCTTTCTCAAATGAGGTCCCATATTTACCTCGTACCCCGTTCCTCATGATGCCAAGAAGGGGATCCCTCATTTTCTACACCTGTCCCACACTTAAATCTTGGAACGCTGTATCTTCCTTGTGATTCCAGGTCACGCTCCATTGTAGCCCGTTCATGCCAAACTCTGAAGGTATACCCTACCCGCCTACTCCCCACAACCTCCCCAGCACCAGATGACCTGCGTCACCTTTATGTTGCAGTGCAGGTCATCAATGTAAAGGCATTGTGGTAAAGACCCGCCCCACAAAGGCGTTGGAGGAAAGTCACGTTACACTTCTAGGGAATGCTAGTTTTGGTGGCCCAAAAAATTAAGACACATTTAGGTTGAGTGATTTGGCCAGGATGACATTGTTTTGTCAAGCGGGACGACTGTCTGCCAAATGTGCAGCAAGAATCCCTGGACTCACAATTGTTTGGGTGTCCGACTACATATTCTCCTGTTGCATCTTTAGGTTTGCACCGACATACATTGATGTCTGCATAATAGCCTGGCAAGAGTTAAATTAGTACACAGATCATGGGTGCCAACTTCTACCTTTTCTGTGTTGGTGCCTCACTCTTAAGTAGCAAACCTTGACAGAGCCGGTAGTGACATCACAGCAAGTGGTGATCTTCCCCCAAAATGTAGGGTTAATTGGGGGGAGTAGAAGATGGCTCATGAGCAGATGGGCCACAGGTTTAGTGCGCGCCCCTCACATGGGCTGAGCCTGCACTTAGCAAGCCCACACCAGGGCTGACTTAGCTCTTCATCCTTCTGATGTTGATAAATTGAATACCATTAATCAAGTTCATAATAACACTTGTTATTACAGCACTTAAATTAAGAAGGAAGCTGGCACTTAGCGCTGAATAAGGACATCAACTATTATTGTCATAATAAGAGAGTAGGGCAAGTAGCTGGGGCTCAAATCTATTCCTGTGTAGACTGGACATAAACATGTCCTTGGGTCCTCCATTCTTTCAGCCCAGTGGCGTTGCTAGGGGCTATGGAGGGGCGTGCCCCCCCTCTGAAATCCTTGGCCACTCACGAAGGAAAATGTCTGCATATCACACGGCAAATACTCTCCTTTTGTCTCAACGTTAGCAGTGATCTCGGTATGCATTCTGGCATCGCCTTGGTATGAACATGAGCACGAGCCACTTCCCAGGTGTTCCTGCCTGGCTTCTGCACAGCAGCCTCGATAGTGCGCAGAGCAGCTTGCAGCCCCTCCCATCAGAATGTAGTGCACAAAACTGCTAATGAGGGGCCATTAGTCACTGAATGGTTTTGTGCATGAATTCTGATGGGAGGGGAGGTGCAGTGGGGTGTGGGTAGTTGGTGTGCTGAAAAGCCTCTTTGCAGGAGTGCTTGTGACGGCACACATTACCTTTCATAGGCGACCCCCCACTTTTGTCTGTGCCCCGCCCCCCCAACTTTTGTTTTTGGCCCCCTCTGTGCCCCTCCTAACTTTGATTACTGGGGATGCCACTGTTTTAGCCCCATGTTTCTTCTATGCACTTACTCTATCAGAATTGTCCCTGGACCTACTATGATAGCAACCTCGTCTGTCGCGCCCCTAACCCCTTACGGTTGCCCCCCCTCCATCCAGCACTATCTGAAACATTGTCATGCATAGCACGATAGTCACGTGTTTTGTTCCTACCCTCCCTTTCTGCACTCCTCTCCCTCAGCTTTTGTTTTCCTCCGCTGTACCAGAAATGTCGTCAGGCCAAGTACGGCAGTCGCCGGTCTGTTTCCATTTCCTTCCCACTCTCCCCCTGAAATGTCCTCAGGCCAGTACGATAGTTAATTTCACATCCTTACTGTTCATGGCCTGTAAGAATGTTGTTGTATTTTCCCTTGTTCCCTTCCTTGCCTTGAAGCGCTTTGAAACACATTGTGTATAGGCGCTATATAAATAAACTATCATATCATATCATATCATGTAGCCTAGTAGTCGTAAGGAAGAAAAACTGAGGCCTAACCCACTGAGACTGCTGAGTATTTACACTCATTGTATTAAAAATGCAGGAAGAAAGCCTTCAACACAGTTTCAAGTTGTCCTGGGTACTTCTGAATTTTTGCTCACAGCGTTCTGTATTCTGGCATAGTGCTTGTACCATCATAATCTCACTTTAAACGCAGACCGAAAAGTACCGAAATTCACTCTGATGCTTGAACTGGCTGCGCATTTCACACGGCGCATGGGTCACTCAAATGTTTTTAATATGTGGCCGAGGTTTAACATGTGTGACATTTTCTCTTAGGCATTGCTTGATGCAATTTTCGTATTATTATGCATAATACATGATCTGAATACAAGTGGTATTCCTGCCGAAAACGCAATATGAAGCCAAATGTATAAATCAGCTGGTGGTGGCCAGTTTAAGAAAAGAAAAGGTGTTTGTCTTTTTTACGCAGGCTATGTTTTTGGAGAGGTGGCAAAAGCGTGCTAGCAGGAGGAACATGGGATTTCTAAGAGGGCCGAACCTCTTTTAAGCCCAAGTGAGCGCTGCTCCGAGAAAACGGAAATGGCCGATTTTGTATTGAGGTGTGTGTGGCCATCTTCCCCGCCCCTAACAACCGAGGCGTGCACTGCTGCATGGTGAGACCAGGGAAACAATCCAGGGCGAAACTGTATCAGATCGCATTGGGAGTAATTTTAGGGAAGGGGCGGGGAAAGGGTGTTTGTGTGGCACACCATTTTGTCCACCCTCATTTGGCAAGGGCCGTTTTCCTTTAGATGTAATGTCCCCCCCCCAACATTTTCAGCAAAGTTACTCCACTGTAGATCACCTCATGAGTGCAGCCTCCGCCCTTTCTCTTTATTCTCGCTTAAGAGGCTGCAGCTCCCGTTGAACATGTTCAAAGGTGGGGCTGACATTTTCTAGACACCCCTGATCCCTGGGCGCCGGTGTATCCTGCTTGCAGTCGCCGGCACTGATCATTTTATTTTTAAATACGTTAATAGCATGTCTCCTATTGGTTTATAAAATCCAGAAAAAAACCTGCAGAAGTGACAGATAATGACAAGCAACAGGACACAGAAACAGTGGTGGCGCTGCTGCCTTGCCTCACAATGTAGCAAAGAGTTGCTTCAGACTAGCACACCACTGCTCGGCTGTCAGCTCAACTTTGAAAGAGCTCACTCAAATATCTGTACTTTCCTGGTTGTAGTTTTTTGTTTTTTCAAACCTTTATTTGTAATTTATTGCACATAACACTTTCAATCTACCACAACCACAGGAAAGTTCCAATACATATGAATGAGAATTGGGGGCAATGATCATCATGAATCTGAAGGGGAGGCAACACTCGTCAGTGCTGTTACATTGGACAAAGGATCCAAAATAGACATTTCACCAAAACCTTCCATCTGCCCATTAACCAGACCGACTAACACCCCATCCATTGGCTAATCTTAGTGTAGTATATGCCCTAACTCAGCCGCGAGATGCCACGAGATGCAATGCACGAGGAGCGGTTCCTGGAATGCAGGAGACGCGCTTGTGACCGATGCAGCGAGCTGATTTGTATGTCAACAGAAGTCAGCTTCCAGTTGGTGGGGCTCGATACGAGTGCTGCTTCTCCCCTGTAACCGTATAGAGTATAATAATATTAATAAATACGTTGCCCCATAAACACACCGCATATGTGTGATGATTACACACACACTTCAAGTGGCGACGAGGATTTCGAGCCCCACCGCCTCCTTTAATTAACCTCTGCTGTTATCTTTCGTGACTCTGGCGAGCCGGCATCCTGTTGCTGCCCTGCTCCTGTCTGTTCCCTGATGGATGGGGAACAGCTGGCCGCTCCGTTCGTGTGAACGTTGTAGCGGCCATAAAACCTCACAAGTAAGTCGGCACTGCGTTGCTTAAATGACTCTGGGCCTCATTACGACCCTGGCGCTAAGTGAAAAACGATGGCGGTAAATGGTTACCGCCATCGTTTCCCGCCAGGTCCGATCATGACCCGTGACCGTTAACTACGATGCCATTAGCGGCATCGTAGTTAACGCTGGCGCTAACTGCGCCAAGGGTGCGCGCACGCGACCGCCCACACCGTACTTAGCGCCATGGCGGAAAGGTACGCAAATGCTGACCCAAGCGGACATGCACCTAACGCCATCACCCAGGCCGTTAAGTACCTTACCGCCATGGTGCAAATAACGCCATCGCGAACCAACCATAAAGGGCCATGTTAAGTGAATGCAGCTGCCACAGGTGCACAGAAACAGCACAGGTGAAGGCAATACAGACTCAGGGAAGCACAAAAAGAGCACACCCCACCCCTTCCAACACCCAGTCACACTCCACAATGATGCCAATACGACTAGCAATGTTGGGGCTGGAGGACCTGATAGCAATGCATGTGCTACAACAGCAACAACAACAACAACAACAGGCAGCACAGAGGAGACGCAGGAGGAGAAGGAGGGCAAGGCAGGCCCAGCAAGCCCCACCAGCACAGCCAGTGCCACCACGCAGGCAGCCCCCAATCCCACGCATCAGAGCCAATCCATTCAACCTCACTGCTGAGCAGATCCACACCCTGTACCGTTTGGACCGGGACACCATCACCGCCATCGTAGACATGACACACAACGACATTGTCAGCATGATAGAAAGTCCAACCGCCATCCCCCCCCTACTGAAGGTAGTGTCTGTACTCCACTTCCTGGCCACAGGCACCTACCAGCACACAGTGGGGCACCTGCATGGCATTTCACAACCATTATTCTCACGAACACTCATCCAAGTGCTCGATGCCCTCCTCAAGCACACAGACGACCACATCTCATTACCACGGACTGCCCAGGAGATTGCAAACACCAAAGTGGGTTTCCATGCACTAGCCGGCATACCCGGTTGCATTGGTGCCATCGACTGCACCCATGTGGAATTGGTGGTTCCACGTGCCATGGAGGTACCGTACCGCAACCAGAAACAGTTCCACTCAATCAACGTGCAAATGGTCTGTGACTCCAACAAGATCATCACACATTGTTGTGCCCGATTCCCCGGATCAACCCATGATTCTATGGTCCTGAGGAACTCCACAATACCACGCGACATGGAGCGACATGCAGGCCCAAGATCCTGGCTACTCGGTGAGTCCAATGTCATGGAAGTGTGCAGGTGAATGACGTACCGATGCATACTCCACCTGGCAGAAGGGGGGGGGGATGATGCATACTCCACCTGGCAGAAAGGGGGGGGTGATGCATACTCCAGCTGGCAGAAAGGGGGGGGGGTGATGCATACTCCACCTGGCAGAAAGAGGGGGGGGTGATGCATACTCCACCTGGCAGAAAGGGGGGGGTGGTGATGCATACTCCACCTGGCAGAAAGGGGGCGGGGGATGATGCATACTCCACCTGGCTGTGAGTAACACAGAGAACGGAGACAGCGGATGGGCACTCACAGTGCACACAACCCCTCTGCATACATTGGGTGATGGCATGCAAAACAGGCCATGGGAGCCATGAGCATATACTGGTTGCATTGTGTGAATCAATCAGTGCATGTAGAAGTGAGCCAAAGTAACAGTTGGATGCGAGCCATGGTGGAACATCATGTTCCTGATCAGACAACATGACTGACACATACATTCTCGCCTACATACAGGTGATGCAGGCTATCCCCTGAAGAGGTGGCTCCTTACACCAGTCCGGAACCCGCAGAACCAGCACGAGGAGGACTTCAACCGTGCACATACACGTACTCGTGTGGTCATAGAGCAGACATTCGGCCTATTGAAGGCACGGTTCCGAAGCCTCAGCAGGTCTGGTGGCGCACTCCTGTATGGCCATGAGAAGGTGGCAAAGATCGTCATGGCATGTGTCATGCTATACAATATGTGCGTCAGACGGAATGTGCCTCTGCCCCTGACGCAGAACTGCAACCACCTGACGATGAGGATGAGGAGGGTGCAGATGGGGCGGCACCCCATGGAGGAGGCGATGCACAGGAGGGGCGTGCAATGCGCCAAAGTATCATCGACCACTGCTTCTAGCACACACGGCTGGTGTTTATCACATGGAGACTGCACTTGAGGCACTGTGTGTCTCTGGGACATGCACACTGTGGACTGTACACCAATAAAGCACACATACGCAATGAAAATGTCCACACATTACTTTTTTTGAAAGAAAAAAGTGTATTGAAACTATGAAATGTCGTGTCACACCCCCTTCCACCTCCCCCCTGCACACCCCAACACACCCCCTCCCACCTCCCCCCTGCACACCCCAACACACCCCCTCCCACCTCCCCCCTGCACACCCCAACACACCCCCTCCCACCTCCCCCCTGCACACCCCAACACACCCCCTCTAGGTGTCAACAGATGCCTGTGACAGTGGCCACAGGCTGTTACAAGCCCCCTCTCCTGGCCCCCGGGGCACCCCTGGCTGTGGAGCGCAGGTTACGTCCGGAACGTCGCACGGGGCTGCTCTGTGCAGAACTGGCAGTGGAGGATGTCCCTGGCTGCCCCTGTGCATGCACATCCGGTAGGGTGTGGGTGTGCCCAGTGAGCGCACGACGCAAGGCGGCAAGTTCCGCACAGATGTCCCTGGACATGGCCTGCATGGCATCCCTCAGGGTGGCAGTGCACTGTGCTACTTCGGCCCTTAGGGTCTCCGTGGCCTGTTCAATGGCAGACCTAGCCCCCACACATTCCGCGGCATGCTCATTCAGCATCGTGGCCAGTTGATGCTGCCGTTCAGTGATGTCCTCGAGGGACTGCTGGCCCTGATGGCCCATGGCCAGTGCTGGTGGAGTGATGGAGGGGCTGCTCCCCTCCTGTGGAGTGTGGACAGGGCATGGGGTGGAAGGCCACTCCTCTACCTCTGTGTGCCCCTGTGTGTGATCCTCATGGGGGCTGGCGTCTGAGAAACAGGGGCAATGTAGTAGGTCAGTGGGGCTTCTGACCTCGTGCTCCAGTCTGAGTCTGAGCATGCAGCTGTTGCAGCTGTCTCACCGATGTTGCTGCTGGCCGCTGACCCCGTGCCTTCTGTGGCAGGCAATGTCGGTGGAGGTGGTGCAGCTGCTGCTGGCCTGCTGCCTACAGGGGTGCTTGCCGGTGGGACGTCAGGTATGCTTGCAGTGGGACCTGCTTGTAGTGGGGTCTGCCTCACTGCAGCTGAGGTTGAGGGTGCAGGGACGTTATTGATGGCCTTCTTGGCTCTCTTCGGCGCAGGGGTGTCCTGGTCGTCTGGGTGTGAATCTGTGCCTGTGGTGGAGCAAAGGAGGGAGGGCGTTATTGATGGGTCTGCGGACTTTGGAATGACAATGATTGACATTATTCTGGTCAGTAGATGAGGCAGATTTCAGGCAGTGCCATGCAGGTTGTCTCCTATTAGTGTGGAATGTGGATGCAGGTATGCGGGTGCCAGCAGTGCATACAGGGTGGTGCTTGCATGTGGCTATGGGCAGTGTTGATATGTGTTGCATTTACACTCTAGGGCAACCTTGTGCTACACATGTTTGGACTGCAGTGACTATGGCATGTCTTGTTTGAGGCACCTACCTTCATCGCCTGATGTCGGAGCTCCCCTTTCCATCCCTCCGACGCCTTCAATGGATTCCATGCCAATCGTGGTAGCACAGATCTCCTCCCACGGTTGGAGTTTTAGGGGGGATTCCGACCCTCCACCGGTACCCAGGGCAAGGTTGCGGTTTGCAGAGATGACGGCTCTGACCCGTATGCGGAGGTCGTCCCAGCGCTTCCTGCACTGCTGTGGGGTGCGGGGTACGGTCCCCACCGCGCTGACGCGCTCAGCCACCAGGGCCCAGATGGCCTTCTTCTTCCCTATGGCTGTCCTGGTCATTTCCGGGGAGAAAACGACACCTGCGTTGTCTTGCAGGGTCTCCGTAAGCATGCAGAGTTCCTCCCGGCTGAATCTCTCCTGGCGCTGGCGGTCACATGCCTTTTTCACAGCTTTTGGCATTTTCGGGTACTTGGATGGGTGGGTGATAGGTTGGGACAGGTGTCAGGGTTGGGTCTGGTGTTGTTCGGTAGGATGGCAATGGATTGTGTTTTTAAAGATGGCCGACGGGCTGTTTCCCGTTCCGGCGCGATGACGCTATTTCCGGTTCTGCTTTTTACGGCCGCCGCAAATTGCGGTGGCCGCTACTTACGGTGGCCGCTACTTACGGTGGACGCTACTTACGGTGGCCGCTACTTACGGTGGCGGAAGTGCACCTTGCTCGCTTTACGATGCCGGTAGGGGTCTTTTCCGCCATGGCGTTAATTGCATTACCGCCATGGCGTAATGCTCGTGCGCGATGGGTCGTAATGTGGCGCTCTTTACGCCATCGGCCCACGGCGTAAACGCTCATTACGCCATGGCGGTAATGACGGACGATTACTGCCTGGGTCGTAATGAGGCCCTCTGACTTTCAGTTTCTTGTATACGTAATAAGCCTTATATGAGCGCACTGTTATTGAAAGAAGACCTCACAGCAGTGTATAGGAGAGCACTGTGTACCGGAGGAAGGCCTTACAACACCAGATGAAAATCAATGATGTGGTGAAAATATATGCATATCACTACAGAGCAACAGGTACATTACAAGTTATACATTTATGGCATGCTCACAATCAAATATAGACAAGGTTTCAGGCTCTGAGCTCTCATTCAAAGTCCACTGCAGGACAATTTAAGAAAATTGTGCAAGCAATCTCTCATTATATTTTTCTCATATATAATTCAATCAGCGCATAAATCAAGATCGCAGAATCACCATGTCTTTTAGCGGTGTTCCCCCTCCAATGTTTTTCCTGTCAGATGTGGGTGAGACAGCTATTCTGTGGAAGAGGTGAATCAAGGCCTTTGAACATTATTCAGGTGTAGTATGTGGCCAAAATTGTAGTGTAGAGAAAAGAAAGTCACTATTGCTACACTGCCTTGGCCCAGCTGGACAAGAGAAATTTGAAGACTTACCTGATTTACCTCCAGAGGAAAGCGCAGATTTAAATGAATATGAATGTTCAATAAAGAAGATGAGCAAGCACTATGAGAATAAAGTAAGCACTATTCTGGAACGATGTACTCTTTTCCCAAATGTATAAGTAGAAGGTGAGAGCGTTGAGCAATACATAACTGAATTGAGGAAATTAGCCAGAACTTGTAAATTTAATGCACAATTACATAAGAGGTTACGTGACCAATTCATGTTAGAGTGCAGAAGCAGTAAAGTGAGAGAGAGGCTTTGGACGGAGGATGATCCACCTCTGGATATTGTTTTGCGGTTAGCCAAAGAAGTTGAGCACACTGAGAAATGTGTTCAGGTATTGGAAAACAGGATGCCTACTGTTGAAATTAAACATGATGTCCCGAAAAGTAATGCTACAAATAATAATATGAATAATGAAGCAGTGGCCCAAGTGGCGGAGATAACAAGTGGAAGGGGAAAGTCGGATAGAATTCGCAAATCGACATGGGTTGAAGACAGGAGAGGCAGAGGCGCATCCATGACATATGCAAGGAAAAGAAGCCCACGTAGACAAAGAAACAGTCCAAGAAGGAGGAATACTGGCAGGTGCTTCAGATGTGATGGTACAGATCATTGGGCAGATAGCCCTGAATGCCCAGCTTTAAAAATTATATGTGGTAAATGCAAGGGCAAGGGACATTATGCCAGATGTAGTAGAATACAGAATGCCTCTGCAAATTGGATTGGTGCCGACAACCACAGTGATGGTGATGAGGACGAATGCGTATTTGTCATTTCAGATGAAGAAAATGAGGAGGAGATGGAGAGTCCAAAGGCCACAGTGTGTGTGGATGGAGTGGACATGCACATGATGATCGATTCTGGTGCCAAATATACTCTCATACCGCAGAATATGTGGGACAAGAACAAACATGAGTATCTATATGAACCCGACATAAGGCCCATAGCCTATTGTGGGGTGAAGATAGATGTTAGTGGCTGGTTCTGGAGTACACTAAAATTTCAAGATAGAAAAGCGAATGGGAAAGTATACATCACAAGAGCTGGAAGGACTCCTTTATTGAGATGGACTCATCAAAGTAAACTTAAAGTAAAATTAGATGCTGGTGGTGATGAGTCAGTTTTGAATATTGAAAGCAATACCATAAAATCTTGGATGGGCAAGAAGGCCAAGAATATTGACGTAGTAATGAAAGGTGTTTTCAGGAATGAAATTGGGTGTCTAAGAGGTTTTGCACATGAAATCAAAATGAAACCTGGGTATGTTCCTGTGGCACAGAAATTGCGTAATGTTCCTCTCTCTATGAGGGATAAAGTGAAAAAGGAGATTAAAAGTTTAGAAGAACAAGGTGTCATAGAGAGTATCGATGCCAGCGAATGGGTATCTCCATTAGTTGTTCTAAGGAAGAAATCTGGGAAATTGAGGATATTTGTGGACATGCGAGAGCTCAATAAGTGTGTGATCCCAGACAGGCACCCACTTCCCAACATACAGGAGATAGTGTCCACTATTGGTCCTTCGAAATATTTCTCCACCCTCAATTTAACTTCAGCGTACCACCAAGTGAAGTTACGTAAGGACTCTAGGAGTATGTGTCACGCTCACCTGATTCCCACGGAGGCGCAGGTCTGGCTTCGAGTGCTGATGCTTCTTCTATGGTGAAGCGCAGGACTCTGAAGATGGACTCACTGGCTCGCAGGACTATTCCCCTGTGCGTGAAAAGGGAGTATTACCTACTGACGGAATAATGCTCAAGCCTCCCACTCCCTTCCAGCCCTCCACGATACCCTTCCTCGATTCCCCGTGAAGTCTCACCTTAGGGTCTGGAAGGATGAGTTCTCCATCCTGCTTCTGATGCAGGGGCGCGTTGAAACCCAGTTACTTCACTGGATTGAGGTTTGATGGGAGTTCAAATAAGCTTGACTATTCAGGTAAGGCGCTGTAAGAGTTCTGTAGCAAGTTCAAAAGTTCAAGCCTTATAATAATGTTCATTGTGTTATTGCAGCAAGCGCTAACTGCTTATGTCTTTTTTCCCCTTAGGGGCCGGGGTTCGGAATGCCGGAGATATGGCGCGACCCGAAGTGAAACATGCAGTTCCAGTAAATGACAGGTAAGTTCTGGATGAGCGTTCGGGTAATGTCTTTGCATTCGCTCATTCAATGTCTTTGTCTTTTTTCCCCATAGGGGCCGGGGTCCGGAATGCCAGGAAGTGGCAGGACCCGAAATGAAATGGGAATGACCCAACAGGTAAGTCTTAGAAGGAAACTGAGCTTTTCCTATTCCCTTCCTTCTCTCACCTTGTGTTCTTGTCTTTTTCTCTCTAGGCTCTGGGAAGTGGCTGCGGATCCGGATGATCGCTGCTGAAGATGGAGGTTGCCCAGGAAAGGTGAGTGAAATGCAGCACTGCAGCGATCGAAGCGAAATGCTTTTAAAATGATGTCTTCCCTTTCAGGTTCGTCGGTGTGAAGTCTCTGTGATGCAGCTTTAGCAGGTAAGGTCTTCTTTCTTTCCAATTCTCTCTTAGCAGGTGACCCAGGATGCTGACAGGCGTGGCTGAAGTCCAGATGCAGGAGCTGACACGGTAAGCGTCCAGCTGCGAGGAGCAGAACAACGCGAAGCGTGAGTTGCTGATCGGGTGTGGTTTAAATAGCTTTGGAAGAAGTTCCAGGTATGTATCCTTCCACCGATCAGGTATGTATCCTTCCCCGACCACACGCAGGGGAAAGTAGGTCCACAGGTAAAGTAGTTCCATTCAGGCCTCAAGAGGGCCTGGATGTAGCAGCATGGTCTGCATCAGGTAAGTGCATCTTAAAACACTTGAACACATGTCTAGCTTTATGAGCCTGGCGCCTATGGCGCCAGGACAGGGGTCCAACATGAGCCTGGCGCCTGAGGCGCCAGGACTGTGTCCAAAGGGCCCCAGCTTGGGCCCGCTGGCACTTCCCTGGGGGAAATGATGCCTGCCTCTGGGGTTGCTGGGTCGGACCTGGCTCCTTGGTGGTAGGCATCATGACAGTATGACAGCGTTCATTACACCAGATGGTTTGTACCAATATAAAAGATTACCTTTTGGGCTAATATCTGCTGCCTCTGTTTTTCAGAAGATTATGCACAAATTGTCTGAAGGAGATCAGGGAATCATCTGCTTCCAAGATGACATTTTGGTGAATGCCGTCGATCAGAGATCGCATGATTAAAAACTGCAGTAAATCATATGAGGCAGGCATGACTTTAAGTAGAGATAAATGCAAGATTGATTGCCATGAAATTGAGTACCTGGGACATACAATCTCAGCCGAAGGCATACGGCCAAAGAAACAATTAGTGGATGCTATAGAGAATATGCCAAGACCTAAATCTAAAGAAGAAGTACGTACTTTTATTGGTATGGCAGAATACTACTTGAAATTTATGAGAGATTTTGCTACGCACACAATTCCTCTACGTGAACTGTTAAAAAAGAAATCATTTGAATGGGACACAGAATGTGAGGAAGAATTTGTATGGATAAAACAAGAATTAAATAAGGCACTATCTTTAAAAAATGTCAAGAATGGCAAGAAAACTGTGATCACGACTGATGCCAGTAATGTGGGTCTTGGAGCAGTTGTCACGCAGGAGATTGATGGGAATGAAATGTTGATAGCTTTCGCATCTAGACTATTACAAGGTGCAGAAAAGTCCTATGCTGCCATTGAAAAGGAGACATTGGCCATTAAGTGGGCAGAGGAGAAGTTCCGAAATTTCATCTGGGGTGCGGAAGTAGAGTTTTGCACGGATCACAAACCGTTGGTCCACGTCATTATGAGCAAAGGTTTAGATAATGTCTCAAATCGCATAAGAAGATGGGTGATACTTCTGCAGGAATACAACTGTGTAGTCAAATATGTACCAGGCACACGGAATCGAGCTGCGGACTGTCTATCACGATTTACCAATGTCTCTGATATAGATGATGATGATGAAATGAATCCTGAGGTTGTTCTGAATGTTGATGCCCTTTCCATATCGGAGAAAGAATGGGAGGAAGCAGAAGAGTCAGACAGAGTGTTAACACAATTGAGACAAATCATTTTAAATGGAAACTCGTTAGTGAAGATCAAATATGAGGGGAATAATCTCACAGAATATTGGAAAGTTGCTAGTGAACTCAAAGTAGAAAATAACAGAGTTATGAGGAGCGACAGAATTGTTCCACCTACAAGTCTACGCCAAAGAATCATTGAATTAGGCCATGCGGGCCACCAAGGAATAGTGAAGACGAAGCAAAGGATACGTGATGAATTGTGGTGGCCAGGATGTGATCTACAGATCTAGAGAGTTATAAGAGATTGTATCCTTTGCAAAGAGAGCGATAGAGGTTGTGCGAGTGTGAAATATCCTATGGTGGTCACAGATATTCCAGGTAATATCTGGAATGATATTGGCATGGATATATTAGGTCCAATATACAGTGATGGTAAGCAACAGTATTGCTTAGTGATTATTGACCTTTTAACTAGGTGGGTTGAGGTTATGATTAAACCATGCATGACCGCAAAGATGGTCGTTGAATTTTGAACTGAAATATGTGGAAGAGAAGGTTTACCAAAGAGTATGTTGACAGATAATGGGGTTCAATTTTGCTCAAAGGAAATGCAAACATTTTGTGCGGAGAATTCTATTACACGCAAAAGAAGTGCCATATATCACCCACAGACCAATGGGGTGGTCGAGCACTTCAATAGAGTACTTAAGGATGCCATACGATGGGCATGGGCAAATGGGTTGAAATGGGAAGAAGCGGTCAAACGGAAGATAAATGCTCACCGTTTCACACCACATTGCACTACAGGATTATCACCTTTTGAAATGAGCAGAGGTCGCAAAGCCAACACCAAGTTAGCTCCATCCTGGATGAAGAGAATCACTGTGGTGAGGAAGGATTTTGGGGATGCATGCGAGAACATTAGAGCAATGCAGTTAAAGAACAAAAGAGCTCATGACAATTCCACAACTAGTAATGTTAAAGAGGCACGACCGACAGTTGGAGGATTTGTGAGGATTAAACTTCCACCTGTTTTGGGTGATGGTCCGTGCAAATGGTCAAAACCTGTTAGTGTGGTTGAAGTATTTGGACATGCAGTAAGGGTTGAGGATGGAAGAATCAGGAACATGGAGAGAGTATGTGTGGTGAAACCATGTAGAGTGAATACATCAAGTTATCATGGTCAGGAAAGTCAAAAAATATGGGTAGTAGTGAAGGTGTTAGTGATGGTGAAGAGTGTGGCAGAGATGCAGTGTATAAGAAAAGTGTGTCAGAAATGTCCTTGCCAAAACCCAAACCAGATTCTTCACGCAAGTCAAAGAGAGGAAGGATCATTTACAACCCTCACCTGATGAAAGACTTTATGTGGAAACATGGAGCATGCAGAAAGACTGCAACATAAGTTTTATTGTTCAAAGGAGTTTAAGGAGGGAAGATGTGTAGTATATGCCCTAACTCAGCCGCGAGATGCCACGAGATGCAATGCACGAGGAGCGGTTCCTGGAATTCAGGAGACGCGCTTGTGACCGATGCGGCGAGCAGATTTGTATGTCAACAGAAGTCAGCTGGCAGTTGGTGGGGCTCAATATCAGTGCTGCTTCTCCCCTGTAACCCTATAGAGTATAATAATATTAATAAATACGTTGCCCCATAAACTCATCGCATATGTGTGATGATTACACACACACTTCACTTAGTTAATCCCCTCCCCAGCATCCTCTGCACTGGCTTTCCCGATTCCTAAGGCGAGATGTTCTCTGATCTACTACCTTAGGGCTGCAATTCTGCGTATTTTGTAGACCGGTCATAAAGGCCAAGTTCTGCCTGTCTACCACCATTGTAAGATTAACAAACCTGGACTCCTCCTGCGTCTGCAGCTGGAAAAGGACTAGAAGCCAGTCTTTAGAGTCCAAGTCCATAATTCTAGACATTTTATTCCCAACCTCCTTCCAGAAGTGCCTCACCCTAAAACAGCTCCCCCCCTTCTGCATAATATCTGCCTGGTCTCTCGCACATCTCTTACATTCGTCTGGGATATCAGTACTGTATGCATGAGCTCTACTAGGAATGTAGTGTGCCTCGTGCAGATACTTAAAACTAACCATGGTTCAAGGATATCCTCAGAGTTTGCTGACGTGCCTGTACCCATTCTGGGTCTGTGAACTGTGTCCAAGCGCCTCTTTCCAGCTTGCAAGCACTGTGCTTGCCCTACTATGTTGTGTTTTCAATGTAGGTTAGAGATTAGATGCATACTGATGGTCCTAGATGGCAGAGAGTGTGTGGTCAGTGACAACCTTGGCTCGATTGAGAAGCTGCCATTCGATCCCTCAGTGCTAGCTTCAGCTTATGGTATAAGAATATAGTTAGCCCATTCACAGTCCCTCTACCCCTGAGTTTCTCAAGACTGATAAACTCTGTGTTCATAAAAAGGGTTCCATGTGTTAAAATCGCTGCAAAAATGGCCGGTTACACAAAAAATCAGGGCAAAAAAGGCTGTGATTTTGCCGCCGCAATCCATCTAAAAGATGCCAGGGACACCCTTGCAAACCCCAGACCCATTATACCATTTAATGGGAGTGGGGGACACCCCCGCTCCCCTTAAATGGTATAATGGGGTACACCTTTACCAGGTCAAAACACTGCATTTTTGCTAAGATTTCTTGTACAGGCGACATTGTTGCTGCAATTCTATTACTGTATACCATAAAAAGGTCCCCCAGTTGTGTGATACCCAAACTCCTGAGATGGGCCTGAGACTGTCTCTCAAAGGTAATCGGGACCTCTGCTGTGTTATAGAACAATAGTGTTGGGGCTTAGGGTAAAACATCTGCACTGCTACCCTCCACTGGCATAGAGCTCACCACGTGGCATAACTTGGCTGAATCTTTTTCCTCTCTCCCACTAGCTGCCCCCATATCTGGGCTGCCAGTGCAGTAAGTGTGATAACCTCACTCTCAAGCCTCAGATGGGTGCATCAACTTGTTCCTCCACCCAGCCAGGCGCATATTGTGCTTGTGCCACACAAACATATAGCCACATATCTGGGACTGCCAGTCCTACCCTATCATACAGAAGGGTTAGCGTGTCCATCTCCACGTGTCAGCTTCAGTAGCAAAGCCCTAACCCTCCTGATGTACCCCACAGGTGGGACTATCAGCACATTTTGATAGATGTAGAACAGTTTTGGCAGAATAACCATCTTGATAGTTGCAACTCTGGCCATCAGGGATGTAGGTAGCTGCACCCATCTCGTCACCTTAGGCTCCAGTTCTTCAGGCGGCCTCACATAATTAACCATATATAACCCACGCACATTCATAGATACCAAGAACCCTCGATATCTTATCTTACTTTTCACACCAAATAAACCGTAGCTCCTCGATTGCGCTCTGCAAGTTGGGGGTCAATTGAAGAAGCTCAGATTTCCCCCAATTGATCTCAAACCCTGTGGCACATCCATAGTTATTTATCTCTTCCATGATTGGGGCCAGGTTGTGTGCTTGGTTCCTTATTGTAAGGAACTCATGGTGGCAAGAGTAATGGCAGACACAAGTGATCACAGTTCAAGGGTGTTTATTAAACTATGCAGGTTGGAAAAACGCCTACACTAAACATAAATCTAAGATGGGAGCAAGCGTCGACCATCTAATGAAAATAAGGCAGTCCTAGTGGCGTTGTGTCAAAATAAAAAGGGCCTATACTAAGAAACCTATTGACAAACCTTGCAACTAATACAAAAAAGGTGTGGGATAGTTTTCAAGAAAAGAAAGAAGTGTTCACAAATAATATGTTGTCATGATATATTATGCAGCACCAGCAAGTCAATAATCCCTTGCAATGAAGGTGGCGCAAAAGATAACGCTTTTTATTATTACAACCAAATTCTTTCAAGGAGGCCTCCAACCCATGTCACACTCAACCCCCACCAGCACCCTTTGTCCCAGTAGACCAGGGACCAGGCCGGTGTGTGTCAATAAGATATTTATTCATGTATTATTTAATGAAAAATGAAAATCAACCAATTCCACAGCCACCAATGTTGTGGCAAAACAAAATTCAATAATCTCCACAAAACAACCAGGTTAAGATATTCTATTACAGTTAATTCTGTTTTTTTTAATAACGGAACAGTAAAAGAACAATTTACCACAAAATGGTAGCACCTACAGTTAAGCACTCCCCCTGCAACACTAACCCCCAAACATTAATTAAACTTGATTCCTTTGAATAGAAGGCAGTGGCGAGGAGTAGAAATATAGGGGCACAATCGAATTTGGGGTGAAGCCAGCAAAGAAAGGGAAAACCTGTTTTTGGAGCAAAATGGAAGAATGGGGTTTTGATTATTTCTCACAACTGCTAGGGCACAGAATAGAAGAAAATTTGTATTGCTTACGCTTAGGAGATAGGCAAAGTTTTAGAGAATACTAATCAGCACACCAGGGCAAAATAGAAATGAAGTAGGAAAATCGTTTTTTGGGAGAAAGCAAATGCAAAGGGAAAATACAGTGGCAAATGGAAATTCGTTTACACTCAGGCTTATAATTTACAGGTAGGCTCTGGGAAAGGGGTAACATAAAATAGGAAAATCGGTTTTCAGTGACAATGACAGAGGGACATAACAGGTAGACTTCTAGGCAAAAGGGATTTTCTCACACTAATGAAACCAGTTGGGGTTTAAACTGACAGATGCAAATAGGGATTTGTTTGGGAACGCACACAATACATGGACACATTTGGTTTTCAGCTCACAGTGGGAATAATTATTTTGGGGCAACACTTTAATGACTATACCAATTAAATAAAAACACTAGGAACAAGATTGTTGGTTTTGAATTTCAACAATCCCGATCCGTGAAATTCAATGGGGGAATTACCTGATTTACTTCGAAAAATACTGAGGATTTACGCAGACAAATGCAAGGTTTTCTTAATGGGGATATGCTAACATATACAGGCAAACAAGAGATTTTTCTATGGGGAGATGACTGAACTACACAGGCAATTGGGGTTTTCAATGGGGAAATATTAGATTCACTACTACAAAAATGAAGGGTTTATGCAATTTAGGGCTGGGGATATTGCTACTTACATAGCAAGCCTTTGTTTAAGATTCAGGAAAGCCAGCTGGATCTCAGGACTCACTAGAAATAAAGCACAAGGGGTCTGGTCACTGCACTTTCAAAGATGGTAAGTTTCAGCAGCCTTCTCTCCGTCCTCCTGTTTCTGCCTTACCCGGTTGTTGTGTGTCTTGAGTCCTAGTACAGTCCCACTTATATAGCAGAAATTACATCACTAATTTTACAATCTAGGGGGATTATCCTGTAATTATCCTTGCCACTAGGATTGTACAGTTACAATCCCTCTCTCCGCCCCAGTCCGGATTGGTTCAAGGGAGGAGAGCACCATCTGTCTTTTTTCATTTGTCATCATACTTTTGTTCTCCTTCCAACTTTTTTGGCAAAAACTAGTTATGTATCATAACTTTACAATTGTACTAGTCACTGCCATATGAAATAAATATTTGGTTTTAGCTGATCCTGGGGAATTAGATAAGCCGACCGCCAAATCCATACTATGTAGCATGGCCATGTGTCACATTTTTGTTGTTTTCATAAAATGTACAACAGTTATGAATATGTAAGTTATCAAGCATGTTCCTAATTTAATTTTCTACCTTTTCATCAACTCTCATACTTGTCACATGTTCAGATCAGCCAGAAACCTAAACTAACTGCCCATTACAGTTCCCAAAGTCACAGGTAGATGCATTTTATACCCCTAAAACTGCCTGTAAATGACATGAAAAATGGCATAAAATTGAAATCAATCCTCACTCTGATGGCTGCGCAAAATGCCTAAAACAAACGTAGTCTTTTAATATTGATTGTGAGTGTTGGTTCAACATATGGGAGGGCTGCGTCATCCCCCACAGCCATCTGTCTCCCAGGGCTCGCCTGTGACCAGAGTTATCTTAATGAGTCCCTTTGAAGTCAGTGTGGGCTCTTTTCAAGTGGGTGCAACAAGGGCTCACACCTTTTTGTCATGCTTTTGCCAAGGATTGCCTTCTTTGAAATCCCTGCTTTCCTGACAGCTAGTCTCCAGAATAGGGAAGTTTGACACCTCCAGCAGCATCAAATTTATTGCGGGGTTGTTAGCTGGACGGTGCGACATCCAGCTGGAGTGTGGTTTTTCATTGTGAAGTTTCTGCACCCCACCAGAACAGGTTTTTCCTTAAGTAAGTGTCTCTCCATCTGTCACTGGAGTTCTGTGTGGGAACCATAATATGCATGACTTTGGTAAACCCACACATCCTGTTCTGCTTTCCTGACATTTTTCTGTGAGCAGTGATATCTTTTCCCATTGTAGCTTTTTAAAGCCGTTTTTATCTGCCAGCACATATGCAGGCCGTTTTTGCTTTTAATGTTTAAAAATCTTAATTTTTGTGTCACATGATTCTTTGATTCCTCCTTCTTGCGTGAGTTACATTGCTGCTGGTCCATTGATAATGACAGGTAGGCCCCTTCCCCATGGTTCTTTCATTTTACATGAACAACAAGAAGAAGCCAGGCCGTTTTTGTTGCAGTGTTCAAATTCTTGCCACTCATGTCAAATAAAAGCAAAAGCCAGGCCGTTTTTGGTTGCAGTGTTTAAATGGCTGCTGTTTATGTGAAAGGGACTTCTGTTTACCGCCTTTAAATGTACCCCACAATGTCAGGATGTGATAACCTGGGTCTTCCTTCCCCACATTTTGAGCAAGGGGTCAGGTTGGATCTTGGAGCAGAGCACACGCTCAAGATTTCCCAGCACAAGTCGACAGTTCTGTTTCAGCTTATCAGGAGCCTTGATGGCCAAGTCTCTTTTACTAAAAAGTCTCATGACTTTGAGGGTTGAAAAATAATAAACAAAAATAAGTTCAGTTTCAAATGTTCTTCGGGTGATTCGCTAACCTCTGGGTTCCCTTCCTCTGGGTTTGATTCTTCAAAACAGTTCCTATCCATATCAGGGCCTTCAGTGGTTGCGTCTCCTCATTCCGAGGGCCTGATAGATTTTCACATAACAAAAAGTTCCTTCAACAAAATGAAAGTTTGTTTCCTGGTGTCTTATGGTGAGGATTCCTCACCCCTGGGTCCGCCTCTTCCGGGTGCCGACCCCTCTTTACTTTCAGCCTCCCTCCACTGGGTTCACTATGGCTTTTCCTTTAGTCACGAATCTTAATGGCTTTTTAAACAGTTCCAGTGGACATCCCTCGGCCGGGTTCACTTTTGTCAACACACTGTTTCTTGGGACTTTAGTCTTTGACCCCTTCTCATCAGCATCCCTCTTCCGGGTTAACGCTTGACAACTTTACATTCACATTTGCTTTCAATGTTTGCGTGACTCACTTCCCTTGATTTCTCATGGAGTGGGATTCACTGCCCTTTCAGTTCTTAGGTCAGAGGCTTTCGACTGTACATGGATTTTGTTTGACCTCTGGTATGACCACTTTGACCTATCTTGACGGCTCCCCTACGGCCTTCTGCTTTCTGTAGTTTCACTCAGGCGTGATTGACCAGAGTTTCTTGGAGCAGCACCCACGTGATGCCGGTCCCCTTCTGCAATTTTACAGTTCTTTGAACTTCTCTCACTTTGCCACCTGGCTTTCCTCTTAACTGGAGTCAAGGCCGCTACCATGGAAGCAAGGGTGTCCCTTGCTCTGGCTTATCAGCAATGATATGCTCTGGGCACCGTTGACATATGCTGCAGGATACTTGGGCTATTGTCCTCCGTTTTATGATGCCTTCTGTGGAGGTTTCACAGAGTTTTGTCAAGAGAGGCAAAGCTGTGTCTCTCCTTGTTGGCCTCTTGATCTTTGCTGCCTTTCTCCACCCCTTGAACTACCAGGTCTGGATAGCTGTCTCATCGTGCAGTCTGCCTTGTTTGTCCTGTGCTCTCTTGCTCCACCTTTTATCCCTGTGGGGAAAAGGAAAGGCCGTCAAGTGTGTGTGATTTAAGTCAATTGCCCGACTTTGCCTGACCCTTGTATCGGGACATGTCAGGTAAACAGTTTTATTACAAGTCTGTTGTCTTTAATGAGGTAAAACAGTGTTCTTGTTGGAAAGGGGAGGGGTGTAAGGGTTCCGTTCCGAAGGTCCCACCGTGGTTTCAGATCTTTTTTACCACGTCTTGGACATTCTGTATAAGGAAGTAAACAGCCTCATGTCTCCAGCAACTCTGCTTTCTTGTCCCAGTTCTCGGGAGTGAAACAGCATCTACAAAAGCCCCAGGCTAAGGCTTCATCTATGCACGTTCGTTCTTTCAGAGAATGTTATGGGTTGTCATGGAAACGCTGGCTACCAATGCACAGACGTATGCCTCCTGGATTACGGCAACGCACCGTGCGTGCTATCAGCTGTTCATGATATAAGCTCTGCTCATCCTGTATGGCGCTGCTTCTGAATTTGTTTCTGTAAACTGCTCTACATTTTGAACTCTTGTTTCCTGGTTTCTTGACTCCTCGGTCTGTATATTGAATACCCTTTCCTGTCTCCTGATTTGGCTCTACGTTTGTTTATTGGCATTGACTCGGACTGCTTACCAGAGTAATACGGTTCTCCTTTGTACTTTTGCTCTCGTCTGCTGCTGACTCGGATCGCTTACTGGATTGCCACGGTTCTCCTTTGTACTATTGCTCTCGTCTGCTGCTGACTCGGAACGTTTACTGGATTGCCACGCTTCTCACCCACCTCTTCACTTCTCTGGTGTTTGGGACTATACTCATCAGCATTGGGATTTTCTAAAGACACTGTGAGGACATTGGCGGGTCGGCGCAAGGATCAAGTACTTTGATTTAGGTGTCCTCGTGCTGGTGGGAATAGGAGGATACTAATATCCTGAAGCCTGTTCTTCTTCTGCTACAGCTATTTCTACGTGGGACAATTCACGATTCTTGACAATTTCTTATCGGTAAGCAGAGTGCACGTCAACCTTCATGTTTGTTTGATTAGAACTATTGCCTGGGTAATAGTCTGTTCTGCTTCCCAGGGTTACCCATCACATCCTTGCTGGAAACATTAGACACATCTCTCATTCTTATAGTGAGTACTGTCTTATATCCCTGTTTAAGTCTTTGATTCTGTTCACTGATGTTATACTAATCCTTTGCTTTCTTTTGCAGCCAGCTGTGTACCAGGGTGTATTCATTTTCGGGCAATACTCACCTCAATCTGTCCTTTTGTACTCTTGAGGGGTTTATTGTGAGAAAGACTCTATTGCTTCATGATGTGTCAAGCCACCACTTCTGATTTAGTCCTTGGGTCTAACAAGGGGTTGGAGTGTCAGAGTATCCTGTGGGACAGGATTGGTAGGGTTTGTGGGGCAAATGGGAATAGCTTGGATTGTGGGAACTCTAGTATTTTATCTGAGCAGGTTGGGAGTGTGGAAAATAATAATTCGAGCGATGTGGAGAAGAATGTCTGGGAATGTTCGTGTCAGAAAAGGGGAGGCAGTGTTTTTGAATGTCCTATGGAAGAGGATGGGGAAAAGGTGTTGAAGGAAGGGGGTGTCCCACTCCCACTCCTCGAGGACCCCTCATCTAGGTGATCCTCCCTCACTGGTCCACCCCCAGGAACTGGATCCAATAGCGATGGCCGTGTCCTGGCCACCTGGATGACAGATCCCCAGGGTTTAGCCAGGGAGACACCTTCAGGTTTCTCACACTATGTACAGAAGCATGTCATCCACATATAATGACACTATTGTGCTGATGGTCTGGATTTGAATCCCCCTGTGGATATGGAATGACTATTGTATGCACGCCAGAGGCTCGATGGACAGTGCAAAAAGAAGTGAGGACAGGGGGCATCCCTGCCGCGCACCCTTCTGCAGTGTGAATGGGGGTTGAGGTCATAGTATTAGTTTAGACCCTGGCTATTGGCACAGTCTATAGGAGTTTGAACATATTTATATAAGCAAACCCCATTCCATGAACTGCAAGGTGTCAAAAAGGGACATCCATTCCACCAAGTCTAAAGCTTTCTCTGCATCGAGTAGCAGTATCGACAGTGGGCTCGTGGGATATTGTGAATCATTACAAAGAACCTGCAGAGAGTTTGTGCCATGGATCTGCCTGGTATAACCCTTGTTTGGTATGGTTGGACCAGAAGCAGCATATGTTATTTGATACGGTTTGACAGTATTTTCGCCAATATCTTATTCTCAATGTTCAGGAGAGACAGCGGTCTATAGGCCGTGCACTGCTTATCAGGTTTATCTGATATCAGCAAGAGGATTATGAGTGCAATTCTGATCGATTCCAGCTGCTTCTACGCCTCGATTGAGGAATTCTATACCTTTTTCAGGTGCAGTGTGAGGATCTCTATGAAGGCATTATAAAACTCTAATGTGATGCCATAGGTGCCTAGTGCAGTCCCATTGGGGAGGGTCTTAACCGTGACTATTATCTCTTCCACAGAGATCTTCCTGTTCAGACCTCCAGCTATGTCATACCCTATCCTGGGCACTCCCACTCTGTTCAATAATTCACGCACCCCTGCTCCTGCAGGATTCACCATCGACGTGTATAGATGTATGTAGTTATCCAAGAACATCTTGTTGATACAATCCTCCTGGCTGCATCTATTATTGGTTTGATTCACCACTTCTGGTATATTGTGCTGCCCTAGTTCCTCCTTTAACAACCAAGCCAGCATGCAACCCGGTCTATCCTTCTCCCCGTAACTTCTTGCACATATCTTGTCATCTAAATATCACACTTCTCTTGCCGCCAGTGCATTGAATAGTGCCACCTGTTCTTGTATCCAGCCCAGCAGGTCATCCCTGTGGTGTCTCACTTATTCTGCTTCGTGCCCCTTGATTTCCCTGTCACACTTGCATATTCCTGTCTTATATGTTTAAGCCCCCCCCCCCCCGGGATATGCACATGCCTCTGATAAGGTACTTTAACGCTTTCCCCAATACAAACTTGTTCTCCATAGTGGGCTCATCTTCAACAAAGTAGGATTCTATGTTCACTTCTATCGCTTGCCGGTACCCTTCCTCTGCCAGTGTGTTGCCTTTGAACTTCTACAGCCTAGCCTGCCTGCTCCTGTGCACCAGACAATACTCCAGCACCACAGGGCCATGGTCTGAGGGCATACTTGGGAGTATTTTGCATTAAACAATTGAGCCTAGACCCTGGCTTCACACCATGACATGATCTATTTGCATGAATGCACCGTGTACCGAAGATTAGTACGTGTTTTCTCTACTCGCCTCGTTACAGTGCCACCATGCATCCGTGTACAAGAAGAAATAAGCTATATCTGACCACGCCCGTGCAGCGTGTGAAAGTGG
Organism: Ambystoma mexicanum; assembly: GCF_040938575.1. Taxonomy (NCBI): domain Eukaryota; kingdom Metazoa; phylum Chordata; class Amphibia; order Caudata; family Ambystomatidae; genus Ambystoma; species Ambystoma mexicanum. The sequence goes on from NC_090922.1 coordinate 229,025,911, forward strand.
TCTACTACTGGTGGATGTCCTGTCCATGTTTAAATCCATTATTGTGTTGAAGTCCCCCGCCAGTATTACTAGGCAGCCACTGTAATTGTGCAATCTACGAGCCGCTTCCTCAAAGGACAACGGGTTGTCCTGGTTTGGGGCGTACATCTTGAGGAGCACTACTTTCCTAAGCTGGATCTCCCCCATGAGCAGGAACACCTGCCCTCCCTGTCAACCTTCCTCGCCAGTAGCTTAAAATTCACTGATTTGTGCACAAATGTAGCAATCCCTCTTTAGCTCAACATGTACGATGAGTATTCTCTGCATTTGCTCCAGGATGGCACAAGCCTTACTCTGCAGCCTTTGTACATGGGGTTCTTTTGTACCATTAGGTTGTCTATTTTATGCTTTTCCATGAATTTGGAGACCTGCCTGGCTTTCTGAGTGACCTTGACCCCTCGTATGTTCCATGTCATTATCGCTAATGACCTATTCATGTCATCCCCTGCCCCTCTGTATGAGCCATATGGCTACTGCTTGCACTAGCATCTTCTCCCTTGCCTACAACATGCACAGGTTTGAGGAACAGCTATATGCCTCTGCAGGAAATCCCACCCCCCTAACTCCTGTATGTTGGAAGCCTGGAATTGTGCCATGCTTGACACCAGCAGTTGTGAACATACTACAGCGAATATTCGAATGAAGGTACCCACTGAGAAAACCCTATCAAATGTATTCCCGAAGAGACAACAATCTGAGGGAGGAACTCCCTAAAGAAATAGATTTTAAAAAGTGAAAATGGAGCTGCTGACATCACGAGAGACGAACGTGACACCCAGAGAGTACTGGCTGAAGAGAATGCAAGGACCTAATAGAAATTAACAACGAAGTAAAGAATCAAGTAAACTTTCATATGTGAAAAGAAGATTGCATGTGTGTGAAGCACTGCAGAAAATGCAAGCCGTTCAATAACTGTACAGATGCAGAAATGCAAGTAGATCAAGTAATCTTAGAGCTGACTATACGTAGTAAATAGACTGCAGGCGAAGCCGCCATTGTATAGAAGCTAGACATCAGCATCATGAATTTAGTTAGCTCGGACCCTTGGAGAAGGAAAGCTGAAAACTGTGTCGCCGCAAGAATTAGCTGAGATTGTGGATACAAATGGTGAGGCTGTTTGGCTGGTATCAAAGTCAAAGCAGCCAAGGCCGGTTATTGATTCTTAAAGACAGTGAACGTGAGAAGCTGAATCATCCCTTGTTAAGGTGCAAAGAAAGAACACCAAGAGTGCAGAGTTTTATTCATTTAAGACATTTAAATGCTGCAAAATGGTCCAAATCATGGTCTCCTGTCACGTGAGCCAAGGATGGAAATAGAGTTGAGCTTGGATATCTAGACCAGTTATAGTGCGTGTTCGCAGTCTCCTATATTCCCAGTGATGAGAATACTTTGCAAGGCCAAGTTCAAAGACAATCTTCATGGCAGAAGGCATGGGTGATGAGAGACTTTGGGCTAATTGGGTTGGGAGGTAAAGTCAAGTCCACCTCCTAGCAACTGGATATGAGCTTACGTGCTGCTAATTGAACCGAAATGTTAAAGACATGGCACAAGCGTGCCAACCAATTGTAGAGGGCCATATAATCAAGGGCCTTATAGTTTCAGAGCCAATGATATACTATGTACTTAATAGTGCTGAAGATGACATGTTTTAGAGGTAGGCATAAATTGTCCACCTGACAGTAGATTTTCTTATTTGCCACATAGTATGACGTCACGTATAATGAAGTTTTTGTATATAAATGTGTTTTCATGTGAAATGAGCTGAGAACTCAAGCAAATGTCCGTTGATGTCCGTTGTAACTCCCTGTTTTCGACAATTGATATTAAAACAGCAAACTTTGCCATCTTCCTGAGTTGGTTCGATTATTTAGTGTCAGAGTTACTCTGCATCCCATCCATTATATGCACGCTATCCAAAGGGCTCTAAGCTCAGGTTTTTGTAAAGATATGTAACTTCCTGAGAACACCCTCAAGTGTGCCCACCAACCAACAACTCTAAACCTCCCCCCATTCACACCAGCCAACTAAACTGGCCAGCAGTACCCGACTCAATAAATGTGACAATGGAACCCTCCCTGTGCGGTATACGCCAGGGTACACTGTTGTGTGGCCTACAGTCTGTGGCCACTGAGCATTGGGCTGATGCTGATATCTGGTATCTGAGACTGCAAGTCATTAATCACATTCTTCAACTGCTATAGTACCTCTTATGTATCTCCACAGATTTTGTTTCCTTGAGCTTCTGCCTAGCAAATTTGGTGCTGCTGAAAAGAAGTGCACTTTCCCCCCCTCCCCCATGCGAGGCTCTGAAGTCCACTGGTAGAACTTGGCAGAGGGTATATTCTCTTGCATTAGATCTTCTTTAACCTTTTGGAACTACTTCCTACCCTTCTGCAACCCGGGACTGCAGTCCGGGAATGTCGACAGCATGGCAGGGCTCTAAGTCAGCATTCTTTTCTCTAGCAGGCTGCCGCCAGTATCACATCCCTGTCCCTGTAGTTTAGTATACTTATGATGATTGGACGCAGTGGTCCCCCGGGGTGGCCTCTCCATCAGGGCTCTGTGTGCACACTCAATTATAAATGACTGGATACTAGTAGGTTTACCAAGATTTCTTTTAAGAGGCGCTCCAGGAAAACCTCCATTTTGCCCTCAATGTTGGTTGACTCTGACAGCTCAGACATGCTCAAGTTGTTTCTCCTCGATCTTTCTTTTAGGTCCTCAAACTTGGATCTGATGCATTTAATTCCAAGCGTAATCATGTCCAGAACTTTGCGCTACTGTTCAAAAGAGTCTTCCAGTGCCCCAGTCCTCTCCTCTGCTTCCGTTACCCTACCACACAGTTTGCATTTCTGGACCCATTTCATCAATGCTGTCTTCAAGGACACCAGCAACCCAGCTATATCACCTTCAACATCATATCTTGCCTCCACTTGTGCTTCTGACTTAAATGCCGCCACCCTATCCACACCTGTCTGCTCGGCACGTGGTGTGCCGGAATATATATCCATTTTAACCTGTTTCTTGTTGTTCCCTGTGTTGCCCTATGGTTCAGTCTGCATCTGGCTGCCCTGCCGGCTGCACAGTGTGAGGGTAGCTGTTGCTGTCCCTACATTCACTCTGCAAACTTCCTAGCATCACCACCTCCTTTCGGTGGCCTTCCTCAATGTGTTTCCAGACCATACACCAAATTGTCTTGGTGGGCAATGCTTGCGGTGGCTATGCAGGCCTCGGTGCAGCTGCACTGCGCTTCCTGGCTATGGAACTGCCATTTTTCCACCAGCTGCCCTGCCGCACAGCACACTTTGGCATGCCATTCCCAGCTGGAACAGCTGGTTGGTGCACAGCCCCTTTCCTTCGTGTGTCCTGCAGCTCTGGCGGCAGCCCCTGAGCCTCTACAGCCCCCAGGAAACAGAGCAAGGGTTGCCCAAGCCGTGCGAAAGTCAGGTAGAGTAAGATGCCGCCCACTATGTGAAAATAGTCTGAGCTCGCCCCCCTGATCTTCCCACAGGAGCGGCTGCCATGGAGCTTTCCTCGGCCGCAGCCTCTGTCACCAGGCTTCTGCTCACCATCAGCTCCTCGAGGCAAACTCCTCCGCTACCTACCTACAATGTAGCACAGCATGGTTGCTCACAGTCAGTGAATATATTCTGGTGGACCTAATCTGCCTGCACCCCATCTCTGGTTGGGGTTACTCAAGTCTGGCCACCGTTATTCATGTAGGTGTCATGATCCCAGTAAAGGAGCACAGTTCCCATTCAGGCATACCAGGGGAGCAATGAACTTCACCTCAGTCAGTGGGTCAACAGTGGCTACAAGCCTGGCACAAATGGCATTTGTCTCATTCATAGCATTGCACCCATATACTCACATAGCGCTTACATTGGTTTTCATACACTCAACATGGCCGCCGCCAAGTCCATTGTTAACTTACAGCACATACTATACCTATTGCAGAGGGAGCTACTTAAGCCCTTCCTCCGCTGGAGCGCTCGCTTCGCATCTTCTCTGCCGGCAGCGGGTAACGCTACCGGCGATCTCCTGACAGAACCTGTCAAAGAAAACAAAGTTCAGAGACATTAGTTTCCACAGAAAATCAACAGAATTCCACTGTTTTTTTTAAAAGACTTACCTAACCGAAGTATTTCCGAAGCGTTTCTTCAGTCAGCTGTTTATTTCGTAGTCTCTGCATCTTCTGTCAGAAGTTCCTTCACAGCCTCAGCATCTTATTCGCAGCAGTCTTCGTTCGCGGTCGCAGTGCCTTCATTCCGAAGTTTCCTCAGCAGACTCTGCTCGGCTGAAGGTATTTCATCTACAGCTTTTCCGAAAACCTGCAAAACAAAAAGGTATTTTCATTAATTAATTAACTTATAGGAATAAAAATAAAGAAGTTTTACATACGTTGCTTACCTGAAGTTCAAGCAAGTTTTCTTCGCTTAGTTATTACCGCGCTCGTCTCTGAAGGCTGCAATTACTCAGTTTAGATGAACTTACATTTGTTAAACGCTTCTTCAAACCGAGTATAGTTGCAGCCATCCCACAGCCATTAACCTTTTCTGAGAACCAAGAACCTGCAAGTTAAAAGGGAAAATATTAGAAAGAGAGATCTCTCCAACGTAGGGGCTTCTCAGAATCTAATGAACTATAATATTTTTTCATCAAATACTTACCCAAGATAACTCTAGAAAAGCAAGGACATTATTCTGACAAGAATCATTTGAACACTGCAGCCTTTCAAGTTAAAAGCTTTCATACCAGAGCGCTCGTGTTGAATACAGGATGGAGAGCTCCACCAAACATAAACACAGATGAGAAGGGAGGGATTATCAAAGGCACACTGCTATACCGTTTATTCCCAGCGAAATAGAATTTACAGTAGTTGTATTGTTATTATTGTCGTTTTCACAGAAAAAGAATCTAAAAAGTGCCAAATAACAGATCCTCTGGCTGAGAAGGCATCATGCTCCCGCAGTGTCCCAGGTAAGCGTTACAGTAGGATATTTCACTTGATGCAGAGCTTCTCTAGCTCAGTCCCATCTTGCGCCACGCTGTAGCGCCAGGGACGTCATTTCACCAAAATGCCAGGGGTAGCGGAAGTGACATCACACGACCCTTGACCCCTGATGACATCACAGGAAGTGATGTCATTTGACCACACCCTGAGGTGATATCGCGGGAGCGATGGAACACAAACCTTTCACCCATTGCCAAAACAGGAAGTGACATCACAGCATTGTACACTACGAAAAATATGGTTACGATATCACTATAATGTGATGTACATTTCATGCAAGAATGGATCGCCATATGTAGCGTTAAGGTCAGTGTGTATAGGCCCATATTACCAAATTACTGTGAATGCAAGCAGACGTCCATGCCCAAATGATAATGATGTATTATTGTATAGCACTTACGATTAAGCGCTTTATATAGAAAAAATATACACCCAATATCACCCAACCTGTGTGGGTACTCATTTATCGACCTCAGAAGGATTAAAGGCTGAGTTGAGGCATTTGAGAACAGACTAAATCAGTGACTCACACCCTGAAGTGTGCCTGAAATAAACCTTTAATGAGTTTATCAATTATTGTACAGAATTCCCGAAAGACACATTGTTTGGTTTCCTATTCTTTCTTATTTAGGGTCAGTGCTGAAAGTGTTAGACTTGTGGCACCCCTGTTCTTATTTTTCTTTTTTTTTTTTTTAAAGGGCCTGAACATGAGAGCCAGCCACCTTGCGTTACAAAAAACGAAAAAAAAAAACGAAATTTTTTTAAAATTTTTTTTTTTAACAGAGGTCGCAAGGGAGACCACAGAGGTCGCAAGGCAGACCTCAGAGGTCGCAGTTGCGACCTCTGGCGACCCCCAAATGACGTCCCTGTGTAGCGCCCCTGTAGCTCTATCTTTAAGCACTCGGGTAATGGGGGCCCCTGCAGCACCTGCAGTGCGGGGGGCCCCGCTAGGGCATGTCCTGGGAGTGGGCTCAACTTGGAGAAAAAAAATGAAATACAATATTTTTTCAAATAAAATAAAATACATTTCTTTTTTAATTCACTCTGCAGTCAAAAAGAAATGATTTCTGTAACAAAAATTATTTCTTTATGAAGGAAGAGTGACTACAAAAAGAAACTTTCTTTTTGAAGTCCGATGGCTCCCCCACCCCATGACATGGAAGACCCCAGGCTGGGGGGCTCCATGTCATAGGGTGGGGGGAGCCCTATGACTTCAAAAAGAAATAGTTTATTTTTGAAGTCACTCTGCCATCATAAAGAGATAATTTCCGTTATGGTTCAGTCCTTAATGGAAAACATTTCTTTATGAAGGAACAATTTCTTTTTGAAGTAATAGGGCTCTCTTTAACCCCATGATGTGTGAGTGTGTGAATGTATTTTCAAAGGGTCTACACTTAAATGTGAAGTTAGCTGCCTGTATGAGTAGGTGGTGAAACGGTGCACACATGTATGGGTGTGCGTGTGTGCGTGTGCAGTGAAAGGGTGTACACTTAAATGTATGGGTGGCTGCCTGAGTGTGCCTGCATGTTGAGAGGGTGCACATTATAATGTATGGGTGGCTGCTTGGGTGTGCAATTATGGTGAAAGGGAGCACACTTAAATGTGTGGCTTGCTGGGTGTGCGTGTGTGTATATGGTGATTGGTGTGTGTGAGTATGTTCAGGGGCACAACAAAACCTACATTTTGAGTCTTAAAGCACCCACTTATGGACTGCTGTGCAAATTATGTGGGTCGCCCTGAAGATCTAGGTTACAGTTGATGCTGCAGATTATTTAGATGAGCTTCAGTACTTTTAATCTGATGAAAACATATTACAGTATTTAATGGCTGAAGAGATGCTATTGTCTCTAGTTATATATTCAATTGGAAGCAAAATTATCAAAAACAATGGATTATACAGCAATGATAAATGCTTTTTCAGTAGCAGATTTCGGGAGATTGTGCTTTAGGCAATGAATCTGTACATGAGAAAATGAAAGTGAACTTTTTCTGTAATATTGTCTTAAAATAAAATATTATAAAAATAATAAAATAATAAAAAAGATTAACTTTTATTAATAATATTTGGTATTTAATAGGGTGTGTAGGGAAGGCATGGTATCACAAGTTTGACACTGACACAATGGGTACAATTTGTGAACCTTTATTGAAACGGTTGGGGTTGGAGAAACTCCTAGTCTGCCCTATAACTAAGATGGGAGTAGACTCGACCATCAAATGTTATATAATGTTATGTTATTTGGCATTTATATAGAGCTCTATATGTCATTGGTATGACCTCAAAGCGCTGGTAGGTTGAATGGCTTCAGGGACCGCAGTCCAGGTAAGTCGAGAGAGTAGGGTGTAATAGGGTGCTTGGATGCACCGATTATGTGCGCAGCTGATGCAAATGCCTGATGGTAGCTGCATCCTAGGATTATGTGTGGTGGTATTTGATATCGGTTGAATGTGTGCAGTCTGGAGGGAGTTCACCAAGACTGGGTTTTGGCTGCGTTAGGCCTGTGTAGGATGCTTATGTGTGCATCTAGGCCTGAATTTTGTGGGTATATCTGTGTTTTATCAGAATGTTGAGGTGATCATAGAGTATTGTTCGTATGTGAGCAGCTAGGCTGAATTGATCGAGGAATGTTGCTGCGCTCGAATTGTGTGTTGGTGTAGAGTAGAGAGTGAGCATAGTGATAGGAGAGGTGAGTGTCTGGGTCGAGTTCTGATCTAACGAGCTTGGTATTCTGGATTTCAAGTGCGCATTTGTGATTGCTGAGATCACAGTAAACTTATTGTCGTAAATCTCCCCCCGTCTCACCTGTGATCGGGATCTCCCTTGTTCGGCCGCAGGACTCTTCCTGTGGATGGTTCGGGTCTTGAATAGGCTCGCCCGAGCCTCGTCAGGTTGCAGGACGCGTTCAGAGTTCCGGGAAGTTCGTGGTTCCAGGGTATCCAGGATAGCGATGAACGAGTAAGTAGGGGGGGAAATCCAGGAACAGGATAAAAGGCAAGGAAGGAAGTAAGAGGATCAAAGGAAACCAATGTAGAGAGTAAACACACGTCGGGTCACTACCGAAGATAGCGCTGAGACGGGCGGACCCGCAGGGGCGTGACCAATTTATAGCACGTGCCACGACGTGAAAGCTAGTGCGTAGCACGGAGCTTGGTACGACCATGTTGGGAGGAACAAGGAGTACAAGCTCTTCGTGACAATGACCATGAGGTCCAGAAGGGGCAATTTCGCCGGGTCATGACAGCATGCCCCCTCCGAAGACTGGTTCCTCCAGGCTTGCCTGGGTGAATAAGATGGAATCTTCTGAGCAAACGAGGGGTCTTTAAATTAGAAACTGGTTCCCATGTTCTCTCGCTAGGGGGGTAGGCTTTCCACTCGACCAGATATTGTAATCGACCCCTCCTATACCTGGAATCACATATCCTGGATACCTCATATTCCAACTGGTCGTCCACAACAACAGGTGTGGGTTTGAAGGGTTTTTGAGTAGAACTAACGTAGGGTTTCAACAGGGAAGTATGGAAGACTGGATGTATCTTCTTCCAGGAATCCGGGAGCTTAAGTCGGAAGGAGACAGGATTGCTGATCTCCTTTATAGAAAATGGACCATAATAGCGAGGAGCTAATTTGTTTGGTCGTAGATGTCGAGGTAACATTTTCGAGGCTAACCAGACTTGATCGCCAACTGAATAGGAAGGTGATGGTCTTCTCTTAGAGTCCGCATATCTTTTGGTTCGAGTCTGGGCCTGTTCTAACTGATCCTTGGCCTCTCTTTGTAAGTCGATCAGCGTCTGAATCCAAGAGTCAAGGGTAGGTACTGGAGTAGATTCTGGAAGAACTGATGGTAAAACAGACGGGTGATAACCTTGACTGCAATAGAAAGGGCTGATCTTGAGAGATGAATGATCTGAGTTATTGTAGGAGAATTCGGCTAAAGGTATAAGGAGAGACCAATCGTCTTGAACCTTGGTGGCAAAATAACGAAGATATTGTTCCAGGGTTTGATTTACTCGTTCCGTTGCCCCATTGGTTTGTGGATGATAGTCTGAAGAAAGGGCACTTTGGATTCCTAGAACACGACAGAGATGTTTCCAGAATTGTGAAATATACTGAGGTCCCCGATCCGAAATAATCTTGGAAGGAAGGCCATGAAGACGGAAAATATGTTCCAGGAAAATTCCAGCAAGTTCTGAGGAAGATGGTAGTTTGTAAAATGGTGTAAAATGAGCTAGATGAGTGAACAAGTCAATGGTTACCATGATGGTTGTATATCCTTGGGAAGGTGGTAATTCAACAATGAAGTCAATGGCAATAACTTCCCAGGGTCTGGTTGGCAACGTAGGTTGTAGAAGCAGACCCGCCGGCCTCTGATTATCGTATTTGTTCTGACTACAAATAGCACAGGTCTTGATGTATTGAACTACACTGGACTTCATCCCTGGCCACCAGAACTGTCTTTGTATAAGACGGAAGGTGTTGGTTACTCCTCGATGGCCGGAGTGAAGAGTATCATGGCATAGATTCATTACCTTCTGTTGAAGTTCTTTTGTCGGAATGAACACTGAATTGTTCTTGAATAAATATCTTTCCTTGATTGTTAGACGCCAGGGATTTTTCTTCGATATGTCCTTCCAGAGTTCAGATAATTGAGTCTGCACTCTGATTTCTTCCAGGAGATTGATCGCTTGAGCTACAAAGATTGTGGGTAGAAACATTTTTGGATAGATCTTATCCTCCAAGGGAACGTAGTCGGGACGCCGAGAAAGGGCATAGGCAATCAAGTTTTGCGATCCAGGAACATGTGAAATTTGAAATTGATATTGAACAAAGAAGTAGGCCCATCGAGCTTGTCTACTGTTCCTGCACTCCATGGATTGTAGGACCTGAAGATTTCGATGATCAGTACGGACTTGAACTGGATATTTAGCACCCAGGAGTAGTTGTCTCCATTCAGTGAAGGCATGACAAATAGCCAATAACTCCTTCTCCAGAACTGAGTAGTGAGTCTCGCTGGTGGTCAGGGTCCGTGAGAGATAAGCAATGGGATGCTCCAACTTATCATCGGATTCTTGTTTTAAAACTGCTCCTATGGCGTAATTGGAAGCATCAGTTTCCACTAGAAAAGGACGATTTATGTCAGGTTGGGCCAGGATGGGGGCCTGAGTGAATTCTTCTTTCAAGCGTTGGAATGCCTTGTCTTGTGGTATAGACCAGTTAAATGGAACGTCTTTCTTCAGGAGATTAACAATGGGTTGAACAATCTCGGAAAAGGTGGGAATGAATTTCTGGTAGAAGTTGGCAAGCCCCAGGAAGGATTGTATTTGCTTAACAGATGTTGGGGCGGGCCAAGCCAGTATGGCCTTCACCTTTGAAGGGTCCATACTAATTCCTTCTGAACTAAGGACAAATCACAGATAGTGAACTGATGTAACATGAAACAAACATTTTTCTGGTTTGGCTAAGAGTTGATTTTCACAGAGACATTGAAGTACTGCTTTTACATGTTCTTCATGTTTCAAGGAGTCCTTGGAGAAGATCAATATGTCATCCAAGTAGACGATAACATTGAGAAATAACATGTCAGAGAACACCCTATCCATAAAACGCTGGAAGACTGCGGGAGCATTAGTCAGACCAAAGGGCATGACTAGGTATTGAAAGTGACCAAAGGTTGTTCTAAAGGCTGTTTTCCATTCGTCTCCTTCCCGGATACGGATCAAATGGTAAGCACCTCGGAGATCCAGTTTCGTGAATATCACTGTACCTCTCACAGCTTCAAGGATATCCGAGATCAGGGGTAGTGGGTATCTGTCTTTCAGGGTGTATTGATTTAGGCCCCGATAGTCCTGGCAAGGTCTAAGCTCTTTGGTACTTTTTTGGAACGAAGAACAATGAAGCACCAGCTGGTGATTTTGAAGGTCTTATGGTGCCGTTCTCAAGATTAGTGTCTAGGTATTCCCGGAGGGCTCTCTTTTCGGGTTCTGAAAGGATAAACATCCTGCCAAAGGGAATCACTGCTGAGGGTTCAGTATCTATGGCACAGTCTTCGGGTCTATGTGGAGGTAAGGCTTGAACAATGGCAGTAGAGAATACATCAGCATACCATTGATAGATCTCTGGAACTTGTACAATATTGGAAACCATGAGTGGTGTCTCTGGACACGTTGGTAGACTTATAGGAGCTGTGACTGAGGTATCCAGGTTTAAACAATGGCTCATACAGAACTCCGAGCCCAGGAATAAGGATCCGGCCGTCCAGTTAATATATGGATTGTGCCTTTGTAACCAGGGCATGCCCAGAACCAAGGGGTAATGGGCTGATTTTCTAATGTCAAACACAATTCTTTCTTGATGATGATTTATGGAAAGATGGATCTCCCTTGTTTGCAGACTTATGGGTCCTGAGGAAAGAGGTCTTCCGTCAATTGCTTCCACTGGCTGTGAAAAACTTCTTGCTTCATATGGAATGTTATGACTTCTGACCCAATCTTGATCAATGAAGACTCCCATTGCTCCGCAATCCACCAAGGCCAGTATGGGGTAGACCTTGTCCTTGGATGGCGATAAAAAGGCCTGTAATATCACCAAATTGTTTTGTCCAGGAGCGTTCAAGGATGGAATTGATGTGGAGCAAACATCGCTCTCCCGAAACCTTGCTCCATTTAGGATCGGGAGCTGGCGTTTCCCGAGTATCGGGGAGGAGCCAGAGGACACTCTTTAACTAGATGTTTATCTGAGGCACAATACATGCATAAGCCTGTCTGTATCCTTCTTAACCTTTCCTGCGGGGAAATTGGTCCACAAAAGGCTCCAAGTTGCATGGGTTCAGAATCAGTGCTCGGATTTTTGGCAGATTCTGTCCTTGTAGTAATCTCTGGGGAGTTTCTTTGAATTGAGACTTTATTCTTTTTCTTTTTGGCCTTTCTTTCTTGGATTCTAAGTCTATTTGCATAGACAAGTCCAGGAGGGCCTGGAATGAACTAGGACGTGCCACCCTGGCTAACTCATCCTTAATCTCTTCATTTAGATCTCTGCAAAACAAGGTAAAACTGGCTTCCAGGGGCCAGTCCGCCTCTTTGGCTAGCTGTTTGAATCTGGTAACGTAGGTCAACATGTCTTGGGATCCTTGTTGGAAGTCAAGTAACTTCTCTTGAGCACCGTGGACCAGCTCTGGTCGTTCGAACATGGTCTTGAGTTCCGCGATGAACCCTTCATAATCATCCAGGAGAGCATCCCCTGAATTGAGTAAAGGAGTGGCCCATGTAAGGGCATTACCGGAAAGATGCGATATTATGAAGTCCACCTTAGCCCTATGAGTTGAGAAATAGTAGGGCTTGAAGGTAAAATGTACCAAACAAGAATCCAGGAATCCACGTAATGTCTTTGTTGAACCGTCGTATTTATCAACCACTCCTCCCAATAATACGCTGTCCTTGTTCGCGGAGTCACGTGACAAGACAAGCTGTTTTAGCGCCGTCTCTGTGGAAAGTTCTTGCATTCCGCGACTCAGGTCCTGAATAGCATTCTCCATGGTAGAATCCGTATTGATCGTTTGGCGTCTCAAACTGTCGTAAATCTCCCCCCGTCTCACCTGTGATCGGGATCTCCCTTGTTCGGCCGCAGGACTCTTCCTGTGGATGGTTCGGGTCTTGAATAGGCTCGCCCGAGCCTCGTCAGGTTGCAGGACGCGTTCAGAGTTCCAGGAAGTTCGTGGTTCCAGGGTATCCATGATAGCGATGAACGAGTAAGTAGGGGGGAAATCCAGGAACAGGATAAAAGGCAAGGAAGGAAGTAAGAGGATCAAAGGAAACCAATGTAGAGAGTAAACACACATCGGGTCACTACCGAAGATAGCGTTGAGACGCGCGGACCCGCAGGGGCATGACCAATTTATAGTACGTGCCACGACGTGAAAGCTAGTGCGTAGCACGGAGCTTGGTACGGCCATGTTGGGAGGAACAAGGAGTACAAGCCCTTCGTGACAATGACCATGAGGTCCAGAAGGAGCAATTTCGCCGGGTCATGACACTTATTAGTGACTTAATAGGGCTTTTTTGGCTCCATTGCTCCAGATCTCATAGAACATTTGTCATCGGTTTGTAGGTCTCAGTCACTTTAGATGGTCATAATTGGTTTTTTGGAATGGGTCAGGTTTTTAGAGCTTTGCAGAAGGTCCTGTAGTCTTGGGTGTGTGAAATATGAGGGGGTTGGGGGTGAGCTCCACCGAGTTGAGGCTAAGGTTGAGAAGACAGATCTTCCGATCCTTACACACTTAGAGGTTTGAATCACTACAAAGAGGGCAGTGCTTGATCTTATGGTGCGAGAAGGGAGGTAGAGTTTTAGCTTCTCTTGTATGTAAATTGGTCCGGTCTTGTGCGCTGCTCGGTGGGTAATGCAGAGGATCTTGAAGGTGGCCCTTTGTCCGACTGCGAACCAGTGCAGGGTTTGGAGAGCGGGTGAGATGTGATCTCTCTGTCCCAGGGTGAGGAGGAGTTTGGCAGCACTAGTTTGGGCTCTTTGGAGTTTATTGAGTTGGTATGCTGGGGCTCCCAGGTAAAGGGCATAATCCAGTCTCGACATAACAATAGACATAACAGCAGCGAGTCTGTTAGGGTAGAAGAAGTAAGGAAAGATACATCTTAGAAGTTTGAGGTGGTAGTGACAGCATTTTGAAACATTATTGATCTGGCAGGAGAGAGCTAGGCCTGAGTCCATCGTGCAGCCTAGGTTTTTGGCTATACCGGTTTTTTACTATAAATAATGCAGTTCTAGTGGAGTCTGTCAAATCAAAATGGCCTATGCTAACAAAACCTAATGCCTGCCCTATATCTTGTACAAAAAAGTGAATAAAGGAGAAATATATGCAAAAGGAAAGATCATATCAAATGAATACATGTGCTAGAACCAGCTCTCCTCCCCACGTTAGACCTCAGAGAGTAAGGCTGTCCCTGTAGGCAGGATGACACACTCTGGCTCGGCTTCCAACACATATACAGCCCTTTCACCAGACCCTTATGATAAAGTTCAAAACAAACTTGCAAGAATGGCTCCCTTTGCCTAGCTTACTTCACTTCGGGTATCCCTCTGTTGGGCTTGGACTATGTTCGGATGTCAAAGGCTTTCGAATGTGTGTGGCTCACTTTTCAGACCATTGTGGGACGCTTCGACTCAAAATGTATAGTTCAACTTTTACTTTCCCCTTTCTAGGAGTTAAACATTTCCAAATCCATTTTGCTTTATATTTGCTTTCTTGCTTCAAAAAATGTACCTTTCATTGAGACTTTTGAGTGGTCTACTTCCTTTCGCCGGACCACTCCCATACTTAGTATCGCTAACCTCACAACTGCCTTTTATTTCTAATTTAATTAACAGCTCTTCCTTTCCTTGCATCTCATTCACAAGTGTGCAGCTGTCACTTGTGATCAAATGTTCTAATTTTAACACACACCCCGATCTTTCAGGTCACTTGCCAACTCACTGGCTATGTGCGTTTCTTCTTTGTTTTACAATTTCCAATGCACGAGTCAAGGTTAGTACCACAGGCTTGTCCTCGCCTCCCCAACTCTGCTGTTCACCCAGGAAGGACGCTGGCATCCTTGAAACACAATTTAGTTTTCACTTGCTAGATCTGGCCTTCTCCACATGTCTCTCGTGGCCCGTCGGAGGCACCGACCTCCAATTGGGCACTCTGGGGTTTTCTGACCCTCTGCTCTCGCCCCTTGGTCCGCCGCTCTGCTCCAATAGGTTTGCTTTCATCCCGGAAGCCTTGCTCATTCTCATGATCCGCCTTGCTCAGAATGTGTCTTTGCGTTCTGCCTTTTATTTGTGTGTGGAGAGCTAATTGGTATCATGTCTATGCACTAAGAACTAAGTGCCTGACTTTGCCTGATCCGATTAGCGGGAGATGGCCGGTACGATGTGTGAATGTTAATGTTGTTACTCTCAGTCACCCTCTTTTTTGGCCCAGTGATTGTGTAAAAGGGGGGGTTGTTGGGACCTCGGAGCATCCTGAAATGGATAAGCAAAATAGGGGGGATACCGTGTCTCATCGTCGGCTGTCTCACCCCCACTCCCGGAAGACACCTCACCCTGGTGATCCTCCTGCACTGGTCCAACCCCAGGAACTGGATCCAAAAGCGATGGTCATGTCCTGGCCACCTGGATGACAAGTCCCTGAGGACTAGCGGGTGAGACACCCTTTGGTTTCTCACAATTGCCACATACTGAAGGTTCCATTTTCTGAGATTTGCAGGCTTTGTGCAGAGATACACACGTATACTTGAATAAAAATTACTTCTGTTTATATTATAATTATCAAGGGGTAAGCATGTCATTAATGGTTCAGGCTCACTTTCTCTCTTTTACTGAGTTATGAAGTAACCAAACGTTTTTTTGTATTTATTTTGTATTACTGTGATATGGTTAATATGGTCAACCTTTCACATAACACAACAATAAATAGATGAATGAGAACATAAAATACAATTTCAATTTTATAACAAACCTGAGTTCATCATCGTCTAAAAACATAATTGCTGTAATATCACAATTGCCACAAACCTTATTTTTAAAATCTAATACATCTATTCAAGATGCTGCACATAGTAAGACACTTATAAAAAAAAAGTTGCTAAAAGACAAGGTGAGTTTAACCCGTAAGAACATTGATTACCATCTAATTTTGATCAACTCTACTTACAAAACTTCTAGCAGTAATTTTCTTTCATGTCCTGTATTCAACGTGTCCCAGAACACATTTTTATTCAGCCATTCCACCTTATCCACAAATCTACCCAACAGTTGCACTCCATTTTCCTGAAAAGCAATACACCCAATCATAACATGCTGTAGGGTTGGGGTCTCCTCACACGCCACAGATATTACAGGCTCCTGTGTTCTCGTTATATTTAGAATGCATTGGGAGGACATCATTTGTAGGTAACAAATTAAACCTAAACCATAGAAATGGATTTTGCCAGTATGCACTTGTGCAACAACAGCGGCAGTACTCCCAGAGGATCATCAACTTTTGTAAGGGAACAATGCACTATATACTCCTGCATTTTCTCAATAGTTGAATCCAGTCAAGTTGGAACAAGGATTTTTTTAATGGCCATAGGATTCGATTTTAAACCTTCAATCAACTGGCCACAATCATTTAAAATTGAATCTGCTAAACTTTAAAGGTTATTAAGATTGGCGATTTCCCAGTGCCATTAATCCCACTTAGATCAATGAAAATAGAGTGGCTCGGAGGAGAAAGCAATTTACTACAAAGTGTCAAAATCTTCCAAAAGAACCAGCCGCTGAGGAGGCCATAGGAAAGCTTGTGTGAAGATCAAAATGAGGGTCCAATTTAGGTTTCTTGCCTGGGTTTCAATATCCATGCCAGGTAGTATTGATGGCACTACTTTTGCTTTATAGAATTCAATTAAGGGTTTGATCAAGAACCTACAATATTTGTTTTGTATTATCCTCATTTGAGGAGCAAGTTGATCTGCTTTGCCTTTCAACCACATTAAGATTGAATGCTTATTCCGGGTGGCACAGATTTCAAACCGAAGATATGTGCCAGATAGCAGCATTTCACCTTTAGCCTGATTGTGCCAGATAGCCTTATTTCGCATTTATCCTGATTGTGCCAGATAGTCTGACTGTGCCAGATTGCCTGATTGTGCCAGATAGCCTGAAGGTGCCACATAGCAGCATTCCACATTTAGCTTGATTTTGCCAGGTAACCTGATTATGCCAGATAGTATGATTGTGCCAGATAGCATCCCTTCACATTTAGCCTGATTGTGCCATACAGCCTGACGGCACCAGATAGCAGCATTCAACATCTAGCCTAATTTCGCATTTAGCCTGATTGTGTCAGATAGCCTTATTTTGCATTTATCCTGATTGTGCCAGATAGGCTGACTGTGCCAGATTGCCTGATTGTGCCAGATAGCCTGAAGGTGCCACATAGCAGCATTCCACATTTAGCTTGATTTTGCCAGGTAACTTGATTATGCCAGATAGTATGATTGTGGCAAATAGCATCCCTTCACATTTAGCCTGATTGTGCCATACAGCCTGACGGCACCAGATAGCAGCATTCCACATCTAGCCTAATTGTGCGAGACAGCCAGATTGTGCCAGACTGCCAGACTGTGCCTGATAGCCATATTGTACCAGACAGTCAGATTGGTCGAGATAGAAGACCTTAACATTTAGCCTAACTGTGCTAGAGAGCCTAATTGTGTAGGATTAACTGATTGATTCAAGATAGTAACACTCAACATTTAGACTGACTGTGCCAAACAGCAGCATCCCACATTTTAGCCTGACTGTGCCAGATAGCCTAATTTTTGCCAGACAAGCCTAATTGGCAAGACAACCAGATTGAGCCAGATTGCAGCACTTCACTTTGGCCTGACTGTGCCAGATAGCCCAATTGCGCAAGATAGTCCAGTTGAACCAGATAGCCCAATTGTAAAAAGGTCCATCTGATTGACTACTATACCTAAAACTAGACATACCCTTTTAGAGATAACCACTAACCCCAACAATAAGCCTTGAATCCCATCAAGCCTAGGACCTCCCCAAGACTCCCCTAGTAAATCCAATGGTAAGGCAAGGACCCGCGGGCTACATCCCCCAACAGCCTTCCCTTCCTCCCCCAAAACAACCCGACATGCCAAGCCATAAGACCACCCAATGCTAAACCATTACACCCATAAGCGCAAACGTAAGGAAGCCAGGAACCGTCACAATACTACCAGGAAAGCGTTGCATGTGGGCTGCAGCCCTTGCATCCTAAAAAAGAAAGCTAAACACAAACAAACTTACAAACCAATGAAACCAAAAAGATCACAACACTGACAACCCAAATGTAAAGAAACTCCTAAAACAACCTACCACCAAGGAACGCAACATACCACAAAAATTAGCAGGACCACGCGAAAGACAACCAGGTGTAGGAATTAACCAAATGGAACCGCACCACATAATCACAACTGCACCCCCCCCCCCCACAAACATGGTCGCCAACAGAACAAATGCCAAAAGAAGAGAAAAATCTCTATACCTAACACCATACCTCGCAACCAACAACTCACCAGAACAAGTCAATTTGACCAACGTTGTCAGATGGACCAACACCAAACGGACCAGCGCAGGAAAAAAAGAACAGAAACACCCAGAAGAAATATGAACAAAATCGATGCCCTCACCCAATTTATCACAAAAATACAAGGACACCTCCTTCAACTACAACAACATATAGAAGGGGACCCTGAAGAAATAAGAACCCAATACTTAACCTAGCAGACCTACTCAATGACGACACAGATGCCATTGAACCACCATAACACCCTGAGAGCAACATGGAAGCAAACCAATGCAACAACTGCAAGGAAAAAACAATATTAAAAGACAAACAAAACCAAACCAAATGAATCCACTGCAACCTAATCAACGTATGGTCAATGTCAAAACATGCTACAGAGATATATGACATGCTCAGCGATGACCGCATCAATGTCCTATTCATCACAGAAACATGGTTAGATGACAACTACAAAATCATACTTCACAGGTGCCTACCTGACAACTTCAAGTGCACACAGTTAAGCAGAAAATGAAAAAAAGCAGGAAGTCCTGCAATAGCTTTCAAGGAACACCTGAAAATAAAAACAGACAAACCACTAAACATCAAAACTGTGAATCCATGGTCCTTCACTTGGAAGTAAACCCAAAAAGAAACCTAAAATGTGTACTGATTTACAGACCACCAACATACAATGCAACTTTTGTTGACAACTTCATAGAAGCCATTACCAACATAGCCATCCAGCATGAATGAACATCTGATAATCCTAGGGGACTTCAACATCTGGTTTGAAGAAGGAAACGCAAACACACCTAAATCACTAATCGAACAACTAAAAACCATGAAACTATGACGGTTGGTCAAAGGAGTAACACACACAGCGGGACACACATATGACACAATCTTCACCAACAAAAATCTTATCGCCACCGCACCACCAATACAGAGACTCTGGAGCAACCACCTCATCATCCCTTTGTGATCATGCCACCAACTAAAGCAGCCAAGCAGGCCGGCAAACTCCCAACTATCACAAAAAGAAACCGGAAATCCATCAAAGCGAGCAACTTAATTGAACAACTTGAACTCACAAGACCAACTACCACTAACCTGTACGAAGCTGACTTCGATGGAAAAACAGAGCTACTTCACAAATGGATCACCAAAACAATTGATGGCATTTCACCTGAAAAACCTTTCACCCCGTCACGAAAGAGAGCAATGGCAAAATGGTTTACCCCAATGCTCAGCACCATGAAAAAGAACAACAAGGAACTCGAACTGCACTGGAGGAAAGAATACGACCAAACAAAGGGAGCACGATTCCAACAACAGATGCAATCTTACAAAAAAGAAATTCAAGAAGCCAAAAAGAATTGTTCAACATCATAAATGAAATGAGGAACTCACTGGGGTGCAAAAACACCCCGGTATCCTCCCAGAAACTATGCAACGACCTAGCAGACCACCTTAAAAAAAAAATCAGGGACATCCATCAAATTATACAAAGCAGCCCGGTCAATCCAACCACAGAACCAATCCTGCCAAACAAGTAACCACAGTATAAACTCCAAAGCTTCCCACAAATACCATGTACCCCTGCTCCCAGACATTTACAAATCCATCCTCACAGAGGGCGCACCACTGGAACACTACAGAAACCTTTTTAACCTGTTACTCAAAACAGGGAAAGTACCGCAATCATTCAAATCAGCACACACCGAACCACTCCTCAAGGACAAAGGAGGAGATGTGGAAGACCTCTCCAACTATAGACCTATTTCAAACATTCCCTATCTTGCAAAACTACTAGAAACCTATGTCTACAAACAAACACAACAACACGTAAAAAAACACCAGTTGCTGGAATAGGTGCAAGTTAGCTTTAGACCTACGAGGGGAACAGAAATGGCACTCCTATCCTTCTGGGATGACCTAAAGACAAACGCAGAGTCCGGTACAAACACTGCCCTAATTCTACTCGACCACTCCACAGCTTTTGACACAGTCAACCAGGACATCCTCATCAAAAGACAGAAGAAATAGGAATACCAGACTTACCCCTACCCTGGATAAAATAATTCCTAGCAAATAGAACGGAAACTGTCTGGATAAAACTCTTCACAGACGGTGTCCCGTGGAGCAGATTTGGAGTACCACAAGGATCATCCCTATCCCCACTGTTCTTCAACATCTACCTGGCTCCGCTAATCAAGATCAACAAAAAACACAACCTTACGTGCTACAACTACGCAGACAACACACACATCATCTATAAAATCGAAGAAACACAATAAGAAAACACAACGCTGGGAGAATGTCTCAAAGAACTCTACGGCTGGATGAACACAAACAGCCTAAAACTCAACCCAGGCAAGACAGAAATCATGATTGTGTCCGAAAACCTGGAAAATAACACTTATGTACCATGGTCCACAGAACTAGGAACAGCACCAACACCATCAAAAATAGTCAAAAATCTTAGAATCCTAATGGACAACACACTAACATTAGAACCACAAGTAAATGCAATAATCCAAAAATGTCTTTTCCTCCTACACTCAGTAAAAAGAATCTTACCATTCATGTCCTTCAACCATAAGACACTGACAATCATCACCCTCATCATGTCAATAATTGACTATGCCAACAGCCTTTACCTCGGAATGCCAGAACACCTACTGAAGAAACTGCAACATATCCAAATCGCAGCGACCAGGATCGTCCTCAAACTATCACAAAGAGACCACATCACCCCAGCGCTAATATTTTTACTCTGGCTTCCAGTCAAACAACGGATCACATTCAATACAATGTGCATAATGCACAGAGCTATCCACGGCCAAGGAGCAGAATTCATACAAAAGAAAATAACGATTTACCAAACAACGAGAACACTCAAATCTTGCAACAACATCCGCCTTGAACCAAAACTGTACATAAGGAAAAAGCTAGGGGGATCCTCCTTCTCTCACCTGTCAGCAAAAACTTGGAACACCCTCCCAAAAGACACCCGAAATACAAAGGACCACCTAAAATTCAGGAAACTACTCCAAACCTGCCTCTTCACCATAGAATCAGAATGAATCCGACACCTCCAAGCCAAGCCCCCTTGCTAGGCAAAACCCAAGGGATAGGGACCGTTGCTAGAGACGAAGGAGTAGTAATGACTAACTAACACCCAACAGGAGAGAGAGCGCTCAGAACCCATAGGGAGGGGACCACCCCTAGGAACAAAGGGAGACGATGCTAGATGGAACACTATTATGTCCCCCAAAAATGAATACAACTGATATCCTTAGCAATCCCAACTCTGGGTGGGGGAGGCCCTCACTTCCTGTCCATCCCACGGAGCACTAGATAGCCTCAGATATAGGCCACCGCCTCGTGCAGAACAGGGTGATTGAACAGCTTGGGAATGCTCCAACACGCAGCAAGACCTTAGAAAGAACACAAGACAGATGCCCGAAAGAACGAGATAACCCCACCAACCCGACGCTAAAACCTCAGCTCTTGCCACACACCATCTCAAATGGTAAACAAACACAAATACTCTCCTGCACCACAACCGCAAGCACTTCACTGCACTGCAACAACAAAACAAACCACACATAGTACCGCACAACAGCACATGGAAGCCCACAGATCCGGAAACCCCACCCATGACCAGCGAACGGTGCTAACCGTACTGAAGCTGCCAACAAAACACCTACAATCATGCTCTACCTTTATCCCGCTACTCTGTACAAACTAATCCTACCCTCTTAACTTTCAATCAAACAGAGCGGCAAGGGACCAATCTGGCGGTGATAGTGCGCAGTATAAATATCCTTAACATAACATAACATTTAGCCTGATTGTGCCAGACAACCTGATTGTGCCAGATAGCCTACCTGTGCCAGACAGCATTTCTCATTTTCCTGACTGCCAGATAGCATGACTGTGCCAGATAGCAGAACTTTGCATTTAGCCTGATTATACCAGATAGCAGCATTTTGCGTTTAGCATGATTATGCGCGATAGCAGCTTTTCACACTTACCAGATTGTGCCAAATAGCAGTATTTCCGTATTCAGCCTGATTGTGCCAGACAGATTAATTGTGCCAGATCTTTCACATCGAGTGATATCTCACAACTAGGTAGACTATACTCTATCCTAGCAAGTCCAGATCAAATTACATGTATGAACGCATCACAACTATACAGAATTGTGAGGATTAGCATTACGTCATATCTAGACAGAACTGTGAAGATTAGCCCGCATCATATATAGACAGAGAGGTAATACTAGCTTGCGTCATATCTAGACAAAACTGTGAATGTCTGCTTGCGTCACAACTAGACAGAATTGTGAATGTCAGCTTGCACCACACCCAGACAGCATTGTAAAGATTAGCTTGCGTGGCATCTAGACAGATTTCTGAATGTCAGCTTGCACACATCTAGACAGAATTGTAAATATCAGCATTGCGTCATATCTATACAGCTCTAGCTTCCCTGTAGCCCCTAGAATCTGGAATTCACCCCTCATACATTTGCAATGAGCCCTCCAACTCAAAATTTAAGAAATTACTAAAAAGCTGGCTTTTCAACTAATTCTAATCTTTCACCAGGTACCTATTTGATTCACACTGGCCATTGCCATTATATCATCACCCTCACGGCTGGCTGGTATTGTCCATATCCACTTCTCCACACTGTTATTTTGTACCTTTACTAGCAACCATTGTTAAGTGCCTCACCATGCAACCGCTATGTATTCATGTAAGACTTTGTTCATTGCTTTATGAGTGTTTGTTTAACCATTAAGACTGTAGGTATTCTTGAAACCTACGCCGTGATACCCTTGGGTTTGGGCGTATAACCAAATGAAATAAATACATTAAATTAAAATAGAACTGTAATACTAGCATGCGTCACATCTAAACAGAATTGTGAAGATTAGCATTGCATAACATCTAGACAGAATTGTGAAGATTAGCACTGCATCACATCTAGACAGAACTGCGAAAATTATCATTGGGTCAAATCCAGACAGAATTGCAAAGATTAGCTTGCGTCACATCTAGACAGAATTGTAAAGATTAGCATTGCATCACATCTAGACAGAACTGTAATACCAGCTCACGTCACATCTAGACAGAATTGTGAAGATTAGCATTGCGTCACATCTAGATAGAACTGTAAAGATGTAAACTGTAAAGATTAGCACGCGTCACATCTAGACAGAATTGTGAAGATTAGCATGGCATCACATCTAAAGAGATTTGTAACACTAGCTTGCGTCATATCTAGACAGAATTGTACTACTAGCTTGCGTCACATCCAGATAGACTGTAAAGATTAGCTTGTGTCAAATCGAGACAGAATTGTGAAGATCAACTTGCATCATATCTAGATAGAATTGTAAAGATTAGCTTTGCGCCACATCTAGACAGGATTGTGAAGATTAGCATATGTCGCCTCTAAATAGCGATGCCACTAACCAACCACACTAAACAATCTCACCCCTCTGCATACACCTCTCACACTCTACACATACACAACTACACCTCCTAAGCACTACAAACCGCGCGCACTTCACTACATCGCAACAACAAAACATAACGCACATATCCTTGCACAACAACATATGATGGTTACAACCGAAAAGCACACTTAAACTCAGCGAACTATGTTAACCGAACTGATGCTGCCAACAGCACATTACAGCTCTCTTTCCCTTTTCCCACTTAACTTTACTAACTTATCCCACCCTGTTTCCTTTTCAGATCCGTCAGAGCACCAGTGGACCACTACAGTGGTGATAGTGTGCGGTATAAATATCCTTTAACATAACATAGTACCAGTCCCATGCTTAAAGCTGGTGGCCAACATAACTTCATCAGCAACCCTCGGGACACATTCTGAGTTTAAGTCACCTGCGACTGTCAGGCTCAGGGTCAAACTCCCCCTTCTCCTCACCTGAGTCTTCTGATGTGCTTTCCTTAGGTGTCGCTTCAGGCTTCTTTGGATCCTTCTTCTTTTTCTTAGGCTTGTTTTCCTTTAGTTTCCCACCTCTTCGTTCGTGTAAATAAGGTCTTGCCCCTCCAGAGGCCACTGTGACAGAGATGAGAATCTGCCCCAGGGGGCCCCCAGGGGGCCAGCCTCGCCCCAGGGAAAAAGCCAGAAGGCAGAAAAAACCCTGGATATGAAGATATTCAGATGGAATGATATGTAGTTTCCAAAGACCAATGTCCAGCGAGGATAATTGTCCAACGAGATGGGAAGGGCTCAATAATGATGAGTAATCCGGGAAAGAAAGAATGAAGGATAATCAGGAGAAAGAGCACTTGAGCAGACAGAAAACGCTTTAGAAACAAACCGTGGTCAAGCACACAAACATTGTCAGAAATGGGAATTTAGTATTGGCCAAGAGGGAACAGTACAGGAGCCGTGTGTAAATGGTACAGAACAAAATGAAAGTAAAGGATAGCGAGAGCAGCTCGCATGCGAGGCAAATGAAAGCAGCAGTGTTAAAACGGCAAGGCACTGTGGAAATACAGCTTTTAGGAAAGGAAGCAAAAGGAGTGTGAGTGTCGCTAGCGGTAATGAAAGCTGCAGAGTATACACGGCAAGGCGCCCTGAAAATATAGTGATGGAAATGGAAGCAACGGGCTGCAAGTGCTGTTAGCGGCAAAGAAAGCTGCAGAGTTAAAACGGCAAGCGCCGTGAAAGTATTTAAGAAAGCGAAAGCAAGGATAACGAGAGCAAGAAGCAGGCAAAAGAAAGGCAGCGGAGTTTACCGGCAAGACGCCGTGCAGGAAGGACAGATAGGAAACACAAGAATAACGTAGGGAGAAGAAAAACAGGCACGGGTAGCAGGAAAAGGGCGAAAACGCAAGAGTAAATCACTAGAGTAGTCACAAGAGTACGGAGCGTAGTAACAGGAGGGTAACAGATAAAACGCACTGGCTGAGGGGGCAGAGCCGGAAGTTATAGGGCAAGCCACCATGCTGGATGAGGACTAGAGCGCAGCTCTGAACTGGTCAATGCCTCCAGTAGTTCCATAGTCTCCACCCGCTGGTCCTGACAGCGACAATTATGTTTTGCCCCTAATTGGTTACTATAAATTCTCCAAGAATATTCACCAAATTAACCAAATATTCCTCCAATTTGGAAGACGAGGGGTTCCAATAAATATTTAGCAGCAGAAGGGGATTTATGTATGTACTACCTTTTATCAAAATTTTTGAGGCCAACAGCCCTGCTATCATATCAGAAACAAGCCCTGCTTTATCTCAGACAGAATTATTTATAGCAACCAAAGGCCCACCGTATGGGTGACCTCCTTTTGGGACATCTGCAATTCCTTGGATAATTGTAAATCAATTTAAGGTAATGTTGGATGTTAGCCAAGTTTCTTGAAATAATATTAAAGCAATATGACCCGAGCGGCGGGGTCATTACCGACTCAGGTAATGGCCTGGGGCCCATAGTTATAGGCCTGAGCAAAGATTTGCATGACCGGGCACTAAAAGCATTTTTTTCTGACCCGAAACGTTTGGGACAGAATTCTTTTTTTTTTTGAAAGACCAAGAAAATGGCCGCCGGTAAAGGGAAAACAGAGTCCGTTTTCCCTTTCCATGGTGGCCATCGGGAGCGGACGCGCTGGAAACAGAAGTGTTCCCAGGGCGTCCGTTCCTCAAAGAATACAGAGAAGAAGGTAAGTGGGGTTGGGAGAGAGGAAGAGAGGGGAAAAAACCAGAAAAAAAACATACCTGCGTCCCCGGCGGGGGACGATGAAAGCATCCAGCCGTGTGGAGGCACGGAGTGGGGATGGCCCTGCTCCGAGTCTCCACGCGCAGGGCACTGCCATCGTCCTTCACCAGGGACAAAGGAGCAAGAAGGTAAGTGGGGTGCAGAGGGCAGGGAGGAGGGAAAACAAAATGAAGAAGCCTTACCTGCGTCCCTGGTGGGGGGGCAAAGAAAGCCTCTCAGCCATGGAATGGCCCCGCTTCAAGCCTCCTCATTGGCATCCTCGAGGACAATGGCCGTGGAATCGCGGCCGAGGGATTGCCAGCCGGGCAATGCCTCGGCGAGAGCCAATCAGAATGGTTGTTTCATTCTAATTGTGCCCTCGCCGGGTACTAAAATTTCTTAATTGTCGAAAATGTTTTTCCCTAACTTCACCATTCATTAGGCTGTTGTAACCCCTCCTGTTACATGTAAGAAGCAAACAGCTATCACTGTTAAAGCCCTGTCCCGCTTTCACCCAGTAAATTAAAACCTACTGACAGTTTCCAGAGGAGCCACAACGTTTTGTTCAAACTGTGATTTATTGCAGGAGAAATTTTCTAAATTAACAGTTTCAGTGCCCTCTTGGCTATTTTTACATGTTATTTTTAGAAATTCTTGTTCAGTGTTTATACTTGATTGTGCTTTTTACTGGCCACTGAACCATCTATTAGCAGCACTAGATATCTTTGGCAGAATATCATAACCCATTTACTAAATCACTTCTACTTCAGTGAGTAACATTTTTACCACAGTCCTGATCTAAAACACAGCTCTACTACATTGGTCATTTTATCATAAAACAAATAGATTGATTTCTGTGTCCTTTGTTGAAAGTAGACGCACAGATGGAACCTTATGGAACAGGCACAATACGTTAGCCCTGTTCAAGGTGATAGCTACATCAGAGCGGACTGCAAGTTCCAAAATCAAATGATTAGACTGGATCTCCTCAGGTACACAGTCTAATTCGAGGTCGGGCAGAATTCAGCGTGCATGGAGGAGACTTAGTGCTGGTTAGACTGAGTATCCTTCCCACAGTGGGTTGTTCCTTGGAATGTTCTACTGAGCACTGTAGGCCGATGGATTGAGCCTGACTACTAGTAGTAGGATGGGGTCATTTTTCCTCCTGTTTTCCAGCATTTATTGTGCTTTGAGAAAGGCTTTTGACAGTTAGACTGCTTGTTTGATATGGAAATAGCTGAGTCATGAGGCTCAATAATTACCCAATCATTTAGATCTTCAGAATTCTGGGTATATGCCTCTTTTTTAAAGACAGATAATTTAGTTGACCGGTCAGTGGTTAATCCAGTAGAGGTGTTGACCCTCTTATGATTATCAGTTTGGGTCATTGCAACATATTTCTCCACCTCTTCTTCAGTTGTAGGCAAACTGTGGAGACAATTTCGTGGGCCTTTCCTACAGACTTTTTCCTTTTTGCTGTCTTCGTAGTGCAACTTTGGTGAACAGTCCTTGTTGCATATATATATACCTGTCTTTACCACCATTCCTTAAAACGATGTGCTGATTATTCTAGAATCGGTGGAAACAAGAGCATTCGGAAGAACTGCCTTATAGACTGTGGGTGAAATAATGAGCACAGCTTTTTAAGGAATGCTGGTAAAGACAGCTATATATAAATATATGCAACAAGGACTGTTCACTAAAGTTGCACTACGAAGACAGCAAAAAGGAAAAAGTCTGTCTCAGGGCAGAAGCCTAAGATATGGTAAATGACTACACCTCCCGAATTGAGCAGCCATTAAGCAGCCAGATGGTGCCAAGAACTTTTCTCAATTTCTCGAAGCAATCAGAGTGATGTACAGATTGCAATATAAGAAACATCGTAATCGGGAAGTATTAAAAACATGCTCAAATCAGTTCCATTGTCCTGAAGACGGCCTTTATTAACAAAACCAACAGCATTGTGAGAGTGAACTGTATGAGTTTATATGGCCGAAACATATGTCGACTAGATTAAAGGAAACTGTTAGCAATTTCTTTTCCTTTTTCTCAATCCACACCGAGAACCAAAGGGTGTCTTGTTAGAAGTTGTAACATCATTCACACCCTTAAGCAATGTCGTACAGTAATGTAGAGAGGCTGTATATAAGAGATTAAAAGAAGAAACAGCTGACTCTTTAGACAACGGTTGAATTAAACTATGCAGAAATGATTATAGCCACTGCTGCTAGATCTCCATTCCTTGAAATTTCTAATTAGCAGTATTTTCCAACAGTTGTTTAAACTGTTTTTTCCCCTTTTTTGAGTTTTTGATTTTTTTCTGTCCTTTTCTGTAATCAGACTGATGGTATGTTGTATTGTTGCACATGAGAATGTAAGTGTTTAGCACAGTTTTGTAAGAAATGTATTAAAATAAATGAAAATGCCAAACTTATACATTAGATTGGTGTGCTTAACAATCTTATAGCAAACTAGATTGTCATTGTTCTGACTTGTAAACACTCAGTGACAAAAAGGAAGGGGTAGTCGACCTGTTCTTTTTTCTTTTTCGAGCCTCTTTGCTGAAACATCTTGAGCTTTACGAACACTGACCACGTCATCAGGAGCTGCGGCTCCCTTGCACTGGTCGCGGCGGTACGTTTTCCGAGGCCACGCAGCTTGAAAGGCACTGTCCCCTTTTCTCCTTATCTTGCAGATGTTCCTGCAAAATGTGGAGAGGGATTTTTATCTCACTCCACTGTAAGGTACGTGCAGAGAGTTTCAGCTTTATGTTGTCATACAAATTGACCCAAGAACTCAGTATGAGGATTAGAGCTGAAACTGAAGGAGCTGTTAATTTCACCTTATTGTCTAAGTCTCGTAGGGTATGATGGAGGGCTTGCGCAGAAATGTGACTACTCGTTGATGAAGTGTCACTATTGAATGACGTCATAAAGAAGGGGATTTCATCCAGATCTAGTTGGTCAGTCCCATGCCCTCTATAACCTTCTTGCATTGGAACCTTTTTAGTGGGACTAAGAGGCACATCTTGATTGTCAGTTGACAGATCGAATTCCAACCGCCTGCGATCATTGTTAACATTGCTTTCTCCTGGTACTAAAGCACACGTTTTTTTTAATTCACTCGAATCTCTGTGCTTCTACCAGCAGCTGGAAAGAAATCATTCATTTTCGTTTGGATCCTGACCGTGGTGTCTTGCGTGTTTAGAACTGCACATTTCTTTACGATTAGAAGCGGTCTTTGCCACTTGAGTTGAGGCTACAATTAGAGACATCTCCTCCGCCTGTGTTGCTGCGGCAATTAAGCGATGTTATTTAGCACGTGATGTCGGTGGTTAGGGTTGCCGTGCTAATTCCGCCTCTCCATTTGTAATCACGGGAACTTCTACCTGTTAGCCCAGTTTCGGGGGATCTGATTTAGTTCTCCTGCGACATTAGGTCATTCCTCCTCACAAGGTACCCAGGGGGATTTGTCCCTTTCAACCACTATGTGACAATCATCGGAGGCTGAGGACCGGGGGATTATACTTTGCACTACGATTAAGCATTCACCGGGAACTGACTTGCTTCTCAGCTCATACATAATCAGCACAGGGAGAGATAGCAACAGGTGGACATTTAAACAGATAGTTACTTACGGTACTGCTACCGATCACTGACTGCCAGCCAGCAATACACACAGCAGCAGAACCTCGCCAACCAAACATGTTCTCCACTCGGAGGTGACGTGACAGAGGTGCCTCATGCATGCGAACATCATCAGAATGTACTTTGCCTGTATTTTGCCTCCTGTGTGCACCTGCTTTCTCAATAAAAGAGTATTTCAGGAGGTTTTCATTTCAACCAGGATATGGCCTGTTAAGCATTCAAGAATGAGATGTTATCTCTGTCCTTTGCCAAATTCTCTCTGATCAGGGCAGTTAGGCTTTGCAGCTGCCTCGGGCATCTAATCCACTCCCCTTGCAAGGTTATGTGCTGTTGGTAGCAGGAACACCCGGAAGCAAGACGACGCAGAGCAACACAGGCTCGGTCCCCGGGTCCGCGCTTAGAAACCTCTGGGTATTAAGTGCGTTATAAATAACATGTCATAGCATTCTATTTATTTATTTAATACATTTTTATTGAACATACGAGAGTAAATCACTGAACATTGGTAAAAATTGAAAATGAATACAAAAATTGAGACAATATATCAAAATCTTGATAAGCCAAGAATGGTGAATGGATAAAAAGTCGAATTAAATAAACCGTGTAATACACGAGCATCGCCTAAACTATAGCAATAGGATGTTGCCTAAGTGACAAAAGAAGGTTAATGATACTGATACTGATATTAGAGACTTTTTTAGGAGATCTTCAGAATCACATTTAGATAAACCTAGCACAGACTGCCAGGGCCCTCTTAAGAAGATCATACGCCCTAAAAAGAAAAAAACGGACACATTTAGAGTGTGCTGAAAACATATTGAGTGATGTACACAAACTCTATGAAAATACAACAGGAATCAGCGTAGATAGGGAAAGTGAAAGCAACACAAAACATACTAAAGGACAGAGGGATAAGGAGAAGACAAAGAATATTTTACAAAATGCAGAAAAAGGTATAAAAGTGGGTACTATACCGAATGAAAAGGCTGTAGGAGAAATGAATAATATGACCTGGGCCCTTCGAATTGAAAAGATAGATACTAGTGAAATGTTGGTGCTCAATAGACAACACATTCTCAGGCTATGTGCAGCAATTATTCCACTGGATGATTGTTTCTGATGATCTGAAAATAGTAGATCAAGTGGTTAGCCCTACAAGGATTATCACCAATGTATGGTGCTACAAGAAGACAATACACAAGTTAATGCTGAGCCAAAAAAAGCTTTTTGAGAAAATTGGCTATAAATGTAATGAAAAACTTATTCCGAGAGGAAAATATGAAGAGGAACAATACAAACCTGATGAAAATAAGGGAGACAAAGTGAATAACGAACAATGGGTGACTAAACCAAATCAAAAGAATGCTGTGAAAGCAAACTCAAATAGGCCGACTGATGTAGATATCCCTGATGGCTATTGGCAATGGCTCCCTATAGCATTTAAACCCCACTTTGAAAACTGTTCCTGATGATCTAGAGGTAATAGTATCCTGGAATACTGGAGAAAATACTCACTATACAAGTGAAGATGGACTGCTTGCGAATATTGCCAGATTTAGAATATTGGCCCTCCAAGAAACGTGGCTCTTTGTGTTTATCATGCCTTTTGTTCAACACGGCTATACGGGTCTGGGTGGTAATCTGGGGAAAGTGGGCCAATAGCGGATTAGGGAGGACTGAAGCTGTTTAACCATTTAAAGTTTATTTTGCCTAAATTGCAAAGACGCGCTAGTGGCCATATTTGACATTGTTGCCTGGTCCCTCTCTTTGTCTCCCTTATGTTAATGCTAATACAGCATAGAAATTGTCGGATTAAATACTTACCCTGCACTCCCTGTTACATCTATTAGATGCTGCGGCTGCCATGTTTGGGTGGGGTCTCATTCTGCACTAACAGGCACGCAACAGCCTATTTTGAAGGGGTGAACTGGCTGTGTTATTATATTGCGCTAGTTCTTCGTATTGTGACTATTAGACTATAGCCAAATGCAGTATTTATGCTTGTTTTGATCTGAGGTAGTACCTTTTCTTTGTGAATGAATATGCAGTGCAACGAGTCTAACGGGGTGTGATGAGTCCTCAGAAGTGGACTTCGAGGAGTGATGTCTGTGGAGATATTGCACTGATCCACTTGCGAGAGCACGGACATATATTTTCCATTTACTCCCAAGTCAGCACACATGGAAAGACTGAATATCTGGCCTGGAATTGATTGGTCATGTACATATTGACTGATTACTTACACTTATAACTTGTGTATTAATATCAATGTGATGCAACATTTAAAAGAGTGCATTTTCGTATGGCCATGTTCGGGAATGCTGAACTGCGGCCTTCCTTTGCTATGGAAACATTTTGCATTTACTGATCTGTATGGGGCTGCTTGACTGGACTTTGGTTTGGTGCACTGTTTGAGTTGCATATGATGGCCTGATCTCTATCTTCCAATTAATCTTCTCGTATGAGTGCTGGGGGGGCTTCATTGTTACCTAATATTGGGGGGAGAGATGAATATTCATGGGACACTATTTAGAGGTGACAGATTGGGGTTTTGGAACTGTATTGACTTGTGAATTGATTGAATCGTGTTGGAGTGTCTGTGTTTTTTTTTTCTGCAGGCGACACGTATGGTTTTGAAGACTATTTTTAGGATGCTGGGGTTTGAGGAGGATGATTGTGTTTCTTTATTGACTGGGGCAGTCTCTTTTGGGTGGGGTGCCAGGGGTGCTGGGTTTCTGAGCGCTTGTTTACATTAGCGTCATATTTCTGTTCCAGGGGTGTGGGGTGTGGGTTTCTTTGTTTTTCTTTTTTTTTCTTGAGCTAGTACTTAGTCTTCTGAATCTCTCTAGACCGGTTAAAATGTCTGCGAGCAAGGGGTCTCATTTAACGTTCACATCTTGGAATATTAATGGTATGAATAATCCCGTGAAACGACAAAAAATGTTGAACTGTATAGAGGAAATGAAATGTGATGTGTGTTTTCTTCAGGAAACTCATCTGTTGAGAGAAGGTGTGAGTGTTTTGCAGAAGTGATGGTTTGGGGATCTCTTTTCTTCATGTTATTCCTGTAAAAGCAGGGGTGTTGCTATTCTAGTACGAAAGGGATCTCCAATTAAAATTTTGAAAGCTAGTAGTGATAAAGAAGGTCGAGTTGTTGCAATCCTAGTAGATATTCAGGGAGTTTGGAATGTATTATGCAATATTTATGCACCCTCTATCGATGATGGGTCTTTCGTTAGGGATGTTTCGCAACTCTTGCTTGATTTGGACTCTCCTAACATTATACTTGGAGGCAATTTTAACTTGGTTTGTGACCCTTCTGTTGATCGTTCAACACGAAAGAATATCCAGAGGAGAGATACGCATTATTGCTCGTTCAGGGCTCTCATTGATGACTTTGACTTGAAAGATTGCTGGAGGCTGGAACATCCTGATGTAAGGGAATTTACATTTTACTCGGGTTCACATGTTACATACTCAAGAATTGATATGCTGTTTACGGCGGGAGAAATGACCACACATTTTGTAAATAGCAGAATTGGTTCTATTGCAGTCATTGATCATGCACCTATATTTGTAGATGTAGCTTTGACCTTTGAGTGCTGTAGATCATTTCAATGGAAAATGAACACCTCGATTTTATATGATGATGTCCTGTTGGAGAAGCTTAGGACAGAGGCGGAATACTTTGCGATGGAAAATCAATCGGAAGACTTAGTAAGAAAACTATCTGGGAGGCTGTCATGACTCCCTACAAGCGCTGGTCTTGGTTGTGCCGTAGGGGAAACATTCGGTGCAGTGTCATTACACCTTTTTCCTCACCCAAGATGGCCACCGTACTGCCTCCCACTCAGACGTGTTTCTGTTTGCCAGTGTAGGCGGAATCCATTTATCTGCGCTCAGCGAGCCTGCCTTATCAACAGCCGAATCCAGACGTGCTTCGCGTCGCTACTCCTTACTGTGGCGCTCCGAAGTTCGAAATTAGGTTCTCTTTGGAAGTTTCTACTGAGAATCTTTTTGATCCTTCGCAAACCCCGTCCTGATCCTATCACTCACCACTTTCCTGCCTTTCTTCTCCAGCTCCAGGCGTGCTCACTCGGACATCTCCTGTGTTTACCTTTTTCCCTGCTCCTGCGGTAGAACCCATAGCAGTTACTACTATCCGCTCTGCTCGGTAAGCTTGGTTCACACCTCCTCTCTGTTTCCACTACACTGAACAGACTTACCGTATTCCTTCTCGTCAACTATAGGGTCTCCCTTCAAGTCCTCTCATCCATTCCGGGGTTCCCCGCAGAGTGTAAGGCGGCAACGGACAAACTCTCAGGTTACACCTCTACCTTCCTACATTCTACCTTACCTCCAACTCTTCACTCCGGTAACCTCTTCTTACTTCCTCTTCAGCCTTCGCCGGGGAAGACCTCAGAAAAGAGCAACCGATACTCACCTTCGAGCTCTGCCCGCTCTCGTCCTGACAACCAGAAGACAACGCTCCCGACTCCAGCTATCAGGGTTTTCTACCCCAGGGGTTTTCCCTGAGGTCTCTGCTCCTCGAGCGCTTATTACTGTTAGTCAGAGGAGTAGGGGTTTCGGGGGAATTCCTCACATACGACTGCTGCACTTGATCCAGGTTAGTGGGAACTGAATATCAATTGGAAATTGTGCTTCCGCATGACGGAGGCATTCAAATGTATGATGAGGGGTCTTGCTCTGGGTTTATCTAGTAGCAGACGGAAGAAAATGGATAAGAGGCGCTTTGAAATTGATGTTCGTATTATGGAGGTGATGAATGATTTGGTCTGTGACCCGAATGATATTAATAAGAAAAATGAATTGAAGAAATTGAAAAAAGAACTGGATGATATTTTATGTATAAAAGCTAATAGAAACCTTTATGAAGTCAAATGTGCTTATATTGAGCGCAGAGAAAAATGCGATAGGTGGCTTGCTTACAGGTTGCGACAGCAACACTCTGAGGGAGCTATAACATCGATTGAGGATGGTCATGGTGTGATCACTTTTGATCCGCGCAAGATAAATGCAGTAAGAATTTTTATGCTGCTTTATATATGAATGAGTCTAACATTTGAGGTCAAGGTGGAGATTTTTGGAGCAAATTGGATATTCCGAAACTCACTAATGCTGAAAAGGAGGGTATGAACAGGCAGGTGACTATTGATGAAATTAGAGTTGCCATTAGTAGATTGAATTATGGGAAAATTCCCGGCCCTGATGGGTTGCCGGTTGAATTCTATAAGATTCTTCCTGAGAAGGTGTTGGGTCTTTTACAGGATATGTTTATTGAATCTAAAGAGGCTGGCTGCCTCCCGGCGTCTACAAATCACGCTACAATTTCGGTCTTTTTGAAGAAAGGTAAAGACAGTAATTTACCAGCTAGCTGTCGGCCAATAAGTCTGATAAATACTGACAATAAGATATTGGCTAAAATACTGGCTTCACGTGTTGAACTGCTGATGAATAAACATATTCACACTGATCAATCAGGTTTTGTTAAGGGTCGTAGATCTTCTAGTAACATCCGGAATTTACTGCTGACCATGTCGCATGCTAGGAATTTGGATGATGATGTAGCTGCATTCTCTCTAAATGCAGAGAAAACTTTTGATCGTGTTAACTGGCAATATTTGTTTACGGTCTTACGGGCAATGAATACGGGGGAAGAATATATCACGTGGGTTGCCCAGTTGTATGCTCACCCCACGGCGGATGTTAAAATTAAAGGTTTCTTATCTGATTTTTTTGATCTGCAGAGAGGAACTGGGCAGGGTTGCCTGCTGTCACCACTATTGTTTGTGCTGGCCATTGAATCTCTTGCTATTGCTTTAAGGTGTAATCTGGATTTGAGAGGTGTTTCCTATGAGGGTGTTATACAAAAAATTTGGTTTTTCGTGGACGATCTTTTATTAATATTACGAGATTTGGAATTGTCATTACATTCGCTGATGAACACACTTGATTGGTTTCA
This sequence comes from Ambystoma mexicanum, assembly GCF_040938575.1. Taxonomy (NCBI): domain Eukaryota; kingdom Metazoa; phylum Chordata; class Amphibia; order Caudata; family Ambystomatidae; genus Ambystoma; species Ambystoma mexicanum. The sequence goes on from NC_090922.1 coordinate 229,061,425, forward strand.
TGAGGTGGCCAGGTACAAAATTAACTGGTCTAAGTCGGAGGTGATGCCGGTAACAGCACACTGTGATAAGTCTTTGGTAATGAGCTATGGATTTCAATGGTGTGAGGACAAAATGAAATACTTGGGAGTTTGGTTGACTTCGGCGATAAGTGATATGGTTGAAGTGAATATGGAGGAGATCAGCAGGGAATTAAAATTGAGTGTTCACAGGTGGTCGGCTTTGCATCTATCTATGTGGGGTAAAGTGAACGCTCTAAAGATGAATGCTGCGCCAAAAATCAGTTATATTCTGAGTTTGCTACCCCTGAAAATTGGCCAAGGCTATTGGAAATTGATTGATGGTATTATCCAGTCATTCCTTTGGTATGGGAAGCCTCCTAGACTTGGGCTCTGGAAACTCCAACTTCCGGTTGAGAAGGGGGGGCTTGAGGTTCCAAATTTTAAGGCGTATCATTTGGCGTTTTCATGCCAGTTTTTTCTTCCATTTCTAGGGGACTCTCCTACTGAATGGGCGCTGGCGGAGGCAAACATGACTGGTCCTCTTGCGCCGAGAGCGGTCTTCACGACCGTCAACAGGCATGGTAAGAGGTGTCCCCTGACTGAGTTTTTTAGAGACATATGGAGGACTATTTATGACGTGTGGTTCGGAGGCGCTGAAGTCGCCTGAGGCCTCTATTTGGTTGAATAAAGCGATTATGGACAATGGCAAAGTATTATTCTGGCCGGAATGGTTTCTAGGGGGAATTCAATGGATTGGTGATGTGTATAAGGATGGGAAATGGGTTGCCTTTGAGGAATTGAGCGCAAGCTTTACTGTGGATAATTTCACTATCTCGGATTTCAGGAAATTGAAGAGATGTATTGGTGAGGTTCAATGTGGTGGAAATGCAAACTTAGGACTGTTCACTAGTGGTAAACAATCACTTGCTCGTAAGGTTTATCGTCAGATTGTTGCAAACTACAGAGAGAATACTGGTTTGCTGAATGGAGTGGGAGATTGGGATGTGACATCACTTCGGATCTATGGCTTGACATATGTGTGAATGTGAAACTTTGCTCGATAAGTCTAAGTGAACGTTCGAGACAAGTTAAAATCCTCAATAGAGTTTATTGGAGCCCAGAAAGGATTAAAAAAAGGGGTATGTCGGACTCTGATGTTTGCTGGTGTTGCAGGAACGAGACAGGTATTATGGAACATCTTTTGTGGGATTGTGTACGGGTTCGAGGCTTTTGGCATGAGGTGTGCAATGTGTGTTTCCGGGTATTGCATCAAAATATTAATTTGGATTTCAAGGCAATGGTTTTAGGATGTAGTGCTTTATTTGAGGACCTTACATTATCAGAAAAGACATTTTTGTCCAGAGGTGATTCAATTTGCAAAAAAATGATTTTGAGAACATGGAAATACCGAATTTCACCAATACTGGAGGATTGGATTGCAGAAATGAACTGCTTGGCGAACATTGAGAGGATTGCTTATAGAAAACTGGGCAAAATTAATTTACATGCGAAGGTCTGGGGTACTTTCTTGAATTTGTACTAGCTTTGCTTTGGTGTCATAATTCATAATATTGATATTGTTTTTCTTTTTTTTTGTTCTTTTTTTCCTTGGGATGTACTTTGCTGATTTGTATACTGTTGCCGGTTCATGTAATGTTTGTTAAAATGTAAATAGGGAATAAAAAAAATAAAAAAGAAACGTGGCTTGTGAATGAATGTGAAATAGATGGACGCAGTAACCATTTTAGTTATGCAATCCAAGTTATTAGAGGACGGCCGAAGGGAGGATTAATGATCTCTATTAAACCGCCGTGGAGCGGGATTAAACATAAAGAATCAACCAAGATGATTTTAGTAGTCATTGTGTCATGTACCGTGCCAACTATAGACAAATTCATCTTTGTAAATGTATATAACCCGCCAGGTGGAAGCATAACAGGGAGAATATATCAACACTAACTAAAATACTGGTAGAATTTGGAAACAAACTGCCCGTTATTATAGTTGGAGACTTAAATACTAAGCTTAAGTTCGAATCAGAATACATTAATGTAGAACCTAATTCTGAACCATTTAATATGTATCGTCCTAAGAAGGAAGATTAAGAATGGATCTCCCTACTTAACACATTTCAGTTATCCATTCTGAATGGTAATACTCTTGTAGATGCTGAACAACAACCTACTCGAATATGTGGAAATAGTATGAGCACTATTGATTATATGATTGTGAATAAAAGAGCAAGAATGTTGGTATGTGATATGGCAGTTGGGTGTAGGGAAGAAAGCGATCATTTGCCTCTATATCTCTGTCTTATAGATAAACATGTAGACACTAATGAATGTCAAAAGAATGGAGATACAGAGGTAAATGATGCTGGAAACCGTATAAAATGGAACCCTAGAAATATAGAGAAAGGGAATGAGATAGCTGTACATCTATTGGAAAATGTTATTGACAAATTTGAAAACAGTCCTCTTGATAATATGAATGAAATGCTTAGTGATTTTGAATCTATGACTGAAAACATAAAAACTTCTGTAATGGAAAAAAGAACCCATAGAACTATTGGAGAAAAATGGAACTTGGTACATCATAAGAGATTTGATAACGCGATGCATAAGGAAAAGAAAAGGCTCAGAGATAATATTCAAAAATGTATAAAGGAAAAGGCCATAAATGCAACAAACAAGATATATGTACTCAAAAGGCAGTATAAACACTGGTTGAAAAACAATCAGAAAAAGAGAAATGAAGAAACATGGTTGGCATTGGCACAAGCCTAAAAAAAAAATAGAAATAGTAAAGCAATGTGGGACATTATAAATCGTAAAAAAGAAACTGCCCTTCCAATTAACTGTGTGTCAGAAAGTGGATGGGACACCTATGTTAAAAGCACCTTGGGAACGCTAACAAGTGAAGAAAATGGCAATGTGAATGATGTTATGATATGGAAAAGTAAATTGACTGTAACTTCATTAGTAAATATAATAAGAAAATTGCCCAAGTCAAGAGCAGCAGGACCAGATAGTACCTGCAATGCCCTGCTGCAGCAGGCCCCAGAACTATGGGCCAGGGTATTACTTATTAGATTTCAGTGGATTGGAAGACAAGGGAGGCTGCCAGAGACATGGAAGAAAAGTATCATTTTTCTAATATATAAGAAAGGCCCACGTAAAGATCCTGCTGACTATAGGATGTTGGCTATGCTAGATATACCGGCTAAAATATTTGCAAAGATTCTGTTAAATGATCTAAATCAATGGATTAATAAATGTGGAGTTCTGCCAGACAATCAATCTGGTTTTAGAGCGGGATCATCAACATCCCATAATATGTTAAATTTAGTAACTGGCATAGAATACTCGCGTAAGGTTCGTGGGCTGTCTGTATATGTTGGGTTTATAGACTTTTCAGCTGCATTTGATACTATTACGCGAAGTAAGCTATGGACCAAGCTAAAACATTGGGGAATACCGCCCGGGCAATTGTATATGATACAATTGCTTTTCACAGATACGTCGGTTCGAGTTCGTCTTGATTTAAAAGGGAGATTATCAGAAGCCATACCCACTATACGCGGAGTTAAGCAAGGCTGTACACTAGCAGCTATTTTATTCAACCTGTACTTGGCAGACTTTCTAAATGAGATTAGTAATAGTCAGACATTTGATATCAAGATAGTTACAGTAGAACCTGGTTGGTTAGGATACGCTGATTACCTTGTTCTGATTGATTACACCTAAGGGTCTTCAAGTAAAATTAGATGAATTGGTAAGATTTGCAAAAGAGAACCATTTGGTGGTCAATATTGAGAAAACCAAAGTAATGAAGTTTGATTCCAAAAATCTGATTAGAAACCAAACGACAAAATGGATGATTGAGACGAGACAGCTTGACGTTGTGAATGAATATAAACATCTGAATATCTGGGAGTAGTTATAGATAATAAGTTTAATTGGAAAAAACATTGTTGTGAAACAAAGCGTAAATGTATGATATCCACCACGGCCCTAAGTAAATTTATCGGTAACCGAGGAAACTTTTCTGTGAACACTGTGATGAAATTACATTCCGCTAAAATTGTATCTTGCTTGTTATATGGTGCAGAAATTTGGGGGAGCCTATTCAAGAAAGAGTTGAAAGCATGTGAAGCCAAAGTGCTGAGGATATTGTTGAGAATGCCAAAAAACCTTTCTAATGAATACATATTTCTTGAATGTGGACTGATAAGTGTGAATAATCGTATTGAATTGATGGTGGATATGCTATATGTGAAATTGAACAGACTTGCTAATGGCACCTTTGTGGTAAAGGTTATGGAACAATACAACTGTTCACTCACCAAAACGAATTTGGTTACCATAAATAGATGGAGAGTGATATATGATAAGTGGACAAAAAATGATAGTGCCAGCTGGTTGCTGTTCTCGATTGCACAGACTAAGCAGAAACTAAAAAACTAATCTGTGAAACAGACTATGACCAGCTGATAGTAAACCTGGGGGAAAAAGTAAACAGTGGTCCATTCCTTAACCAATTCACTTCCAGAGAAGTCATACCAAGTTATCAGTATGTGTACCCATAGTGTAAAACGATTCGTTGGTATCTAATGTTTAAATTGAACATCTGTAATGTATTTGTAATTTTAGGTGCAAAAAATAGTATCCATAAAGATGTTAGATATTGTAGACTATGCGGGGTAAATACTTTGGAAAGAGCATGCGATAGCCTTGATGAAATACGTAGGAAATACTTAATGAAGTACAATAATAATATGTATAAGTGCAATATGTTTGAAATTTGGTTGAGAATTATGGCTGGAAATTATATGATTTTAATCTATTATATGATTAAGTTTTATGTAACGATTTTAGAGATTTTAAAATAATTATCAAATGGTGTATTGATGTTTTTATAGTGATGTTTTAACTTGTGTTAGATGAAGATGTGTTTTAAGAATTCTCTTGTGAATACCTTAGGATTTTATGTGCCTTATATGTAAAACTATAATTGTTATATGCATATTAAATACAATAAAATAAATAAACTATGTCAAGAATGAAGAGGTTAAAATAATACATTATTGTCAAGTGATTTAAATAAAGGTGGATGGATAATAGAGTTTTGGACTCACTGGGGAATGAACAAGAGACAGACATAGAGAAAAAAACAAGGAAAACAGGGATACCATTTACAGGTTAGCTCGTATACAGTTTATAATCTTGCAGTACATATAAACAAGGGTAAAAAAAAATCATCTGGTACAGACATAAGAGAACTTCATGAACCATGTCCAGACATATTATGATGATCCAAGTAATTGGGCCTCATTATGAGTTTGGCGGTAGCTGTGCCGGTAAAACCGGCACGGCTGCCACCAAACTCGTGAAAATACCAGCACCCGGCAATGGGCAATTACTGGGGTATTCCGACCCCACCAGACTCGGCAATTACCCATTGCTGGGTGCCGGTAATTGTCAGTTCCCATTCCCATATGACCTATATGGGCTCAATGGGAATGGGGAGCACGGTAGCACCGACACCGTTAATAACGGTGCCGGTGCTACCGTCAAGTTCTCCTCGCGGGTGCTGGTATGGCCGCCAAGTCAGACCTGGCGGCTGTAATGGCACCCACGAGCAGAACTTGTAGTTTGTCGGTCTGGGAACTAAGGTACCGGCAAGATTACCGGTAACGTAGTTCCCGGACCGGCAAACTTGTAATGAGCTCCACTTGGCAAAGGGAGCCCGTTTCGAGTTGTGTTTGGGGACGATATCAGGATACGAAGCCATACAATGTTCAATTCTGGGTGTGTGGCAGTTATTGTTCCACCAGCCCTTAGCTGAGATATTTTGAAAGTTTTTACAAATGGCGGTAATGAGCTTGATGGCAATAGCAATAAAGAGGTCATATAGGATGGGGGAGGAGAGATATTCATCCCCATTGACTGCAATACTTCCCAGGAAAATATTTGTAAGAGATAGAGGGACATGTATGTTAAACATAGCAGTTAGGTATTTCCAGATTTCTTGCCATAGCCCGAACACAAATGGGCATTCATAAAACATATGCTTGTAAGAGCCCAGGTTATTCCTGCATGACCAGTAGTTACCATCAGATTGAATTTTGGTTTTTGTCAGTTTTAAAGGGGTGATGAAGGCTCTGTGCATGAAGAAGAAGAGATTTTGAGTGATGTTGCCAGAGGTCGAAACCTATCTAATCTTAGACCACAGCTGAGACCATGTATGATCATTGAAGACCAGCCCACAGTCACAGTCAGTCTTAGATTGGGATTGTACAAGCCATTTGATCGTAGGAAAGTCGACCGTGGTCAACAGTTTGTAGAGTTTGGCAGCTTGAATGTTAGGGACCGTGGTAATTAGATGTAGTTTTGAGGTGTCTGGTGAAAGAGAACTTTGTTGTTGTGAGCTTGAAGACCATCCAGACAGCCGTTGACCAACTGGTTGTAAAAGTTAAATACCGAATGATGTAGAGTGAAAGAATTCTTGAGGTCTTCGAATAACATTATGGTGTGTTCTCGTACAATCTGATAAATAAACCTAACACCCTTGGAGAGACAATATTTCCTACAAAGTGCTCTGTTATTAATCGTAATGGACTTGTTATGCCACAAATAAGGGGATAGTTCTTGAGGCGGGATTTGATGGAAGAGAAGAGAAATGCTCTTAGGGCTGATTTGGAGGCTTTGATGGGGTCAGAGAGTGTAGTGGAAGATCTAATAGTGAGATAAAATATGTCAGCAAGATTGTGAGGGGAAACTAACTGCTTTTCAATTATGAACCAGGAGGGTGGGTGCTTTAAATCAGTAGGGGAATACCAGCAGCAGGTTTAAGTATGAAAGCGTAATGATAAAGTGTGACGTCCAGAAATCTGACACCATTTCTTTCATAAGGAGCTTTGAGTTTGTTGAGTGCAATTCCTTTGCTTTTGCCTTTTCCCCATAGGAAATTGAGCAAAATTGAGTTGATGGATTAGAAAAATGTGGTAGGGGGAGGTATTGGGAGAATTTGTAAATAGTAAAGCACAATAGGAGAAAAGATCATCTTAATAGTGTCCAAGTGACCCCACCAGGATAAATAAAGAGGGGACCAGGTGGAGTATAAATCTTTAAGCCTGTTGAGTAAGGAGTCTAAATTTATTTTGATAGTACTGATAACCGAGGAAGCATATCATAAGTCTAAATACTTGAAGGAGTTATTGCACCATTTAAAGCCAAATACAGCTAATTTAAGGCAGTATGAATTTAGAAGTAAAAGTTCTGATTTGTCTCTATTGAGCTTATACCCTGATAGATATGAGAAATCTTGAAGTCTGGCCAGCAGATAGGGGAGGTGTTGTTTGGGATTTTTCATAAGAATGAGAATATCATCCGCATAGGCAGCTATCTTGGTTTCATGGATGCTGGACGCAATCCCAGGAATATTCTTATCAGATCGGATGAGTTCTAAAAAGGGTTCAAGGGATAGAACATTTAGAATGGGGGAAAGAGGGAAACCCTGCCTAGTTCCTCTTTATAAGGCGAAAAAGGATGAGGACTTACCATTTATACATAGCGAGAATTTGGGGTTAGAGTACAGAAGTTTGGCAAGGGATATGAAGCCCTCACCACATCCATGCCATCATAGAACTTGAAACATATAGGGCCTCATTACACGGACGGCGGTGGACCAAGGTGCTATTAGCACCTTGGTCCATGCCGGTAAAATACTGGCACCGCCTTGGTGGAAAGGGGAATTACCACCCTATTCCAAGGTTGGTGGGGCGGTAATTCCCCCTTCCCCCATTGCCCTTCCCCATTCCTATTTTTGCCCCATAGGGCATAATGGGAATGGGGAAGGTGCTAATTACGGCACTGCAAATTGCGGTACCGTAATTAGCTCCCTGGTCCCTTTGTGGGTTGGTTTTCAACGCCTGCAAAAAGCAGGCGTTAAATTCTACAACCCGCAAAGGGACCTCGTAGTAAGGCGGTAAGGGTTAACGGTCACCGGTACCATTAATGGTGACCGTTAACCCTTATCGCCGTCCGTGTAATGAGGCCCAGTCCCAGTCGACCCGGTCAAAGGTCTTTTCGGCATCTAAGGCGATGGCAGCATAGTCCGATTTCTCTTTTTTATCCAGTGAAATAATATGCAGGGAATTAATCAGGAGTCTAGCATTGGCCGAAATGTTTCTGCCTTTGCCATATCCTACCTGATCAGATTTAATGAGAATGGGAAAGTAGTATTCAATTCTATTGGGAAGAATGTTTGAAAATATTTTACTTTCTACATTTATGAGGGATATGGGTCTATAATTTTTTGGAAGATCTAGGTCTTTATCGGTTTTCGAAAAAAAGGATAAGGAGGGCCTCAGAAAAGGTTCCAGACGAGGAGCCTTTAGAAATAAAGGAAGAGTAAAGGGTTTTGAGTCTGGGATTAAGGATTCAGAGAACCGATTGTAGAATTCTGAGGATAGACCGTCAGGACTGGGAGCTTTACCTTTATTCCCAATCCCTTGATGGCCTGCATGATTTCCTGCATAGTGAGGTTGCCATCCAGGCCACCTAAATCAGTTCATGGGTAAGATCATCTATTAATGTTATCAAACAAGGATTTGAGAGTATCGTCTGGGACCGAAGATTCCAGAGAGTGTAGATCAGTGTAAAATTCTTTGAAGACCTTGATAATCTCGGAGGGATTGGTAACGATGGCACCTGAGAGACTTTTAATGTATGAGATAAGAGTTTTCTCTTTCCTAGCTTTGAGATAGGAGGCAAGAGCTTTGCCAGCTTTATTGGAGGTTTGGTAAATTTTGGATTTATATTTTAAGATTGCACCAGCAGCTTGTTCAGTGAGTATTTTGTTAATTTGAAAGTGCAGGGGCAGGAGAGTACGAAGGTCTGTGTTTGAGGACAAGCGAAAATGTTGCTTCTCTGCAGCAGTAAATTGAAGATATAGAGAATCAAGGTCTTTTTTGTATTGCTTCTTTTTCATACTGGAGATGGCAGCTTTAAAGGCATCCCAGTTAGTGGTGATGGAGGTGTCTTCATCTATATTTTCTGAAAAAAAGTTCGGTTGGAAGGCCATGAAAGACTGAATAAATAGTTTGGTCTTGGAGAAGACAGTTATTACATTTCCATCTGGAGGATGGTTTCCTAATGTCAGAGAGATCAAAGGTGGTTATGACTGGGGCATTATAAGATATAATAATATTAGAGATAAGGGAGTCAGTAATAGTGTTCGTAGTGGATTTAGTTGTGGAAATGTAATCGAGGTGTGAAAGGGCATTGTGGGGATTTGAATAAAAAGTGTACTCTAGGTCAGCCGTATGGGCCAGTCTCCAAGTGTCAATAAGGCCAGCTTCAGCTAAGCAAAGTCATAAAGTTTTATGGCAAATGGATTTCTTGAAGGAGCATTTGGATTGTCTGTCTAAGAATGGGTTGAGAACTTGGTTCATATCTCCACATAACATTAGATTGGATACATTTCAGTTAAGTATGGTTTGTTTGATAGAATTCCAAAAGTCAGGATCAGGCAGGGTGGGGCCGTAAATACACATAACACTGATGACATCCCAACCAACTAACAGTTTAACCCACGCCCACCTACCATTGGTATCCACATCCTGACCTTGAATCTTATATGATAGCTTCCTATTGATTAGTATGGCCACACCATGTTTCTTCCCCACAGCTGGACTAGGGATAACAGCATTGACACAAAGGGTTTTGAGTTTCATGGCTTCTGTAAGGGAGAGGTGCGATTCCTGTATACATGCAACAGATGGGTTCAGCTTTTTGAGATGATAGATAATTTTGTACCTTTTCATTGTATTATTATATCCCTTAATGTTCCAAGTAACACCTCTCAAAATCATCACACAGGAGCAGCAAGGGTAGAGCAGGAGCACAAAAATACCTAAGGATGAAAGTTTAATTGAACACAGTACACTAAATAGTAGTAAGAGTAGCAACTGTAAATAAATATCCACATAAGTGGTGTATCCAAAACTGTGAGGGCGAACATAGAAGGGTGACACGGGGGGGGGGAGGAGAGGAAGAAAGGGGATACTTCATCAGGAAAGGTAAGATAAAAAAGAAAAGCATAACTTTGAATGAGATGACAAATTGAAACATAAAGTATATAGAGAAAGATGACAAGATCAAGTAAATCAAGGAGAATAAAAAGGGAGAAAAAAGAAAGGAGTAGGTGACACCAACAGGGCTGGGGAAAAAAGACCTGGAAGAAGAGGAGTACCAAGTGGTGCCCGGCCCACTATTATTGGGGGCAGATTAGAGACTGCAACACTTCAAAAATGTAAAAAGAAAAAAAAAGTCAATACACAGAAGAAGATGGGTTAGTAGGAAGCGACGTATCCATGCTGTCGGTCTTGAGAGAACGGATGAATATCTTGAGGTCAGAAGGTTCGTCAAATATTGAAGTGCGACCATCATACGTAACTTTAAAGGAACATGGGTGGTAAAGGCCATATCTGACATTGAGTTGTTTAAGCTCAGATCGATAGGAGAGGAATTCCTTCCTGAGTAGGGCCGTTTTTTTTACACATCTTGAGAAATATAAATCCTTTTCCCATGCCAGGTTTAATTCCTTGGCTTTTGAAAGAATGAGCTGCAGTTGGGTGTATTCAAGTAGATAAAAGAACAAAGTGCGTGGTGGGAGTTGTGCTGATTGTGGGCTTTTTGATGCACCGATGCGATGAGCGTGCAAAATATTGAGGGATGTTTCTTTTGAAATGTTAAGTAGGGCTAGTAATAGATTCTGGAGAAAATGTATCATTCCCCTCACAAACCTCGGGAAGGCCGGTAATGCGTAGGTTGTTGCGCCTGCTTCTCTTTTCCAATTCTTCATTGTGCTTTTGGAGGTCTTTCACTGCTTTTTCAAGCTGAGACATTCTGGGTGAAACATCTTCCACCGGGAGATATTCTATTTTCCATCTCACTCATTGTATTTTCAAATACGTTTCACCTTTCATTAAGCTGGTGCAATTTTTGGTTGTTGGTTTCAATAAATGTTTTGAGCAATCATATTTCTTGTAGGATGGCCTTAATGGCGGAGTCCTGTGAAAGTGATGGTGGTGGCAAATCCCTTTTGGGCTTTTAAGAGTTACATCAGAGATTTGCACATCCTTAGAAGCATTTGACTCTTTCTGGTTATATTTGTCGGACGCCATATTAACTGACTAAGCCCCAAAATGTTGATATAATGGGCCCACCTGCACAGATAAAAACTCCAATTGAGGAGAGTTGAGGAGGAAAAAAAAAAAGTTACCGTAGAACAATGGAAGTTGTGGTAGAATTAATTTCACCTTGTGTTCTTCTTGTGTAAAATCTTTTTAGTGCAATTTAACTTTAATGTGTCGACTATTGCTTAATGTCCATGAGGTGGTGATGAGTAGAAAATGAGAGGCTCAATCCGGGAAGTTGCGTCGCCGCCGTGACCGGTATCTCCTCACAGATGACGGCTGTGCTTACTGCCGCAGGGGCTTGCAGGGTGAAGAAAACGTTTCCTAAAGTGCCGAAGCACGCCGGAACCGAGAAGCAAGTAGCCCGCAGCCATCGCTGCCAGAAGGTGAGGAGAAGGGGGAGGGATTGAGGGATGAAAACGGTGTTACAGGGAAATATGTGAGGCGGTGCGGACGGAGCTGCGCTCTAAGCCGCCATCTTTATTTGGTGCCAAGCCACACACCCTCAATTTTTTTTAAACATCCCCTTTCCTTGTTTTCTAAATTCTTTTTAAACACCACTTATTCTCGAAATCAAACCGTCTGCAAACATTTACAACACCCGCATGTTTGAAAATGTCTTACCTGCACAAGACAACCAGGCATCTCTGTGTGTTGCCGTACTTGTCTTCACATCACAGAAATGTTTTACATGCACCTTCTGAATAAAATATGCAAGTGTGCATGCATTACACTGTTTCAAGTGTATGTGGTGCAGCCATTAACTGGGGAAAAGGCTTTGGAATGTCTATGGCCCTTTCCCAGTGCGCTGTGAATTGTCAGGGAAAGGGGCCATTAGCACTCTCCAGTTCACACCTGTCTGCCCCAGATCAATAATAAAATACATGACATTGTTAAACAGACTTGGGGAATGACCTGTTATGATATGATATGGTATTTATAACGCGCCTATACACACGTGTTTGGTGGCCTGTGAAGCCCAGCTATGGCTTTTACCATAGTTTGGCTTTGTTTTTTCAAAGCACTTGTTAGTGCCAACCTGCATTATGCAACAAAAATAAACACTTTTGTTGGAATTTCAAGAAGGCAGACCTCTGTGTTTTGCACATCAAAAAAGCACAATTTTACTCGTGTTTGGGGGCGGGGATGGGTTCCACACAGCAGTTTAAGTGCCACCACTGGGCAGCAACCCCTCACTGTCTGCCTTATACACTAATCATCTTTTCAGCCTCAGGAGCGCGCTCCTCAGGAGGCTGTCCCTTAGACTGTGATTGTGTGATTTTAGCCCTGGCCATTTTACAAGTGTGGGTACACCAGCGGCAACCATCCCCTTCCCCAAATATACCAAAGTAGGTGCTTTATCTCCTGCGCTGATTTAGATCCTTGAAATCGCCTCTCTGGAGAGTGACTTTGGCAGTCTCACACTTCCTCATAGCCCTTGAGACCCGTCTTGTGGATTCCTCGTTCCAGAAACTATGCCACAAGGAAGAGCTAGAGTGCAATCTACCATTGCTCTTTTGGCTCCAGTGTCTTAAATCACTTCTGTCCTTTGACCATTGATGGTGACACTGCACAGATGCTCAAGCGCATTCCTGGGCAGCTCATGGAGGAGTTCTTGGTCCTGCCTCCGCACTTGTAGGAAAGAAATGGTTACTTCAGATGTGATGCGGGTGGCTTTTAATCCAAAGGAAATAATCAGACTGGACACCTGTGCTCCTAATGCGTTCACCATGCATCTGGGTGTCCATCCTTCGGTGGTCAAAATCCATCCCTTGCCATCACCCATCTGTTCTGCCATGTAGCCAGGGGCCTGTTCTTTCCAGGTATCCCCTCCTTTGGTTGTTTCACCCTCAGTTATGAAAACCCGGTTGGAAGACTTTTTGGGTACTGCTTTTAACGACGAGCCCGTTTTTGAGAAGGCACCTCTACTCTATGCTGCCTATTCATCTGCTGCTGCTTCAAACCTCTTTAGGTTCAAAACCTATGTCAGGAAGGTTCTAAGGCAAATTTGTAGGACAAGCATCCAAGATGTGCTCTAACACGACCAGGTTAAACTCTCCTCAGTGTCCAACTGGTGGCCACACATGCATCAATTCAAATGCTTTGTTGCATCAGTTGCCCACATTTCCCGACTACACCATCCTTTTTTCTGTGTCTGGAAAACTTCTCAGATACTAAGTCCCAGGACCTCTGAAAGACCTAATATCCTGTGCTCAAACACTTGCAGCCAGAGAATATGGGTAGAGTTGAATCCATCTCAGAGTCAGACCGACAGTGGGGCAGAGCAATCACAGTAGTTACTTTCGGTTTTGTCAGCATCACCCTTGCTCCTACCTTGCTCTCCACAGCCACCGTTACTCCTGCAACCCGATTGGAAGATTGAGGAACACTTGATCGACTCATCCTCCTACATCTGAAGACCTTACAGGGCAGCCTTGCCACGAGCAGCTGGTAAAGGGCAAATGTCAAAGGATTCTTGCCTGTTCAACAAGGCCCTGTTGTTCAGCCCCAGGACAGGACACAGACAGGCCATCTGACAGGTAAGAGACATCACCCTAAAATGGCGTTACCACATCAATGCACTATTAGTCAACCAAGGAGACTAAGGGGCCCCGTGAGGGTGGCCCCAATCTTTGGGAGCAAAAAGGACCCCCAAAGGAGGACATTTATTATTTGCTTTCACAGTGAGGTCTGGATGGAATTCCACAAAAGTGAGCAACAGAGGACGTTCTTCCTTACAGAGAGCTAACAGAGTTGTAGTCCTTTTCTGATGTTGCTTTTGGACTCTGATCATTACATTTTTATTCCTTTTGATTGGAGGCCTACCTTTAGCTGTATTCGATCTGATATGCCCATGTTACAGAGCAGAAGAGAGGTGTTGGTGAACTTTTCAAACAGGCAGTCTATTTAATGTGCTTGCCCCTTTGAGAGAGGAGACGACTATGAGCTGAATACTTCAGGTCACACCCCTGTCATATCAAAGTAGCTGTCAAGTAAAGCTGGCGTTGTTTTCTGAGGAGCCCCACATTGTCACCTCAGATCTCCCCCTACCTCTGATGGTCATGCCACCACCGTCATTGCTGTGCTTCAGGCAGCATCAACCCTGCTGTCCAGGCTGTCAGCCGCACCACTGATCCCACTGTACACCTCCACTCTTCTACCCCTGCCTGGGCATAGAGGAGCCTCTTCATGCTGAGTAGGCATTATTCAGACTCAGGCAGCACAGAGACCTGGACACACCTCCCTCCCATTGGTAGATACCAGACCACCCTGCACATCTGAAGTCCTTGTGGCCCCAAGCCCACACCCCACCCAGAGGAAGAGTAGTAGGGACAGTTTCAGAGCTACACAGACCTCGGGCTGCCTGAATCCTAGGTAGGACACAACCAAGAAGGGAATGTTCCCAGCAGGTATTATTTATAGCCAATTTGGCTTATTCACTAGCCTGGGTGAATGCCTCGGCTTTGACAGTGCTGCCTGCAAGAAGTAATTAATACATCTTTCATATAGAAAAAGAGCAATTAGAAGAAATTAAAACATTTCGAATTCATACACATTAAAAAATACAATTTAAAATTGTGCTGACTACCAACTAAATTGGTGCAACACAAGTACATAAACGTATATATTGTATGTCGTTTGATAATTTTGTGTTTTCTAATTATAACAGTCCAAATGGTCTGTAGAGGAGGAGGAGCCAAGTACCCCCACCTCAACCACCTCACCTGTATTGCCTATATGTTGAGAGCCAGTATGCGAGACACATGCAGTACCAGTGAAAATACTGATACCTAAGAGAATCCTGGAAGCAAGGTTCCCATTGAGAAAACCGTACCTGCATGCAAGAAAATATGATGGCCGTTTGAATGAAATCCCGGAAGAAGCAGAGCAAATGAATGGACAAGACAAATGGTAACGTCGCACAGAGCAGAGTTGACGTGACTAGAACGGTGTCCAGTCATTAATTCGAAAACAAAAGGATTGAATGCAATACATTAGAGTCAAAAGGACCACACAAAAAAAGACTGAAGGCCCTTTTTTAATGTATTTTTTGTTTGTTTTGTTATAGGTAAAAATAATGGTTTTTGGCCAAAAAACAGGTGCTTGGGGGGGAACCCCCCAAAACAAAAACAAAAAAGTGCATTCGATTTTTTTTTCGGTCCCTTTGTTTCGAGAGTATTCTTATTCGAACCTTTGTATTCGAATCTTTGACCCTAAACCGACTAGAACAGATGCAGGGACTAGAAAATGCAGATATTCGATAAGGCATCAAGAAAGTATCAAGGATGAGTGATATCTTGGGATCAAGGTGAAGAAGCTTATCCCATAAAACGGATGAAGAAATCCAGTTAGTTTACACGTGTACAGATGCAAAAGAAACGCAAGCAGACTATGTATTCTTAAGGCTAGCTTTATAGTCAATAGATTGCGGCATGCACCATTATTTACATACATGTATTAATGATAAACGATGGATGTTTCCACTACGTATTATAGCAGAGTTGGACTAAAAATGGAAGACCCCATCTTCAGTGTGGTGCAGTAAGAAAACGCATGAATTAAAAGTGAATCTAAGCAAGATGAGGCTGAATGTACGATGAAGTCAAGCCAAGAAGCCATGTTCTTATCAGATTGAAGTTAACTAGCATTGGATACAAAATCGTGTGAAAGAAAGCTCTTGTTCAGAAGGCATGAACTAAATACGAAAGACGTCAGAGGTCTATTAAAATATAGTATTTTAAAGACAGTAAATGCTCGAAGCCATGGTCTTCAGTCATGTGGAAGGATGACGTTGGACTAGCATGAAGGTCATACCTACGCATGAGGGCAGAGCATGCTTTCACTCCCCTGATTCTCCACAGTACAGAACAAACTCAAGGCCGAGCTTCAAAGCCTAATTGACTACGGTGACCACTGAGGTGATGATAGATTGATATGCTAATTGGTGGGAAGCTGGGGTAAGACGAGCTCCCCAGCACCTGGAAGTACAATCTGCATGCTGCTAGGCATAGGTGGAAAATTACTGACGAAGGTTAGAGTCCAACCAATTGTAGGGGACCACGTAATTAAGGGTCCTATAGTTTGTGTAGCCAATGGGATGTCGTGTATTTAGTGGCGTTCATTGTGGCCATTTAGAGGGAAGGGCTTAGTTGTCCCACCTGATGTTAAGAAACCTATCACTTTCACTTTCACTTACTATCCCATACTAGTATAGATTGCATATGTAGATGTTCATTCAGAGCCTACCATAGTTAGTAATAGGTTCTGTAGTTTGCCACGTAGGATGACATTGGTCAACATCAATGATGACAAGTTTTGAATATAAAAGTACTGTTTTTTTTATGAATTTCATTCAGTAAGACGATCAAGCAAATTCGTTGTTGTTCATTGTGCTCCCTGTTTTAGACAATTGAAAATAAAACAGTTATCCTTTTTACCAACTAACTGAGTCATTTTGATTATTGATGTTTAGTAACTTCCGCATGCCCATCCATCTCCAGGGTAATTGCTACTCATCTTAAAGGGCTGAGGTTATTCAGTTCAGGACAACAAACTGAATTGTGCTTGTGGTATCTTTCATACAGCCTGTGGAAGATGTAGAGAAGCCACAACGGGCTTCAATCGTTCCCCTTTTGTCACCCAATCAAACCCTTCAACTCAAAGACAAAAGGGCAATGACCCCCATGCTAGAACTATTCTATGGGAGGGAGAGGAACGATCCAAGGGTCTAAGGAATCTTAGGTAGGGTCTGTGGCTTTTACTTCTCCCTCTTTCATTAACGCAGGTGAATTTATTCTTCTGTCAGGCCTTCTGTCCAATCTCTCAGCTCAACGTGCAGCGGTAGCTTAAAATCAGGTGCACACTTAATTTTCAGTATATGTCCACAATTTGAGGGTGCAAGAAAGGATTGTGCATTAAGTTAATGGGAGATTCTTTTTCAAGTGGCCATCTAGCAGGTCAAATTGTACATGTTTCATCTATTCATTGTGCATATCGAACCAATTGGAGATGAGATGTTGAAATGTTGCTGGTGCATCGGACAGCCAACATGGCATTACAGTATATTCAGAGTAGCTGAAATTGGTCTTAAATGCTGCTTTCCATTCGCCACATCCCAGATTTGGCAGAGGTCTAGTTTGGTGACCCAAATCGTATCCTGGAACTGATCAATTAGAGCTGGTATGAATGTAAGAGGATATCCAGCTTTAGATTTAAAAAATAATCTCCAGGATGATCCCCTTTGGAAGTAGACCAATAATATGATTACTTTGGGATTAGGCTGTATTATTCAGGTTCCTGGAAACCCAGGCTAGTTAAGCGTGTGAACATCTTGAAATTGGTAGTTGGGGCAAGTGTATCTTATGCTTTAACAGCAAGTTTTGGGGCCACCTGCTCTCTGCCCCTTCTTACAAGGCCATGACAACCTCAGTCCCCCATAAGCAAGCAGTGAGGTCATGCAAAAATGGCTACCCTACAAGAAGCTGAGTATTATTTTAGTAAGACACTATTAAAACCTCCAGATTCCCAATGACTATCTAGGTACATGAAGAGATGTGTCTTGGGAAGATCAGCAAGGAGGCTGCTCTGTGGCCTGCACTGTTATGGGCACGAGTATGGGCAGCAGAGGGGGGCACTGATTTTAAGATCCACCTACAGGAGACGATGCCCTGGAGGACTACAATCCCTAGCTTTGTGTAGGCCCCTTTAAAAACCTTTGAGGTTTCCTTCATCTTGCCCACCTGGCGGATGAACCAAATTTTGTTGCTCCAGCTGACCCGAAGTACATTAAGGCATCATATTGGGAGGTGATAGCCTTAGTTCACCATAAACGAAGATGGTCAAACACTAGATTAGAATTTTAGTCATTTTATTCTTTTACACACCTCTTTCGTAAGGGCGCTCCATTATTAGCATGTAGTTACAATTTCTTAAATACTCCACTTCATATCATTCATTCAATTCCTAATCTTATAGTTGTTCATATAAATGTTTATTATAATACCAAAAAAGAATAAAGCATTGCAAATCATTATCAAAATAGAATTTGCTAGTTCCGCATAGAATATAAGAACATATAGGCAGAATAAGTGAGTTATAGAAAACCATGATATTCTAATAATCTATGTGATTTGCAATTTACGCTTAATTGAATTTATATCATATTTGTGAAAGAACTCGAATGGTAACATTGAGGTTATATACATGAAAAAAATATTAGAATAGACAAAGCGAAATGTTGTATTAGAATCATAGTCTAAAATACTTATTTATTTATGGACATAACAGCCTTGAAGAAGATGCGATGGATTGAAATACGTGTTGGCACGGGAAGTTGAATTGTGGAACTAATAGCGGGCACTAAGCAGTTGGGCACCAGTACTTGAATAGAGGAACTAACAATGATACCAGCGATTTGTAATACTTTAACCTTTTTCTGTATTAAAATAAACATTTTTTTAAACAATCTTTTATTAATTTTCAACAACAAAGCAATTTACAGAGTTTCACTTCAATTCACATGATCCTCAATGTTCTTTTGTGTCTGCATGGGCTCCCACATCCCCAACTCCCCCAACCCTACCCCAGCCTAATCCACCTCAATTATCTCTAACTTATTGCAACTGACTGTGCTCTGTGTCTCTATTATTTATAGCTCCTGATGATGTCTCTGCTTCCTCCCCCTCTATGCTACCTGTGTGTACGGAGGCAGCTAACTCCGCTATCATAAGATTCCATGCATCTAAATCCACATTTCTTTCCTCCGGACTTCGGTGGGCTGCCTCTTGACATACTGTGGTTTCTGCTTTCGCCCATTTCTCGAGGCCGGCCCACCAGAAACGTACTCCCGGGCCTTTGTGTGCTTTCCACCCCATTGCAATCCTGCGCTTCGCTACTATATATGCCAGGTCTTTAAACTTGCTCATGTGTCTCGCATTCTTTGGTCTTGCAAAACTACCCAGCAGACATGCCATAGGGGAACCTGTATCCAGTGTAATGCTCCCTCGTTGTAAGGCCAGGGTTATCTCCTCCCAATATTGTCTAATCTTCGTGCACACCCAGAACATGTGCACTAGATCAGCATTAATTAACCCGCATTTAGGGCAGCATTGCTCTTTTGTGCCTCTAAATTTAGATATTTTATTTGGGTTTAAATACGCCCTATGGGTCACATACAATTGGATCAATTGTAACCGTGCATTTCTACACACCTTCTTGTGGTAAACCATCACTCTGCTCCATACTTCAT
This sequence comes from Ambystoma mexicanum, assembly GCF_040938575.1. Lineage (NCBI taxonomy): Eukaryota > Metazoa > Chordata > Amphibia > Caudata > Ambystomatidae > Ambystoma > Ambystoma mexicanum. The sequence continues at coordinate 229,080,876 of NC_090922.1, forward strand.
CTGTCATTTGCACTTGTAAGTCAGCTTCCCAGCTACACCTGGTTTGTGCCAGCATATCTCCCGGTTTAGACATTAATACCTCATAAATTCTCGACACTTCATGCCCTCCCTCTGAAATATTGTAAAATGTCTCTATCATCTCATTCTCCTGCACGTCTATCTGTGTAACTGGCCATTTCTGCTGTAGGCTTGTAAGGAGACCGGTGTAGGTAAGAGGCTGACCAGTGAAATTCCTGTATCCAACACCAGTTCCAACAACATTCTTCGGTCTCCCTTCTCGTATCACATCCCCAACGTTGCTACTCCCAGTGGTTCCCAGTACCTTCTCACTTTTAGCCTCAGTTGCGCATCTTGCCCTCTGAGTGACACCAGTGGGATCAATCGGGGGGGAATATGGCGTCACTTTTCCCAATAACTGACACATCCTCTTCTATATTGCTTTGCCTAACCTCAGTAGCAGGGGGCTGCACCACCCCTGTCTCCGCCGTCCAGATTACCTCTCTTAAAATGAATGGGGCACATGCAGCTTGAAGCAACTGTGTCTCTTGGGTCCACTCGTCCGACAGCCATGTGGTTACGAATTGTAGTTGGCTCGCCACAAAATATCCTTCGAACTTGGGTACTTTAATACCGCCTAGTTCATATGGCTCTGAAGTTTTGCTAGCGCTAACCTGCACCTTGAGTTACTCCACAGGATGCTCCGGCTTATACTATTGAATCTCCTAAAAAAGGCATTCAGGATATTGTACGGGACATTCGTAAAATAATGTAGGAGTGTGGGGAGTACCACCATTATTAAAATAAACATTTATGTGAAAAATTAGAAGATTAAGAATTGAATGAATGATATGAAGTGGAGTATTTAAGAAATTATAACAATGCACTAATAATGGTGGGCCCTTACGAAAGAGGTGTGTTTTTAGAATAAAGTTGCACGAGTCAGGGGATTATTCTCCAACTACAAGTGAGGTTAGGTTGCCATCAAGCCAACTCCTCAACAGTAAGGAGAAGACCCGCTTTAAGAAAATATAGTGCAGCTGTATAAACTTAGCAACCTTATCAGATACTGTTGGTTACTATCTGAATATTTGGGCCATAGAACTTTAGTAAAACCTTAATTACTATGATGGGCAGAAAATGATGACGCCACATCTGACACCCAGAGATGTGAACCCACTACCATAAATTCAAGGATGCCCTTAAATTTGACAGTGACATGGGCTAAGCTTGAACTCATGAGTGTCTTTGCTCATGCGGCCTGGGATAGCACTCTGGGGTCATTTTCTCTTATGTGAAATGATTATGGTAATATTAGGCGGTGAGCACCCAGGCACCTCCTCATGCAGGCAATGATAACGCACTTGCAAGGGGCACACCTGTGGGCACTCTCCTCGACAAGTATGTTTATGTGTTATTGCTATAGGTACTTTCATTTGGGAGGGTGGAGGTATCGGAAATGACTGCTCTCGTGGTGAGCTGCCCCATGGCACAACTGGACTGTGCAGGAAGTTAGCTCTGTTGTGGCCCTGTTGTGTGCCTTCCTTTTTTTGCATGAAAAGTGGTGTACCACTGCTTATTTTAGAAAGTAATGCATGCCTGTATGTATTGTACATTTTCATCTTTATAAATTTTGTATTTGGCTGGGGACCACTTTCCTATGTTATTTATTATACATATTTTTTTACTTTTTTTGCAAGTCCATTTTGAAGGTACAGTGACAAATGAATAAAGACAAAGTTCGAAGATAACGATAATACAAATTGCCTAATATTCGGACGAAAATAACTGTTAACGATAACTTACATATAACAAAAAAAGCAATATCAAGTCACATCTTCAACAAAACATTTTAAACACCCTTGCAGAGTGCAGTTACACCAGTTGATGTTTATTGGGAAGACAAGTTACATCACCTTGTTAATCTTACCTTTTATCATTTGAATTGGATGAACTCCCCCACAGTTTATATCTTCCTCACCTCAACACAGACTCTGCTAGGTAAGGGACTTTGTTAATTTTTTATTTTATTAATATGCCTTGTTTGTATGCGTTTTGTAATGGCCCTTGTGCTGAACAAATAAACATGACTTGACGTGGAAGGGGATCTGTTGGCATTTCTGATAGTCAATGCAGGGCTTACTTTCTACTGTTCCAGAATGTTCTCTCCCTTCACTAATAATGAATCGCTTCTTCGGCGTGGAATGCTTTTGGTCAAGAATCGGGTATCAGGTCAATTGAGCCATCATAGGAGTCGTGAGACTGTGTTTGATCACTTCTAGCAAAAACAGGATTTTTTAAATCAATGACGCATTCCTATTTTTACTTCCTCCTGTTGCTCAGTTTCATTCTTGTTATATGTTTTCCTGAGGGAGGAGTTATTGTGTATCGCTGTAGTCCTTTGTTTTATGATGTTTTTCCAGGCAGCACATTGTCTATCGGTGGACTCAACTTTTTTCTTGTTTCTTCTTGCTACTAAATATGCATATAATGCAACAGCGTGATAGGGCAACAGAGTTAGACAGATGGTTTAACTGCTTGGCCAGGTTTCTGCCTGCCAAGCATGCATCCTATATAATGCACCCTTTGGCATGCAGTGTTTTCTAAATGTGCGTGTAATGCGTGTGAAATTTGCATGTGAAGTTGTGTAGAGCCCTCAAATACAATCAGTTGCAAAAGAGAGAGTTGTGTATTTACACGCTACTCACGCCCCATCTTTGTGCAACATCCCCATATTAATTGGCTGAGTCCAAAGCCAACAACCACATATTCACTAACACAGCAAATTACACAGCACCCCACACAAAACACAACTGCAAAATGTAGCACTAAAGTACATCTTAGCCACAAATGTATCATTTGCATGCTATCTTAAATGCATACAACCATGCGGTGTACTTCTCGGCAATGCAATGTGTTGTTTATCATGTGTGTTCGGATTGCAGTCTTCTGGACTCCCAGGCAACTTCAAGCGCTTCAAGGCCATGACATTGGCAGTTAGCTCCTGTACAAATATCTCATAACATAAAACAATTGTAATTCTCCCTTGCTTTTCTTTTTGTACTGGATTTGCTTGTGGGTTCCCCCAGATCTAGCCAAGTATAAGGGGGTGCTGCTAGATATACTGGCTCAGGGCGGAGGATGAAATCACTGTTAGCGCCCCTAGATTTGATGCATCTGTGAATTCCCCCACCCCCCCCCCCCCCCAAACTATTAGCACTGGGGCAAAGCAGCTGATGAAGAGATCATATGACAGCCTATCACAAGCGCAGCTTAAGGCCAAATGTCACCAACTTTTGCTCGGGTAAGCATACATGTTCAATAAATATGATTTTGGTTTTAAGGAGTATTTAGATGACATCACCCCGCCAATGGCCCACTTATTGTATATCAGATTTCGTATTGGGCACCCTTAATTTACACAATCCTGGGTTTCGTTGCAACATGATACCTGCCCTGGTTGCTACGTCATTAAAGAATCTTTAGACCACGTTCTCTGCTTCTGCCCAATATACTCGCCACTCAGAGCAACATACTTTGTTTTTTAAATGTCTTTATTCATTTAAAAACTGCACAATCATAATGCCACTTAATGGGTTCTGTCGATAAGAATTGCCAGTGAGCATGTCTTCGCCGTCAGCAGTACCCAAATGTTCTATGCCTGTGTTGTCAATGCAAACATAAGCGTAAATAAAAGAAACCGAAGACATCTTTTGTTTACACACAGATCTACCCTTCTCCAGATTATGGTAGGCAGGGCGGAGGGAGTGGGGGCGTGGGGGCGGGGGTGCAGGGCCATTCAATGTGTGCAATCAGGGCTGTTGATCGCTGTTCTTGATACAGGGAATGGCTGGAACTTCCTACACGATATGTTCTATAGGAGATTTTCTCAGTGGGGTTTCTCGTCTGTTGCTCTTGTCAATGTTATGACGACCTCCGCCCATTGTAGCAGTGTATCTTGGTTAGTGTGTGCAGATCTACGCGCGTTTGCTCTCAGTATGGTCGCCTCCGCCCTAGCCCAGTGTTGTAAATCTGCTAACCATGATGTAATGGCCCAGGGTTTAGTGATTTTCAAGCCATAGCCATTCTCCCGACCGCTAAGAAAATGGCTAGGTTCACAAATGTATCTAGGTGCATTTGGCCCCCCATTTCTGATCAGAGGCCCCCCAAGAAGCCACCTGGGTTTATAGACTCTGGTATTACACCTGCCTCTTTCAATATTCTCTGTATTCACTCCTAGAAAGGGGTGATGAGCGGGCATTCCCAAAACATATGCATCAAGGTTGCATTTTGTAAGTGGCATCTAAGGCAATAATGCGGCGTGGCAGGGTACACCCTGTTGTGTGGCCGCCCGTGCCTCGGGCAGGCCTGCATGCACTCCTGCGCACATTCACACAGGAACACACGGGACACAGTGTTGGCCGTTTCGCGTCCCGGCCGTAACTGCCGGCACGGGCGCACTTTATTTAACTGCGCATGTGCGTAGCCCGAACGAGGCTCGCGCATGCACGCAACGTGACTCGCACGTCACATCCCTTTTTTTCTTTAACGAAAACACAAACCCAACATATGTGGAAATAACAGTCCAAACTTGGAACACCCCCATTTCCCCAACATTTTGTTACTCCCAGAGAAAACGACTTCACACACCCCGGCTCAGTCTCCCGAGTCCAGGACATAGTCCTTGAGGTATGAGGGCGGTCGGCGACCCCTTCTCATCGGGTACCTGGACATCTCTGGCGCGGCTCCACGGAGGCCATCCTCAGCTGGGCCAGGCTCCCTCTGGATGTCCTCCATTCGACCCTCAGGGGTTTCCTCGGAAACCCTGCTCTCGCTCGGCTCACTCGTATCCGCTGACGTGTCGACTTGCTTAAAGAAGGACTTGTTGCGAGTGACTGTGCCACGGGCACAGGCTGCCGTCACCATGGTCCCTTTTACATGTGTGACTCTCCACGGGTGGGGTTCGTAGGGTAATGACAACTTGGCCTCGGTGTGGCGGTTACGGACCAGCACCGCATCTCCCACACGTACATCTTTGTCTTGTAGACCCCTTCTTTCACTTTCTCGCTGGTTCCGTGCCATGCGATCCTCTCTGACCTTCTCGTTGTCAATGATGCATGGCCCGCGGCCCTTGACCTCCGGTATCATGCCTCTGGGGCAGCGTCCGAACAGCGCTTCAGCGGGGGCTACCACCGTGGACTGGTGTGGGGTGGTCCTGTACTCTCTTAAGAATTCCACTAGCTTCTTGGCAAGGTCCTCCCCTCCATGAGCGGAAATTCTTAGCACTTTGTTCAAAGTGCGCATTAACCTTTCGGCCTCCCCATTGGTGCGAGGCCACAGAGGGGATACCCTCCGGTGGTGAATGCCTCTGTCTTTGAGGTATTGGGCGAAAATACTGCCTGTGAACGGGGGCCCATTGTCCGAGCATAATATTTCCGGGAACCCATGGGTCGCAAACATTTTGTCCAGGGCCCTAGTGGTGTATTCAGTCGCGGTGTGTTCCAACACCTCCACCTCCGGGTATCGCGACCATTGGTCCACGGCCACTAAAAAGTACATGCCCCGACCAGTCGATCCGAAATCCACGTGTACCGTTCCCCAGGGCTTCTCGCTTCGTTCCATCGACCTAATCGGTGGGGCCTTGTCCCCGGGAGCCGCGGCTTGACACAGCATACACCTTCCCACAAAGCGCTCTACCATGCCCTCAAGGTCGGGGAACCACACCTTCGGACGGAGCCTCGCCTTGGTCTTGACGACCCCTTGGTGCCCGATGTGTGCTAACTCCAGGACGCGATTCCTCAAGGCTTGCGGAATCACAATCTGTCTCCCTCTCAGTAGCAGCCCATCATCCGAAATGGACAACTCATCCCTCACCTTCCAGAGCGCCTGAAGGTCCTTCTGGGCTTCTAGCTGCCGCCTGGAGTTGTCCCTTAGCACAGCCTTCCAGTCACCACTCCTCACCGCCGCCTTGATGATGTGGAACACCTCATCCTTGGATGACTCAGTTGCCATGGTGAGTCTCGATAGCGCCACTGGCAATGCCCCTTCCACGACATGGCAGAGTAGTCCTTGGCATTCCGACACTTCCTCGTTCAGGTCCCCACTCCCCTTGTTGGGGTGGCGCGACAGATAGTCCGCCGGGTTGTTGGTGCCTGGCCTGTACACGAGCCTCACCCCATACTCCATCAGGGCCAGCATCCACCGCTCGATTCTGGGAGGCGGCTTAGACGATACTCCCGCCAGGATGGGCAGTAACGGCTTATGGTCAGTCACGACCACCACAGGCTTGCCCAGAATGTATAGCCGAAAGTGGCGACAGCCCCACAGAATGGCTAGAGCCTCTCTTTCAATTTGCGAGTAGCGCCTTTCAGTGTCCGAGAGTGCCTTGCTCGCATACGCGATGGGTCTCATTTCCCCTCTTTTGTCTGGCTGTAGTAGCAGTGCACCAACACCGACGGGACTCGCATCTACAACAATTTCTGATTCAACTGATGGGTTGAAATACACCATGGTGTCATCATCCGACAGGGCATTCTTGAGGCGCTGAAAGGCCTCTTGCTCCTCCCTCTCCCAAGTCCACACGGCATCGTTCCGGGTCAACGCCCTGAGAGGTTCCGACAGGGAGGCCAACCCTCTGATGAAGCGCCCACAGTAATTGACCATCCCCAAGAAACTCCTCACCTCGGTAGGGGATTGGGGCGCGTCGGCCTCACGAATGTCCTTAATCTTTGCCGGATCCAGAGACACACCGCTGGCATGGAAGATGAATCCGAAGAACCCGATCCTGTCCTTGAAAAATTCGCACTTTTCGCTATGTAAGGTGAGTCCCAAATCATCCAACCTCTTTAGTTTGCACTCCAGCCTCTTCATGTGTTCCAATTCAGATTCTGCGAACACTAGAATGTCATCACTCATGTTCAAAACACCTTTTAGGACCGCCAGCGCCCCCCTGATGGTGTTCTGGAAGACTTCGGCAGCTGAGGAAATGCCAAAGCTCAGGCGCTTAAACTGGTACAGGCCTTCATGCGTCGTGAACGTCGTAATGAATCTGGAGACTGGGTGGAGTTCAAGCTAATGGTAGCCCGCTCGTAAGTCTAGCTTTGAGAATACTCTTGCGCCTTGCAGTTCGCCTATTATGTGATCCCGAGTGGGTGTGATGTGTCTCTCCCTCTTGATGGCGGCATTGGGGAGCTGCATATCTACACATATACGCACCGCTCCAGGCTGCTTCGGCTTGGGGGCTACCACAATGGGTGAGACCCAGGGCGTAGGGCCTTCCACCCTCTCAATGATGTCCATCTGCACCAGCGACCGAAGCTCCTCTTCGACCTTTTCCCTGAGGTGGAATGGGATTCTACGATGCTTGAGCGACATAGGCCTGACGGTGTCATCTATGTGCAGCCGTACCGGAGGAGCCTTCAGTTTCCCCACGCCTTCGAAAATGCCTGGGAACTTGCCCAGTAACCGCTCTATGTCGACTTGATAAACTTCCCATGCGAAATGCACCAGGTCGAGGGCCTCAGAAGCTGCACAACTGAGTAAAGAGTGAGGGCTCACGTCTGTGACAAAGAAACGAGCTTTGATGGTCTTGCCTCCTCTGGACACCGGTGCCACGAAGACGCCCTTGATGGGGAGCGGTGTATCTCCTCCGAACGTGAATATTTTCGCCGTTGAAACGTCCAACGCCGGTGGGCCCGGTATGGACTGGTAGTGGTCGGACGCCAGTACACACACCGAAGCTCCCGTGTCTACCAGTACTTGTGTCGGCACCCCTTGAATGTCCACAACACACTTCGGTTGCCTTTTCTTCCTCGCCCCCGTGGCCAAACTTGAAATGAAGAACACCTCCTCTTCCTCCTCTTCCTCTTCCTCTGCCAAGTTGAGCCTCTGCATTTCCTGCTCTAGTGCGGCAACGCTCCTCTGTCTCCTTGCATGTCCGTCGAACACCCTGGCGGGGCCCCTCTGCACGGTCACCGGGGCAGGAGCACGACACATCCGTGCGTAATGACCTGGACTGTTGCATCTGCCACATGTTCTCGACTTGGCCAGACACTCTTCGGAGTGTGGAAGGTCATATCCACAGTACTGGCACACAGATGATGCCCCTTGCACCGACCCCGTGTCCTGGCACCTTTGGACCCACTTAGCCTTTGACGCCCCCTGTTTGCCAATTGCAAAAGCCTCCTCCACCTTACCCGGGCGCACTGCGGCATCCATTTTGGCAGCCCTTGACTCCGCCAGCTCATGCGTCCTGCCGCTGTCCAAAATTTGTTGTAGAGTCCAACCCGGCTCCCTCAAAATCTGCCTGCGTAACTTGCCAGAGCCACAGCCTTGGAGGACCTGATTTCGAACCATGGATTCCTCATTGTCCCACCGACAGGTTGTAGCCATTTGACGCAGGCGAGCGCAAAACTGGTCGAGTGACTCCTCTTCCCGCTGCTTTTCGCCACAGAACAGGAATCTCTCGTAGTCCACATTGGATAACGGGATAAAGTAGTTCTCAGGAGCAGCTTTGACGGCGTCATAGGTTGTTACTTGTAGGTTCAGGGACTCATAGATGCGTAATACGTCCATGCCCGCCGAGTACAACAGGGTGGCTCTCTTTGCGTCGTCATCGGTTTCCCCCGTGGCAGTAAAGTACATGTCTAATTTCTTGATCCACAACAGCCACCTCGGGCCTAGTTTGGAAGGGGGGCCCGTCGTGTCGAACTCTTGCATGGGAGGTAACGCCCCTTGTTGCCTCCTTACCACCACTCTCGCTGCCTCTTGTTCGCCATCGCTCTCTGCCATGTTCACAGGTCGCACAGGCACCTCGTGGTGGGTTCGAGGCCGCAAACCTGTCTTGGATGACTATTGGACATATCTTGAAACACTGCGCGGTCCTTGAACCTCCGAGTTGCCTGAATGTTGCACCCGCAGCCCCTGGGTGGTGGCGGCTAGTTGAGGTACAGTCCTCCTGTTTGGTGAAGACTGCAGGGTTTCCAAAAATTCATTTGTGATAGGCTTTTCAGGTACACAGCAGCGCACGAGCACCTTTTCAGGCCGCTACTGCTGTCCACGAAGCGTGAAAACACCTCTGTTGTGTTCGCGCCGGGTTCGTAACATACCGCGGTGCAGCGTTGTGAAAATGAAAGCATTCACTCTGCGCCCCGCTGGCGTCCCGCCTCGTCGCCACGATGTTGTGTGGCCGCCCGTGCCTCGGGCAGGCCTGCATGCACTCCTGCGCACATTCACACAGGAACACACGGGACACGGTGTTGGCCGTTTCGCATCCCGGCCGTAACTGCCGGCACGGGCGCACTTTATTTAACTGCGCATGCGCGTAGCCCGAACAAGGCTCGCGCATGCGCACAACGTGACTCGCACGTCACACACCTGTGACAGCCTATCGGGGGACAGGTATGTCCTGTGAAGGAGGTTGTATTGAATCGCTCTAAGTCTCTAATTGCGGGAGACCATACTAGGATGCAGCTGCATAGTGTACCATTGCCCATCACCGAGAAGCATTCCTGAGTCATCTTTCCATGTTAGTTCGATATTCCACACCTTTCATGTCCCTCTCCTCAGCATGGCGTCATATATAGATCTTATCGCCTGTGGACCCTCCCCTCTCTTATAGCACCGAGTTGCATGCTGATTGCTCTGGGTACTCACTTCAGGTGCGCCTAGCAATGCCTAGCAATGCTTCATTGAGACATTGGGCCTCATTACGACTTTGGCGGAATGGGTTAACGGGTGCCTCTAATGGAGGCAGACCCTGTTAAACCCATTCTGCCTCATTACGCTGTTCCCTCGTGGGACCCGGTAAGGACGCCTGGTAAAACCCCCCGCAAGGGTACCAGGGAGCTAACAACGGGCCGGTCGTAATCGCCCTGTTGTTAGCTCCCTGCACCCATTCCCATTGAGCCCTTTGGGGGCTCAAATGGGAATGGGGAAGGTCCGGGCCCGGGTTCCCTGAAGGAAGAATTACCGGGCCCTCCAAACTTAGAATGGCCCGGTAATTCCCCATTCAGGGATCCCGAACCCAGTGTTGGTGGCAGCCATGCCTTTATTAAGGGCATGGCTACCGCCAAAGTCGTAATGAGGCCCATTGAGTCATATAGGTTAAGAACTGACCTGGCGGTACATCATAATTATCTTGTAAGTTCTCCCAAGAGCATAGACTACCATCTTTAAACAAGTCTCCCCACAAAGTCAGCCCGTTTGCCTCCCAAATTCTCTGTATTTGATGTTTAAGTGTTATTGGTAATTTAAGTGTGACTCCCAGCGGAAGCTCTGGGGACTAAGACATACTTAGTAAAACATTTTACAGGTTTGTGAACAGATCGGACGCCTAGAGTCACAAGTTCTAGAGCATTCTCATTATTCAGGGGTGCCCACAATGCTTCCTTCATGACGTAGGGAGTGATAGAGTTCCCCAATATTCCAATCTCTGACGTTTCCTTGTTTGATAACTGTGAGAGAACGGATCTCAACGACCGGTGGGGGGTGTCTGTACTCCCACTCCCTATATGGTCGAGGAGAGGCACAGGAGACCCCAGCCAAGATTCTCTATTCGGTAGCAATGGTCGAGCAATCAAGGCCTAGCTTCTCAGGAGGTGATGCAGGCTGGTTCTTAAGTACAGTGTATCCCCAAGCCCCCACAAAGGAATATCCACACTCTGTATTGGTTAGAACACAGTCTTTATATAATCAATAGTTAAGGTTATGTACATTCATCATGATAACTCACTTTGTACTCTGGCAAAATCTACAATGACAAATATTTACAATCCTAAAGTGGTACCACCCTAGATCTCATTGAAGTGCATGAACAATACTGTACAATGTCACACAGACCAATAGAGTGAAACCAGCAATAGAGAGAGGAGAGAAAATAAGACGGTTGAGCAATAGGCAGAATACTGACCCCTACCACTAGGCACAGTTCTGTGTGGAGATCCCCCCACCTGGGCAACCTGTAAAGAAAGATATAGCACAAGCCCAGTCCATATATTGCTCTGCAAGTCTTATTTTCCCCTATAATGTTTTTACCCCCCCAATGTACCTGGTGGAGTCGAGTTCCTCGAAAAGGCGTCGACAAACGTCGAGGGACTCGCTGTTCATCGACGGCCCTTCTTGAATGCCTTCCCTTTCAAGCGGGAGGCACGGGGCGTCGAGCATCCGTCGACAAACGAGGCAGAACGATGTCGAGGAGGCAGCAGCTTCGTCCGAGCGGTGCTCGTCGGCGTCGGGGCGTCGGCGTCCTGCAAGGCGGAGGTGTGCGGGGCACCTCGATGACAATAGTTCTGGACCGCAAAGATTGTAGAGACGGAAGCCCAGCGAGGGCGTCGAGTCGTCCGAGTCTTTGAGGTCGTCGGGTGGCGGGAAACCCACCAGCAGGTTTCTCCTCGGCGCGTTGGTCGTCCTCGACTTTCTCCGGCAGGATAAGCGGTCGATGATGCGGTCGAGAGAGTCCTTCGATTGAATGTTCTTAGGCAATGGAGCGGACGGCTCCGGTCGTCGGCGGCACGGCGTCAAGTGGTTCCCACGGCTGGGCAACACAACTTCGACGGGCCTCCAGCGGTTCCACAAACCTGCGAACCCTGGTCGACGGCAATGGACTTCGACGGCGTCGATGTCCGGGTGCTTCACTTCGATCTCCTCGGCGGTCCCGTCTCGGGTCGACAGCCTTTCGAGGATCTGTCTTCCAGGGCGCTTCGGCGAAGATGGAGCGGTGCTCGATGGTCCCTCGGAGCACGGGAAGAGGGCGCCTTACCAGGTCCTCTCTCGGGTCAGTCCTCGACGAATTCGACAGCCTTCGGATCGGTTGAAGCAAATGCCACAGCAAGTCTTCTTCTTCCAGCTGGACGCCGAGGATCAGCAGTTCCAGTTATTCTTGAGTGGAGACTCAGCTTCTGAACGCTTCTGAACACTTTTCCAGTGGTGAGAGGTCCCCAGATATACTATCCTCTCTCTCTCATCCACGCTGCTGGCACACACTCAGCAGCCAATCATACTGCAGGGCATTCATGCAGTCAGTCAGCCAATCAGGCACACAGTGCATTCAGGCCACACTCCTCCCTTCCAGACACTCACAACAAGGAATGTGGATTGGGACAAGTACCCAGCCATTCAACACTACACACTGCATTCAGGCCAGTTTCGGGCAGGGCTGTCTCAGTCTTTGTCTCTCATGCCAGAAACCAGACAACTACAACAAGAAGTGTATATTGGTCACACACTCCATTCACCCAGGTCCCACCCACAGGAGGTACCCACAACATACAGTCACTGGGAAGGCTCCAGCCAGTCTAGCTGGGCCTTCACAACAATACCATACATGGAACTTCCACCCAACAGCCAGTCAGGGGGAAGGGACAGAGACAGGGCTTCCCAGGGCTTTGGGCAAAACAAGATAACAGGTCATAGAAAGCAAGATAGTTTCCTATCAGGAATCAACAGATCCCAATGGCAGGGCCAGGGTGTCCCCAAATGGAGGACACCCAGAGCACCTGTCAATTTCAGCATGGAGCTGCCACCAGCCCATACCCTGCTCTGGGGTCACCCACAGGTGCCCAAAAACATACACTAGGGGCACAGGGTTGTACCCCTACCCATGGGTGCCATAAGGGTATCCCATGGGTCTGTTCACCAAACCAAAAGAGAGAGCTGCACTTCCAGAAGTCCCACATGGACTCCGGGGCAGAAAACATAACAGAACACACGGTAAAAACAGAAAAAGGACAAGGATTCAGAGGCCCTGTCCCTCAGATGCATTTCCAGCATCACAATAACTATCTTGCTACATATTGCAGTTTTGAGGCAATATAGTAGGATTCAAAATCTGAAAGGTGCGCTTGCACCTCTTCCACAGGTCAACACACTGTTTGCAAGGCTATTTTGCATTCTGCTATTGGGCCATAACAATATTATCAACTTGGTGTCTAGTTCTCTCTGGTCACTTTCCCCTTTGTCTCCCCACCGGCATTGTTATAGCTATATCCAGCAGACTTCACGGGTGATATTTGGGCAGGCGCAATTTCTGCAATTTCTGTGCTTCCATCACGAACGAGCATAGAAACACCCTTCCCTTAAAGTATACTTTTCCATTCCTTAAAACAATGACCGTGGTCATTAACCAACATAACATTTCATGCTAATCTATCAGGCAGACATGTCTGATGTGCCTTTGAATGAAGCTAACTTAAGGACAGATCCATAGAATATATACCTCAATATATTTTTCATTTCTCTCCTCTGCTCCTTAGAACCTGCAGTAGGGGGAGTGACCTGATGCATGTTGTGCGGTCCACTAAGTTTGGAGATTTGATGTTTGGAACTCCAGACTTGTCCTGAACAGGGCGAGTTCTCCCAGGGGGATGCAAGAATGGGCAGCAGACACTCGTAGGTATACGGCCCAGGGAGCCACTAATTCCATTGTTATCTGTTTCCCCCCTAGGGTTTTCCTTAGTGCCCTGAGGAAGGCGTTTCACCACTTATTGTCATACGCCGAAACGTGTTTGCATCAGAAGGACCCAATTGGCATTACCAGGGTCCTTATCCAAAACTGTTATACGTTCACCCACAGAGGCAGATCCAAGAGTGGACACAGGCATACCCCATGAAGATTTTTATTCAAAGGGACGACTTGGATTCTCTTTGTGACTGATTGAAGATTGAACTCATGACACCCTCACAGAGACTCTCTGAGGATACTTGTCTGCACATGAAGAATTGTTCTAAGTAGAACTGAAATGCAACACATTCCTATGAAAAAACAATGGGGTCCATTTAAGACTGATTGCAGTTAATGTAATAGCACATTGAAGCTACAACGACAAGTTCACACACAAATTGCATTGAAAAGAAGATATAATTGTGTCCCTCCAACTTTCAATATTATTGAATCACCCCGTTTTTTCTTAACTTTTTTGGGCAAATGTTTTTTGTTCTGATTGATGAAGGTGCTTTTGTCTTTTCATATGTCTACAGCCACTAGGGCTTGGATTCTTTTCTCTTTCTAGTTTCCAATCCATTTTCTTTTCTCTTTTGTAATTTATGAACATTTCCTTCCCTTTCCTGAGTTGACTTTTGTTTCAAAAAATGATGATGTGACTTTCAAACCATTGTTTTGAATTCACAACCAACCGGCAATTTTAGTAAGTCAATAAAGTTTTCATGAACATTGTGCACAGGATCTTTTCTTTGAAATGACAACAGGCCAGCAATCAATATAGTTCAGCCACACCATTTTCCTGGTTCCATGTCTTAATATCCCCACAGAAATATCGCAATAAAAAAATATAGCCATATTTTTGCAGCAAAATGTACCCATGGACCCTGCGGGGGACACCCCCGCAACCACCGCATTATTTTAAAATGCGTAAGGGACACCCCCGCAACCCCCGCTCCCACAAAATATCCTCCCCAAAAATATTGCCTATGGCGAGACAAACAGCCATATGTATGCCGATATTTTTGGAGGAGATATTTTGTAGGGATACCCATTGTCCTTTATCAGCATCACAATTCCAGTTTCTCCCTATGCCGCAGTTACCAAGTGTGATATGCAGTATGGACACACACACCCCTTTAATAAAGATTTAACCGATTGTAAATAATGAATACAGAGTGTTGGATCATGTGTAGTTGTTTTCATGAATGATTACCCCTGCCACCACTGTTACCAAGGACTAGCCCCTTCTCGTCTTTTTTACAACAAATGTATCCACCTCAGGATGCGTTCCCCAAGACCAAAGCATTTTAGAAAAGCAAACATCCAGTTCCAGATAACTGTGTCGAAATCCTTAGCCACGTCTAGTGTAAGGAACTCATGGTGGTAACAGAAAAGACAAACACAAGTGATGTCTGACTTAGTCTCAGGAGGATAGCCCACACAGGTTCGATCCCCAGGTCTGCGCTTAGAAGCCTATGGGTATTAAGTGTGTTATATATAACCTATTATTATCAAAGTTCAAGGGTATTTATTAAACTATATGCATGGTTGAGAAAAATGCCTAATCTAAACCTAAAACTAAGATGGGAGCAAGCTACGACCATCAAATAATAATAAGGCAGTCCTAGTAGCGTTTTATCAAATATAAAGGGCCTACGCTAAAAATAAACTATTGCTAATCCTTAACACTAAATGATAAAAAAGAGTCTGGGATAATGTTCACCAGAAAATAAAGAAGTGTTCACAAAATGATGATAAGTCAGGATGGTATGGTGGGGTCTCCCTACCCCACATTTTTTGCACGGGACAACGCAGAACTCCTGAGCACAGCACACTCCTGGGCCTCTCCAGCACAAGGCTTACAATTCCAGTTCAGCGATACCAGAACCTTCAGGGGCCAAGTCTCTTCTCTACGAAGTATCTTGCCTTAGAAGACCTGATGGATCAGATCAACAAACAAAGTTCCTGTGTTAATCTTGTACCTTGAGCTATTCCTGTACGCCCCTTGGATCTCCCTCCACTGGGCTCGGATCCTTCTTGCAACTCAGGCCTCCCTCCGTCGGGTTCACTACGGCCATTCAAATGCAGCTTGTAATTTTTAAGAACCTTTAACACAGTTCATGATTTCCTAACACAGTTTGTGATTTGCTTTGTTTCAACAGAAAGTGTGGACTTTCTTTCCCTAGCTTTCGTTCAGCATCCCTCTGTCGCGTTCACACTTGTCTTATTCTACACAATGTTCACGTTTGCCAAATATACACTTCACTTTACTTTCTCTTGATGCAGGATTCACTTCCCTTAGCTTTCTCTTGGCAATGGTTCAGAGACTTTTGAGTGTACAAGGGATTTGATGTGACCCTTGTAGGACCACTCTGACACCAAACGCTGCCCTTTCCTAGGGCCTTCTAGTACTTGCAGTTTCAAAGAAAAAGAGGCCTGCGAGAGTCCCATGAATGAGCACTCCTGCAGCACCTGACCACTCTGCAGCTGGCCCTTATCAGGCTTTCCGAACAAATTCAAATACACACAATTTCTTTTTTCTCAAGTTCTTGCATTCATCTATTGTTGCCACTTGCAACCTTGGACTCAATACACTTGCGGTTGCTATCATCTTCCTTCGACTCACTGATTTTGTCGAGTCTGCTGACTTGGCTTGTTTTTGGAGTCAAGGATGGTACCATGTTAGCCAGCATTCCTCCCCAAGTGTGTTATCAATGCCGTTGACATATGTTCCTCCACAAAACCAGCTGTAACTCCCAGTCTTAAGAATTCCCTTTTAGAGATTTTGCAGGTCTGAGTTGAAAGGGGTAAGGGCGGTTTCCCCTTTGTCGTCCCTCCGGGTCTCACCGCCTTTCTCCTCCGTTTGTACTGCTGGTTCGGTGTAGCTGTTTCATTGTGCGTTCGGCCTTGCTCGAAGTGTGCTCTTGTGCTCCGTCTTTTATCCCTGTGGGGAAGGTAAAGGGCCCTCAGGTGTGCATGGTTATTTTCAATTGCCTGACTCTGCCTGGCCCATGTGTAGGGACATGTCAGGTGAATGGCTCTGGTGTTAGTCCGTTGTATCTTGCTGTGTATGAAAGTGTTTGTACCAGAAAAGGTGGGTGGGGAGTAGAGCTCCTGAATGCCCTACAGAGTAGGATGGGGAAAAGGTGTTACAGGGAAGGAGCTACCATGTCTCGCCCATCGGTTTCCCACTTCCACTCCACACAGACCCCCCATCCAGGTGATCCTCCCCCACTGGTCCACCCCCAGGAACTGGATCCAATAGCAATGCTGTGTCCTGGCCACATGGATGACAGATATCCGGGGATTAGCGGGTGAGACACCTTTGGGTTTCTCACACTAGGGACAGTACTGGTTCCCTGGTGTCTTTATCAGAGGTTTCCGCTATAATGTGGTGAAGTCTGCGTAAATTGTGTATGGTGTTACTTCCCAGGATGAAGCCGGCCTGGTCGGCATGAACCAATTGTGGGAGCAGTGGTTTGAACCTATTAGCTAGTAAGATTCCCACTAGTTTTGTTTCAGTATTTAACTTAAGCAGAGGTTGACATGAGGTCTGGTCTGAAGGATCCTTTCCTGGTTTCAAAATGTGGACTATTAAGGTTTCTCACATCGTTCTAGGTAGTTCACCAGTTTCATAGGAATATATGTATGTTTTCAGGAATGGGTCCAATATTTTTTGTGAAATGTTGTGAAATAGTATATAGCATTCAGTTGGGAAACCAGCAGTCCCTGGGGTTTTGCTAGTTGACATGGGATGTGGGGCAGAGGAGCGATTGTCTGCAAAGTAGCTGCCTATATCCTCCCTCAGAGTTGTGCGGTAGGTTGCATTGAGCAAATCTTTGGGATTAAATTTCCAGGTCAGAATGAGAGGTCTCGGGCGCTGTCTATGGAGCATGACAGGTCAATACTTGAGAGTGGACGAGAGGGTTCTGCCCAGGTATGGTGCGTCAATGAAGAGATGGGCATGCTCTCTTCCCATGATGAAGTGATCGATATGGT
This sequence comes from Ambystoma mexicanum, assembly GCF_040938575.1. Lineage (NCBI taxonomy): Eukaryota > Metazoa > Chordata > Amphibia > Caudata > Ambystomatidae > Ambystoma > Ambystoma mexicanum. Next base: position 229,098,310 of record NC_090922.1, read on the forward strand.
GTATGTATTCTGAGAGTGGGTGTAGAAGGAATACGCTTGTGTGTCTCCAAATATCTATTAGGTTTAAATTGGACATTATCAGTTGCAGTGTCCTAGTGGTGGGTGAGGGCCTCACATCTGTCAGTGATGATCTGTCTCTAGTGCGGTCAAAAAAGCAGTTGAAGTCGTCTCCCCAAACCCAAATTGCCTCCCTGTCTAGATCAAATTTGCTGATCACCTGCATAAAGAAAGTAGCTGCATTGGCATTGGGTGCATATACATTAATAAGACAGAATTTAATGTGTTATAGATATCCCTCGATTATAATCAGCCTACCCCCCTTGTCTTTCTGTATAGTCTCTGATTTGAACGGATATTGTCCGGTATCTACATCAGCATCCCTCTTGTGTAGGACGAATAAACGGATCCAAAGCCCCTTCCACCCCATATTTTATGTAGTTTAGTTTGTCCCTTAGTTGTTAAATGTGTCAGCTGGTGCATTATGATTGAGAGTTTCTTCCTTGTGAATAGTTGTTTGGCCCTGCTGCTCTTTGTGAAGCCATTCACGCCACGTACATTCCACGTCACAACCATGCCATTCATTCTATTTGTTTGTGAGATGATTAGGTTGGCTCTGTGCTCTCTAGAATGTAGCCTCCTGCCGTTTTATCCTCCTTGTCTGCCCCGCATTACCCATTACCCAGCAAATTAAGTAGCGGAATTGTGGACCTGGGTGGGAACAATTGTTGTTGAAGACAATAACAACATTTCATAACTTCGTAATGCTAAAACAACAACCATTGGATTAAATAACAGATCTCCTAAACTATTACAGTCGTGTATCTGCGTGTAACCAATGCAGGTTTCTCTCAGAGGGGGAGATCACACGGGGAACTTCAGCAGTATGTACTGTTTGTGTGCCATGGGGGTAGAGAGATGGCCTCTCAGTTTGAACGAGGCAGGTGAAGGGATGTCACGAGCAAGTATCTCACAGGGCATATTTGTCAGGTTAATGTCCTTTCCAGAATGTTTGTTGCTTTATCATAGATCTTCTCGTTTTGGCTAGTACATTGGTGTTGTCATTTGACTTTCCGTGGAAAAAATAGCCACCAGCTATCATAGCGTGAGCCGGCTCCGCAGACATTGCCATAAATGTCATCTCTTTCGGCGTCCCCGACAGTTTTTTCTTTCCATGGTCAAGATTTCTGTCTTTGTGTCTCCTTCCATGATGCCAATCTCACAGATGCCACAGTCAACAGATTCAATATAACAAAACGCTTTAATTATTAAAATTGTCAGGATGGAGAAATGCCTAACTTGCCCTATACTCAGGGGGGATTTCCTTACCTAAGGAAACTTAGGAAGGTCTGTGTCAATGTGTCCAACTGAAAAGTCTGTCTGTGTCCAAAACCTTTACTTGCCCTCACAACTAAAACAGAATTGAACTGGGGGGTCCAACCCAGCCCTTTAAGACGAGGTAGCAATACTTAGAGACAGATGGCGATGCAGAATATTACTCAAACATCAATAATCAAAACTGACTCATGAAGTTGACGAAGTGCGACTGTTTTGAAGTCAATTATCTAAAACAGGGGGTTACAATTAACATCAACGTGTTTGCTCGATCTTCACACTCAATTCAACACATAAAAAAGCAGGTTATATACAAAAAACTAGTCATCATTGATGTCTACCTACATTGCAAACTACAAAAACCTATCTGGAATGGTAATAGGCTTGCAAGGAAAATCTATGTACACCAGTGGTCGAAGTGAGCAGGAGCGGTTGGGAGCGGTGCTCCTCTACTTTTTTAAATTAAGTTTTACTGCTCCTATACTTTTATTTTAAAACGAAACCGTTCCGGAACGAACAGTGTAGGAAGCAGTTGAAACTTGCACTTTCAGTGCGCCGAACTGAATGTTCCCTTAAATAGCAGGGCATGTGTTTGGGGGTGTGTATTGTGTGTGGAAGGCGGTGTGGTGATGGGGTTTGTGGGGAGGGGGTGCAGGCTAGCAGGGAACATAGTTCCACTACTTCTTTTCATACACTTTGACCACTGATATACACATTCCATACTGGTTAGGGACGGTGATTGGATTTCTAACATCAAGTGGGGCAACTAAGCCCTCCACTAGTTCAGGTCACTACGAACGTCATCAAATACACAACGTCCCATTGGCTATACAAACTATAGGGCTCTCTACCACGTGTCCCTCTACAATTGGTTGGCACCCTTGTACCCTTCTGTAATATTCCACCTACGCAAGCAGCACACAGGCTGACACACAGGTGCTGATGGGCTGGTCATAACCAAAGCTTCCCTCCAATTAGCCCTGGCATCCATCATCACACATGCAGCCTACTAGTCAATTAAGGCTTTGAACTCGGCCTTGGAAATGTTCACTGTGCTGGAGAATATGAGGGAGAATAGCATACTCTGTCTTCTTGGTTTTGATATAGTTCATCATAGTGTCTATTTCCATCTGACCCCATGACTGTAGACCATGTTTTCGAGTCTTACTGCATTTAAAATACTACTATTTGATAAACCTCTTACGTCTTCAATGTTCTCGCCTCTCATTTAAGACAGAAGGTTTGTTCTTTTCACACGTCCTGTAATTGTCTGTACGCACATCCAGGACCAAGATGACCTTGATTTGTTGGTGTTGATTCAACCAAGCCTTTCTTTGATCCACTTCCATGGTTGAGTTTTCAATTTCTAACTGCGACACACTGAAAACGTCTTTCTGCTTTCGGAATCCAGCTCTGCTAAAGTGTGTTGTGCAAACATCCATTGTCATACATTTCCTATATATATATATGTGTGTGTGTGTGTGTGTGTGTGTATATATATATATATATATATATATATATATATATATATATATATATATATATATATGTAAAGGCCTTTATACCTCGGTATAAAGTGAGCGGAGTGCACTCCAGAAAGCATTTCAGAGAGTGTAGTCCACGCTGAATGTTGAGTCAAAAAACCAATAGTTACCAGGCATTGAAATTATTTCTTTAATTGATTAAATGTCATGGACAAAAATAAGATCAGCACGAAAACGATGCGTTTCGCTGCAAACATGCCACTTGATCACGTTTAGGGTGTGAACACAGAGAAAGGACTTTTAAACTGGCATGTTCTCTATGGTTCCAGTGTATAGAGCAGCGTACACATACAGACTGCCTGTTAGCAAAATCCGCCATCTTTAAACATTACGCACAACATGATAAGTTATTGTAAATTCACGTTAATACATTCAAAAAGAGACCTTGAGAACATTAAAATGGGCAGACGATGTTCCTCATTTCTTAACAGCGTTAGAAACTGCACAGAAATAATATTTTAACTGAAATGAATATTAAAACATATGGATTGTATAGCATCAAGGCTGCAGCTTGCATAAAATATATGCTGGATGTCATGCCTCTGTGTGTGCTCTCTGTGTGTGCTGCCTGATTGTTGTTTATGTTCCAATTGTAGAAAAGCAAACAGTAATTAAGGCTTGTATTGCTATGCACAGTTAGACAAGATAGACTCGTGGATCGTATTGGTACACGATCCTAGTGACACTTATATTTACCCCAGCAGAACCGGGTTTTAAGTCACCATTTCATTTTATAATCTGTGTATGTCTGTGTGCCTTACAGAGATACATGCTGCATTTTTCTGTGCTTGCTGGCCAGTTAGGTCTACTGGTGGGATGTGTATTTTACGTGAGATGTAATTCTCACAAGGTAATACGGTGCTTGTGCTAAAGTGCATAGTGCTTATGGCAATGGTGTATGAGGGTTCCTATGTCAAGAATTACCTTCTTAAAGTGCAAATGCCTATTTTTACTATCTGTGCAAATATGCAATAGACAACCTAATGTTAGTAAAGTGCAATGTGCAATTAGCAGCTAAATAATAGTTGTACCCTGTGTAGGGATATATATATGTATATATATGTTGGTGCATCGCCGCAATCTATTCACTACGTAGCCAGCCTTAAAGAATACTTTCTCTACTTGCGTTGTTTTCCAACTGTACATTTGTAAAATAACTTGATAACTTCTTCATTATTTCTATAGAATGAACATCTTCATTTCGAGCCCAAAATGTTACTTATCTTTAACACCTCCTCTTTAGAGCTTATGGATTCTTATGCATCTCTTCTGTGTGCGTCAATTCTGCTCTTCATGATGCCACCAGTCTTCCCTTTTCCTCAGTTTTCCCACGTCTTCCGGGATTTCATTCAATTGGCCATCATAATGTTGTGTATGCATGTACGGCTTTCTCAATGGGAATCTTATTGATACAGGTATTCTCACTGGTACTGCATGTGTCTCACATTCTGGCTCCCAACAGATAGGCAGCATCGGAGGGAGCTTTTGGAGGACTCTATCTCTACAGAACAATGTGTTGGGATGTCAACCATAAACTAAATAGTGTTTCAAAAGTAAAGTTCTGAGCTATTTCCAGCTCTGGCTTATGCTTCAGCTACTCTTCTCCCAATGTCAACACGTTCTTTACAATATTCAATTTGCCTTCTTTTGGACTTGCAGCAATAAAGTTCCTCACTTTTGTAAAGGTCAGGGTGCCCTTCACCAAGTTCAATAAAGTTCTGGGAAAATAGGTCTCAGGGCTTCCCTCTCCAGTTCAATGTAAAAAGGTAACACAAAAAGAAATATTTTGAAGCTTTGCTTTTCAGCTGGATTTTCCACAAATCTGTATAACTCAGGGTTCCCTTCCCCAGGACTGATATTCACCACTCTTTACTCTCTTTACTCTCGCTCTTTCATCTCAGTAAAACTTCCTTGTTGGCTCATAGTTCAATATTCATTCAAACAAGTATTTTCTCAAATGCAATTCCTTGACTTTAACATATCAGTGGTTTCTCAATCTTGACTTCAACTTTGCGCCCAAGAGCTTTCATTTGTCTTAACTTTGCATTGCCTTACAGTTCATTGTGCTATAGTGCAACAAGGTTGTTCTTTCCTTTCACTTTCATTCGACAGGTGCATGTTCTGCTTATTCCATTCAGTTCAATGTTCAATATATGCCTTTTTGCTTATTTCCTCTTATTCAATGTAAGCAACTTTAATCCTTTCATTCAGTTCAGTATTCAATGGCTGTAACGTTGCTGTTTAAACATAACTGTGCTTCTTTCATTCAGTTCAGTATTCATTATAAGCAACTTTGCTCCTTTCATTCAGTTTGGTATTCGGTATAAGCACCTTTGCTTCTTTCATTCATTGCAGGTTTCAATAAAGACAACTTTGCTTCATTACGTAGACCGCTACTAAATATACAGTTGTTCGGAGTGCCCTGGTGTGCTTAGGTGTCCCGGACACCTATCCAGACTTTATAGCTCCTCATAATGGCTTCTCCCCCTTCATGGGAAAGCCGGATCGCCAGACATTTGAAACAGCCCGCTCTGTCTCTCGTGTGCAGCGTGGCCCTCACTCTTCGGTAGTGCTTGCCTGCCCGCCTTTCCTTTCGTGGTCTCCTTGTCCTGTTTGGTTGCCCCAGTAGGACTCCCAGCATCTGTGTCAATGTTCAAGCGACTGGGCCTCCTTCGCTCCAGCACGGCTGCTTCTTCTGTGTCTTTCTCTTCTGCCCTCTCTCTCACCTGGTTAATCGGAGCAGGTCAACAGCGTTCCATCGCAACCTCCATCATCGGTGCTCGGCTCAGGGGTTGCACCTTCACACGCAGCCCCAGGTAGCTGCTCATCCCTGTGCTAGGAGTCACTGCAGGCATGGCACCGTGCCTTGGAGGATCAGCTTCTGGCGCAATGTCATTCACTTTTCACCACGCTCCAAAGCCAGTGCTCCAACCCAAGATGGCCACCGCACAAACGGTCCAGCAGCGGTCCGTTCCCTGGATCTCGTGAAGGCGATTAACTTGGAATTAGTCCTTAGTCATGAGGATCAGTAAGTACTGTTGCTTCGATCGTATAACTTCACTCACTAACTAGGCCAGTGCAGAATGATCTTTGCCTTTCTGACTGTGAAATAACAACCTAGCCTTGTTTTATGTCATCATTATCCTGCCAGCTGAAATGTGTCAGCCTCACCGTTTTCCTCATACACTGCTACTGGGTCTCCCTGCCACTGGCATCTTTCGAATGGACTCTGTTTCTTTTGGGGGAAACCCCCTGATACCCTGTGCTTCTCGCTCCTCACTCGCATCCACCTGTGTGATCATAGCCTGCTCTTGTTAACCTTTTAGGGCAGCTGCCCTCCTGTTATCTCCCACCGACTGCTCATGCCAACTGATGCACCTCCTCCAGACAGGGCAGCTTCCACCCACACTGAACAGTATGAAGCTGATGCTGTCAATGTTATAATCATTTAGGCATGAACTACTCTGGCAGGAACATGCTGGTATATTTGGTGGCCGGAAATTTCCCCCCTGCATATTCACGCGTAACGTGCCTGATGGGAGTATCACATTGCGATGAAGTCATATGTTTGAGCCTGGTTTGGGAGAGCAGGATACTTTGGGGTTAATGGAAAGCTGCCCACTCCACAATGCAACCCCTGGAGGCAGTATGTGGGGAATCCCCCAGGCAGTGTTGTCTAACACAGGCCTCGGGCGCCGGATCTGTGGATTTTCAGGATAACCCTCATTAATATTAATGAGATAAATTTGCATAAAATGATTCTAAATTATTAATGAGGGATATCCTAAAAGCCCACCAGGTTTCTGACCCTCGAGGCATGGAGTTGGACAACCCGGGGGCAACCCCTTTTGTAGCGAAATGTCCCTGCCGGCTGTAAGCCCCAAATTCACAGTGTATGGATATGGAAGAGTACCGTCAATAGGTTGCATATCAATGCCCAGTGAGACACTGAGTGTGGAGAACACACAGAAAGTGAGCAGCTTGTGATCCTGCTCACGGATCAGGTGAAATGCCACCATGAATAGGAGACATGCTGGAGACTGGGGCACATGAAAAGTGACTAAAGACACAGTGGTGGCAGTGATTAGGTCACCACAGAGACAGGGAGTGGTGTTGCAAAGCCATACTTGCAACATGACAGTTCCACATATCTCTAAAATGTGTGATAGATTTCTTGGGATCTCAGCCCACACGCTAAATCAAGTCATGACGGTTAACAAAACGCAAAAGGAAGTCACAACATTTGATGATAGTGTTGAGAGGAGGGGCGCCAGACGGTGGAAAGGTGGATCTATTATCCATCTTTGACACAACCTGTGCTCTGCATTTCATGATACATGACTTAGCCAAATCCAAAGCATTAATGAAACAGTTGGGTTAAGCAGTGTAAAAGGATACCAAAAGGAACATGGGTTGAGGAGTTGGGATGTGGTACAAGTGAAGGAGATAAAAAAAAGGAGTCATAGTTTAGTGGGAGCTGTATCTCAGTCCCTGAGACAAGTCCAACAATGAGACTAACACACAATGGTTTCAACCTGTTGATGCCTGGTCTCAGTCTTCTAGGTGATGCAGCCCAGATCCAGTCTGTCTCAAGTAGAATGCTGTTAGCTTGCTTGAGGCAAGAAACCTAGGCCAAGTCTGCCATGGGCTTAAGCCCAATAGGATGGCCCTTTTCTGGTATGGGAGAAGAACATGCACCATGGCAATAGGGAAGACATTCCTTCTGGAAGTAGTTTTGGGCATTCCCTAAGGCAAGAGGGAATAACAAGCTATTGCTGGTAGTGATACATTGCATCAGCCTTCACAAAGCTTGGGACAGTGACCTTCCCTCTATGGACCATGACGGCGGAACCAGGGAATCACCCAGAAAAGCTGCTGTTTGAGTTAAAGAATTGTTTTGAGACAGGAAACTTCAGTACCCAGGAAATTTGCTCCTACCTATTGATAGGGAACTTTGGGGTTGAACATTTAAGCAATATGACCCGAGCGACGGGGGCATTACCGACTCAGGTAATGCCCCGGGGCCTAGTTAACGAAGGCCCCGGGGTATTACCAGAGTCGGTAATCGCGAGGGCCTTAATAAGGGCCCCGGGGCATTACCAGAGTCGATAATGCCCCCGCCGCGAGGGTCATATTGCTATTAGTATCCCGGCCCGCAATATTTGCGTGACCGGGGTACTAAAAGCAATTTTTTTCTGTCCCGAAATGCTGCGGCGTTTCGGGACAGAAAAAAAACGACCAAGAAAATTGCCGCCGCCATGGAAAGGGAAAACGGAGTCCGTTTTCCCTTTCCATGGCGGTCATCGGAATCGGAAGTTCCCAGCGCGTCCGCTCCCAAAAAAGGATCAAGAAAAAGGTAAGTGGGGTTGGTAGGGGGGAAAAACAAAACAAAAAAGAAAACGTACCTGCGTCCCCGGCAGGGGGCGAGGAAAGTCCCAAGCCGTGTGGAGGCGCAGAGCGGGGATGGCCCCGCTCCGAGTCTCCACGCGGCTGGAGACTTCCCTCGTCCCCCGCCGGGGACACAAAAAAGGATCAAGAAAAAGGTAAGTGGTGTTGGGAGGGTGGGAGTGGGAGGGGGGAAAAAAAGTACCTGCGTCCCCAGCGGGGGACGAGGAAAGCCCCCAGCCGTGTGGAGGCGCAGAGCAGGGATGGCCCCGCTCCGAGTCTCCACACGGCTGGAGACTTCCCTCGTCCCCCGCTGGGGATGCAGAAACAAGAGGGTAAGTTGGGGGGGGCGGGTGGGAGGAAGGAGAGGGAAGGGAAAATAAAATACTTACCCGAGTCCCCGGCGGGGGGCGAAGGCAGCCTCTCAGCTGCGGGGAGGCCCCGCGTCGAGCCTCCCCATAGGCTGAGGGGTTGCCACGCCCCCTGCCGGGGAAAAAGGCCGTGGATTCCCGACTGAGGGATTCCCGGCCGGGTATGGACCTGGCGAGAGCCAATCAGAATGCTTGTTTCATTCTGATTGTCTCTCGCCGTGGTACTAATAAAGGATTGAAACTAGATCATCAGGTCTTCTGCTGAGTTAACCCTAGACACTTACATTTTGTTACCCCTTCATCCTAACACCCTTTTTCCAACTATCCCTCTAGAGTTGCCCCCTTGGACTTGGGAAGCAGGCCAACATGGGGAAGGCCACGTGGGTGACCCCAGGTAGAGATACAGTTTTGTGCCTGGGATTAGCAGGACCGGTGAGGGTGCATTTTGTTTGCAGATGGACTGTGTCCCCCCCCCTCTGGCTATAATAGGTAGGCTACACTGAAAGTGGGAACACCAATGAATGATTTATTACAGGCAGAACAGTAGGCTTATTATCGAGAGTACGATAGGCACACTGGACACTGGACATGGATGATTGTCTACACTGGGCTGCTGGTGCAAGGTGGAGCATCAATGGCAGGCATATAGGCTAGGCACACCCACTTTCATGGGACACTTGGGAGTACCCGTGGATGCAGGTGGGTGCACCAAGGGGGGAAGGAAAGGGTTAGAGAGGGAAATGTACACGTGTAGAGGGGAAGAAGGAGAGAGTGCGAGAGAGACTGGGGAGAGGTGACAGAGTAGAAAGAATGGGCAGTAGGGGAGTGGTAAGAGGGAGAGTGGGGTGCAAGGAGGATAGTAGCCGGTGGGGAGATAGTGGAAGAGGGGAGAGAATGGGGCTGGTAGAGATGAGGATTGAGAGAAAGAAAGAAAGAAAGAAAGAAAGAAAGAAAGAAAGAAAGAAAGAAAGAAAGAAAGAAAGAAAGAAAGAAAGAAAGAAAGAAAGAAAGAAAGAAAGAAAGAAAGAAAGAAAGAAAGAAAGAAGCAGGGGAAGAGAGGGCAGGAGGCCTACTGGTGGACAAATAGAAAAGGATGGGGGAGAAAGAGGAGAAAAGGGGGAGAATGGAAAAGGTGTGAGAAACACATGGTGGCAACAAGCAAAACAGACACACGTGATCACAGTTCAAGGGTGTTTATTTTAACAATGAATGATGTATGCAGGTTGGAAAAACACCTAATCTAACCCTAAATCTAAGATGGGAGCAAGTGTCAACCATCAAAAAAAAATAAGGCAGTCCTAGAGGTGCTGTGTCAAATAAAAAGGGCCTATACTAAATAACAACTATTACCAAACCTTAAAGCTAATGCAAAAAAGTGTGTGGGATAGAAGTGTTCTCAAATAATAGGTTAGGATGCAGTGGCGTGGATCTCCCTTAGCCACGGTTTGAGCACGGGGTAAAATGGGACCTTGGAGCACAGCACAAACTCGAGCTTTCCCAGCACGATTCGATAGTTCCATCCCAGTTATCAGGTTCTTCAATGGCTTTCCAATAAAAAGTCTCTTGCCCTCGAGGGCCTGATAGTGCCAACAAACAAATACAAAGTTCTGTTTCACGAAGGCTTTTGGGGGATGGCTTCACCCCTCGGCCCCCCACCCCCTTCTGGGCACTGACCCCTCGAAAGCCACTTTCAACAAATCAAATGAACAGTTCCTTTCCCAATATGATAGTTTCAACAAAACACACTGATCTCAAAATGGCTGAGTCCATGTATAGGGATCACTGTATGACTATATCCATGTAGTAGGAAGACAATCTACAAAAGAAAGATGTGAATGCAGTGTCTCTACTGAGTATGAGCCAGAAGGATTACACAATTATCTTTCAAATTATTTTCATATACTTACTATAGTACACATTTTATTTGTCATGAAAGACAATCATAAAATGATCACTTAACATAAAACATGATGTAAAAACAACACAAGTTCATCAACACATGTGAATCCTGTTATTACAGTACAACACTTCTTCCATGTGAAACTTTACTCTGGACTCTTTTTGTTTGGTGTACTAGTGGTGCTATTCCTCTTACACTTATAAAAGCCCTATATGTACAGGTTTCTCTCCTGTTCATACACATAAATGTCGGACATTCATCAGGGGCAACATTATCTTGTGTCTGTTGTATTTAAAACACGCAAATGTGTTCAATTTCTCTTCTAATCTCTCTGGCACCCTACTGGGCAACTCGTGCATTTGTACCAGTGCCTCCGGGCAACCTTGATTGATTGCTAAAGCCGACTTCCTTTTTATAGAAATGTCATACTGCTTTGGGGAGTGGCAGTGGGACACCGAATGGTGAGACGTGGATCAGAGAAAGGAAGTCACTTTTTCTTCCTAAGATAATGATTACTGTACAGAACAGAAACCTGCACAGAATGCCTAAGTAAAACTCAGTAAGTAGTCCCTAAATCCCATCGGAAGATCGTGCTAGAGATTGCGCATTCTCATTTGATAGGGGGATACTTAGGACAATCTAGGACCCAGGCAATAAAGAACTTCATTCAGACATGTGAAATATGCCAGAAAATCAGTATGCATATTCCCTTGCCTGCCCCTCTGAACCCTTTACCAATAACAGAAATCCCTTCCTCCTGGATTGGGATGGATATAATTGGACTATTGAAAACCTCTAGACTGGGTAACAAGTATGTCCTTGTAATAGTTGATTACGCCACCCGATACACAGAGGCATTCCCCATGCGGAACAACACAACCCAACAGATTTTAAAACATCTATTGCCATATTTTTCCTGGGTTGGTTTTCCCAAGGAAATTCTAATGGATCAGGGATCCAATTTTATGAGCAAACTCATGGGTGAAGTCAAAGAATTACTCCATGTTGCCACCTTAAGAACCTCAGTTCACCACCCCCAAATGGACGGACTGGTAGAAAGATTTAAAAAAACACTTAAGATGATCCTAAGAAAGTTGGTAGACAATGATGGGAAGGATTGGGATCGCCTGATTCCTTGGGCCCTACTTGCTGTAATAAAGACCCCTCAGGCTTCACTGGATTCCCTCCTTTCAAATTACTTTATGGTAGAGAACCAAGCAATGTCCTAGACATGCTCTGAGAGACCTGGGAAGAATGAGAAGAGGCACCTATTCCCCTCTCACAACCAGCTACCAGATTGTGAGAGCATATGAAACTTGTTCAAAATCTTGTTTATATCCACATGGAAAAAGCCCAAGCACAGAAAAAGTCCACCTACGAGAAAAAGGTCAAATTAAGATCTTTTTCAATAGGACAAAAGGTATTAGTCCTCTTACCTACCTCTGAAAATAAACTTGTCTCAAAGTGACATGGGCCATATGAAATATAAGAGCAAACAGGTACCTGTACCTATAAAATAGCCCAACCGGACAGGAAACGAAAAACCCACCTCTACCATGTAGATCTCTTAAAATAATGGAAAGAAAATCCATCAGTAGCCACTGCCACAATACTGTCTTGTTTGGTACCAGGAGAAATATAAAATTTTGATTTCATTCCCCAAGAGCTATTTAGTCAACAACAAGAAGACTACAAATATTTAGTTACGACATTCCCTGATGTATTCTGTGAGAAACCAGGGAGAGTGCAAAGCATGTATCATTGTATCAGAACTCCCAAAGGGAAAAAGGGAAAATAATATCGAACATTCTTCAAGCCCATGATCCTCCCCTATAGTATTGGTCAAAAAACCTGATGATTCCTTGAGGTTTGTATAGACGTCCGATAGGTCAACGCCACCTCTGACTTCGATGCCTATCCCATGCCACGCATTGAAGAATTGATTGATAAACTCGGAAATGCAACCTACCTATCAACCCTAGACTTAACCAAGGGCTACTGGCAGGTCCCAATACATGGACCTGATAAGGAAAAGACAGGTTTCGCAATGCCCATGGGACTATTTCAGTTAATGTCCTGCCTTTTGGCTTATACGGGGCACACGCCACTTTCCAAAGGCTTATGGACAGGATATTACAGCCCTACTCTGATTTCTGTGGGGTTTATATTGATGTCATAGTTATTTATAGTAAGACTTGGGAAGGCCATTGAACCGTTAGGTCCTTTTTAAATGAGGAAGCTCATCATTACATAGATGGGGGTGCAGAATAACTTACACCAATAACCAGATAGACTCAGGAAGTTGCCAAACAAAAGCGGTCTATTGTCAATTGTCTAAAACAGGGAGTACAACGGACATCAACGGACGTCTCACAGCCTAATCTCAAAGCATCACATGAAAAAACATCCTTATATAGCAAACATTTTTCATACGTGACATCATACTACGTGGCAAACTAAGAAAACCTACTTGAGATTGTGATAGGTCTACGGGGGACATCTAGGTATACTTTCTGTAGGGGATTGGACTATAATTGCGTCTCTATAGGTGGACAATTTATGCACATCCCTTGTGCAAGTCATCCTAAATATTTCCTAGATACATGACACACCATTGGCTCTCAAACTATAGGGCTCTTTAATACATGGCTCACTATAATTGGTTTGCACGTTTGTACCCTTCTGGAATATTCAACCCGCTAGCAGCACATAAACTGGTATTCCAGGTGCTGGTGGGTGGACTTGAACATGCCTCCCTACCCAATTAGCCCACCATCCATCATCACTCATGCCATCTGCCATTCGAATTGTCTTTGAACTTGGCCTTGCAAAGTATCACTGTGCCTGAGAATAGAAGGGAGTGCAAGCACGTTCTTATCTTCAAGTCTCGATGCAGCTTGCCCATTTTTATTCCCATCCATCCCACGTGACTGTAGACTGTGTTTGAGCTCCTTTATTCGCATTTAATGATAAAAAATGTATAAAACTTGCAGTGTCTTTCCAATGCACCTTAACAGGAGCTTGTCTTGCTTCTCACGTTCACTGTATCTCCTTGAATAGATAACCAGTTCTTGGCTGCCCCAACCCTTGACACTGGGCCAGACAGCCTTCTCGAACCTTCCTTGATTTTCAGCTGCTTTTCTACTGCGCCACACTTTCAACCCTTCTCTTCCACGAGTCCTGGCTTAATCAAGTTGTGACATCGATCATCCAGGCTCTATACACATACATATATATTGGCGGCACCACCTGCATTCTATTTACTACGTATAGCCAGCCTTCATGATTACTTAGCCTAGTTGCGTTGCAGCGTCTGTACAGTTATAAAGCGACTTATATTTTCTTCAGTGTTCTTCGCACATGCAATCTTCATTTAGCACATGAAAGTTACTCCATTCTTCATCTCGTCATCAGATGCTACAAGGTCTATGCATTATCTTCTTTGTCATTTCTTCTTGGTGCGTCGTGTTTTCTTCGTGTGACATCACCAATCTTTTCTTTCATTCATCTTTACACATCTTCAGGGATCTCCCTTAGGAGATGGTCATCTCTTCGCAGGTACATCATGTTGGGCTTTCTCAATGAATACCTTGTTTCGAGGATTCTTTGTGGTATTGGGATCATTACGGGCATTGTGCATGTTGCAATTTCCAGCTTACAACATATATGCAAAATAGGGGTGGGATTTCCAGTAGAGGTATTTGGCTCCTCCTCTACACTATCCTTTCCATCTCTTTACTATTATGAGAAGCCGGCTTAACTGCCAATCCATCCAAATGTAAGCTGGCGTAATCAGCCGTGAAATACCTCAGCTTCTTTGTAGGGAATGGCAGTGTCCACCCTCAATGATAAAAAGTGAAAGCTGTGCTTGTTAGCCCCACGCCTAAAACCAAGAGACCTCAGAGCATTCTTAGGCTTAATCGGTTATTACTGTAGGTTTATCCCTAATTTCTCAGACAGACCAGCTAGGTTGACAGACAAAAGAACGTCGAACCCCAGAAGATTCATTGGACTGACGAGGGCGATGTGTGTTACATCAGCTTAAATCAAACCCTGTGCCAGAACCTGATCCTAAAGGTAGATTTTTCAAAAGAGATTGTGTTACAAACTGATGCCTCTCTTACAGGGTTAGGAGCATTTTTTTCACAAGTTTGTGATACATTAGAAAAACCTATCCTATTCACTAGTCAAAAAGTCTTCCCATATGAGGAAAAACAACTCTGTCTTAGAATTAGAGGCCCTTGCCATCAAATGGGCCATCACCCATCTAACATACTATCTCCTAGGAAGGAAGTTCACACTTGTCACAGAATATTCTCCACAATTGTGGATAAGCCAATGAAAGGACTGTAAACTCTCGAGTCATGCGATGGTTCCTAGACATGCAGCCCTACTGTTTCACTGGGGAGCACCGAAAAAAAGTAAAGAGCAAAGGAACGATGATTTTCTTTCTTGGTTTCCTTGTGAAACAGATTCGGCTAAATTGCATAGGGGAAGGGCATGTGAGAACACAGAAGGTGTCTCACCCACTAGTGATCGGGGATCTGTCATCCAGGTGGCCAGGAAACAGCCATCACTTTTGGATAAAGTTCTTGGGGGTTGATCAGTGCGGGAGGATCAACTGGGTGAGGGCTGTTCCTGGATTGGGAATGGGACACCTAATGGTGAGACGTGGTATCCCCTGCCCTGTAACACCTTTACCCCATCCTACCCAGTAGGATATTTAGGAACTCTACCCCCCTTTACAATAGTTACACTTTCTCATTGACCGGCCGCTCTAAGGGAAAACAGACTAACACTCGAGCCGTGTACATGACATGTCCCAATACTATGGTCAGGCGAGGTCAGGCAATAATCGACAATTACTCACACCCCACTTCTATTACACTTCCCCACATGGATTAAAGGCGGAGCACGAGAGCACACTCCGAGCGAGGCAAAGCACATGTGGAAACCGCAGTTTCGAGACAGCAGCTGAGCAAGAGAGGAAAGTCGGCAAAACCGAAGGGGATCGCAAGGAGGGACATTCCATTGACTTTTTCAACAGGGAACTGTTACTTTCCCGAAACCTCAAGAGAAAACATAAGACCAGGGGACCAGGCTGAAGAATCCTGTATTGTGTGTTGGAGATACCCGGGGCCCTCCCGCATCAATAATCAGCGTCGGGGAGAATCACCAGCCACCGTGGTACTGTCCTTGGCTCCAAGAACAAAGCCACTTCAATGAAAGCAGAACAGCTGGTGAGTTGGGGAGACCGATACGCGACCAGTCTGTGTTGAAGCCTAGGTTGCAAGTACCAACATTGTATGGTGAGCACTGGAATGAACATTGTTAAAACGCTTGTGATAAGAGATGCGAGTGGAGTTAAACTGCTGATGAACGATTGAATTTTAAAGCAAGCTACAATACCTTTGACACAGTGGTTCGGCACCTTGTGGGTGCTAAATCGAAGGTCTCTGTAAGGTATCCAGCTGAGAAGTAATACAGGTAGATCAATTTGATCCGAGCCCAGCAGAGGGAGATCATTTAAAAGTGAATGAATAAATGTGAATCGAAGTGGTCCTGCGACGCGTCAATAAAAATCCTGCACACAGTTGAATATCTTCGATTTTGGTGAAATAGAGAACATTTTGGAAAAGTACAGGGATCTGGTCCGAGCCCAGCAGAGGGAGACCAGTTGAAGGTTCTGGTATAAAAGTGGATCTGGGCCCGGTGGAGTGGGACCTGGAGTGAACAATAAATCACCCAAGAAGTTGTATCAATGAAAACCCTGAGAAGAAAGGAACTTTTATGTTTTGTCATGTTGCATCAGGCCCTCTGAACTAAGAGACTTTGAATGGCAAAGAGACTTTGGCACAGAAGATCCTGATGTTGAATTTTTGAACTCCATCCTCGTGCTGGAGAAGCCAGAGAGTGTGCTAAACCTGAGTGTGCTGCCTTGTCCCTTGCTAAAAACATGGGGAAGGGAAGCCAATAGATTGAATATCCTGACA
Source organism: Ambystoma mexicanum (assembly GCF_040938575.1). Lineage (NCBI taxonomy): Eukaryota > Metazoa > Chordata > Amphibia > Caudata > Ambystomatidae > Ambystoma > Ambystoma mexicanum. Next base: position 229,114,835 of record NC_090922.1, read on the forward strand.
TATCATTTCCTGAGCACTTTTCTTTTTCTTTTTTAAACATTTTTTATGGATTTTTCACATATAACCATTTACATTTACACATCATCAATCAAACACCACCTTGTACCTGCAGTTAAGTGTTTTTAACTCCCCTCCCCCAACTTTCCTCTCCCAACCCCAGCCTGCTTCACACTTCCTCCCCCCCACCCCTCTTCCCACCCTAGCTGTTCTGGTGATATCCTACCGCCTCCCGGACTAACTGCCATCCAGAACATCATGCTCCTGGACAGACAACGCAGCTATCAGTTGCCTTCAAGCCTCAAGCCCTCCACCCTCTGGATCCTCATTCCTCCTTCTTGCTTCTTGCCATACCACTGTTTCTGCATTAGCCCATTTCACAAGATCTCTCCACAGTCCTCGTGCAGCCGATCTCCCCTGCGCCTTCCAACTCATCGCAATTCTACGTTTTGCCAGCATGTACGCTAGGTACTTTAGTTTACTTACATGCTTAGCTCTTCTAGGCCTTAGGAAGCCACCCAAAAAACATGCCCCAGGGGATCCCACATCAATGTTAATTTCCGCTCCAGCCATGATTTGGGCCACCTCTCCCCAGAAACTGCCAATCTCTGCACAGGACCAGAACATGTGCACCAGCTCCACGTTCACCTCCCCGCACTTCAGACATTTCTGTGTACCCGCTTGATGGATTTTAGCTATCTTGCTCTGGGTTAGATATGCTCTGTGGGTTACATATAGCTGAATCTGTTGTAACCGCACATTTCTTGATACCGTCTTGTGGTAACCTTGTACCCTCCCCTACATCCCATCTGACATTGGTTCCCCCACATCCGTCTCCCAATGCTGCCTTGTGCATACTACCTCTTCACCCACCTTAGACCTCAATAACTCGTATATGCGGGAGACCTCATGTCCCCCATCCGACACATCATAGAATGTTTCTATTACCATGTCTGGTTGTAGGGCCAGTTCAGCCTCGGACCACATACTCTTAATGTTCTTAAGGAGTCGAGAGTATGTGATGTATTGTCCACGGTGTAATCCTGTGTTCTCAACCAACTCTTCAAAGTCCCTGGGCCTCCCCTCCACAAGAATGTCTCCCACCGTTGCTTTACCTACCGGTTCCCATTTCCTCCTAACATTGGGCCTGACCTGTACATCCACCCCTTCCAACATCACCAGTGGTATCTGCGGGGAGCATGCAGTGGCGTTGTTCATCAGCTTACATGCCTTACTCCAAATCATCCTGCCCAGGCGTGTCAGTAGATGCAGTCCGGTTTCCCCGTTGTCTGTTTAGCCATATTATCTCATTTAGAAAGTATGGGGCACTCTCAGGGCGCATTGACCTAGATTCAGGCATCTGTTCCCCTGATAGCCACTTGGCCACGAATTGTAGCTGCCTAGCCAGATAATATACTTCAAAATTGGGCAGTTTAATCCCTCCCTGTTTGTATGGGTTCTGCAGTTTCCATAATGCTGCCCTACTTCTTGAATTATGCCAGATAAAGCTTCTACATATCCCGTGTACCTTCATTAAGAACTTATTTGGTATTGCATATGGAATATTTGCAAAGTAATGTAGTGGTCTAGGCAGCACCACCATTTTTAGTCCATGATGCCTGTCCCATCATGGACAGGCATCTTGGACACCCCTTTGTCCATGATGCCTCTCCCATCATGGACAAAGGGAATTTCTTCCAAAATGCAATTCTTTTCTCGATTCAGGTCACCGCCTTTTCAGTGTTATGTCTATGTTCTAACTTAGGGTCATGGTATATGTCTATCCACAGGTATCGGAATCTGCCTAATTCCCATTTTATCAGTAACACCGGCAGCTTGTGTACAGGCTTACTTACATATGCCCACAAAGGGTATAGGCTCGACTTCTGCGGGTTTATAGTAATGCCCGACAGAGCTGCATATCGTGCCAACACATCCAGTATAAATTGTAGGTTCTCTTCCGGGTGCTGCAGGTACAGAAGCATATCATCAGCATACAACAATATCAGATGTCGTCCCCCTTTAGTGCTAATACCGCCCCTCCATACGCCTCTCTCAGATACACTGCAACTGGCTCCAATGCCAAAATGAAAAGCATCGGAGACCAAGGGGACCCCTGTCTAGTGCCTTTACTCAAACGCATTGTTCAGAGATAGTGGATCCCGTCTTGACCCTTGCCACCGGTGCACTGTGCAGCAGCCACACCCATTTGTTGTTGTGGGCCCGATCACGTATTCTTCCAGAACCGCCACTTGCCAGGGCCATTTGACAAAGTCAAATGCTTTTACTGCGTCCAGCGAAACCACTGCCACGTCCTGCGGATCTCCCTGGGTATAATCAATTATGTGATGTAGTCTCCTCAAATTGTTAGTAATATTTCTGTGTGGATGAATTTACCTATGAGCGGTCTTAACCTATACGCCATGACCGCGGTAAGAATCTTCCCGTCCTGATTAAGCAGTGAAAGGGGTCTATAGGATCCACAATCTGTATCCGGCTTATTAGGCTTGAGGAGTGGGATGATTATTGCCTCCCGCAGAGTCTCTGGCAGCTTACCTTTGCTGAATGCCTCATTTAACATTTAACATTGCTAACAGTTTGGGAAGTACTTCCGTCTTATATTATTTATAGAATTTGCCAGGAAGTCTGTCCGCTCCTGGAGATTTATTAGTTGGTAGCGTCTTTATCACATGCTCTAATTCCTCTAACGTGACAGGAGTTTCCAGGCTATCTCTCTCTGCTGTTTCAAGCTTGCGGAGAGTGATCTCGGACAGTGCTTCTTTTAGATCTAACCCTTCCTCCACCTCAGAGTCTTCTTATCACTGCATGTAATATTCATAAAAACACTTGTTTACCCCATCTTGGGTCTCATGCAACAGTCCCTCTTTCCCCCTCACCGCCTTGATTGTCTGCCTGGAGGTCTCACTTTTATATAACCAGTCTAACAGTCTGCCTGGTTTGACCCCTTCAGCATGCTGTCTCTCAAAGTATTTCTTATAGCTTAATTTGCCCAGTCGTCCCCAGTGATGTCTACATTCTTGCTGTAAATAGGATACTTCCCTGGCCTCCTCTGGCCGATGTGTTGCCTTTTCGCATAATCATTTCTAACTTGTTTTCCACTTTTTGCAAATCATGCATTATGTCATCTTGCAATCCCTTCGACTTGGCCATAGCCGCCCCTCTCACTACTACTTAAAGGCTTCCCACAACATCCCGGCTGAATCTACACTGACATTGTTTTGTATTCAAAATACCCCATTATTTCTGCCCTCAGGTCCTCCCGGAACCCTGTGTCCTTAAGTGGCTCGACCCTAAACCTCCATGTTGGGATCCTGGCTCTGGGGGGGAGAGGGTACCTGCCACGTCACAATGAGAGGGGCATGATCTGACAGGACCCTAGCTTTATACTCTGCACTCATTATCTAAGTTATCATTTCCTCTCCGGTAAACACAATCTAGCCTCGTATAAAGGTTCTGCGGGGCGGAATAGTGTAAGTATACTCAGTCTCGTAGATGCTTCCACCTCCACACATCCGCTAACTGATAGGCCTGTAGTAGTGTGTTCAGGGTTTTGGCTGAAGGTGTCGGATGAGCTATCTTCTTGTCTGACCTATCAATCGTTGGGTCCAGAGTACAATTAAAATCACCACCCCATCTATATAAGGACTGACTTTTGAATATAAGGATCTAAAGTAAGCTACAGTGTTATGGTTCGGAACATACACATTGATAATACAAATTTCTTTACTTTCCACCAACCCTCGTATCGTTACTAGCCTATCATCTTTATCTATGGAGGACTGGAGGAGCTTGAATGGAACCTGTGGTGCTATCCATATTAGGACTCCGCTGGCATATGCCGAGTAAGTCGCGCCCAGGGTCGTCCCGTTCCACTTCTGCATGATTGTATCTTGTTTCTCTTTAGTCAGGTGGGTTTCTTGCAGCATCGCTATATCAAGTTTCTGAAGTCTTAAATATGTCAGGACTCGATTCTGCTTAATGTAACTATTTAATCCCCTGACATTCCAGGTTACAATTCTAAGTTACCCCATTTTACCCAACCTTCTCGTCCCATTTCTCACCTACAGCTCTCCTGTTCCTGTTTCGTAGTGTGCAGACCAACTCCTGAATAACTCCCCCAACTTCCCCCTTCTCCCCCAACTGTCCCCAACATTTGCCCAGCTCCACTACTGAATCTCAGGCTTCCCCGCTTCTCCCGCCTTTCCCGGCCCATTGCCAGTACTCGGAGTGCAGCAGGAGGATACTGTACTGCAAGTATCCCAACTAACTAACCGAGTGCAAATAAAAATGCAAAATGCTAACAAAAGTGTGGGGAAAGAGTGATTCTTAGCACTGCCTACTCTTAAGTAGCTCGGGTGTCTCCTGCAATTCGCTGGCCTTAAACACATAGTCACTTAATAGTTTGAGAGTCACCATCGCCATAGCTTATATCAGCCACTCCACAATGTAAAATGTACATCAGAGCACCCATTGCCGCTTGACTTATCACTTTCTTCTGGCACCTGCTCGCATTGTTCTGATGGCATGTTCTGTGAGTCCATCCATTTATTTAAATCCTCAGGGGTCTCGAAGAAAAGAGCACAATCTTTGTGCAGCACCTTCATCTTCACCAGATACAATAGCATATATTTGAGGTTGGCAACTTGCAGCCGTCTTTTGACTGCCCCAAAGCTCATCCTCTGTTTCTGTACCAAAAACTTGTAATCCAGGTATGCAGTGATGGATGCCGATGCCTGACTGATGGTGCCTCCTTTTCGGAAGTGTTCCAGGATTCTCTCCCTGTCTTTATAGTTCAATATGTTCGCAATTATCGTCCGGGGCGGAGCTCCAGGTGGCGGTCTTCTCTTCAGGGCTCTATGCACCTTTCCACTGTAAACCCTTGGGTGAGCGTACAGGCACCTATTTCCTGAAGGAGCATGTCCTCAACATAGTTAGTCGGGTTATGGCCTTCCTTACCTTCCGGGAGACCAATAATTCGTACATTATTGCTCCTTGCCCGACCTTCTGCTTCCGCCACTCTATTTTCCAGGTTTTTCACTTGTTGTTTCAGGATCAAGACTTCCTGGGAGTTTTCCTTGCAGCTGCTAGTGTTGGCTTTCACCTCTTTTTCTAGCACTCCGGTACATTCCGACAGCGTTCTGACATCTTGTCTCAAGAGGGTCATGTCTATTTGCATTGCATCTATTTTAAATTCCAGTGACGTTTTCAGTTCTGCTATGGCGGGCAATATTTCATTGTCCATTCTTCCTTACGTTTCCCCATCATTCGCCTCATGCGGTTTTATCTTCGTGCCTTCCGACATTTGAGTAGGTTTGGCAAACGTATCTAATGACGACTGCTTCCCTTTACCTTTGTTAGCTTTAGTCACCATTTCCGTTTCACCACACCCTGGGGCCCTACTCTGTGCAGGCCGCTGTCTGATACCATGGAAGTTTGGGATTGCACACTGTCCTTCATGCTAAGGTACTACTCGTGTACCCCTCTGCCGAGTCTCACCACACTCCCACATCCTGTACTTTCATTTCCGGTGACTCTCCTTCACCATCAATACAGCCAGGTTCTCGGTGTACTTGTCCTGTGCGTCTTCTGGGATCCCCATTGTGCACATTGCTGCCTAGCACATTGTTCAGTTGCAACGGGAAGCACCCATTGTTTTGTTTCAGTGGTTGGTCCACTGCCCCCTCATCCGGGGCTCCCGTTATTCTATTGTACTGCTACCGTGGACCATGAGCAGCCCCCACCACCCTAGTCGCTCCTCTTGGCTGCTGGTCATCTTCCATCGTCCTCCAGCATCACTATGTGACTGCCCTGGATTGGGAAGGCTGCACCACACCTTCACTGCATGGGTACTCTAGCTCATGGGTACTCTAGCTTCTCTGCTCTTTTCAGAGCCTTAGGATATTGCTGGCCCTCTGCGCCATTTACATCCAACCTCCATTATCTGAGGTTTCCCTCCCACTGTGGGTGGCATATCTGACAGTGTGCCTGGTGTTCTCCAGACGCTCGCAGGCGTGTGTGTTTTAGCGCCTGGCCATTGGTCATTCCGTGTAGTGGGGTCTAGTCTCGGGTCCTCAGCTCTGTTTAGCTTCGTTCTATCGTGCTCATGTCTCAATGGCATGGCTCTGGTCTTTGCTACTTGCCTCCGCTCACTCAATAACAGTCTGTGCCCTATGACTTCCTTGTGTCCCTTGGGGCTATCAGTCTCTTTTGTCTGCCTTACACCTATGTTGTGCACTGTCCACGGGGCACGCTGAAGCCTCCTCTGGAAGCCAGGGACACACGTGCGCTGTTACTGTTCACGCAGCTCACTGAGTGTCCTGCACCCGTGATACGTTTGCAAGCGCCCCTCTGAACGCCTCCGGTAGGCCCCCTTGAGTGTTCTTTCTCCCGTGAGAGCATCAGGTTCTTGAGGCGCAATCACTCCTTTGCCTCCTACCCTCCTACTTCACCAGTCACCTATCATATTCCCTCCTCCTGATATGGTACCCAACGGCATACTGGCGCCTATGCAGCAGGGCTCTTCATGCTTTCCATTCCTCAATAATACCAAAGCAGGGCTTCCGAACCGGCACACAGTGCTGCTTTAGTGAGTTCAGAGTCATCGCATTGTCTCGGAGGTCTCCCTCGCTCGTCTGCCACGCTGTTGCTGTCCATGCAGTAATTTAAATTTTGCAGTTTCTGCGTCCGTTCTTCCACCTGTTTGGCGCAACAATGTATCCTCACATCCTCTGTGCCTCTCTCTTCAGCTACTCGCCATCTGCGGGTCTGCTTCAATCCGTACCGTTGTCATTGGTATTGCCTTCCCCACGGCACACCAGGCCTGCTTGCAACGAAGGACGGCTCTGCGCTCCAGACCCGCGGTGCAACAATGATGCGCCTTCTCCTTTGTTCTCAATAGGGCGCCATCTTGTATCTGTTGTCGGAGGAGTCACGCTGTCTTCTTCGACTCATAAGTCGCTTTCTTTTGTACTTTTCACATCGGATGTTTCACTGCTGCATTCTGCTAATATTCATACTGCCATAGCTCCAGGTACACTTCGCACAGCTAGCTTAAGACGCCTAGCATCAGCAGGATAATTTACGGATCGGCAAGGAGCTCTCTGAATTCACATCCCAGTCCATGGCTGTGTAGCCACGCCCCCTTTCTTGAGCACTTTTCTTTTGCATAACATTGTTTCCCACACTATTTTGTATTTAGAAGTAAGGATTGGCAATAGTTTTTTTTAGTATAGGCCCTTTTATTTTGACAAGAAATCACTAGGACTATGTTAATATTATTTGATCGTCGCAGCTTGCTCCCATCGGTAGATTTAGGCTTAGAGGCTGTTTTGAAGTTCAATAAACACCCTTGAACTGTGATCACTTGTGTCTGTCTTACTGTTTGATAGCATGCCTTCCTTGCAACTGTTTTTGCATGATGAGAGAAAATGTTTACAGCCTAGAAAAGCCTTACAATTTTTAGAATTGAAATTAGGTTGAAGGACCTGCCCAGCATCACATAGTTTGGACAAGCGCAGATGCCTGGCTGTGAGCCCAGGCTTTTCTGGCTGCACAGTTGGACATATTTTAGGCTCCAGACTACATTTTCTCCTGGTGCATCTTCAGGTCTCTGGAGAGTAGTCTGGCAAGAGTTAACTTGTAGTATATGCAACAGTGGCAACTCCTGGATTTTCCGTGTTGGGAGTTCTGGCTCAGTCCTAAGTGCAATCTTTGAGTCTGGGAGAAGTAACATCATCGGAGAGGGTGATCTTCCCCAAACAAGTAAGGTTATGGGTAAAGGGGGAGTGGCGGGCATGGTGTTAGCATGAAGGACATGTGCCTGAGTTTTCAAATTCATCCATTTTTAGACTAGTCATCAAATGTTCTCTGGTCCGCTGGTCCTCCATCCTTTCAGTCTTAAACGTGCCAGTAGTTTGAAGGAAGGGAAATTAAGAACTAACCCATTGAAAGTGCTGCCTATATATAAAAAAAAAGTATAAACAATATATGCAGAAACAAAGCTCTCAAGTTTGCGAGTAAGTGGAGAGATATTTTATAATATCTGCAGTTTTAGGTCAGTTACCATGTTCTTATTTTTAATTTGTATTTTATTGCATGTGGTTAAATGAAATGTAACCTTTTACAAAAAGAAATAAGAACACCTAATATACAACACAGCTTTTGTTTTTTTTAAAAAAAAAGTAGGGAGAAAGGAAGGAATGAATGAACAAAATAGAAAACATAAAGAAGAGAGATACGGGAGAATAAGCAAGCACCATGTGATCTTATACAGTCATTGTATTTCTATGTTCCAGGAGTACAAACACAGGACTGCACGAACCATAATGCAATGTGATGGAAGCCTAATAGCAGGAATAGCTGATCCTATCATACTAACAACTTAAATGGGTCAATTTGAGATGCCTTTAATGTCTCTCCTGGATTACACACACTTGTGAGAAAATCACCTGCTCCTAGTCATTGTTTAATGTAGTCATACATTTTGTTGCAAATTATGATATCAATACAAGTTAAACACTGAAGTATAGACAGGATAGGGCCATAGTGGGCAGGGTCCACCCAAAATCTGTAAATGCCCGTTGAGCAGCGATGTGTGGGTATTTACAGATATTAATGGCGCTGCGGTGGGCCCAACCACATTAGCGTCAGGCCCCACTTGTTAGACAATCCTGCCTTTGCCTCTGACACTACATATACAGTTAGAGAATAGAGCAGTTGGTTTTCATTTTAAGAAATTGGTTTTACCTTGTAACTGCGGTTGGTAAGAGACGTTGAAATACAAGGTTACCAAGTAAACAACACATCTTGTGCAGATGAGATCTTCAGAAAAGTGCCATTTCAATTTGAGGTGTAACTGCCCAGTTTCCTACCCAACTCACTGCAAATGACTGGAGCTCTGATTATTGTTGGAAAATAAATTATTCGCCAGAGAAAACAAAAGATATCACTGGGCCATCTAATATTTCAGGAGGCGCTTGCTGCTCCCTCTCTGATTTTGTTTGTGTTGGGCTACTGCAACCATTGCCGCCAGGGTCAGAATGGGGCATAAAATCGTCTCAGGCACCTATGAAAATTGGCCCACAGTTGCAAATGGCAATTAATTCCTTTTGTGACAGACGGAATAGTGCACACGGGGGAGTTTTGGGATCAAATCTGATGCAAATTGTGCAATTTAAAGAATATGTATTCAGCAACTCTGGTCAAAACTACTAGCCGCATGGTGAAGCAACTCATCAAACTGGCCCACATTGGCCAATAAGTGGCCCACTTTGACCCCCCAAAAAATGTCCCACAATAGCATTGTGCGTTTCTGGCTCGGCCATTGCCCCATAGTCCAGTCCGAGCCTGATTGCCGCCCCCTCATCCTCCTTAGTCAGCACAGAAACATGAGAAGTGAGAGAAGAGAACAATGGAATCCGGTCAGAAACACCGGGCTGTAATGTGAGGGAAGTGAGGCCACAGAGAGGTCTCACGAGGACAGGGAAGAACACGTGGAGTTCATTCAGATGCTGTGGTCACAGGTGCCTAATGTGTACCAGATGACCTTCTCTGAAAAATACGCAGAGACGAGTGCGACCTTTCAGACAGAGCCAGACAGTCTGTGTGGATACGCAAGAAACTCGAGGGAACAAAGACACTGTCCAGAGTCACGTCTATTGGACGTGACACCTTGCTGGGAACAATAGACAGTGTGCTGCTTGCAAGTCTCTCTGGAACTCCCAATGTAAACAGCCGTCGCCCCACACAGTCTCCTGGCTCCTTTTAGCTGCACACTCATTTCTTTGTGATGCACCTCAGTAAATTCTGAAATAACATCTAGTCATGACTCACATTCTTGCCGTTTCCCGCTCTGTTCCTACCCCCGCACGTGTAAAACCCTGGCTGCTGTAAACGACTGGCAAAAGTGGTTAGAATTCAATTTCCCTGCCTGAAGTAGGTACAGGTTTGGTGCAAGCATTAAAAGTGGCATTGCATTGTTGAAGTTTGGTGCATCCATGGCAAGGACCCGGTAGAAGTGCCCTTCTCACTCCAGAAGGGCACTTCTACCAGGTCCTTGCCATGGGTGCACCAAACTTCAACAATGCAATGCCACTTTTAACGCTTGCACCAAACCTGTACCTACTTCAGGCAGGGAAATTGAGATAGTAGGGAGATATCCTGTGCCAGCCTCAATTGGGCACTCAGTTTGGCAGTGTGCAGTGGCAGTTTGTGCAGAGCAGGGAGAACACGCCAACGAGTGGGAAGCGGGAGGCAAGCCAGAAGCAGCTTGTACCAAGTAGACAGTGATCGAGGCTGGCTTCGATGGAGGGTGTGGAGTGGGGATTCTTAGCCGGTTAGATTCATGTGGCCCTCAAGAGCAACACAGCCTGCTGTGAGTTCCCTGTGCCCAGAGGCGTAGCCAAGTTGGTCTAAAAAGTGGGGCCTGAAGATAATGTAGTTGGGCCCACTGCAGTGACAGTAAGATCTGTAAATGCCCACACAGCGCTGCTCAGTGGGCAATTGCAGATTTTGGGTGGGCTTTGCCCACTCAGGCCCTGCCTGTGCGGTGTATAGTGTTCGCTCATGCCAACTAATGTAGGGAATCTGGATCCACCATAGACCTCAGGCTGCACTGGAAGTTAGGGAAAAACCAGACGAAAACGGGCATTGCCTGGTTACTTGGCTACAGGACTGATTATGATTAGGCACCAAGGCCTAATAATAATCAGGGATTGATTATTATTAGGTCTTGTCTTACCCCCTAGGTCCAGCCCCTTTCTACAGCACTTCGTTGCTTCCCTGCGAGGTGCATGCTTTATAAATCCCATACATAAATGCATACATGCTTAGGCTGTTGGCATAGTCAATTCTTGATGAGACCAGTGATATGATGGTCCAGGCTCCTGTGCAGGGAGGGGGGAAAGGACATTAGTTTACTTACTTAGTGCATGTGGCAGAAATATTTTTTCCCTACACCATTGGGCTCATTATGAGTTCCCTGGCACCCCACCGGTAATTGGGGTGGGTTACCGGGGGAATTACTGTACCGTCTCTGATGCCTGATAACCAGGTGTTACCCAGATATCATGGGCGGCAGAGAGGCCAGTAACTCCCCATTCGATGGGGTTGCCCAAATCACCAGCACGGTTAGTAACGGTGCCTGGTGATTCAGGCATGTATCTGCCGGTAGGGGCCTGATCTATCAGCAGGTCAGGCCTGCCGTAGATCAGAGCCCCTACCAGTAGACTTATAGCCTGCATGTCTTTACTAACACCTGTGGGTTGCTGAGTAGTGAAATCTGAAAAAGAGAGAGATCCGGAAAAGAAAGGATCTCCTAGAAAGAGCCAGGTTTTCAACACCTTGTGGAAACCGATATGGTTAGTTATGGGAAATCTGCACATTACAGGACCCCTCGAAAATCAGGACAACTCTTAACGTCTGTCTTTTTAATGCATAAACAGCAGAAACTAGTCAACAATCAGCAAAATGCAGAAACAGTACCTCTCAATAAACCAACCCACACACAACTAGACCCTAAGGGAACACCATTGCCACTCCTAGCTGCCAGGTTCCAAACTAAATCATGGCACACAGAGAAAAGTATGATAACATCTCCAGCCACAAGTAAAACCCTGAGAGCAGGGCTCAAGTGGAGGGTACACGCGGGGGGGACGGAGTCCCCCCACTTAATTCAGAGGGTGGACTCAGTCCCCCCCAGCAAAAGTGAGAAACTTTGAATGTCCTCTTTGAATTTATGAATTAAAGACGACTTCGGGGATCAAACCGCAGTCTTCAGGTTTGTAGGCCGGACACTTCACCACTGCACTATGTAACCTGATGAAAAATAACAAACAACTAAAGGTGAAATGTTGCATTTCGGTACTGCAAGTCCCAGGAAAAACATTTGTATTGGTTCTTTGAGTTTAAAACATGCACAGCTGTTAACATTTTCAAAAACACTATTAGAAGAGAATGTCCTCTCTTGGTTTGGTGTGTGTGTGGATATTATGAAAGGCAAATGCCATTGGTCCTGTGCAATTTGGGTGGTTATGCAAAGCCAATTTAATGAAATGTGCATATTTCACCTTGATATGCTAATTTCGGGCGACGTCGCGTCCCAGTGCGTTTGTTGATGAGTGCCCCCCCACTTTAATTTTTAGGACTTCACCCCTGCCTGAGAGAATGCCCCCTTTTCATAAAACACAACACTGGATGTAGCCAGAGGTTAAAGTGCGAAGAAACCGTCGGGAGAGTTCAACTACTGTTTTCTTACTGTTAACAGTAAACTATCACCACTACCTTTTGCATCTATTTTCACCTTTCCGGAACTGTTAGCTGTCAGCTAAACTGAAATCTGTTGGAACGTACATTCATGTACAAGCATGTATGACATCTCAAGCTGGATGGAAGGTAGTTGTCACATCTTAGCCAGGGGATGATGGACGAGGTCCTGGAAAACCTCTCCTCATACCCCATCTGCCTGTGACTTTTGGAAAACATGTCCCATTCTCATCTCAGCTTAAACGCTTAGACAGTACAGACTCAGTGGTCGAAGTGTACGAAAAGAAGTAGTGGAACTATGTTCCCTGCTGGCCTGCCCCCACTCCCCACAAACCCCTTCGCCAAACCCCTCCCACGCACAATGCAACCCCTCAAACACATGCGCCTGCTGTTTAAGGGAACGTTCAGTGCAGTGCACTGAAAGGGCACGTTTCAACTTGTTCTTACACTTTTATTTTAAAACGAACCCATTCCGGAACGGTTTCTTTTTAAAATAAAAGTATAGGAGCTGTAAATTGTAATTAAAAAAGTATAGGAGCCCCGCTCCCAACCTCTCCCGCTCACTTCGACCACTGAGTACAGTTGATGGTGGGCCAGTCTATTCACAGGGGTTGCTATTTTGATATCATTGACATTTGACATGTGTGCCTTTGGGTCTCTGGATAAGCGTAGTTGTAGTAGGAGCCATGGTGACGATTCGCTTGGACGCCAAAATGCACTTGTAGCCTGTGGCCCAAATGGGGCAAGGCTAGAAAGGGCTACATACTTGCCCCCTAAGGGAAAACCTAGAAATAAAGACACAGACACCAGGGTTTAAAGACAATACTTTATTAAATGTAGTGTGTGTGCATGTTATTTGCATTCGTTTTGCACTAATCCATATTGCCCATCATGGGGCTGGATGGAATGTTGAAAAGAAAAGATAAAGGAAAAAAGAAACAAGGGGGCAGAACTCCCCTTCCCAGGAATGGACTGGGCAGCATAGAAAAGAATCTTCGAGGCTTGAAAAGGGACAGTTGAAAAGAGCATTTGAAAAAGAGAAAGGAAGAAACCGGAGGGGGGAGAGGAAAAAACAGAAGGAAATAAAGAAAAACCAACTCACTGGGGGAGCTGTAACCTCGATCAACTCCCCCAGGGTATGAAGACCTTTCCTAGTCGGGTTGCGTGAGCTGCGTGACCCAGCTTGATAAAGGTGGGCCCGGGCTGCGTACCAGGAACAGCTTGGGACTCCCAGGGCCATGGCACCATTTGGCCCTCCCGGGGGCCAGACCAGGCAGGCCCAGAGAGATCAGATGGCCTGGGTAGTGTGCATTAGGCTGCTCGGGCTGAATCAGAAGAACAGCTCAATCCATGCAACTTGGTGGGGCGGCCCAAACTGTGCAACCGAGCCATACCCATGCCTTGGCCCACCTTCGTGGCCAGTGAGGTGGTCTCTGCTGAGAAGCCCTCCCGGCCGGATCTGCCAGACGGCCCGGGAGGTGAAGAGCAGGGGAAGTCTGCCGCACCCTCGGTGAGCGGGGTGGTGAAGAAAGTCCTGGGACGCTAGAGTGCCCTAGGTGAAGGAAAGCCCAGGTGAAGAGGGATGTCCTGGGCCGCTGAGTCATTGTGGGCCCACATGAAGATTATGCAGCCTGCCCCCCCTGCGTACCTCTATGTGAGTCAGAGGAGCAGGGCCGCAAAGGCATGGCTGGGATAAAGGCAGCCTCCCCATGGCAATAGGGAACGCTGCCTGGATTAAAGACGGTGCTGCGAGTGACCCTATTGGGGTTGCCCTGAAGTTTTAGAAGGCTGCAGCTATATTGTCGAGTGTGCCGCCCCAGGCCAAAAATGAACAATATGGCTGTGGGGCGCAGTGAGGATGGGCGAGTGTGTGATGATTTTGGGCGGCACCACATGGTGGATGGAGCCAACCAGAAGAAAGAACAGTGGGGCCGGACTCCTGCTCTATCAGGGGACAGGGCCTCACCCGGCCACAGCAACCACCAGAAGAACAGACCCATGAAGATACTATTTGGGGGTGACTGATTGCAGCAGTCACCCCTATTATGAAATAATGTCCTATATGTTTTATATGTTGTATGTTATTCTTTGTGTTTATATATGTATATATTTACATATATCCATATATATATTTAATTGCATAGAATGTGTTACTAAGGGTAATGTGAATTTTTATAAATAGTAGGACTGGTAAGTAGATGGGGTTATTATGGGGAATGTTAAATAGTATTAGAACATGGTGTTAAGTATAATTGTGTAGAAATGGGTAAAGGGCTAAAACGCCTGGCTTAAGATAGTCGATGAAAGTAGTGGCCTGGTAGAGACCACCTAAGGAGTGGGACCACCAATGGGGGGCATCCTCTAGCCTCACACTTCAGTGGATGGTACCAGGAATTAGGCAGGGGGGCTGCTACGTCAGTTCCACCCTAACGTTCTCCCTGTGGCCCCTGCAGATTCTCCCATTCAGAGGGAACTCACGCTAGGGGAATTTTAGTATGGGAAGTGGGAATAAGGGATTAGAAATGTTTAGTAAAAGAATAGGTGTTTTTTTAATACATAAAGCGGGGGTCCCTGTTAAGGTCCTATAAAATCCACCTTGGTGTCTGTGTCCAGTTTTATAAGGTAAAAACTCAGGATGAAGCCCATCTCCTGTTAACAGCAACATTATTTTACAGGTGTAGTGGCCCTCCCTAAGCAGCTGACCTGGAGGTGGTGGTTCCCTTGGGGTTTGCGCTGTCCTTGGCCCATGCTGGGGGAAGAAATCAGGGGCTACACACTTCTGGGGTTACAAAACTGATTGTTTCTGGACATAGGAAAAGTGTTGTTCACGGGAACCGGATGTGACCTCCAGCAGAGTAATGAATTGAAATGACCATTCTCTGCATCATGTTCAAATGGATCCATGGTGTGGCTCCTGCCTACCTCAAAGATGACATCACATGGTATAGAACTGGATGGAACCTAAGTCAATCGTGAATAACAGAATATTCATCCCTAGACAACAGATAAAAGGGGACAACCCATGCTTTAATGTGGCGTTCATGGCCCATTCAAGGGGCTGGAACGGGTGATAATGGCCTGACAGCGCAAGTTATCGGCCCGAGCAAAGCAAGGCCAGATAACAAGGGCTCCGGGCCATTATCCCCTGTTCGACGGGCTGGAACGTGGGATGAACATCACATCAAAGCATGGGTTGTCCTCTTTTATCTCTTATCGAACAACGGGACGGGGGATGAAGGCCATTAGCAGCCCGGGTTACAAAAGCGGTAACCCACGGTGCTAAAAAAAAGGATTTTCCTTCCTACAACTGGACATGCGCAGCGTCCCGCTGTAGGAAGAAAAATCCTTTTCCAAGATGGCCACCATGGAAAGGGAAGGTAGGGATCCGTTCAGAGCCCCTCTTCTCTTTCCATGGCAGCAGGGGGAAGCTGAGAGGAAGGTGCGGCTGCGGCAGCGATAGCCACCGCTGCTGAAATAAGGTAAGTGGGGGGTGGGGGTTCTGAAAGAAAAAAAAAACAGGGCAGTGGTTGGGGGAAGATGACGGCGGGGCGAGCATGCCGTCAGGAGGCTTGGAACACGAGCTTGTACCAGCGGTTGAAGCCTGCATTTCTAGCCACCTGATTGACTGGCTCCCCTGCCGAGGGTGCTAATACAAAATTACCAAATTCTATTCATGACAGTAAGTTATTCCAACCGACTGGCAGAGTGAGAGAAACACTTTTAATATAGGGAACGCCTCCTTTTGCCTATTTTACTCAATAGGCTGGAAACCAGCACCGTTGCAACCTCTTGAAATGTGTTGCACATTCCTCTCCTCCTGCCTACCCTACCCCCGCTGCTGTCTTAGTTCCGTGACTTTTTTTGGCACACTTCTACCACTGGATATAGCTCAAAATGTTCATCACAACTTCAGCGACAGTGGCGTCATGTCCTTACACCCAATATTGAAAAGCTGCCCGATCAACCACAGACCCTATCGACTACCTCTCAATTTCTCCACCTTACTCACTACATGAAAAGTCGAACTAGCCACCTGCACATGGCTTTTAAAAGGCCCCAACCCAGACGCCATGCAACACAAATGTATACTTTTAACACCAACTGGCTCACCCAGTACCCAACCCAATGCTCATGGCACATCACACCTAGAAAACCTCCATGCACACAGAGCTCAGGGTACCTCTGATCTGCACGATCAACACAAAGCACTGCAACCTCGCTCTCTCCATCTCCCCCCAACTAACCGATCCCTCCCAGCCTCTCCAGATCTGCCAGAGCGCCTGGAGACCATGCAAATGGAAGCGCGGTGCGGCACAACTCTTAATAGCATAGCATAATGTAACCTATTAGGTGATAGGGAAGCAAGTTCCAAAGACAGGACGCCTGCATAGAGAAGCACATGCCCTCCATCTTCTTTTTGGAGACTCATGCAGTCTGAAAGAGAAGAGCCCCACCTGGTTGGCAGTGATTGGTCTGTTCCCTATGGGCTCTTGGCTGTGAACTGGTCTGTGAATGATACACAGCATCTTAAAGGCAGTGTGTTGCTGGGTTTGGGAATACAGACATCTGAGCACCAGGGAAAAATGTTCCTTTAGACCTGCCGCGGACAATCTGAAGACAACATCAGGATGTGTATACATCTTTTCCATATTGATAAAACCAGGTCCCCCATATATTAGAGTCAAAAAACACTTCATTTGGTAAACTAGTCATGCAGGAGCATTGTTAACTCTTTGTAAACAACTAGGCTGATCACATTTAGCCATCACTTGGACCCAGGCTCCTGCCACCCATACCCGAGTCACGTAGAGGCAGTTTCCAGCAGCATGAACATGAAATGTTGCTGGGACTAGCGGTTCACTGCATCTCCATTGGTAGCAGCAATGATTACTATGTTTAAACTAATCTAAAACTGCATGGATTGAAATAAGGTTTAGTTGAGCAAGAGCTAAAAGTAGCTCCTGGGCGTCTGGCCTCATCCTGGAGGTAGGAACTACCTCTGGGGAACCAGGAGTGAGTGCACAACGAGCTGCACATCCTACTTCTACAGGTGCGGCACAAGCTGTAGAAATGACCCATTATGGTTTAACTTCTTCTAGATGTGCACAGACCGATATACAAACACTGAGAGTTAATGTCACCTACATAATAGCACCATTTGGCCTAGGGATTCAAAAGTAACACCTGCTAGGATCAAGCTAACCAGGCTCCTCCAGGTTGCAAGCAGGAGCTAGCTAGCTCCTGGCAATTTCAAACCCTGAAACTACAGCAATGCTCAAGGCAATGGTTGACTGCCCATGGCCATGCTAATCCCTATAAACATTCTGAGCCAGTTCCTGCCTTCCTCGCCAAAACACCTCCTCATGAGTACTCGTTGAGCTCACCATCAAACTTTGAAAAAACACTGGCAGGTACTTTGAGTCCAAAGTAGTCTTCTGATTCAACTTAATTGGAGTTGTAAACCCACTACCAGTGTAATAAAAATGTCTTACCAGGTCTGCCTTCAGCCACTCGATTTATAAGGACTCTGCGTGTCCTTCACTGAAGCACTGTTAAAAACAAGCATTGGCAAAGCCAGCAGTGTTGGCTTGTGTATAAGCATTAAGCATGTGCCAGGCAATACTATTAGATGCCTAAGTACTCACACCATTTTGCACCTGCCACAGTCAATGACCAGTTAATACCACTATGGCTGTTCCTGGCAAGTGCCATTCCATTGCAAGCGCTTGCTTTTTAAAGCACCACAATTGAGAACGCTTCAGAGCTCAGGGAGAAAGGGGAATAAGGGGAAGGGTGGTCCTTCATGGCAAAGCCACAGTCGCATTCCTAAATATCTAAGAGCATAATAAATGGCACAGGAAACCTTTAAGTGGAACAGTGAGCATAACAAGGCCCAGTCAGATTATTTTTGGAACATCAAAAACACAACAGATGTAAGTGCTGGTAGCCGTGGCAGAGCAAGCCACTGGCGTGTGAGGGCATAAGCCCCCCCAAATTGAGGGAGTAGCAGACAGAAGGCAGCACTCTCCCGAGAACTCAGCCTCCGGTGGTGGTGGGAAAGGGGCAATGAGCAGAGAGTTTAAGATAAACAATCATTAAAAAGCATTAGCACCCTGGCTGACGGAGCCAGCCAATCAGGTGGCTAGGAACGCAGGCTTGAATCAGCGATGAAAGCCTGTGTTCAATCCTGGATGACGGCCTGCTCCCTCCTGCCACCACCTTCCCCCCACCCTCTGTCCCCACTATTTTTTTTTCATTCCCTCCCACTTAGCTTATTTCGGTGGCAGTGAGTTTTATTTTATTTATTATTTATTTGTGTGTTTATAATGCGCCGAAAGCTCACAGGCATCAGGATGCAGGACATATAGACGCATGGACTGACATATAAAACGGGATGTGGTTATCTAACTAACAATAAGCCCTGATTCTGGATCATGTTCTATCACCTAAACAGGTGAGTTTTCAACCCCTTCCTAAAGGCTTGAAAATTCTTCTCGTGCCTGAGCTGATTTGGGAGGCTCGTCCATTTCTGGGCTGCTATCACCTGAAAGGCACGGCCCAGTCTGCAGGCTCTTTTTGAGGAGGGACAGATAATCTTCCCCAGAGCCTCAGATCTTAATGATCGTGGTGCAACATAGAGGGTGAGTTTCTCTTTAAGGTAGGTGGGCACCTGCCTAAAGAGGCATCTGTGTACCAAGGTCATGTTCTTAAAGAGAATTCTGTCCTCCACCGACAACCAGTGGAGGGCTTTTCTGTCCTCTGTGATGTGGTCTCGCCTTGCTTTCTTTTTTATTATTCAGACTGCGCTATTTTGCAAGGTCTGCCATTTTTATATGCATCCTTCACTTGCACCTAGTAGGAGTGCATTACCATAGTCGAGACTAGATAGAATGGCGGCCCTTGCTATGGTGGCGCTGTTACCCTCACTCAAATATGGTCTGATAGCTTTGAGTAGCCGTAGATAGTATTGGCAGGTTTTGTTAATGTAGGTGCTCTGAGCTTCAGCACCCAACGAGGCTTCCATGATGATCCCCAGGGTCTTCACTTTACCTACTACTGTAATGGGTGAGTCTTTGATGTTGAACGATTGATATTCCTGGCTTAATTTGGATCTGGTTTGGAAGGAGCCGAAAATCATGAGCTCCATTTTGTTTGCATTGCGACACATCCAGTGTTTATCCATCCATGTTTCAATGATGTTATAGAGGGATGCCACTGTGGACCAGTCGCTAGCGTAACAACCACTCAATTCCACCACCAGCAAGGTGTCATCTGCATAGTTGGTGAAAAAAGCTCTGATATTATTGAGCACTATGCAGAGACACCTCAGGTATAGGATGAAGAGCAGTGGTGACAAACTTGCACCTTGAGGTACGCCACGGTAAATAGGCCTCTCACTAGAGAAGTTGTCTCCTAGTGGATTTTCGATCTTCTCTCTGTTCAAAATGAATCCAGCCATCTTGTTGCCTCTGTTGAGCAGTTGCTCACATTTTCCAGAGACGTAGCTGTTGGTGATCGAGTGCCACCACTGCAGCCACTCCTTCCTCTTGGCTCCTGCAGGCCGAAAGGGAAGAGGGGCTCCATAGGGATCCCTGCATTCCCTTTCCATGGCGGCCATCTTAAAACAGTGTTTTCAGCCATTGAATGGGACACGTTAGTCGTCCCGTTCAATGACTGAAAACACTTTCTTTAAGCACCCCAGGTTACTCCTTTAGTTGCCCGGGATGCTGATGGCCTTAAGCCCGCATTCCAAGTGCTGGAACCTGGGGTAACAGCCCAGTGGCCTTGTTAATGGCCCTCGCGACTTGGGCTGCTGGACGTTACCTCCCGTTGCAGCCCTTGGAATGGGGCTTAATGCCACAGTAGGAACAAATGTACAGTAGCAGCTGAGCGAAGGCTGCCCTGACCATTTCAATACACCCCCCCATGATGAAACCAGACATATCTGCTCTGCACAGCTTTTAGATTTCTCACACTTCACAATTATTAGAATATCATTGTGAAAATAAATATTTAAAAAGACGATCTAATGGGCCAAAGGAAGGCTTAATACATATTCAGCCTCCTGCTCACAGTGGAAGTTGGGAGTGCAGAGTGGAATGGGATAATGTACCTAAGGCAGCTATCATGGTCGTACTGGGGCATACAATTGTCTCGGGCACCAATGAAAAAGTGGCCCACAGTTGCGAAAGGCAATTCATTTCTTTTGTGACAGACTGTTTGAATAGTAACTAAGGGGGAGTTTTTTGATAAAAATGTGATGCAAATTGTGCAATTAAAAAAATATTTACTCAGCAACAATGGTCAAAACTACTAGCTATATTGGGAAGTAACTCATCAAACTGGCCCACATTGGCCAAAAAAGTGGCCCACTTTCACCACTCAAACGTGCCCACTCTAGCACTTTGGGTTTTTGGGTTTTTGGTTTGGGCATTGCTCTATGGGCCAGTCCGAGCCTGGCAGATATCCATTTGTATCCTGCTGGCAACACATTCATTTCCTGGTGAGGTATTGACAAAGCTGTGCTTGCTGTGCAGGGACCTGTCTGGTCACCTTGAGAAGGGGCCCTGTATGATTTGCAGTTTAGGTAGCTTAACACTGGAAGGGCAGTTGGGGAGCATAGAGACAGCTTATGTATGAGGGTTACTGAGGTGAGGGTGCAAAATAAAAAGTCACAACTGATAGTGGGCATGCAGGCATTTGGATGGGCATTGGACATTTCTGATCACTCATGGCCCTACTCGTGACATGCTTTTTTAAAAAACTGTCCTTCAGCCCCGCACATCCAAAACGTTTGAGGGCTGGCTCCGCCCTTGGCAAGCAGCACCACCCCTAGCGGAAAAGTAAGCAGCAGCTGGGTTGCGCCCGGCCACACCTCAAATCAAGGGGACACCTGATCTGAGGTGCAGCACAGATCTATACTTTTGTAGCTATCGCAAAAAAGAATCGAGATCTGTGCATACTATAAACGTTGCTCACTCCGGATGTCTAGTCCATATTCCTGTGCAATCGAAAATCACATACCTGGGACACAGCTGGTAGCATGTCCAGCCTCAGATGCAGCGGAAGAGGCGGTGCCTCCTCATTCGGAAGCCCGAGATCCTCCTGATTGGTCCTCTGACACCCTGACTCTCTTAATATGGAACTTCCGTGTACTGCTCAAACATGGCCTCTAGCTCAAAGTGAATGCTGATAGTTTAGCAAAGACTGCCCTTCCCCACGGCCTCATTCCAAGTGTGGGGTGGGGGGGAGACTCCGGAATAGGTTGCTGAGGAGAGAGGTCATTGTGTGAAGGAAGTGGAGATTTGTGATGGGGGAAGAGCAAGGAATAGAAGTGTGGCATTAGAAGGAGGGCGGTCAGCACTGAGGGAAAAGAGCCCAGCCAGTGACAAAGGTAGCAGTGGAAGTGGAGTAGGTCCAGCTGCTGATGTTGAAAGCAGAAGAGGTCAATGGAGGAGACCTGTTATTTACAAACAGAGGGTGAATGGGTGGTAGCCATTGTAGGGTAAAGGTAGAGGGCAGCTAGAGGCAGGCAAGGTGCCAAGGGTTGGTGGTGAGGGGATGGTTGCCGGTGGGGCCACAGGTAGATGTGGAGTTAGAAATTAAACAGATGAGAGTGAAGTGACTTAGGGAGAGGCAGGGTGGGAAAGAGTGGGCATTGCTATGAGCATGCAGAAAGTGGGCGGTGAAAGTGAAGTGGACGAGAGCACGGGGGCTGGGAGGTATTCAAGCAGATGCTTGAGGGATCTAAGGAAGCTTTTATTGGCTTGGGGTGATATAACGCTAAGGAACAGAAGGGTTACATGTGTGGAGCAGGGGCTTCTGATACATGTGGAAGTTTCTAAGTGTGGTTCACATGTCCTTCATGGGCTATGGGCTATACTTGGCGGAGCCATCATTTTCATTGAGTAGGTTTGCAAACAAGGGAAGGTCCTGATAAATAGTTGAATGTGATAGGTGAAAAAGAGGTATTTTCTCAGTGCTGGGGCAGTTTTGGTGGTAGCTAGGAGTTAGGGAAGGATCGCCAGCTCTGTCTGATTATTGAAAGGCTTGCTATGGGCAAGGTGAGTTGGGGGAGAAGAAGGACTCATAGGGATGAAGAAATGTAGGCCAAGGATTTAATTGTGAGGAGTGGCTGGGGTCACAGGCAGGAATGGATATAGTTATTGGAGAGGGGGAGGCCGATTGGAGGTGAAGGGAATTTTACAGAAGGGGTGGTGAGGTTGCCGTTCTGTATTAGCGAGTTGTGAGAGAGTTAATTTGTTAAAATGGCAAGCCAGGTTGTCATGTTTTTCTGAGCTGTTGCCCTTTTTACACTAAAGCATCCTTTTACACACAAGCAAGTTTTCTGTTGAGGGTGAGTCGCCTCTCTGAAATAGTGCTATTTCTTAGGACATTCTCATTTTAAGAGGCCATCACGCCACCAAGGCTCTGTGAATCGTCTTAACTTCCAGCTAAATCTCACTAAATCTCACCATAGTGCTCTCTGTGTGGCTCGCCAAAGGGTAGGCAAGAGCATACCACAAAGATGCCAGAAATAGCTGCATTTACACACGGCCCAGTCAAGATGAACACAAAGGAGCTAAAAGGTCAGACGCATTGTGATGTAATCTGAGGGTAGGAAGGAAAGTACCCAAAAAAAGTGAAACGAACATTAAAAGCCCTGAAACCGGAACAAGCAAAGGAATATTGGGGAAAATACGAAACAACATTAAAGTGTATATAGACTCCAAAACACTTACATAGGATTCTGATATTAAGTCTAAAACTAAAAAGGAATGTAAATGACATGTGCTCTCAATGCCATGCCTTAAAAGACATGATTTGAGAGTTCTGTTTCAGTTTATGCTTTAGCAAACAAGAGTGTGAAGGATGCAAATAGGTGAGATAAGTGGGCAGTGGTTTTATGTATATATTTTGATATGGGCAGGATTAATAAAGCTTAAATGTAATTGCTAGTTAACAGAGCACTGTACAAAACAGGTTGGTGAATACAGGGAAAACACATTGAGGAGAGCCATGGGATAGGAGAACAATTAATATGGTTGATCCCTTCTGGCTACGTACATAGACCTGGCATTCTACAGGGATCTGTTGGGCGCCTGTATGTTTATTTATTTATTTATTTATTTATTTATTTAAATTTGTATAGCGCATGGCAGCCCGCAGGCATCGAGGCGCTATGTCAGAGCTTAAGAAGGCTTGATTAAGGGTTACAAAGAAGACGCCCAGTATTACTTGTTACAGTTCAGAGAAAGTGTTTACAGCGTAACACAGAGTAAATGCAGGTTTAAATTGTCATAGAATCCAGGTTAAAACAGTCAAACAAAGAGGTTAGTTTTGATGGCTTTGCGAAAGCCTGAGTGGGATTTAATGGACCTGATGTGGGGCGGTAGGGAGTTCCAGAGTAGGGGGGCGACTGCAGGGAAGCTGGAGCCATCGTGCTAGGAGGTTAGAGTAATGGGATCTGGAAGGTCTAAGGGAAGCAGGTTTGGTGATTCTGCATGACAAGTAGGGGGGGCAAGGTCGTGAAGGCACTTGTGAGTCAAAGACAGGGCTTTGAATGTGATCATCACCTTGACTGGGAGCCAGTGGATCTGTCTTCTAAGTACCGAAATGTGTTCTTTACGCGTGAGGCCAGTGGCGGCTCTGAGCGCGTTGTTTTGAACGATTTGGAGTTTGGCGACATTCTTGGCAGAAGTGCCGATGAGTAGTGCATTGCAGTAGTCAACCCTGGAGCCAATTATGGCCTTGGCGATGGAGAGGCAGTTCTGTTGAGACAGGAAGGGTCTGACTGCGTTAATGAGTTTAGAATGATAGGCAGATGGGGAGGCTATGGCGTTGACGTGCCTTTCCATGGATAGGTCTAGTTCGAGGTAAACACCTAGTGTTTTGAAGGAGGGTGACACAGTGATGGAGATGTTGTCAATGGAGAAGGTGGAATATTTGTTATCCAATTTGCTCAAGGTGGAAGGGGAACCAACTAGCAGTAGTTCGGTTTTCTCACTGTTGAGACATAGCCAGTGTTCTGCCATCCAGGCTTGGATTGTTGTGTAGATGGAATTGAGGGTGTTCTGGTCGGCCTGGTAATCACCCGAGAGGGGGATGAGTACCTGGGTATCATCAGCATAGTTTGTGTATGAGATGCCCAGGGAGTCCAGGATTATGAACAGGGGCCTTGTGAAGAGGTTGTAGAGGGTGGGGGCAGTGCAGGAGCCGTGCAGGACCCAACATTTGATGCTGCTGGGGTTGGCGCTAGAAGAGTCAGAGAAGACTTTCATTATTCTGTCCTTAAGAAATTAGACAATCCTTTTGCAAGCTCTATCAGAGAAGTTGGCTACTGACAAAAGGTGCTGGCAGAGGGTTTTGTGGTCGACCAGATCGAAAGCTGCTGAGAGGTCCAGCAGTAGGAGAAGTGCAGGTTTGCCTGTGTCTCTGAGATCATCTATTTGGTTTTTGAGGTCAAGGAGAGCTGTTTCGGTCCCATGGTGAGGTATGAATCCTGATTGCCTGAGTCCTAGGAGGTGGTTGTCTTGTAGGAATTTCTGGATTTGCAGGTAGGCTGCTTTATCCAGAATTTTCAACAGGAACAGATGGTGGTGATGGGCTTGTAATTCCCTGGGCTGGAGGGGTCGAGGGAGGGCTTTTTAGGAGCGGACAAACCCACACTTCCTTGAGTCCCACTGAGACATAGCCAGAACGGAAGGAGGCATTGATTAATGCTGTGATTATAGGGACTAGGGAGGGGGCACAGTCCTTGATGACTTGTGTGGGGCAGGCGTCACCCTTACAATTGGAGAATTTGATGGATTGGAGAAGTGAGCAGACCTTCTTCTCACTCATATCTCTGAAGTCGTACGTGGGGGAACAGGTGGGATTGTCTCCTGGTGTGGGGACAGCTTGAGTACTGGAGATCAGTTTAGTGAGCTCTTGTTGGTGTGGAAGTATTTTGTCTTGCAAGGTTTCCAGTTTGCTCAGCATGGCAGACTGAATGGTGTTACACCAGGGTTCATCCTTCACTATTGGAGATGGGGGAGAGATGGGGGGTCTCAAGTTCTCTGAAAATGGCAAATATTTCTGTACTTCCAGATTTAGCATTAGCTATCTTGGTATTGTAGGAAGAGGCTTTAGCATTGGTGATGGCAGTTTTGTATTGTTTGGAGATGGATTTGAAGGCGATTCTAGTGGCCTCGGTGGGGTTATTGATCCATGTTTTAAGAGCAGTCCTTTTTTCACGACGTAATTTTAGGATATCCTGAGTGAGCCAGGCATTAGAGTGTTTGGATTTCTTAGCTTTTTTGAGGGTGAGGGGTGCCACAAGGTCAACAGCCTGGGTGATGACAGTCTTGAAGTCATTGGCAAGGCATTCAGGGTTGTCAGTGAAGGGAGGTAGTAGAGCAGGTACCCTGAGGTGCTTAGATAGGTTGTTGTGGGTGACCAGTTTGGAGCTACGGGCGATGGATGCAGGAAGAGTGATGGTGGGCGGTGGAGGACCTCTGGAGGTGAGGATGTTGAACAGAATACAGTGGTGATCAGACCAGCGTTGTGGGATGATCACAGGGTGGCTTAACGAGCAGTTATGGTGGGCAACCCAATCTAGGGTGCATCCTTTGATATGAGAGGGGCTGGAGATGGCTTGCGCGAACCCTAATGAGCGCAGTGATTTGTTGAGGTTTGTGGCTTGTGGGTCTTTAGGGTCATTGAGACCTAAGTTAAAGTCCCCTAAGAGCAGAATTTTAGATGAGTTTTTAAGGTTATCTGAGAGTGAGTGGGTTAGAGCATATTGGAAGTCATTGGAGGGCCGGGCGGACGGTAAATGAGGTGGATGGTATAGGTGCAGTTGTCCGAGAGCTTGAGCTTAAGTAGGAGGTAATCAGAGTTCTGATCAAGGTCCTTCTCAATGGTCCTGATGGATAGGGAGTCCTTGGCGATGACATCGACACCACCCCCTCTGTGAGAGGAGCGGTCATGTTGATTCAGGCAGGGGATTTTCAGTCTTTCAAATCGGGACTGAAATGATGTCATTTATGAGCAGTGTTTTTGCAAAGGAATTGGGCAAACACCATACAATTTACAAGTCATGCTCTAACACATGGAAAATTCCAATATAAGTCTGGTCATCAACATTACCCGGGATATGCTGGAAATATGCCAGCACTACCACTGTAAAACACATGTTGATTCTGTTACAAACAATATGTATTGTCATTTTAAACCATTTTTGTGACAAGAGATCTGTACGTGAAAGCCAGACATGGCCCATTGGTCATGCATCAGAATTACCTGCATCATTCTTGCAGAGAGAGGCAGCGATCCACTGACCTGGTGTCTGTGATGCTGCTTTCTTCTTAGAAGGCAGACATGTGGCAGGTCACCGCCCTTTTTGGATAAGTCACCCCTTGCTAGAACCATACTGTCTTTGTTCAAAATGTTAATATAATGATTCATATATTGTTTGGTTGGGTTGTTATATGATTTGTGCACATTTGAAATCATCACTAGAAAATTAAACACTATTTTAGCGCTGTGATTTACAGTTTTTTGCATATAACTTGATCACATGGTTTCCATAAATTCATTTGTTCAATCTTGGCAATTATTTTGACATACAAACTTTTAAAGGTAGTCAACAAAGTAGGCTTTGACTTACTTTTCCTTGATTGAATTCTGTGACCTGGCATGTGAACAATTTGCATAAATTGGGGATACGCTAAACTGACAGTGGATTTTATTTTTTGACAAAGCAGAATGTAGTATCTGATTTGTTTAAAAATAAACAATAAACACATTGATTGAAATACTCCTCAGATTGTTTTTGCACGTGGAGCCCCAAAGGCAACAAATAAGCTACCCTTTTTTGAAATCCTGGATGCAGATGCAGGCCCACTATCTAACAAAAGGCAAAAGATGTACAATTTCCATCCAGAGTGGGAAACTGATTTTTTTCCCCCAGCATAAAAAGGAAATGTGCGTTTATAATCTAGGGTGCCCAAGTTAAAGTGGGGAAAAAAAGAGTAATGTTCAAAGGCATTTTGTATTAATACATACTAATTATTTTGGCAATATTATTTTCATAGAGTGTCTGCGATCCTAAAAAGTAGGTAAACTAAACGCTGCAATGCAAATGCTGTTACAGACGCATCGTTCAAAGTTGCTAATTATTTGATGAAAAACAAATGTACTTTTACAGATGATGCAATTGTGAAGGGCGCTGTGCCTTCTGTGACTGAGTCTGTTGTAAGAGATTTTACAAACTGTCCTGAATGTATGTCTACCACGTCACGTGTGTAGTTAGGTGTTATGGCAAGGAGGGTATCTGCACTATCATCCAATGTGATTTCCTAGCTCTGTGAATCTGCCTTTTTCCTGAAATCAAAACTTTGATACCGTCTGACAACATTTGAGTGCTGTTGCTATTCCAAGCTACACATCAGATTACTGAGCACTGGTGGATAGCATGTAGTGTCAGCCGTCACATTGAATGTCTTGAATGGTTTCCTACATTCTGATAGGCATGACAATTTTTAGACGACAGGAACTAATACAAAATTGTGAAATTAAGATCTATTTGAACTAATTAATATCATGGTAAATGCAAATCCATCCAAAAATATCTTGGTACAAATTCTCATACCCATGAACATCACCAACCCAGTAGCTCCCGCCTATTGGCCCTTACCTACAAGTAGCTCTTGCTAACGCCAAGGTCAGAGACCCCTGTTAATTAAGCAATGTACCCACAAATGCTGTAACAAGTGTCCAAAAGAAAAAAAAAGAGAGTGCTTACAAAAATATGGAAGAGGCACAAGATGGCCCTGTTCAGACATTACACACAAAGATGCACCTCTACATCAACAAACCTGAATATCACTTACATTATTGGAGCAAAGGAAGACACTGAATGATAGCATTATTTTAGTTTAGTTTAGTTTATTACATTTATAATGTGCACCAAAAGACCCGGAGGCGTACAGGCACAACACAAGATCAATGAACAAAAACATACAACCAAAGAACATATAAAAACAAACCAAACATAAAAACCACAGTGCAGAAAAGGAACTACATAGGCAGTGTGCAATCAATACATGCAGACACGATAAATAGAAATGGCAAAGGCCAACCCACCATGATAAAGGAAAACTAGCGATATGGCCCTAAACAGAAGAACTCACAATCAACTTCAGCTCAGATGGCACATTCGTCACATTGTTCCTGTGTAACAGATACAGAGGGAGGTTGCTGCTGCTGCAGCCGACTATTATACAGTCTCTATTTGCTGATAAACACCATTCATCAATTTTAATTCTTCGAATGACCTTAAAGTAAGTAGTTCTTATAGTTCCTGGGCTAGTCCTCAATCTCAACGAGGCCATGACCTTGTTCCTCAGCGATTCTTTTGATACAAACCCTACTGGTGTTTCGACATCTGAAATAATAAAATGTCTCTGATCAAAAACAAAGTCTTTCAAGGATTTATCCCAGATACAAGGAATCTGGGATTTAGTTATTTGCAGGGTCAATTTAGATGACAGTTTAACTTTATTATTGTCGTGAATCGACCTTATTTAAAGTCACGAAGACTTGCGATTGCCCCTCCAATCACTTGGAAGATTCCTTGACGCCTGGCTGAACGCCGAAAACACGGCGGTTCTGTGTGGACTGCACCATCCAGCATTCCGTGTTAGTACTCGAGTCAGGCGTTACGGTCACGTGATACGCACGGCCATCATTCACCTTTGTATGCGAGTACTACTTATTCTTGCTGCGCACACGGAACGGTGCTCCTTAACTGAGTTCTACAGCCAGTTTTGTAGTGTCCGTTTTCTGCAATCTTGTT
Organism: Ambystoma mexicanum; assembly: GCF_040938575.1. Classification (NCBI taxonomy): domain Eukaryota; kingdom Metazoa; phylum Chordata; class Amphibia; order Caudata; family Ambystomatidae; genus Ambystoma; species Ambystoma mexicanum. The sequence continues at coordinate 229,143,954 of NC_090922.1, forward strand.
TCTTGAACCTGTTTTGACTCCTTGGCCTGTTATTACGGATTGCCGATTTTGACCTGCCCCTGATTTCTGGTATTCAGCTCCTTCGGATTGATTCCTGTTACCCCTGACACGGCATACGTTACCTGGACTCCCACTGCCTACCGTTCTGTTACGTCGCTACCCCGGAACTCTGCAACTCAGTGTTATCGCTTCTGAAACCTGGTCAAGTACCTCCCGATCCCACTTGAACCCGCTGCTTACCTGTATTTTCCTCTCTTTCATTTCCATTCTTTACTCCTTCTATCCTTGTTTATTTTGCCCCCTCCTCCATACCTCCATACACGGACTCATTTACCTGCACCCTGGGACGCTCTGCTGAACCAGGAGGATTGTTTCATTTGGACACAAGAGTGACTCTTGTGGACGCTCTCCTGTTCTTTGGTCACTCCTTTTCACTAAATACCTGGACGCTCTGCAGTATGACACAAACTGTTGTCAATCCTTTACTGTTGGGATTAAGGGACTTCTCCTGGACCTTCTTTATCTGGGTCTTCATTCCATTTCCTCCGTTGTGGCCAAGTAGGTTTCGGGTCTTGTTCTTCATGGGGCAGGTAAGAGTGGGAAATAGGGGGTGGTGTCGGACACGGTTAGTACTTTTGATCAAAGTAGTAAACAGCTGTTATTGTTGTTTCCTCTAGCTCTGCTGCTGCTGCTCCTGCCTTTTCACTCAAGCCCCTAGTCTGTTAGGTGCTTTCTCATACTCCTACAGACTGTGCTCTTGTGAGGAAAGTTTGGCTGCAAATTGGCTTCAGGCAAAGAGGGGGTTGTGATAAAGATTGTCTGGTTTTGACAATTATTCCTACTCTCAGTTCCCCACATCATAGTTCGACTTGGCAGGTCTCATGATGTTGCTGAGGTCCCAACAAATGATTGAGTGTGTCCTTTGAGTAGAATAGTGGCATGAGCCTTGCCATATCAGCAGATAGGGTTTCTTCAGGCCTGTGATGGTAAGAAGGTGACCAGACAAGAAGATGCAGAAGTCTTTCAGGGTTCACGTGATAAATATATAACATGCACATATTGTCTCTCTTTGCCTCCAAGTAGGCAGAAGTGCCATGAGGTGATGTAGTTTGTGTTTCATGTTATACAAATAATTCCACTTGCTCACTCACTCACTGGCTCACTCACTCACTCACTCACTCTACAGTAGAAGGAAGAACATTATGAATGCATGAAACTCCTAAACACCCTCATACACAAAAAGAAATGAGGCACTCAATATAGCTTCAGAAGAGGCAAATAAGCACATGGAAAAAGAGACAACACCAGGGAAGGACAACCTCGAAAGAAAGAGAAAATATAAAACGAGTTCCAGCCACAGTAAAGCACAAACAAAAAGAGCTTAAAGCACTAGTTAAGGGATAGTAAAAAGCAGGACCGACCAGGATTAAAACAGCAAATGTAATACATCAAAAATGTAGATTGAAGAGCAGCATAAGGGAAAGGATATTCATACCCCAGAGTACGGCATAAAGGACATTATACATATCAAAGAACTGTTATAGAGCTGTCCAGAGAGTATCTTCAACAATTTCACTGCAAATGACCAATCTATAACGACTAGTTAATAAACATGACCTTATTGTCATTTCCATTAGTCAATCATGTCAATACCCTCCACCAACCTACCAGTGTAATTTTTAACACACCCTGGTAGTCTGTATGCAGCAGCGATCTGTCTCCTGCAGTATATCCAACTAATCTGGTAACAAACGTTTTAAATGTTCTACAATGATGGTTTGTTTTTTGTGATCAATGTATATAATCTGAATGTTTTGTTTTCTGTTTTTTTCTTTTTCCAACATTCTATCAAGTTTATGCAAAAAAGACTTATAAGTTAAAAGAGTAATAATACAAGAAAACCTTTTCTTTGTATTAAACTAAGCTTGGACTTTAAGGACTCCTTTTTGGTTTTATATGACTTTTGAAACACTTTTGTTCTATTTTCAAAAATAACTGTAATCAGTGGCAAGAGCGATGGTTGTCATAAGCGTGGGTACCTCCTTGTTTGTTTAATGATTATGTTCTGCCCCATCTCACGCTTGCACACAGGGGCACCCCTATTGCTTGTATAACTACAACTCTCCAAAACAGGCACTCAAAGAGCACCACCAAACCCGAACAAGAGGCAAATAAAGTACACCTGCAAGTGCATATGTCATCACAGCAATGGCCAGCTATTTGAACACCAACCAGTCCAACAAGAAGAACAAAGAAGTGGGAACATTTAGAAGGATAATGCAATGCAGGAAAGGCCTCAACATATAGGGTCCAATTACTAAAGCCAAAAGACCAGCAACACACCACTACACCACATCATTGGATAGAGTGGTACTCAATAAATGAGAAATGTTGGTCTCCAAGAGGTACCTTGCTGTTGCAAACTTGCAAGAGAAATAATGTAATCAGATACTCGTACTGAAATAACAAAGAAACCTTGAAGGGATAGAAAGACCCTCTTTTAAGGGAAAAGTCAAACAATCTGCAAGACACTGAAACGATTTAGAGAAGGGCTCAGAAGAAAATTCTATGCCAAAACATTTTGGATGGTAGTAATGCGCGATTCCAGTGTATGCAACAGCAGAACTGAATGAAAGCAAAGACCGTCGGAGACTTGGATTTTTCATTTCAAATCGTTGTTCATCAACCACAGAACAGAGCAGGGAACCAGAATAGACCCGTTGCAACTACAGGTCGATAGAGAGATGAGGGACTATTCCGGAAAAATCAAGACCAAAGGTACAAAACTCATCGAAAAAGAGCTTCAAAACATGTTCATGAATGTGTCAGGAGGTCCTCAACTGTATTTCCATAACTGCATCACCCATATGATGGCGCGCCCTCGAGGAACTCAGTAGTTGTTCTAAGAGAAGAAATGTAGTAGAGCCAAAATGATCGGTACCAATAAACCTTTTCGATTGTGATGTAAAAGCATTTACCTTGTGTGACGACTGTTGATGATGTCATTAAATGTATTGGGTATAATTAGTTGTTGTGGGTAATACACATAGAGACCATGCAAATGGCGGCGGTCTGTGGTATAAATCCCTGAAGCAAAGCATAATACGTATTTCTCTGTTAGAGTTTGTGCTTTAAATACAGACAATAAAGAGTGAGAGTGGGTAAGCGAGGGAGATGGGCCTGACAGTAGCACAGTGAGAAGGTGAAGTGTAAGCTGCCTAAAGGGGCCAGAGGGAGGAGTGCAGGGAGGACACCAATCTTGTTAGGCATGTTGCATAGATTGATTTGATTTCTAATACTCTGTTTTGCCTTTGAGACCTTTCTCATGCGATGCCATGGCATGTTATGATCTGCTATATGATTGTTTAAGATTCTCTGTACCCCTCACCAACCTCCAAGTCAAGGTCTCTCATTGCTCCATGCACTAACATGCTCGCATGCTGTACTAAAAGAATATCTCGCAGTTCAAGCGCATCCCAAATTCCAGAAATATATGCAACTGCTCAATAATTGTATCTAACAGTCTGTATTACCCCTTGTATTTCAAAATGTTCTCAACCATATGTTCTGGGTGTGTTAGTAAAGCGTGACTTGATTAACAAAGAATATGCCAACTGTAGGGCCATCAGTTTCGCCCCTTCTGTCTTTTTCAAGGCAGGTATTTAATCAAAACCAAATCAAAATGGCTGCCCATAATAATTAAGACCGCAGGTTCTCATATATGGTGTGCAGCCTTTTGAAAATGCCCCCCTTTGTTATTAATCGACCTGCAGTCGTTAGGAAACACCTGTGTGTAAAGGCGCCATACAAATGCCCAGTAAATAAATAAATAAATATTTCTTACATTTTTGCAGTCATGCGACACAACCTTAATTGTAGCAAACGTAGACAGTTCCTTGTTATGTGCTGTTCATCTTTTTCAACATGCGCTTTCCTTTTATTGCAGAGCATTCAGTAAATAGTGGCGCAATTCCCAAACGTATTGAACGGGGTTACGTTCCCCAAGCGAATCAATTAATGTTGTATTCTCAAATTCTGCATTCCAGCACAGAATATACATGCAAACTAAACCACCCTTGCATAGCAATTGAACGCCCACCCCCCCCCCCCCAAGAGGCATCAAACATCAGAACACTACAACTCTACGACCAACTTACATAGCAAAGCCTTGGCCAAAGCATCGCAAACACACGAGAGAATGAGGTTTACTTTCTGTACACAAACATCTTTACACCCATTTGCGCACAAATACCTCTGTCCTCTCAATACCTAACAACTAGAAACCGAGCTCAGGATTTTTCTTGTCTGCGTGCATCAATGCAGCAGCAATGCTATTTTGCATGTTCCACTTTTCCCCGCAAATCCCCCCGCACCTCCCAGCCCTCTTTCAGATCTGCTAGATTGCCTGGAGACCATGTGTGGCAGTAGCGTGTGCTATAAATCCCATGAACGTACCCTAGCATAACTGTACAAGGGCCATGACAGCCTGAAGGCTCATTTCATCGGTGATCTGCGTGCTTTCTGCCCTGTGCAGGGGCTGTGATATCCTTCCCCTGGTAACAGCCTGGAGAGTGTGGTGGCCACTTTAGGTAGGAAGATGACTTTGTAGAACCGAGAGTAGCAGAAGCGGAGTGTGGTGGTGCAGCCCGAGGGGAGGTAATGAAGGCCATTACATGCATGAGGCCAGGGAGAAGGATCTCTGTTGCTGCCACAGAAAAACATGTTCAACTGCTCATGAGATTGGCCAGGTAAGGAGTTATGCACAACCATTGAACAAAGCAGTCTCTAAATTCAGGAATTGCGCAGGCCCCCTTTCTGCCAGATTGGGAGCCGACCACACACTGGGCGTATCCGACCAGGAAGGACATAGGACTGCTAGTTTTGAAGAGCCTCCCTAGAGAGATTGCCATGGCACAGGCTTGGCATGAGCACCTGGTGACCAAGGACTGAACTGACAAGTAATTCAGTGAAACTTTGTAGCTGCTAAATCCACAACAGAAACTAATATAGAGGGAGAAGAGAAGGATTTGAAAGTAGAGTTAGAGTGATGTAAAGCGACCCCCCCCCATTTGTGTGTGCCCCTAAGGGCAGTCTCTTATACATCGCCCAAAACAAACAAATGCCTCTGAACCTCCACCCCCTCCATCATATTATGTGCAGGTTTCCTTATCCTCCCACAGATGTCCATGTGCCACAAGTCCCCCATCCTGACTTGAGTGTTTATCTCCCACCGAGGTACAAACCATCCTGCAGGTTTCACATCAGTGTTACTTTATATGTGACATGTTTTCAATTGGTCTCCCCTATGACCATGACTAGTGTGACCAGCAGATTAGAGAAGGCGAATAGAAAAAAGTTAATTAACCCATTCAGCAAATTACTGTTTTTCCTTTGTAAGTTCGCTGGTAAAGTTTGTTGCTACCACTGTGGGACGTTCTGATCTGCTGGCTGGAGTGTGTTTTGTCGCTATTTGGAGTGCGACTCTGCTAACAAACCGTGCTGTGACTAAGCCCCGCCTCAAACTCCCAGGAACCTATTTACCGGCAATGCACGCACTTTGCGTGCGCGCTTTGTAAGTTCGCTGGTAAACTTTGCTGCTACCGCTGTGGGACGCTCTGCTCTGCTGGCTGGAGTGTGTTTCGTCGCTATTTGGAGTCTGTTCATAATACGTTCTCTTTGTCATTGCAGGCCGTGCTGTGACTAAGGCCTGCCTCAAACTCCCAGGAATCTATTTACCAGCAATGCACACGCTTTGAATGCATGCTTTGTAACTTAGCTGGTAAAGTTTGCTGTTACCGCTGTTCGAGCGGTTACAGTGTGATGGTGTGGAAAGTCTGTACTGTGCGCGGTGTGATGCTTTGCTTAGGTCCCAGACAGTGCTCAATGAAAGGCATTACCTACACGCTTAAATCTGGAATGCCGGCCAACATAGTAGTGACAAGAGCATCGGTACTCCTTAAGGCCCTTAAGGCCACTACACACAAGCCCTCACACAATATTGCCCTGAAAATAAACTGGGAGGGCAGCCAACCCTAACTCCTGAAAGGCATAGTTCTTCCAGCGACATACGAGGGTCTGTATTCCAAGATGTGAACCGGACACTTTAACCCAGAGGTCGCCAAACAGTCGATCGCGGGCGAGCCTGAAGTTACCGAAAAATAAAAATGTATCCTAAGTTATATTCTTTAATGTTGCGTTTTGCAGCTATTTCCGTGTTCAGGATCCGAACCCTGGTCCTCCCAATTGCAGGCGGGGAGCTTGGCTGCTGTACCATATGGAGCTGCTTGGAAATCCACTGACAAGTGTCAGTATCACGTTATGCTTCTGCAGTCCGCCTGTAGTACCACAGTTGGCCTTGTGCGCCCCCATGACAGTCTTGCTTAAGCAAGCTGCTCTTGTTTGCCAGAGATGTTGGAGGGGCTGGGGCAGGATCAGGATCATTGTGACCACGCAATGTAAATATCACAGTAGCACTGCCACTCGCCTGGGAAATGTTCAAAATAATATTTAAAAAATGGTGCAATTTCTTTTATGTGGCTTCTTTCCAAATTCCACATTGTACATTTCCACTTTAAATCACTTCCATGACACAGGTACACCCACTCTTAGTACATTAAGCGATCCATAGACACGCTGTACAGTAGAAGCCTACCAGGGTAGCTCAGCAGGTTGACAGACCGATGCTGAGATGTTATATTCAAAACTACAGGTTGTTAATCGTATGACTTTTTGCAATGCCTTATAAAAAAAAGTGCTATACAATGTGTTTGGCCAGGGTATGGGTTGGGCTGGTTGCTTGCTTATATTCAGGGCTGAGGTGGGGATATTTCTGCCCCTGTAGTGAAAATCAAAAGTTGGCACCCATGAACCCACAGTTTAATTTTCTAAAAACTGCCGTCAGCATAACAGAAGCATTTATTTGTGATCAACCCGTTTGACAAGCATTTAAAATCTTTATAAATATAACTTGTGCTAAAACACAGAGGGGCACACAAATAATAATGGTGTGTTATTTATATAGCGCCTTAATCCAAAGCGCTTTACAGAGCACATATTTACATGCAATATCACCAAACTGAAATTGGTACTCATTTATCGACCTCAGAAGGATGAAAGGATGAGTTGGCCTTGCCGGGACTTTAACCTGCGACCTGCAGATCACGCTCAGATCGCAGCAGCGAGCGCTCAACCCGCTGAGCTATCATACCAGCAAATAACGGAGTATGTGTGGTGTCTGACAAAAAAAACATTTCAAAGAAAACTTGTGAACGCAAGCAGCATTTTTCAATTTGGAAATTGCTTTTTTTTTATGGAAGTGTGAAATGCACATTTGGAAAACAATAGTGTGCCTAGCATGTAGAAAGCCTGCATAAAACGCAAAGGAAGGGGCACAAAAATTACAGGATATTTGTGTGGAAGTCCAACAAATATCTGTCTTTTTGAGGCAGCTACTAATAAATAATAATTCAACAAAGAGGTTTTTGAAGTTCTTAATATATTTGTGAAGGGATTTTTTATTCCATCTGTTTAAAGAGGGGAAATAATGGAGCCAAAATAATATTGGTAAAAATTCTGAGGTTTATAAATATCCCCACCCTGATATCGCCCGCTAGTAGCTCTCCACTGTTGGCCTTCACTACAAGTAGCTCTAGCTAACTTAAAGGTTGGAGACCCCTGCTTTAACCTCTACGCTTGTTGAAAATCATACAGGGCCTATTGATAATTCCAATATGGGGAAGCTTGAACAGCGCTGATCAGGTGAGGGTGTGAATATGTCCATTTCAGATCCTGTCATTATAAATGAGATATGTGCAACACAACAAGAGGCTGAAGGTGCTGATTCAGGCCCATTAATTGATTTAACCACGTAGAACTCAATTCACATGGAAATAGTAGACCCAGAGTTGTCAACACACACTGTGGGTGGTGGAACTGATATTAATGATCAGGCTTTGGCGCCCCCTATGCTGGTAAACATGAACAAAGCCAATTCCAACGACATTGGTGCTATTACACCTGAAGATGGGTCGATAGTGTGTGAATCACCGACCTCAAATGATAGAACCAAAGGTAATGATGGTAGGCTGTATGGCTCTCCCAGTCTTTTTGATCGACATACACAGGGATCTAAAGACTTAACGTCGTCATTTGCTTACGCAACACCGCACACCCCACACAAAAAAGTGCTTGCGAATCTGAAAAATCTCACTGGTAATGATAATTGTCATAACATGCACACACCATTGGTAGAAATAACACTCAATGCGATACATACATCGATTATGTCTCTTTTTAAACTGTTTGAGTCATTGTATGCCAAAATTACTTCTCAAGCTGCAAAGCTGGAGCTAATTACACAAAATCTGGAAAAAATCACCAGATGCATAAACAACCAGACGATAGGTGGCTATGCAGGAACTCGACCCACACTGGTTGACGAATGTAGAGACCTACACCAGCCGGAAGTAGACATAGAAGGTAAAGTTGAGGTTAAAGATATGAGACCGGTGTTGCCTGCTTTTGCGGCTATTATATGTTCAGATACATTTACACCACAGACAAACCCTCTTCCATTACTGTTAGTAACATATGTACAGTCTCTTCAAATATAGAACCGCACATTAAGAACAATGATGACAAATTAGCCGCTAACAAGCAGAACACTGAGACGTTGGTATATAATATGTTTGACATACGTGCTCATAGAAAAGAGAACCCTGTACAGGTGACCACTCAGAAAAAAATTAAGAATAAAAACCTGACCCCTCGTGTAACGCAATCACTTGTTAAACAATTTGTAAAACGGATCCAAACTATCCAAAAATTTGGCTCTACAATTGGTGGCTGTTTATGTACCAAATACAATAATCTGAGGCGACATAGACAGCCGGTGGCAAGCGAAACATTGAATGCTGTCCAGCCTGCAGATCACCCCCATTAAACTAATTGGTTTCCCTTCTTGATAGAACTGTTGTAGGTGAACAATTGCAAAGAACAATAACTCATATCTCTACCTCAGAGTTACGGTCTAACACAGTGCCAAGTATAGCACTTCCAACCCACCCAGTGAGCAATATAGTTCCAGCTGCTGTCAAACTAAGTAGTATTGTATCCAATGATGCTCCTGTAGGCATCTTGAAAGATATTAGAGCGATTCAAAGATCTGTCGATGAATATTTGAAATTGAAACAGGGACATGATTCCTTGCTAAAAACACCTGCAGAAAAGAAAGTGGTGACACTTAATTGCAATACTGTGTCAAACCAGGACAAGCATTTACCTAAGTATGCGTCGAGATTTGATCAGACCCAACGATGGGGGATGAACGACCGCACTTTGGATCATTGAAGAAATTAAGACATGCATTAGATCCAAATTGTTATCATAGATTTATACTTAAGGTCATAGGCTGTGTAGGGTGAAGGTCGACACTTATCAGGACAAGCGTGATGGCGATATTTGAAGATATTGAGGAATTGAGAGATAGTACTTCAATATACATTCGGCAGGTCGAATTTCTTAACAATGGATATCTGGATATAGTATGTCTATGGATCTCTTCCAATCTTGTCAGGAACACCATCTGGCAAGCTAGGATGGAATTATTTTCCATGGGTTTTTTGCTGGCCATTGTTCCAACGGTCTTGCCTATACCTATGGACACTGAGCAGGCTCAGGACATAAATGATGGCCCTGTATTAAGATCTATGAGAACATACCAAAAGCAGAACATAATAGAACAGCATAAGACGAGGAGGGATCCAGCTACTGAAGACTGCCGAATACCTGATATAGCATCATAACAATCGAAGTTGCATTATGGTACATTGAGTTAAGCAAGCTGGAACACTTGTGGACACGTACATCTCTCTGCTAGAGGTGAAAATAACCTGGATGATTTTGACATAGTTGCATTAAAGGAAACATGGTTAGTTAAATGTCCTGTTTGGAACGGCCATGAAATTATCTTTCAGGCAGCTAAAGCGAATCCTAAAGGCCGTCCATCCTCAGGTCTAATGATTGCCATAAAATCAGGCAAAGGTCTTGCAATCTCCCCATGGGCCGCCCCGAATATCGTTATGCAACTTGTCAAAGTTTCTTATCCCGGTGGTTGTTTGGCAATAATTAACATCTATCGCAACCCTCTTGCCATAGCAGACAAGGTGTTTTTGCAGGAACTAGAGAGCTTCTTTAAGATGATCATGATGTCCCAAGATATAACCAATGTTATTCTTGTGAGCAATCTAAACTTTCAATGTTTGAAGTGTCCCAAAGTGAAAAAGAATCAAATCTATGGGTGGTGGATTAGTTTAATGTCCAATCGCAAAATGATGATGCTCAATGGTGCAATTCTGGGTGACATTCCACCAAATGGGACCTGGCTTAGAGGAAAAAGTAGCTCAGTTTTCGACTACATATACACTGATGGCACTACGTTTCAGAATGTCTCTTTATTTAAGATCATACCACAGAACTTCAGTGATCATCAAATGTTGACTATGTACTGGAACTTTAATGACAACAGAAAAAAGGGTGAACAACATAGATGTACTGCTCACCTTACGATTAACAACTCAAGAACCCGATTTAGGTGGACTGAATCAAGTCTCATTGATTTAAACAGAGAGCTATTGGGAAAGCAGGCACAAATGCAATGGGTTGAGGAACCTTATAACGTTACTCTCCAAATGTTTAGAATACATTCCTCCACAAGAACCCATACGTACTTTGCACCCAGACACAGCTTTGATGATCAAGTGCAAAAGTGAAAAACGATGCTGAGATGAGAAAAAAGAATGGCACAATTGTTGCTTGCTGACATTAGGAATGATACAGTGTGCGCTTTGCAGCATGCCTATACAACCTGGGTGCAAACTCATAGATGTATCCTCTACCAAGCCGATGGAGAAATGATGCTCAAAGCGATTTTGTCGAAAAATACAGCACATATCTGGGGTCTTCTCAATGCTGCTAATCACATAAAACAAGCCCCAGTACAGATAAATGGTGTAACCGAAGTCACGTGGGTATGTTATTACACAAAATTATATGCTGATCCTGATACAAATCTAGACTAATAAATGTGAACGTTGGTGAACTGCAAATATGTGAAGATGAGGTATTAGAATATATCTGCAAATCTTCAAACTCAAGAGCACCGGGCCTAGATGGGCTCACTAACTGTATGATGAAACAACACCCTGAACAGTGGGGTTATAGGTTATAGTATCGACTCAAAAGGGTCGAATGACAAAAGGGTCGAGTCAATTCGACCAAAAAAATGGATCGAAATTATTATTATTATTTTTTCTTTGTGGGGGGTCCCACCCCAAACCCCAAACCCCTGTTTTTGGTGTAAAAACACCTTTTTAAGCTAAACTAGAGCACAAAAAAAAGATACATTTAAAAGAAAAATGTCGATCCTTTTGTTTTCGGTCAAATGCACTCTCACCTTTGGCATTCAATCCTTTTGTTTTTGAAACTTTAACTGGACACCGAACATATAACATCTTCACTCATGTGATAAAAGAGAATTGTATTCCACCACTGTGGAAATCATCTGTTGTTGCCCCAATTTTTAAAAGAGGCGATCGGTTTTGTCCCTCTAACTACAGACCGATCGCCCTTTTGGATATTCCTGGGAAAATCTTTTGTAGGTTTATCTTACAGGACTTTAACAACTGGGTTACAATGCATACCAAGCAAGATCTGCATCAAACAGGGTTTATACCTGGCATGTGGATGTTGATAAATCTCCTAACAATAACAGCAGTCATCCAACATCACGTCTATCTAAAGCAGGGGTGCACAACTGATTTTGACAGAGGGTCGAAAGTACCTTACATGAGGACTATAGTGGGCCGAAAAGTAAATGTGGGAGGGCGGTAGGCGGGGCGGTAGGTGGGGCGTGGCAGGAGGCTTTTTAAACCCCCAATTTGTATTAAACACATGGAAAAAGAATATGTTTTTGAGGGGTAACGATTTTTATTTGCATTTCAAACTTGCATTTTGTACTACACAATTTCCTTTGTTATAATTTATTTCTATTCAGTTAATGTATCTTGTCTGTTTAATTAACTTATATATATTTTAATGACCCTAGATTGGACATTCCGTTATTTTGGACTGCTATAGTTTGCTTTTTGAGGAAACCTGACTCAACGAAGGCCATACTCCTCTTGGGCAACCCAAACAGCAAAGGACGTACATCTCCTAACTGTGCCTGTTTTAGCTTTATTATTGGGTTCACTCTTGGAGTGCAACACTATGCCCCATGGCTCTCACCCCCAACCAAACACTATGCCCCATGGCCCCCTCACCCCCAACCAAACACTATGCCCCATGGCTCCCTCGACCCCCAACCAAACACTATGCCCCATGGCTACCTCGACCCCCAACCAAACACTATGCCCCATGGCCCCCACCCCTCAACCAAACACTATGCCCCATGGCACCCTCACCCCCAATCAAACACTATGCCCCATGGCACCCTCGCCCCCAACCAAACATTATTCCCCATGGCACCCCACCCCTCAACCAAACACTATGCCCCATGGCTCCCTCAACCCCCAACCAAACACTATGCCCCATGGCCCCCACCCCTCAACCAAACACTATGCCCCATGGCCCCCGCACTCTCAAGCAAACACTATGCCCCATGCCCCCCGCACCCTCAACCAAACACTATTCCCCATGGCACCCTCAACACCCAACCAAACACTATGCCCCATGGCCCCCGCACTCTCAAGCAAACACTATGCCCCATGGCACCCGCACTCTCAAGCAAACACTATGCCCCATGGCCCCCGCACCCTCAACCAAACACTATGCCCCATGGCACCCCCAACCCTCAACCAAACACTATGCCCCATGGCCCCCACCCTTCAACCAAACACTATGCCCCATGGCACCCTCAACCCCAACCAAACACTGTGCCCCATGGCACCCTCAACACCCAACCAAACACTATGCCCCATGGCCCCCACCCCTCAACCAAACACTATGCCCCATGGCCCCCACACCTCAACCAAACACTATGCCCCATGGCCCCCTCAACACCCAACCAAACAATATGCCCCATGGCCGCCACCCCAACACCCAACCAAACACTATGCCCCATGGCCCCCTCAACACCCAACCAAACACTATGCCCCATGGCCCCCACCCCTCAACCAAACACTATGCCCCATGGCCCCCACACCTCAACCAAACACTATGCCCCATGGCCCCCTCAACACCCAACCAAACAATATGCCCCATGGCCGCCACCCCAACACCCAACCAAACACTATGCCCCATGGCCCCCACCCCCAACCAAACACTATGCCCTATGGCCCCCACCCCTCAACCAAACACCATGCCCCATGGCCCCCACCCCTCAACCAAACACTATGCCCCATGGCCCCCTCAACACCCAACCAAACACTATGACAGTTGGAAAAAACACCTTTTTGGAGGTGCACCCCCCAACCCCCCAACTCAGCACACACAAACAAGCACCCATACAGACCCGAACCCCCACACCCCCCAACTCAGCACACACACAAACATGCACCCATACAGACCCGATCCTCCCCACCCCTCAAATCAGCACACTCTCAGACAAGCACCCATAAAGAACTGAACCCCCCACCCCCCAACTCAGCACACACACATACATGCACCCATACAGACCCGAACCCCCCACCCTCCAAATCAGCACACTCTCAAACAAGCACCCATACAGACCCGAACCCCCATCCTCCCAACTCAGCACACACACAAACATGCACCCATACACACCCAAAACCCCCACCCCCCCAACTCCGAACCCCCCAAATCAGCACACACAAACATGCACCCTTACACACCCGAACCCCCCACCCCCAACTCAGCACACTCTCAAGCATGCACCCATATAGACCCGAACCTCCCACCCCCCAACTCAGCACACACACAAACATGCACCCATACAGACCCGAACCCCCCCACAACCCCCAAATCAGCACACACAAAAAACAATAAAATCCAAACATTCATACACATCCGACACCCCCCACCCCCGCATCTCAACATACACACAAAAAACATTCAAATCCAAACATTCATACACATCCGACACTCCCCACCCCCGCATCTCAACATACACACAAATAACATTCAAATCCAAACATTCATACACATCCGACACCCCCCGACCCCTGCATCTCAACGTACACACACAAAACATTCAAATCCAAACTTCATACACACCCGACACCCCCCCACCCCCGCATCTCAACATACACACAAAAAACATTAAAATCCAAACATTCATACACATCCGACACCCACCCCACCCCTGCATCTCAACATACACACACAAAACTTTCAAATCCAAACATTCATACACATCCGACACCCCCACACCCCCGCATCTCAACATACACACAAAAAACATTCAAATCCAAACATTCATACACATCCGACATCCCCCCACCCCGCATCTCAACATACACACAAAAAACATTCAAATCCAAACATTCATACACATCCGACACCCCCCCGCATCTCAACATACACACACAAACATACAGCAAAACAGACCCGATACGCAAACACAAACAGACCACTTACCAGAGACGTGCTGGAGCCTGGAAGGCAGGTAAGCTGGAAGTCGCTGGAATCGTACTACGGCTGGCGTGGTCCAAGGCTGAAATGCCTTCCGGCATCAAGCCTTATGGACCACGCCAGCCGTAGTGCTGGCACTCCATTGGTGCAGCACACACGCGCTACGTGGCTCGTAGGAGCGACGTGGTGCATGTGTCCTGAGCCAATGACGGCCAGTGTTTGTGTCTTCTGGGCCGGACAAAAGACTTTCCTAATGGAGGGTGGCCGATGCTGCTTGCGGGCCGCCCTCCATTAGGAAAGTCTTTGTGCCTCGCAGGCCGGACAAAAGATCATGGCGGGCCGCAACTGGCCCGCGGGCCGTATGTTGTGCACCCATGATCTAAAGCAACCGTTATATTTTGTGTTTGTTAACTTTAGAGTGGCGTTTGATTCAGTGGTTCGATCAATACTATTTGACAAGCTTGCTTGTGAAAAGTGCCCTACATATCTGATTAATCTGATAGAGATATTGCACTCTGATACCAACTTGAGAGTTAGACTAAATCTACAAGGTCTTTTAACTGCTGACATCAGGACCTTTAGATGACTAAGACAAGGGTGTATACTCGCGTTTACCTTGTTTAACTTTTTCATCTCGGATATTTGTAAAGCCTTTAAATATGTTGTAGCAGATGCACTGAAACTAGTAGGCAAGGAACTTGCGGCCTTGTTATACACAGATGACTCGGTACTGATCTCAAAGACTCCCCGTGGCCTCCAAAACCTTCTTGATGCGCTTGAAAACTATGTAACTGTCCTGAGACTCCCCGAAGGACCTTCTTTCCCAAGACGTGGGGTCCCCCCCCACTCTCAGCACCACTCTCCTCACCTGTAGAATCCGAGGTGGTAGCTTCGCTGATGCCTTGCCGGTGGGCCAGATAATACCCTTCCTTCTTTGGTGTGGGTAACCTGACACGGGTAGAAGCCGTGGTGGATTTAGGACAAAACCACACCACGACTCCAGCCTCGGGCACTGGCAATCTGGGGGAAAAAGCCAAAAGGCAGAAAAAAAACCTGGGTATAGCAAGCGTAGCTGGCCTCCTTCCGATTAGTACCGGGAGATACTGCTCCGATGGTAAGTCGGTACAAGAAAGTAGGGCAACTGCCGAAACCTTCCTAAGCAACAGGAGTAAAAAGTAAGGCAACAATAGAAGCGGTGGAGACAGCTCCGGAGTACAAAGTAAGAAAAAGCTGGAGCGAGCAGCGGGAGCCTAACTGAAGAAGGAGGAGCGAGAAGTATAATTGCATACATAAAGGGGGTGAGAGGAGCTCCAGAAAACAGGTGAGTAGAGGGAAAAATAGAACAAGAGGGTTATGGCACACGGGAAAGAACGTACTGAAAGAAAGGCAACAAGAGCAAGGCGGAAAGCGAGAGCAAAGGAGAGAGTAAGAAAAAGAGCTTTGGTATGAAGCAGAAGGTACAGTAGGAATACTTAGTGTCGGAACCGAAAAGAGCAAGAAAGCCGATCCGGACGGTTGCAACGCGCCGACCGCTGGGATAACAGGAACTAAGTAATCCCAGCGGATGCTATGATGGAAAAACACTAGAGCGTTGCAGCCGTTCGGAGGGGAACGCGGTGGAACATCGTAATGGCGGTTTAGCCATATCCGCGGCAACCACAGCCAGTTAGACCGGAATGTAACAGTAACTGAGAACATGCTAACAGTTAACCTTAGCAAAACAAAGGTGATGATTTGCAATACGGATATAAGAGGTACCCCTAAAAGAAACAAGCAAATGCCGAAATGGCACATACAAGTACAAATCCTAGAAGTAGTATCTCAATATACATACCTAGGAGTTGTTATTGATGGGCCAAATACTAACATATACTTACAAAGTCTTGATAATAAATTAGACATTATGATATCTCAGGCGTCAATTATTCAGGCCAAATACAGCAAATTCTCTATTACTCCTGCTTTATCCTATTTTAAGCAGAAAGTGGTCCCTGTATTACTCTATGGTTCTGAAACTAAACCCTACATACCCGAAAATATATGGCTGCGTTTTGAAAGTATATACTGGAAAAGTATTTTAGGACTGCCTAAATCGTTACCAATAGCTTGGATTAGAACGGAAGTAGGACTAACATCACTACTTGCACGCTATATATGGCAGGGGACAGCCTTATTCAGGTAATGCATTCTGGCTTCAGGAACAAACAAACTGATTAATGTGTTAGCTGAGTATGTCTTCTCAACGCATGATAAATTCATGGTTGAATGGCGCTGTATCGTCATTGAGGCACTAGCTGATGCTGATGTTTCTCTGGACGATTTACTGACAAACCTGATCAGAGCCAAAACTAAGATATTCCAGCGTGGCTGGTCCCACACAAGGGAGAATGTATTGTAATTTTCCCAAAAATCCGTTCTTACACAAAAAATGCAGCTGTGTGGAAGCATATTTGTCTAAATCTCCATCACATGAACATAGATTACAATTTTTGCGAATACGATTTAACTTATGGGAGACGAGGGATCTGAAAGCCAAATGTAAATTGATACCTGTGAAAGGGAATATATGCAGATTTTGTGAGATTATGGACCAACCGGAAACCACTGGGCATCTACTTACTGAATGCATATTGCTTAGACAGAAACGAGGACAACATCTTAAACCCATATTGCAGGAGTACAGATTGCTAACACCAGACACTTTGTGGTGGATGATATATGGTGGTTTAACTACCCCCACAAGAATTGCGACAATTGCTTTTTTAAATGATTTGAAACTACAAAACGACCCAACATTGGCTGAAATATGAACAAGATCTTATACAATGTCGAAGAATGTTATGTGTGGGTGAATTGCTAAAACAGTTCCTATGGTGAATGCTATGGTGCCATTTCGAAATCCCTTCTTTAGCTCTTTCCCCTCCTTTTAATATGATTTACACACTTACTCTTTGCATGGAAGTGAAATTCATGAGGACGATGTAGCTTGATATATGAATGTATAAATAAAATATGTTATTTTATGGATTCAACTAGGAATGATAATGAATTTGTAAAGAATGTGTACTGTTTATTTTAATTGCATAGGAGTGCAATTGATGGATAGGGAAAAATCCTTTTTTGTTTTTTTTCTGTTTAAATACATGTGTTATATGTTATGAAAGAATATTGTAAAACTGATTCAGTTCAGTTATATCAATAAAAAAATAAGAAATAAATAACTTTTCCTAGACCAGGCATAGAGGAAAATACAGTGTATGTGAAGGAGTTGAGAGTAAGAGTCTGTTATGGGCTGGTCTCATGTATATTTCCTTTGATGGTGAGCTTCATTAGCGCCAAAGGGGTCCCAGTCCACACTAATGGATGGGGCAAGGGGAGGCGCTACTGCACTTTAAAGACAACCATGACGCATCCGAAGAGGGAAATTCGCTCTGGAAAGAGACTAGCGGGTGGACGCTGCAAGGCAAGAGAGCGAGAGCACAGGAATGCTTTAACCATGTAAACTGTCTATTGTTAATACCACACGGGTGTCTCTCAGAAAGACTGAAGCCTGGGTTGCTTAAGTGCCCACTGAAACATATAAATGTTTGGATGGAGGAGGAAAAGACAAATACACAATGTGTAGGAGGTTTCAGGCACAGGATAGCAGCTGTTGATCAAACCATCATTCAAAATCCTTTCCTCACCGAGCACACAGTGAAAGGCGTACGACCTTCCTTCATGAACAGTATGTTTTTAAAAACATGAAACCGTTTATTTTTCGAATAAACTCATTGGAAAATATAGGGTATTGTGGGTAAGGGTATATAAGTGGTGGAGTGGGGTATAGTGTACAATTTATGGGGGAGGGAGGGGTTTGCGGGCGAACCCCCAATAATAAATCCGCAAAAACCCATCGAAAAAAACGCTTTCGAGGAATGAACATAGAACAAGTGCAAAGGAGAGGCACATTTCATCGGGCCTTCCTGGACTACACAGAACCATTAGGCTTACTCCCAAAAATGTGCCAAGGGAAAAACTGACAGGCGCTTTGAAGAACCGGCGACATCCATCCTCTCCCAGTGAAGTGTCTGCATGAACGGCCTGTCCAGAGGCGCCTCAGGCAAGATGGCGAACTTAAAAGCACATTTCACATACTGGATAAACGGCGATGTATACTGTCTCTAATGTTGTTCCACCTAAATGTTAATTTTCAGACAAAACACCTTAAGTGCACACCCTTTGATGGACCAATATAAAGGGTTCACATTTTTCTAATCTCCTTTATTCAGAAGAAACTTCCCCGGTTCAAAGGACTGGCAACACCTTGCAAACTGCAATGGAAGCCTACCGTGCAGCCACTTCAATGCAGGCTCATGGGAAGAAATCTGGATGGATGGATTGTGGACAGGGGTGGACTGGGAAACAAAAGAGGCCCTGGAAACTTTTTTCAAAGTGGTCCAATATTACACATTTTCACCAAGCCCAATCCTGTTCCTAGGGGAAAATTTGGAAATGCAACACAAAAGAAGCCCAGAGTGCAGAGGCCTACCGGGACATCCTCAGAGTTGCCTATAGGCCAGTCCAGCCCTGATTGTGGATAGTGGTAGCACAAAAGTTTAAATGAGAAATTACACATTGCAGGTCAGGCTCTGGAGAGAATTTCAGAATATAGCTACGTGGGTCTGACTCCCTCATCCTGCTCCTGCAAACCGCATATCGAAACAGCCTCCAAAAAAGCAGGCACTGCATTTCGGAGCATGTAGAGATTTTGAAGGACCAGGCCTCTAAATCAATACTACTGCTCATTACAGAAACGGTTAAATCTGAAATACAGGTATCCATTACATGGCTCAGACATCTGGTGCCAGTCGCACTAGTCCACAGGTGTCATCAGTGGACATCAATGGGGGTTTTGGTGGAAGAAGCTGCCCCGACCCTAGGCTTTTTCTTCCTCTGTTCTGGTGCTTGCCTGTGCCCACATACCACTGGAGATTACAGCAGCAAATTCGGCAATGTACAATGTACAATGAAAGGTCAACCTATCCAGGAACAGCAACACACATCATTGATAGGCGTTTGGTTGAATTTGTGGAGAGCGGAGCACTACAAAAGGAAATTCCAAACCAAGCGCCAAACCAAGTGCTTTAAGGCGGCCTTCTAAGCTAAAGGGGTTTGCACTGGAATACACATATAATAGTTGCACATGTGAAGCACTATCAGGCGAGGATGTGCTTAAATTCATCTGGCACATTGGTCTAAGAAAACAGAGGCCTTTGAAAGTGTCCAAGTCTGGACTATCATGATGGAGTCTTTGTCAAGGAATATGCACTCAAGACACTAAAGGAGCGTTGTCCAATTTCTGGCCATAAAGGACTGAGATCCTGACGGGTTTTCAGGATATCCCACATTAATATTCATGATGAAACATGTGCATACATTTAGAATCATTCTATGCAAATGTATGTCATGAATATTAATGAGAGGTGTCCTGAAATCCCAACGTGGATCTGACCCTCGAGGCCTGGAGTTGGACAACACTGCACTAAAGCGACTCTAATCTCTGTGCAGCCGGTCGCCGGTTCACCTCATTTAACCCAATAGGATCAGGAAAATAACTCGTTAGTTACAATTCCAAGCACATTCCCATATTTGCACAGTCCTGGCCCCAGGGCACCGTAGATGGAAGAGAATCTGAACAATGCTAAAATGAGATGGCAACAAACAGGTGAGTATAGTTTCTGAATGCCATTAAAATGAGAAATCTTACATCCAACTTCTCCACCCTCCAATACCCCCACCCTGCCTGAAAACACATCTCACCCATTGCGCCACAGCAATGCTCATACCCTCAATATGAGTCTGGCGGCAGTGGTGACAATAGGAGGTATTACTGCCTTTTTTTACCGCCTGCCAGATTATAGGACTGGAGCTATTTCTTGCAGTGGTCCCCAGGAATACCGTAAGGGGGAAATAACGCTTAATAAAGATTGCCCATGCTAACAGCTCAGGAAGTCTTCATTCTATTAAAGACAAGGAGGCGAGCATTATGCTTTACTCTCTTTAATTACTGCCATTTAGCATTTTCAACAAAATATTTAAAACCGTAACATTTGCTCTTTTTTTTC